>NC_140589.1:524096387-525296387 GCF_964204655.1 Triturus cristatus | reverse complement strand
CAGCACCGAGCACTGCCTTCATTGAGCACCGCAGCCCTGGTCTCATCAATGCTGCTGGCTGACCATCACCGAGCGGCTGCCTGCACCGTGACTTGAGGGCATCCCAAGCCGCACCACCCCGCTCCTCTTCACACCACAACCGCGATGGTTGCCAGGACCAGCCAGCACCAAAGTGTCGGCCGCAACACAAAAGGTACTGTTTACGAGTCTGTTGACACCCCTGACTGACCTTGTCAGACTGAACTGTTGGATTCTGTTGTTTACAGCACCGCTGTAGCCCCGGACGGGGCTAACAACTTCAAGGAACTGTGTTTTTCAAGCTTTCTTGCATAGTGCATATTTTTAAAGTACTGTATGTTGGATTTTTGTCATTTTGGTCTTGTTTTGGATATATACAAATATTGGATATTTTTGTAAACTGGAGTGGTGTTCTTTTGTAGTGTTTTCACTGTATTACTCGGTTATGTGCAAATGCTTTAGACATTGCCTCTGAGGTAAGCCTGTCTGCTTGTGCCAAGCTAGCAAGGGGGTGAGCAGAGGTTATTTTAGAAGTGCATTCCCCTTACCCTGACTAGGGAGAAGGGTCCCTACTTGGACCAAGGTGCAAACCCTTGCCAGCTAGAGACCCCGATTTCTACCAAGACCTAACCTGGTTCTTGTAGCCGGCCCAACCTGGTCCATGCAGCTGGCCTGCTGTCAACCTGAACTTGAAACTTTGTTCAGGTTTGGCACAACCAGATAACCGCAGTTGGTGCTTTTTTATCGCTATTTTCACTCAATTCTTTAAAACTGGATATCTCCAGGTCTACTTATTGTATTTTTTTGTTTTGCTCTCAAATTATTTATTAGATGTTACTCTATGTTTCTATGTTGGTGTGTGATTTTTCTTGGTTCGTGTTTTACTTTATTACTCTTTGAAATTCTGCATAAATACTTTGCATATTGCCTTTAAGTTAAGCTTGTCTGTTTTAGCCAATATACCTGAGGGTTAAGAACAGTTTAATTTGTAATTACCTTGTGACTTCATCCTGACAAGGATTGCAGTTGCTGCTTGAGTAGGGTTCTACCCCCTCCAACCAGTAACTAAAGTAAATCTTCCTCAATGTGCTTTCCTCTTGAATGCTACCCAAAACCATGATTGTGAACATCATTATGAATCATTGATGATCAAGTTTCTGTCTCTACGATAACCTTGTACTAATTTGATTGGACTGGGGGCAAGTTGTGCATTTTTCATCAAGAATGAATTGTCTGCATTAAACAGTAATGGTAAACAGAGTCAGTTAATCAAGGGAATGTTTTTTAAGGCTTCTCAATTGTTTGTCACTAAAAATGTTTGAAAAGCAAATGCACCAACAAGCGCCCTTGTAGCATGCCTTTTGTGCTGTCAAAAGATTTACTGACCTTTTCCTCCTGAATATGCTTCTGCTTTGAGCTGGTTCCAATGTAGGTGTTTATTAAAATTGATAGGAGTCTGTCATTCATATTTATTGTCCTCATTTTCCTCCTCAGTTTTTCTCTCTTTCTGTTAGGATGTACTAACCTTGCAATGGGAATCCACAGAAGAAATGCACTCTTTCATCTCTCACCAACTTCACCAGTGAAAACTAAGGTTTTAGTTTTTTTATTGAATTTGAATGTTTTTTATTTTAATAAACTTTTGTTTAAAATCATGGCGCTTACTGTTGTTGAGTGGCATGTTATTAGGAAGAGTGTGGTACAGTAGAGTGGAGGAAAGTGTTGTACAGTGTACTGTCGTAGAGTATAGTATCATAGAGCGGAGTGCAGTGGAGCAGAGTGGAAATTTGGTGCAGTGGAGTAATGGGCAGTGGAATAACATACAGTGGAGTGGAGTGGATTAGAGTGGTGTGCCATAGAATAGAGTAGAGTTGAGTGGAGTGGAGTAGAGTGGAGTGGAGCAAATTGTTATGTAGTGTAGTGGCATGTTGTATAATACAGAGGAGTGGAGTTCATTATAGTGGACTGTTGTAGTTTATTGATGAGTAAATTGGTATAAATTGGAGTGGAATCTTGTCCATTATAGTGGAGTGGTGTGTTCTAGAGTGTTTGAAAGTGTGGTAAAATGAAATGGCACTGTGTTGTACACTGGGGTGTTGGGGAAGAGAGTGTAGTAGAGGGCTATACATTGACGTGTTGGGGCATAGAGTGGAGTACAGTGTAGTAGAGTCTTGTAGAAGGGAGTAGAGAGCAGTACAGTGGGGAGGCATAGAGTGGGGTGACACACAGTGCCATAGACTGTGGTAAAGTGTTCTTCAGTGGAGAAGAGTGTGGAATAGTCCAGTGGAGTTGCATGGCATAGAGTTGACTAGCATAAATATTCTAGTATACAGAAGCATGTAGAGTGGTGTGTGATACAGTGGAGTGGACCGGTGTGTTGTAGAGTTTTGGAACGTGTTGTAGAGTGGAGAAGAGTTGAGTTTCACAGAGTGGATTAAAGTGTTGTACAGTGGAGTGGAGTAGAGTGTGATACAGTATGGTAGAGTGCAATGGGATAGACTGTCATACAGTTGAGTTGCATAGAGTAGCATGCAGTGGAGTGGCGTAGAGTGCAGCAATAAGGTACAGTGGTTATAGTTATAGTTATAGTTTATTTATTATGCATGATTAATTAAAACCTTTACATATACAGAGGTAAAATTCCACTCATTTCGTACTAAAATCGCTATGTACAGTAAAAACATTTTTATCACAATCAATAAAATAATTAACACAATTTTGCGAAAGTTAGCTGTAGTTATAGCAACTATAGCTGGAGGTGATTTGGTCAGGATTTCATCTAAGCTTGGTCTTTCGGCAATTCAGTCCGGATTTCTTTTAGTCTCTTTGCGGTAATATCAAGAAATTTAATTAACCTACAATTTAGCTGAACCCAGGCGGGGTTAAAGCACAACATTAGTGCTTGTCTGCATGTTCTGGCTCCATGTTGTTTAAAGACGGGTTTTAGTAGGGTACTCCTGATGTCTTTTAGCTTTTTACAAATGCATATAATGTGAATTGCGTCTTCTGTACCGCTACTACATAGCCGGCATTGATCGTTTTCGTCCTTTTTCTCCCAGGGAGGCAAGAATTGATTAAAAGGGCCTGCCCCCAATCTTAGTCTGAGGAATTTTTCCTTTACAATAGTTTTCAAACCCACTTTCAAGTATGGTTGAGGTGTTAGGTTGTTGTAAGTGTGTAAGACCATCCAGCCATGCGATCTTTTAGCTAGGGTATTTTTGTCTTCTAGTGCAGATAGGGTACGAGATACCTTTGTGACTGTTTTTTTAAAAATTTGATGATTGCTCTGGACTTCCCACAGTTCTGTTAGCCCCAGTTGTTTTATTGCTTCCTGAAGGTATACTTTTGCCGGGGTTTTCCTTGAGAGGGAGAGTTCTGTCCAGAGTAGCTCATTCAGGCTTCCCTTGACATCAAGTTTAATTTTATGCCAGCATTTCACGTAGGCTCCCATGCGTTCCAAGGTCTGTTTTTGGAGTCCGAATTCCAATCGAATTTGGGCGGGGGAGGCCGTTCTAGGGAGGTGGAAAATTGCGCGGTATGCCTTTGATATTATGTTTTCGAGGGTTGTGGCGTCTTTTCCCTTCAGCGTTTCACTCCCGTAGTAGATAGTTGGCTGGAGTTTTGCTTGTATGATTTTAAGCAGGGGGTCAAATGACAGATCCGGTAGGTGCTTCTTTAGGGGTTTAATTGTTAAGTATGTTGTTACCCCCTTTCTCCGCACAGCTTCTAGTTGTGGTTTTGCCGAGTTATTTTGGTCCAATATGACCCCTAGGTATTTGTAGTTAACACCTTGATCCAGGCGATGTCCTTCTAGGAACCAACTGTACTGTTTCCTCTTGTGGTAATTAACCGCCATGGTTTTTGTTTTGTTATAGTTTATTTTTTAATGCGTTGTCCTGCGAGAATTTTAAAGTGGCGTTCAGTAGGTGTTGTAGGCCAACTGGAGTTCTGCTTATCAAAACCAGGTCGTCTGCATATAGCAGGCAAGGTAAGTGGACATTCCCATGTTTTGGTGCGTGGCCTGCGCTGCTACTCAGTTTCTCTGGTAGATCTGCGAGAAATAAGTTGAATAGCATGGGCGCTAAAACACATCCCTGTTTAAGGCCTTTTGAGGTAGGAATTTTTCTCGATATTTTACCACCATCTGTAAGCTTTATCCTAACCCATGTGTTGGTGTGCAGGTTCCTTAGTTGGGAGAGTAAGTTGGAAGGAATTCCCCAATTATCAAGTTTTCGCCATAGTTTGGTACGGTCGACGTGGTCGAATGCGGCGGTGAAGTCTATAAAACATAGGAAAAGTGGGTATTTTCCCTGTTTAGCAGCATCCATGAGCAGGGTCAATGCCATTATATTGGTTATAGTTCCTTGACCTTTTCGAAAGCCAGTTTGTGTCAGGGGAATTATCTTATTATCTTCATCCCAAGTAGATAATTCTTTTAAGAGGAGCCCGGCAAAATATTTAGCCTCTATGTCAATCAGGGTAATTAAACGGTAATTTTTTGGGTCTGTCCTTGCCCCTTGCTTATAGATTGGGCTTATGATTGAGCCTTTCCATGAATCTGGAGTTGTGAAGTTTATTGCTGCGTATTGGAAGATGGGTTCCAGTGCCTTGCTCCAGAAGACCGGGTCGCTTTTAAACAATATTGGTGGGATGCCGTTAGGGCCCGGGGCTCCTGATGATCGGCCCTTTGCTATTTGATTCATTATCAGTTTGGTTTTTTGGGCCGTGTTCTCTCCGTTTGTTGGTAGTTCTGCAATGAGATCTGTGGATAGCTCTATACTTTGGTTTGGCCCTGTCCCTTTAAGGTTATCAGATGGGTGCTGGCTGTAGGGGAATAATTGGTTTTTAATCTTGATGCAGCTCCCAGAAGCTTTAGGTTTAAGGTGGCTTGTTAATTCATCGTTTTTGTTGAAATGATTAAAAAGAAAGTTTGCCCAGGCCTCTTCGGAAATATTAGAATTAATTGCGCAGTGTTGCGGTTGTTGCAGTTTATTTATTGATTGCCAAAATTTAGCGCTATTTTTTTGTTTGGCATCATGAATCAATTTGGCCCAAAAATCGTTGTTCTTTGTTGTGCGTCTTAGCCATCTTCTCTTTTTTAGGAGGGCTTTGGTTTCTCGTAGCGACTGTCGCAGATGTTGATTATCTGGTCGTCTCCGTAGTTGTCTTAATGTGGAGTTTATTGTTGTTTTAAGTTTTTTTGAGTTTGGACTGATGTTTTCCCAGTTAGGAGGGACATTTATATGTGTCCTTGGACTTTTGTTTACAGGGAATCTTTTTCCGAGTGAGACGGTGAAAGTCTCCCATATTTCCAATGGGTGGGCTAAGTTGTCTTGAGCTTCCTTCAGCACGTCTTTAGCCTGAACAGTTACATGTTCTATATTTGTTGGGTTGCACCTAATGCGGTGAAGGTTTGTCATTCCCACTGAGATGATTGATGTTTCGGCCTCCTGGTGCAATATTGCTGTAGAGTGAAGTACCATCTCTTGTGGCATATGGTCGCTGAAAGTGTTATTACCTATACTGAATGATACAATTTTATTGAACATGGCTAATGTAGTGAAGGTGAAATCAATTGTCGTTGATGCTTTAGATGAATGATACGTTGGTGCTGGAGGGTTGTCTTCTTTAAATCGGCCGTTAACTGCCCTCAGATTTAAGTGTTCGAGTTCTGACAGGAAGAGTATTGAGCTCTTCGTAGATTTGTTTGCCAATGCTTGGCCTTGGTTAGGAACTCCCCAGATGCCAGTCAAGTCGAGGCAGAGATCGTCTTCCCGTGTTGTACCTAAGAGGTGCATGTTAAAGTCTCCTGCCAGAATGACTTTGTCGGTATTTTCCTCTTCCATTATTCTCGATAGTTCATTGACTACTTCCTTAGATGATTGTGTTTTGTTTTTTGGATGAAGGTAAACGTTTATCAGTATTACCTTTTGAATTTTCTGGTCAAGGGACATTTGGATTGCTGAGGCTTGTATACAACTTGGGGAAGTGATTTGCATTGTTAATGGGCGCGTCTCACCGAATTTCAATATAGAGGAGAAAAGGGAGTAGGCCGCCCGAGCGGCGGCCGAATCTGGTGTTTTTTATTGCTGGTTTGAAGCATGAAATATATCCGGGGAGGTCAAAAGGTGTGTCCTCCCAGGTCTCCTGGAGTAGTATGATATCGAACTTTTTAAGGTAGTTCAGAAAGTCCGGGTCACATTGCTTGGAATTTAGGCCGTTGATGTTCCAGGTACTTATTTTGATTTCGTGAAGGTACTTATAAGGGAACAATTTTGGCGATGTCTTTTGTCAGTTTGAATTTGTTAGCAATAAGGTACAGTGGAGTACAGTAGTGTAGTAGCTAATAGAATACAGTGTATTCAATGGGTTGGAGTGGCATAGAGGGAGTTGCGTAGTGTTGTAAAGTGCTATAGAGTCAAGTAGAGTGCAATACAGTGGAATTGACAGGAGTGCATTGTTGTATAGTGCAGTGCTATAGACTGATGTACAGTGGAGAGAGGTAGACTATTGTTGAGTGGAGTGGAGTAGGGTAGATTAAAGTGGCGTAGAATGGAGGAGCTTACAGTGAAGTGGCATGGAGTGAAGTTGCATACAGTACAGTAGCATAGAGTGGAGTGGTGTACAGTGGAGTGGAGTAGGGTTGAGTTACGTACAGTAATTTCGTAGATGAAAGCATCATAGAGTGGAGTAGCATACATTGGAGTGGCGCTGACTGCAGTGAGGTAAAGTGGAGTGGTGTACAGTGGAATAACGTATAGTGGAGTGCTGTAGAGTGAAGTGATGTAAAGTGGAGTGGAGTGGGGTAGAGTAGAGTTACATACACTGGAATAGCATAAAGTAGAGTGGCATACAGAGAAGTGGCTTAAAGTGGAGTGACATAGAGTAGAGTGCTGTAGAGTGGAATGGGTAGAGTGAAGTGACATAAAGTAGAATAGCATACAGTGTAGTGGCATAGAGGGGAGTGGCATACAGTGGAGTGGCATACAGTGGAATAGTATGCAGTATTGTGGTATACACTGTAATAGAGTACAGTGGAGTAGCGTAGAGTGGAGTGGCAAACACTGGAGTGGCAAACACTGGAGTGTCATAGAGTAGCTTGGCATAGATTGGAATAGCATGGCATGGTGTAGAGTGGAGTGCTGAACAGTGGAGTGGCATGGAGTTGAGTGGGGCATACTGGAGTACTGTACAGTGGAATAGCATACAGTAGAATGGCATACAGGGCAGTGGGATAGAGTGGAGTGTCATAGAGGTGAACAGCAAAAAGTTGAGTGGTGTAGAATCTATTTGTGTTCAATGAATAGCATATACTGGACTGGCATTTAGTACAGTGAGATACAGTGGAGTGGCATTTGTAGTGTCATGAGACTATGTGCTCTAGGACCCTTGTGGTTCTGGACAAACATTATGGATGAATTGTGGCATACACTGGAGTGGCTTAGTGTGAAGTGGCATAGAATGGAGTGCTGTAGAGTGGAGTGCGTAGAGTGGAGTGATGTACAATGGAGTGGCGTAGAAGGGAGTGGCATAGAGTGGAGTGGCATAAAGTGGAAAAGTGTACTGTATAGTAAAATACATTGAAATAGAGTACAGTGGAGTAGCATAGAGCAAAGTGGGGTACAGTGGAGTGGCATACACTGGAGTGCTATACGGAGGAGTGGCATATAATGAAATAGCGTGGAGTGGAGTGGCATAGAGTGGAGTACTGAACACTGGAGTGACATGTGGTGAAATAGGGTCTAGTGGAGTAGTGTAGAGTGGCATGGCATAAAAGTAAATAAGGTAAAGTTGAGTGGCATAGAGTGTATTTGTGTACAGTGGAATAGAATATACACCATGGCATTTAGTAAGGCGAGGTACAGTGGAGTGTCATTTATAGTGTTGTGAGACAATGTGCGCAAGAACCCTTGTGATTCTGTGTGGACTCTATGGAAGAATTGCATAACTTGCTGGTAGGTGTTAAGGTGTGGTTTTTAATGGTTGTGATGTAATGAGAGTGCAGTGTGTGATTGTATGCTGAGGGCTAAAGACGTACAATTCAGAGCTCCATGTGTTGTGTGTTCACTTGCATGCTACCAAGCTGGGGAGGAAGCTACAACTGGCGACGAGTAGGGGATCTGAGCCCAGAAGAAACAAGACTGATCTCTTTAAGAGTTCATAATGCTACTTCAAATTGCTTGTGCAAGCCACATGTCACCAACCCAATGAGAAGCAGTTTGACGTTGGCATGTGTGGAGTCGAAGTCCAACTCCAGCCCATATACAGCCCTCGAAGAAGTTGAAGGCCCTGCTAAAGAGTGCATTCAAAAAGCCCACCAGAATCCACTAGTAAGGCGGAAAGAAGAAACACTGCATTGGACTTTAACACAGAGCCAGTATCCATGCAAAGCAAACACTGAATGCAGTGATAACCAGGTAAAAAAGTGCAAACTTACTTACCAGCAAGAGCAAGGGAAGTCATACAGTGCACTGAACGACTTTTAGAAAAGTACATTTTTTTAATGGCTGCTGAAGGTACCGCAATGTATGATGCAGCTGCGTTCTTGAAACCACTACCACCATTCAACACCACCAAGAAGCAGAATATTAGCACCAGGTGGATTGCATGGATCAGGACGTTCGATAACTTCATTGATGCCCTAGAAGAAGTAGATAATGAGAAAATCATTAAGTATTTGAATAACTTTGCCAGTGACAGAGTGAAAGAAGTGATAAAGAAAATATCACAAGCTGATGCATACCGTCAAACCGAAGAAGCATTGGGAAACAAGCTTAGTCTGATGCCAAACGTCGACCATAAAAGGTATATTTTCAATCAGGTAAGACAGCCCGCTTGTGAAATGATAGAAGAGTTTGTTGAAAGACTTGATGTGCTTATCAAACACTGCAAGTTTAATGAACTTAATGATGAAGAAGCCATATGCCTCACGGCTGTTTATCAGACTCTTTCAGAATAAGCATGTTGAGAGAGATGTTAAGTTTGAAGAACCTACTGGACTAGAGCGCTCATATCGTAAACAGCGGCATACTGTTTACAATATGAGAGCTCCAGTCTTATTATTGGCATGCCACAAAAACACCCCTTATAAAGGGGGTGCATAAGATGTTTTGAGGTATCACTTCACCTTGGACTGAAAGAATGATACATCTATATCGAGTTATTAATCGTGTTGATTTACTCTTACATTATTCACATACTAATTTACCAATTGTAACGCCATCCATGTGGTGATTATTGTCGGTGGCACATTACAACAGCCCCGAGGAAGTCGTTTCAGACTAAACACATGTTCGCTGTGCTGTTTCCATCTTAAACAACTACCTCTTTTAGTGTACCACATCATGTATATTCACGTTGAAACTGAAAAATTGCTATTAATGTAATTTGTTGCATTTTCTACTATTGTGAGAAACCAATGCATTTCACTGAGACTGGTAACAAATAAGTCTCTTATTTTCTAACAAAATTGTGAATGACTGTATTTTCTGTGTGCTCCATCCTCTAATAATATATCGGTGCAAGCACCAATTCATGTTCTTCGAGGAACATCATCCAGTGCATGTGTGCTCAGTTTTGGCAGTAGGGCTGACTTGGGACTGAGATCTCTCAATTACAACCTGCATACTAAATCTGAAATTGTGAGTCAGTTCCTGTTGTTATTTCATGACATAGGCAGGCTCAAGACAATTAAAGTGCAACCTCATAATAATAAGGACATGCGCCCTGTTGCCCAGCTACACCGCAGAGCAGCTTTTCAGTTGCAAGGAGCCATTGGGAAAGAACTAGAAACTCTATTGAAGCATGATATCATTGATCGCTCTACCAGTATGACGCCCTGGGTTTTGCCCATAGTGGTGGTGTCAAAAAAAGACAGTGGAGGTGCCATGCGCACCTGTGATGTTATGCCCCAGTCCAACAAAGCAATCAAAAGAGAAAGACATCCTGGTCCATACATAGCAGACATGATCATGCAACTGAACCGTGCCAAAGTCTTCTCCCATCTACACCTTGACAAGGGATACTAACAGCTCGAGTTAGAAGAGAACTGCAGGTACATCACTACTTTTTCAAATCATGTTGGTTTGTTAAGATACACATTTTTGAGTTTTGGAGTGTAACCAGCTACAGAAATATTCCAGGACATTACATGTTGAATAATTCAATCTGTCATGATTGCTTTTAATTACAGTGATGGCATACTGGTATTTGGGGCAGCACAAAAGGAGCACGACAAGGATCTTACACAAATGTGCCAGTCACTTGTTGATGCAGGTCTCATTCTGAATACAACAAAGTGTGAGTTTCACAAGATCAAACTAAAAGTCTAAGGACACTTATTATTTGACAGGGGAATGACTCCTGGCCAAGATATAGTGGAAGCACTGTCATCGACGTGCCCCCACAAGATGTCACCATGCTGAGATTCTTCTGAACTAAAGCTAGTTATTGTTCAAGGTACATTCGTGACTTTGCTATTGTGAGTGCCCCATTGAGAGATTTGACAGAATGTGATGTCCCTTTCAAGTGGTCTGCTAAATATAATCAAACCTTCAAACATAAAAAACATGGAATTGAGATGGCCTATTTTAATCCCAAAGTTACATTCTGAGATCACAGTTGATGCAAGCCCTTTGGGGCAATCCTTGCTCAATTGTGTCTGATGCAGACGGTGCTTATTCTCAGCCTGAGAAGGAGAGTGTGAACTTGCAAACATTTTCTTGTGGTTCTATATGGAAAACGTTTCACTATCTTTACAGACCACCAAGCACTGCTCACTAATTTTGTGAACCCGAAAGCCAAGATGCCCCTCGCATTGAGAGGTGGGGGTTGCAACTTAAAAAGTATGACTATGCGAAAGTACACAAGCCAGGTAAAGATCAGAACCCTGCTGATCATTTTTCATGAGCACTATTACAGCGGCACAGTTTGGCATCCAAAACGGCTGAGAAGTACATTAACTTCATTGTGAGATCCAGCCAGCAGCTCTTTCCATTTAACAGATCCCTGCTGCTACAAACACTAATAAGGACACGCTCATCCTCAAGAACATAATTTCAACCCAATCATGAAAGAAGCTTGCTCGACTTTTGGCTGCGGAAGTTGAATTTCAAAAATTCAAAAATTTAAAGGATGACCTGTCCGTTACCACTTAAGGTGTTGTATAGAGAAGCTCAAGAATTGTCATACCAGAGAGCCTAAGACAGCAGGTCATTGACTTAGCCCATGTAGTACATCTTGGCATTGTAAGCTACCAAAAGGACCATCAGAGACTGAATGTTCCTCCTGCACCTAGATGAGTGAGTTGAGAGGGAACTAAAACAGTGCCATCTTTGCAACTGCCTTTCCCCTAAAGTGACACAGCACCCATTGACAATATCTGATCTTCCTGCACATGCATGGGAAAGAGTTGTGGTTGATTTATTTGGACCTTTCAAAAACAGACATCATCTCATTGAACTCAAATTGAAGACCTATGGTCATCGGTGTCAATGAGCTCAGGAGACAGTCTCCAATGAAAGTGACTTGGCTTTGGTTAAGCAGAAATAAAAGTGGAAAACAGACACTCTGTTTGCTGTCGATCCTCTGTGAGTTGTGAGGTGCAAAGGACACATGGTGACCACGCATCAGCATGGAGAGCATATACCGGACTCATCACACTTTAAGCACACCTCAACCTTTCTCAGCTCCTGCAATCATGGATGAGGCAACCTTGGCAGACAGTGCAGATCAAGCAACCTGTGTCTCCGATGCACAAACAGAGTACATCTCAGCTACCACTAACCATTCAATCAGGCTGCCTAGTGTGAGCTCCTTGATGACTTATTGAAGCAATGTGATATAACTGTTGTTTAAAACTTTGTATTTAACAAGGGAGGAGATGTAGTGTTGTTAGACATTGTGCGCTTGGACCCTTGTGATTCTGGGCAGACTTCATTGAGAAATTATGTAAGTTGCTGAAAGCTGGTAAAGTGTGGTTATTAACTGTTATGACAAAATGAGAGTGCAGTGTGTGATTTATGCTAAAGAATAAAGACGTACAATCCAGAGCTCCAAGCGTGGCATGTTCACTTGCATGCTACCGGGCTGTGGAGGATACTACAGCGTTGAGTGGAGTGGTGTACAGAGAAGTGGCATAGAGTGGAATAGTGGCACTGTAGTGTTGTAGAGTGGAGCCACATACAGTAGAATAGAGTACAGTGGAGTGGCATAGAGTCTAGAGTGGTAGAGTGGAATAGTGTACTTTGGAATAGTGTAGAGTGGAGCCACGTACAGTGTAGTAAGGTATAGTGTAGTAGCAATGATATTTGATTAGACACCTCACTCACTTGATTCTGACATGCTTCATCATCGGCCCCCATCCACACCCTGGTAGGATGGTACCAGCTGGGCAGACTCAACCAAAGATGGAATGGGAGTTCTTAGATTAATCAAAACTGGATGAGCAGGGATCCAGGTGAAAAGTATATTATTAACAATATCTACAGGTATACCCATTAGTTTCTCTTATTCACAGGGTACCTGGGGTAGGGTTATAAGGATATTTTGAGGTTTTTTGTTGAAAGTAATTGTTAAGCTAAACCTACTGTGTTTTTGCCAACATGTTTTGGCCCCTGCTTGGAGCCTGTTCGGGTCTGAGGCCTTTGTCAGTTCTTGCTGTGTGTATCCCTGCTGGATTATGCGTGCACACCATACATACTTGTGAGGCCTAAGGCTCTCACCTGTCTCGGTCTTCTGTTCATGGGAATTTCCTACAAGACAAAAAGGAGTTGGCGAGGTTGAAGGAGGACCGTAAATGTAGGTCCCTGTATGAATCGATTTTGTGTGTGGGGTGTTGTACAGTGGAGTTGCGTACAGTGGAATAGAGTATAGTCAAATTGCATACAGTGTAGTGTCGTAAAATGGAGTGGCATAAATTGGAGTGAGGTACAATGGGGAGGCATACAGTGGAAAAGCGTACATTGGGTGGTGTACAGTACAGTGGGATAAAGTGGAGTGTATCAGAGTTGAGAGGAATAGCGTACAGTGGAGTGACATACAGTGAAACAGTGTGAAAAGGAGTAGTGTAGAGTGGAGTGGCATACGCTGGAGTGGCATAGAGGTGAATAGTGTCACTGGAGTGGGGTAGATTGGAGTGGCATAGAATGGAATAGTGTAGAGTTGTGTACAGTGGAATAGTGTAAAGTGGAGTGGCATACAGTAAAGTGAGGTACAATGTAATGGCTTACAGTGGAATAATGTTGACTTGAGTGGCATAGAGTAGAGTGGAGTGTTGTAGAGTTAAGCAGGGTATAGTGTAGGGGGTAAACTGTAGTGGCAAACAGTGTAATATCGTACTGTGGAGAAGTTTAGAGTAGAGTGCTTTAGAGTTGAGTATTGTACAGTGGAATAGTGTAGAGTGCAGTGGCATAGAGTGGAGTGGCACAGAGTAGAGTGGCATACATTGAAGTACTGTACCCTGGAGTGGTGTAGAGTGGAATAATGTTGAGTGTTACTGGTAGGAAGTGTAGTGACGTAGAATGGACTGGAATATAGGAGAATAGCATAGAGTGGAGTGGAATAGAGTAGAGTGTCATACACTGGAATAGCGTAGAGTATAGTAGGGTAGAGTGGCATGGCACAGAATGGAGCAACGTATAATGTAACAGCATACAGTAGATTGTTGTGTACAGACATATAGTGTAAGGTGGAGTAGCATAGAGTGGAGGGGCATACAGTGGAGTGGCGTACACTTGAGTGTCATAAAATGGAGTCGCGTGAAGTGTAACTTCATACAGTGTAGTGGTATAGAATGGAGTGGCATAGAGTGCAATGGGGTAGAGTAGTGTGGCATATAGTGGAATGGCAGAGTGTAGGGGGTAAGTATCATAGCATAGAGTGGAGTGTTCCAAATTGGAGTGGTGTAGAGTGTGGTAATTGAAAAAGATACAGCATGAAAGTGTGTTAACGGATATGGATGTAATTCGGCAGGAAAATACATTTTTAGGTGTAAACTGTAATTTTTGCCAGTATGTGTGAATAGTGGAAGTAGTGTTAAAGTTATAATTTTTTTAATACTTATTTATATATTGTACCGTGGCATTTCACAGTAATTTTGCGTTATACAGCAGTACATGCACATGAGAAAGTAGTACGTGATTAGTTAATGGCTGTATTTAGCAAATGTAAATGGCAGTCATGTCATTTTCAGCACAATTTGGCAGCTTCTGTGTTCTGTATTTCACTGCATTCTGGAATAGGTTTCTAGATATAGGTAAGTAGTAGGCTTTATTGTTGTTCCCTACCTCTTACCACTTTATTAAAGTAGTACTAGGTAGAGAAATCTATTTAGAATTTTCTTTATATTTTTACAGCAGTTTTTGGGAGAACTTTGCATATTTTAAAAAAGCCGTAATTTCTAGGTATTACTGTGATAATCTAAAGACTTTTTCTGTAAAGATTTAAATATGTTAAACATTGAAGATACACTGTAGTACACTATGTTTGCAAAATATAGTGTAATGCATTGTATTTTTAATTTTTTAATCTATTTATTTTTGTTTTAATTTATTTTACGTATCCCAGTTTTGTGATATCATAAGTGTTGTTTTAAATGCTATTACTTTAGATGCTATAAGTGATACATCATAATCATGTATGTCCAGTACTTGGAGAAGGCGGACGTTATAGTTACTGTAGTGTGGTTACCAAGTTCAATACACTGTTTATGAAGGTGTGTGAAATAAGCATTTTGAGGTGCTGCATAAATTATATAAATGAAATATATCAACATAACTTTAGAATGTTAAATGTTTGTGTAGTTTATGTTTGGTTTGAATACAATGAATAAATAAAGTTAGAGTAATATAAAGATGGTTTGTAAATTATACACTTAAGATATAACTATAACTTTCGAATTTCAAATATCTATGTTGTTTAAGTTTGGTTTGTATAGAAACAATAGATAAGGTTTTCCTAGCTATAACAAAGATTTAAGCTTTGATTTTTTAGTGATTTAAAAAAAATGAAAATGTGATTCAAAATATAGAGTCCAATGTCACTGAGTGGAGTGTCATTAAGAGGATTTTGATACAGTTAAGTGGAGGAGAGTGACATAGAGTGTAATGTTGTAGAGTGGAGTAGGATGTAGATAAATAGCGTACAGTGGTCTAAAGTGTCATAAAGTGCAGCGGTGTGTTGTATAGTGCAGCTGCGTGTAGTGCACTAGAGTGGACAGCCTCAGTGTAGAGTTGAGTACTGTCATAAACTGGAGTGGAGTGTCGTACAGTGTGGTAAAGTGGCACAGAGTATAGTAGAGACTTGTACAGTGGAGTATAGTGTGGTAGAGTGGAGTGGCGTAGAGTGGAGTAAGGTATAGTGCTATAGAGTGGGGTAAAGTATTGTGCAGTAGATTAGAGTGGAGTGGAGTGGTGTAGCGTAAAGTAGAGTAGCATGTTGTAGAATAGAGTGGTGTGGCGTTCAGTGGAGTGGACTGGCGTTTTAGAGAGTCAGAATGTTTTGTAGAGTAGATTGAAGTGCCACAGACCAGATTACAGTGTTTTACAGTGGTAAGGGGTGTAATAGAATAGAGTGTGGCACAGTATGGTAGAGTGGATTGGCACAGACTATCGAGAGTTGAGAGGCATAGAAAAGCATACGTAGAGTGCAGTACTGGAGTATAGTGGAGTAGAAGTGGAGTAGTGTCTCATAGAGTTGAATATAGTAAAGTGGCATGGAGCAGCAAAGAGGGTTATAGAGTGGAGTAGAGTGTTGCACAGTGAAATAGAGCAAAGTAAAGATCGGTAATCTTGTATGAACAAGAGTACATTGTTGTGCAGTTGTGCAGTAGATTACTATAGAGTGGAGTATATTGTGGTAGATTGGAGGGGCGTAGACTGCCACTCAGTGGAGTACACAGTGCAGTTTAGCAAAGTAAAATGTAGTGGCGTGTGATGGAGCTGGGTATAGTGAAGTGGCATTCACTGGAATAACATAGAGCATGGCGTACAATGGAATAGCGTACACTGGGGTGGTGTAGTGTTGAGTGGCATGCAGTGGATTAGCCAGTGTGGAGTGGGGTGAAGTGGAGTTACGTACAGTGGAATAGAATACAGTGGCATGGTGTACAGCGGAGTGGCATAGATTGGAGTGGCATAGCATACAGAAGAGTAGCATACACTGAAAGAGTGTACAATGGAGTAGCATAGAGTGGAGTGTCATTCAGTGGTGTGTCATCAACGGGAGTGGTGTACAGTGGAGTGTCATAGACTGGAATTGCGTACAGTGGAGAAGTATCATAATATGGTGTGATGTGCAGAGGAATAGCGTCTAGTTGAATAGCATATAATGGAGAGGCATACAGTGGTGTGGGGTATAATGGAGTGGCATAGAGTGGGGTGGCATAGACTAGAAAAGCACACAGTGAAGTGGCAACCAGTGGAGTGATTTAGAGAGGAGTGGCATAGAGTGGAATAGCGTAGAGTATAAGTGACATATAGTGGAGTGCCAAAGAGTGCAGTGGTATACAGTGGAGTAGCTTACAGTACAGTGCTGTACAGAGGAGTGTCAAATAGTGGAATAGAGTTTAGTAGCGTAGAGCGGAGTGGCATAGTGTGGAGTGGTGTACTGTGTATTAGAGTACAATGGAATGTAGGAGAGGCAAACAGTGGAGAGGTGTAAAGTAGAGTGGGTTAGAGCAGAGTTGCATACAGTGAAGTGGTGTAGACTAAAGTGGCATGGGGTAAGGTAGACTAAGTGGTATGCAGTGGATTAGCATAGAGTTGAGAGGCCTATAGTGGAGTGACATAGAGTAGAGCAGCATAGAGTGTAATAGCATACTGTAGAATGGCTTAGAGTGGAGTGTCATAGAGTGAAGTGGCTAATAGTGGAGTGGCTTAGAGTGGAGTGTGGTATTTGAAACATATATAGCCTGAAAGTGGGTGTAATGTGGCAGGAATATAGATTAAGAAGTGTACATTTTAGAATTTGGTAGTAAGTGTAAATAGTTTAAGGTATGTTAAAGTTATGTGGTAAAATACTTAGGGCAAGATGTACGACCAGTTTTTGAATGCGCAAACGGGTTTGGTCAATGTACAAACACTCTTTTGCGAGTCGCAAAAAATTGCGACTTGCAAAATAGTGTTTTGTGACTCGCTATTAGGAAGGGGCGTTCTCTTACGAATAGCGAGTCCCTAGCCATGTATGAATGTTTTGTGACCACAATTGCGGTCGCAAAACCCTCGCAAATTACCACCCTCTTCAAGAGGGTGGCAATGGAGTCTTAAATGGGAAGGGGACCCAAGGGGACCCATTCTCCTTTGTGACTAGCTCTAAAAGTATTTTTAAGGGCCGGCAGTGGTCCCAGGGACCACTACCAGCCCTTAAAAGATTAAACAAAAACTTTTCTTTTTTTTTAATGCATCTCGTTTTCCTTTAAAAAGAAAACCTGCTTTATTGAAAAGCAGTCCCAGACATGGTGGTCTGCTGAGCCCAGGCCACCATCACTGGGAGGGCCAGTAATTCCCAACGGGCTCGAAAATTGCGAGTGGCTCATTAATATTCATGTGCCTCGCAATTTGCGACCCCATTGGGAATCGCAAACAGTGTCTGAGACACTGGTGTACATTGGATTAGGCACCTCGCAATTTGCGACTCGCAATTTGTTGCAAATTGTGAGTCGCTAAATTCAATGGTCGTACATCTGGCCCTTAGTTATGTATTGTGCTGTGGTATAGTATGGTAACTTCTCTGTACACATGGTACATGCTGATGACAAAGCAGTATCTGATTTGCTATTGGTTGTATTTACTAAATGTAAAAGGCAGCCAAGTAGCTTTCAGCACACTTTTCTTGCGTTCTGGGTTAGGACCTTAAATATAGGTAAGGAGTAGGTTTTATTATTGTTCCCTACCTATTACCAATTTATTAAAGTGGAAATAGGTAAAGATATGTATTTATATTTTTCTATATATTGTTACAGCACTTTAGGGAGAACAAGAATTTGCCTGCTGTATGGAAGGGTGTTTGGTATTTAGCTCTTTTGTTTCCTTAGACTTATCATGTAAATGTCATAGATGCTTTAACAATGACACAACCCCACACACACACCCGTAGAACTAGTGATGGGACACAATTAATTCTGGACATTTTTAAAGCACTCATTGCACCAGTAGGAGTTGTTTAAAAAAACAAGAACATTAGAAAGTTATCTACTGTAGTAGACAGACTGGCTACTATTGCATCTAGTGCTTTGCTGGTAGGTAACACAGAATTAGTGGGTATTAGATCAATGGTCTTGCGAGATCAATTAGCTTTCGATATATATTAGCAGAGAAATGTGGAGTTGAAGGCTCAACAGTGCTGCTCCTACATACCCAGTAAAAGTAAAAAATATTTCAGACCTAGAGCTTTAATCAGAATCTTTAGAAACAGCAAGTGTGCTAGGCACTTCAGATAAGGGGGACTCTTTTATCGGTAATTGGTTTGCAGCAGCAGTAGAAGGATGGGCACTGGACCTTAACTGGCTCCTGGTCCCCCCCCTTCTGTACGTTGATTCAGTTATAGCACGGCGGCCCAGCCGAGGGACCACAGCTCTTTCTTCTCGCCCCTCTCTTTCCTCCTTTCACTTCACGAGACATGGCGACCTCTACCACCCCTAGTATGGGGGACAACTTGGGCCTTTCCTTTGGTGAAGACATCGTTGCTGAGATTCTTAGAACCCCCTCTTTACTAGACAGTGAGGGCCAGTTGGCAAGCACCAGCTTACAAGGGGATTGGAATTCAGTAGCTGCTCTAAAAAAAACAGCAAATCAAGCTTGCACTTCATGGCTCCGTCATGACGGAGTACCTTAGAGCAAACGCGGTACCCAACGGCTTGATAGTACGTACAGCTCCCAGGATCTTCCTTGACGATCTTGTGTTCAGACGAGAATGGAGCCAGATCGTTTGGAAGTGTACCCGCAGCTGGATAATCCTGATCATCGGCACTGCTAAACGTCTCTCTGAGGCCCTGATCATTAAAATCAACATTGCAGAGGAAGGCCTGAAAATGGATATCAGCATAATGGCTTACAAAACACGCCAGGCCGAGATTAATGCAGAGATGTCCGACCATCGGGACTATCTGCTACAACAAAAGATTACCAAGTTGCAGAAAGACATCAAGAAATTTGACAGATAAAGGATATATCCATACACTAGGGAGGATTTCCTACCATCTGACAATGATGTTGGATTGGACGATGGATCATCCGCCTCAACCAACTCTGGACGCTCCCATAATAGCAACTCAAGTAACAGCAGTTGGGGAAGAAACTCCAACAAACCAGGACTTCTCCCACCTCCACCGATGCCACCCATGTACTGATACCCACCTCTTACCTATCCACCACCAGGACCCATGTGGTACCCAGCCTTTCAGGGGCCACAACCTGGTTTCCAACAACCTTTTTTCCAACACCCACCTTCTCCTTTTCAGAACAGAGGCAGGGGGCGCAGCAGAGGAAGAAGAAGAGGGAACAAGCAGGTGCAGTGACATAGAGGCATAATAGTGGAAAACGAGGAGCATGACGCAGCCAAAACCTTTGTTGTGAACCTTTCGAAAAAACAACTCAACACTGATGAGGTCACAGCATTGGAGATGGGACTAGGCTTTGTACCCACTCCAAAAGAAGAGAACTTCCTGATGAATGAAGAAATTCACCAACTGTTCCGCAAAATACGGTTGAAATCCTTCTTCAAAGACAAACCGTCACTGGAGATCATGGACTCAGGCCTCAGACCGCCATCTAAATGTACCCCTGTGGCCGGCATGGTCCCTACCAAGGTACTCACCTTTGAGAAAGCCATACTTAAAAAGGCAAATCGCTTGAGGGGAAAATCTACCTATGACAATATGCCCAGAAGACTGCGCCAGACAATTAACGCCATGAAGGATGACAAAACTATCATCAACTATCATCAAACCCGCAGACAAGGGTGGCGCCATTGTCATCCTTGACATCGAGGACTACTAGAGGGAATGCGCTCGTCAACTGAGCAACAAGGAATACTACCGTAAATTGGAGACAGATCCAACTGAGCAACTACTTACACGGATACGGATCATGATTAATTGGGCATCTGTTGAGGGCTGGATCTCCCCCCAGGAAGCCGCCTTCCTAGTTAATGGGAACCCAAGGATGCCATACTTTTATCTTCTCCCGAAGATACATAAGGGCATTGTCCCTCCACCTGGTCGCCCCATTGTATCTGGGATAGGCTCCCTGCTTAAACCATTGAGCCAGTCCAGCGACCATTTTTTGTGCCCATTGTTCCAGGCAACCCTGGCATATCTAAAGGACACATATGATGTCCTGAATCTGATACAGGAAATCAACGAGGATAATACAGAGACGATCAATCTTCTCCTGACTCTTGACGTAGAGGCGCTCTACGCCAACATTCCGTAGGATGCAACCATTGAGGTGGTTGGGAAACTTCTCCAGGAATCTGACCTCCATACAAACACGAAATCTGCTTTCATCACTGACATCATCACTATTGCACTTAAAAACAACTTTTTCATGTATGAAACTACCATCTATCACCAAGTACAAGGGACCAGCATGGGCAGTACCTTTGCGCCGAGCCTGGCTGGATTATACATGGCAGACTTTGAGGCCACTAACATTTTCACGGACAACAACCCTCTCAAGGATAACCTCATAACCTGGAAACGGTATATTGATGACGTCCTCATCCTCTGGAGAGGTAATGAGGACACCTGCATCAGGTTTCACAAGTGGGTGAATAGCCTCAATCCCCATTTGTGTTTCTCTAAAACAGTTAGTGACAAGGCGATCCCTTTCCTGGATATGCTGATCCCCTTGGAGAATGAACATCTTAAAACAACAACCTATAAAACAAGTCTGATCGCAATAGTCTCCTCAATTTCAAGAGTCACCATCCCAAGGCCCTCAGGGAGAACTTCCCATAAGGCCAGTTCTTGAGGTTACACCGTAACTGTAGCATTATCCAAGAATATGATACCCAAGCCAACTCCCTGTCCATGAATCTACAAAACAGGGATTACCCCAGGGACATGGTACACAAGGCGAGGAAATGCGCCAGGAACAACAACCGATAGGCTCTTCTCGAAACAAGAGAAAAACAATCGAGGAACGTAATTACTTGTGTCACGACCTTCACCCCTATGTCCAATAAGATCAAAAACATTATTAACCACAACTGGAGGATCCTGAACACTGGGTCACTGAATCTTGACAAACCACGCTTTGCCTTCAAAAGAACCACAAACCTTTGCGATCAACTGGTCCACACCAGACCACGAGTTAAAAAGAAACCACAGGACAATACCCTATGGAACCTTCCACCAGTACTTGGCCACTACCCATGTGGCATGTGCAGCACATGCTCTTTCACTCGACACACTAAGACCCTACATTTAAACCACTTTATATGAGACCAGCGTACACACGCTAACTGCAACACCAAAAACTGTGTGTACCTGATGACCTGCCCGTGCTCTCTTATGTACGTTGGGATGACGACCCGCCTAATAAAGACAAGGATAAGTGAACATAAGAGCATGATCAGACGTGGCCGAACGGCAACAAGAATGACAAATCACTTCATAGAAAACGGGCACAACTGTGAAGAAATTCAGTGGACTATACTGGAGGCAAACAAGACATGGAGCAGTGCATCCTGACTACGTAGGGAAAAATGATGAGTGTACCATCTTCATACTCATGAACATGGACTCAATGATGAAATCCCCTGGGTGGAGCTCCAACCCACATAGCACCCCCTAACCACTAGTCATGAGCACTGGACTATGAATCACCCCGGGTACCCCTTGTTGCATAATTCTCTGCTAACAGCTACAGAGGACACTTCTCTCTTTTCTCCTCTGTCTGACTGGTGGGGCCGCCGTGCTTCAAACCGATGGTATCTCCGTGACTAGGAGTATAACCACTCCTAGTTCATGCCCCTATTCCTGGGGGAATGACACACGATACCACTCAAAGCTGCACATACCATTTGTTGCAACGATCGGCACTCACTTTCATGGCCACCCTTTCCCCAACCTGGCTTCTGTCATTGCTATGATGACCAGGATTCACCAGCACACCTTTGCACAGGCCCAAGTGATAGCGTCCCTCTGGGAGACATGCGCACAACATTCCCCCGCCCCCAACAGATCTGAGCACGGATTTAAGCGAGGAGTGCTTATTGCTACGTGGGACCTTATTGCTGTTTGTTTCTGCTGACCCTGCATTTCAGAGGACATTTGCCGGTTTTCCATTTCACGCCTCGCGGTACCCGCTGCGCGGGTCCCGCTTCGCTGCGAGGCACTTTCCAACACCTGGGAGCAGCTGACTGGGGCGTACCTGGGGCTGAGGGCTGCGAGCACAAGGGATAGGACTCCATCTCCCAGGAGTCTCTGGTCATCCCCCGCCCGCTCCACCTGGGCCGCTCTCCCTCATCGCCCCGCCCCCGACAATCCTCCCACCTCTGCAACATCCACAAAGGAGTCTGCATCTGCCGCTGCGCGGGAGCGCGCGGGAGCACGCCGGGAGAAGCCCGGGACAAGGGCGGGACCGTCTGTGGCCGTCCGGGGCCGGAGGAGGCCGAGCTGGGCCCTATTATTAACATTTTCTTCCTAATTACGTATTTTTGAACCTTATTAACTGGTATAATTATTATTGTTACTGTTTGTGTCTAAAGTGACGTTAAAGTCCCCATATTTGGAAGGATAAATACTGTGGCCTGAGTGGCATCGCTGATTGAGTATTGAGGTTGGTTATATCCCCGCCCGCTGTATCTTAATAAGAATAACAAAAATGCCCTTAAGGTCTGGTAAGGAGAGGCAAGTTCAGGTCTCAACCTCTAATGGTACTTTCACTGGTACAATTGATCAGTTTTTTAAACGTTCTACTGCTATATTAGAGAAGGAGATCGCCCTGGTTGAAAAACGCCTTTCGCTTGATATTATTACTGGCAAGCGGTCTTCACTAGGTAAAATCAATGAGGCTGTCTCCCCTGTCCCACTTTCCACGTTGAACTCGGACAGTAATGTAGAAGTAATGTTGGTAACTGCTCCTGAGATTCATACTGTGGAGATAGTGGATTCTAACCAGGAAAATGCTTTTAATACTGCGCACGTTAACTTACCAAATAGCGGGACCACTTGCCTAGATCAGTCCAGGGATAATTCTGGTCTTTCAGACTCACCAAATCTCAATATTAGTACTGAACTAATGGATTCCCTTTCCCATCCACAACAAACACCCACTCATAACCCTGGGAAACGCAAGAGGGTAGACTCACCGGACATGGAGGAACAAGCTGAGGGGTTGGGAAATGCCTCACCATCCCCCCCACAGCTACCCAATACTAACGCTACTGCCCAGCATGGGGGAGGTGAGACTATGATTAGCATTACAGAAGAGATATTTTTGGCTAAAATTGAGCTGCTATTCAAATCTCTACTTTCACCTCTTTTTGAAAGGACTAGGTTACTAAATACAAAAATGGATTCCTTAGATCTGCTAGTGAAGGATAATATAGCGACCTCTGACAGAATCCTCGCCAGCTTAGCAATTGCTGGTCTGATCCCCCCTGTCCCGACCATTCCGAAGCCCACCATTATGATGAACAATAAAGCGGGGGGTAATAGTTCACAAGTGGGACCCTCTATACCCAAGGTCCCGCAAAAAACTGTACCCGCTCCTAAGAAAGCAGTTTCTACAGAGAACCCTGCAAGGCCAAAGCCTGTAAAAAACCAGCAGGTTCAGAAAAACTCAACTTCCGTTAGGGGCAAAAATATTAGTCATCAGCCCATCGCCAAACCCATCCCAAAGAAACAGTGTGTGAACCTCCCACCGGAGTCAGTGCCTTATACAATTGTTTTAACTGGCGTGGCTCCGCTTGTAGATGGCAAGAGGGAAACACACAAGGATCTTTACAATAAGGTTACATTCTGGCTTAATAAAAACCGGCCACTCCCTCCTAACCTAAATCCTGAAATACTTAATGTAAGGAGGGTGGATTGGATAGGTTTTGGTAAGAAAGATCTTGAGGGGGATTGTGTGGTGGTTAGCTTTAGAGAGCCTTGGGTTGCCGAATACATTTGCAGGGAACCAAGATTCGGTAGAGTTGGGGATGTACAAACTTTACTATTGCATTATTTTTATCCAGCTTTATATGCAAATAGATCCCACACCCCGTTTCATCACTCAAGAAGGGACAGGTCTAGAGGGAGATTCCATTTTGACACTCCGCTCTATCCAATGTTCTATCCCCACCTTGCGAACCGGTTTGCTCCCCTTTCCGGCCTGGAAGGTGTGGATTGACATGATGTAGAACAATCGATTACTGGGCGTTCTAGTGCTGTAGTAACTTGCTCTTTAAATAATGTGAGTGTCCCTGGGGTAGAGACTGTCCCTGTGTCTAGCGCAAATTCACAGAGGGTGGAAATAAGGGAAACATTCTTGTCAGGTACCCCTAGACAGACGATCACTAAGGCTGTCGCCAACCCAACTGCCAAGATGGCAGAGAAAACAACTTACACCCTCGCAGTCTTGTCTTGGAATATAGCGGGCTTAAGGGGGAAAGCGTCAGAGGCTGATTGGGGCTCCTTTGTGGATTTACATGATGTTATTATCCTGCAGGAAAGTTGGTCAACCGACGCTATTTATCGGGTTGGCTACCTTAATTACTACAAACCAGCTAGTAACGGACCGAAGGGTCGCCCTTCAGGAGGTCTAGTTATTTGGATTAGACAATCCTTAGCCATTACTATCACGGAACTCCCTACTCTGAGTAATGACATCCTAGCGTTGAAATTAACCGGTAAAAATAACCAGGACCTTTGTTTGTTCAACATATATGCTAGAGGGTTACCAGGTGGGAAGCCTGCGGGAGTGGTAGTTGAACTTGACTCCCTACTGAATAACATTAGTAGTGACAAATGTGTCATGGTGGCAGGTGATTTCAACTGTTGTTTCGAACCGTTTCCTAATCTTGATAGCGGGGGATATGGGGAAATTGATCAGATTTGGAATATTCCCCCTTTGTCTATTCCTCCAATTAAAAAAGTCACGGAGGCAGTTATGCAGTGGTTGGGTCTTTGCCTTGAATGGGATTTGCGTGCAGCGAATGGAAGGACCAAATCAGACCAGATGGGAAAAGTTACATTTGATAACTCCCTAAACTCGAGCCGCATTGATTATTTTTTGTTAAAGATAGAGTTTTGGGAAATATTGGTGGACATGGAAATAGTCACTAGATCCGAGAGTGATCATAACCCCCTGGTAATAAAATTATCAGTGGATGAGGGTCTCCGCATGAACCCTGCAACAAATATTGATACAGCAGACGCTGGTCTCACAAATGATTGCAGAAGGGTAAGATGGGCTGGGCTCCAAGACAATACTGCTACTATTAGCAGGATTGCCATGGAGGTCCTAGCGGCTACAAAACAGATGGTACCCATACTTGAGGATGGAACCCCACTTGACCAAATCGGGACAATTCATGAGTCTCTTTTTAGTAAAATTAAGTCTTTTTTTATCAAACCCGTAAAAGGAGGAATTAATGTCCCAGCACAATCTAGGTTGAAATGGTATGATAAGACCTGTAGTATTGCCCACAGCTCTCTGTTAAGGGCTATTAAATCCAAATCATGTCCGGATATAAGGATATTATAATAAAGATATCTCTGAAAAAGAGTGGGGGTCCTAGGGATAAGGTTTAAGGACTCAAATAGTTGCAATCCCCAAATCCACAAACTATAACAACATGAGCAACTATGAGTCTCGCCTATGTGAAAAACTTGACACAATCGTAAGGGTAAAGCTAGTGTTGTGAGTTCATGTGTACATGTGTGCGTGTACGCATGAGTGTAAGATTCCCATCATCCACCCGAAGTGGTTTGCTTCATCATCTGGGAATTGAGGACTAATTTAGAGAGCCATCTTCTACTGAGCAAGTCGTAGATATTGGTCTCTTATTTGTCCCAAAGTGGTGGAAACTAAGTTTTGCTAGATGATGATTGGGTGTGATGGTCGCAGTGCTGGTGGGAGGCCTCCCCTACGAGCTCAGCACTGACAAGAGGTACCGACGGACAGAGCGGGGCCTCCTTACACCTGAGCAGTAGCCAGGTGAGGTGAGGCGCACACCCATTACAGATAGGGTCAGTGAATATTAACTACCGCCCACGGAGTCTCTTGGACACCTATCAGGGTCCAGGTTGTATCAATCACTTTATTATTTTACACAGTTTTTCGCAGTAGCTTCTAGGTCCTGACGAAAGCTAGGATGATTCAAATCCATTAGCAGAAACATGTTGACCGTTCTTCAACACAGTTATTATATTTGAAACTGTTAGAGCACTGTTTTTAGAGTTTGTCAACAAGGTAGTTACCAATAAAGTTGTTTTAGTACCTTGTTAGACATTTTTAACCAGCACTTATACACCATCACCACACACCAGCACTGCGACCATCACACCCAATCATCATCTAGCAAAACTTAGTTTCCACCACTTTGGGACAAATAAGAGACCAATATCTACGACTTGCTCAGTAGAAGATGGCTCTCTAAATTAGTCCTCAATTCCCAGATGATGAAGCAAACCACTTCGGGTGGATGATGGGAATCTTACACTCATGCGTACACGCACACATGTACACATGAACTCACAACACTAGCTTTACCCTTACGATTGTGTCAAGTTTTTCACATAGGCGAGACTCATAGTTGCTCATGTTGTTATAATAACGGATATAAGGATAGCCAGGGTGAATTATAAGAAAGCATTAAAAGAGGCAAAAATCAAATGGGATGATCAGCGTTGGTTAGATTTATACCAGGCAAGTACCTCATCTAACCAACAAAAATTTTGGGAGGTTGTGAAATGGGGAGGGGCGGGGGAATTACATACTCCAGTAAACCACGTCCCTGCAGAGCAATGGGTCAAGCATTACGAGGCACAGTTCAGCCACACGGAACGGATCTCACTTACTACTATTAGGGAAGATGCCAGTGTGCAGTCTGAGGTGTCCTCACTTGATCACATTGTTTTCACTGAAACTGAAGCTATTTCTGCTCTTAAACAAGTGCAGAATGGCAAAGCCCCCGGCATGGACTGCATCCCTGCGGACCTCTTCAAATACGATCAAACACACTGGGTCCCGTACATATTAATCTTAGCAAATGCTATAGCTAGAGGGACTAGGATCCCAAACTCCTGGAAAGGGGCTGAGATTTTGCCAGTGCACAAAAAAGGGGATAGATCTGATGCGGGAAATTATCGCCCCATCAGCCTCATCGATGCCCTACAAAAAGTAATAGCCAGAATGCTGTTAGGGAAAATCCATTCGTGGATGTCAGAAGTAGATATTCTGTCTCCAATGCAGGCGGGTTTTAGAGCACACATTAGCACAGTTGATCAGATATTAAGATTTGTCATGATCTATTGGAAAACTGTGTTATTGAGAGACGGGAAGATCTTCGCTGCATTTGTGGACCTCAAATCAGCGTTTGATCTGGTCCCCAGAGGGAAGATGTGGGCAGCATTGAGAAGGATGGGGGTCCCTAGTGCACTATTAGAACTTACCATCAGGATGCATGAGGGTAACTTTGCAAGAGTCAGATGGGGTCGCCAGGGCCAGGTTACCGATTCCTTCCCCGTAACTCGCGGTGTGAGGCAGGGTTGTGTCCTGGCCCCCACCCTATTTGTACTCTTCATTAATCAGGTGGTTAAGTTCCTCTCAGATACCCCCACTGATGCTCCTTCACTGGGTGGGACCAAATTCCCTCTTTTAATTTTTGCAGATGATACTCTCATATTGGCCAAAACACAGAAGGGTTTACAGGCAGCAATAAATAAATTCATGGACTTTTGCAATATGAATGATCTTGAGATCAATATTAATAAAACCAAGTTCATGGTCCTGACTAAGAAAAAGCCATTGAGGGGCCATGTTTTAATGAATGGGTCTAGACTGGAGCAGGTTGATGTAATGACTTATCTTGGTGTTACCTTGGATTATAGGCTACAATGGAAAGATCAAGTAGCGGCACTCTGTTTGAAATTTGCCCGCCTGACTGGTTGTCTAGTAAAAGTACAGCGGTGTTCCCTGACTAAAAGAGTACTGCCCGCACTTAAAATTTATAGTGCTAAAATCAGCTCAGCCATATTATATGGGGCCGATATTTGGGGATGTGTGGACCTGGCTGTCCTGGATAGGATACAGAATAAATTCCTTCGAAACTTAGTTAGTCTCCCCCCCTCAACACCAGTCCTTCCACTTTTGATGGACATGGGCATGCATACCATTAAACACCAGGCCCTCTATAGGATGGTGGCGTTATGGAGACGCATATGGTCCACCCCGGAGCTGGCCATGTTTGCCCGTGAATTACAGGATGTGAGAATGCAACAAGGGGCAGGTGACATACCGTGGCTAAAGCTAATTAAGAACACTCTTACCGAAATGGGTCTTCCCTTGCTTTGGTCGGAGCCGGGTTCTCAAACCTTCCCTACCAAGAATGAATTTAAACTTCTCTTTTGGTCTATGGTAAAAACGGAACATGTGGCACTTTCTGAGAAAATGAATTTGACAGGCCAGTTTTTGCTCCACAAAACAGTACCTAACAAAGAAGTATACTGGGATGTTATCCTTAAAACATTAGATAGGAAACTATACCATCAGTTCCGTGTAGGTACACTGCCTCTGAGGGCTTTTACTAGTGGCTGGCAGAGGTTGGAGTCAAGTTTCTGTCCCTGTTGTACCGTTTGCAAAGAAACACTAGGTCATTTTTTATTTGTCTGTACTGCTTATTGTGAACCACGTAATAAGTGGCTGAAACCTATATGTACTAGACTAAACACCCGAGTGAGTAGTGAAGCATTGTACATCTTGAGAACCAACACTTCTGAATGGCTAACCATAGGATTGGCCAAATTCCTTGGGTGGGCTTGGCTGATAAGGATTAAGTCAGTCAGCTCATAGTATCATGACCCAAATAATTTGTATACTGTGTTATCCCACTGATTTTTTGGCCTATGATTTTATTAGTATTGACGATCTGCTATTTTTTATATATGCTCAAATGTTCTTACAATTCCCCTTGACGTCTTTACAAGCATGTTTAATTGGGATTTTTAACTAGATTTGCCTTGCCTTAACTTTTCTTGTCTTGTTTCTTTTTGATTTGTTTAGTATGTGTATTTAAATATTTATGATTTTATGACTTCGGCGCACTAATTGTATTTAATGTAATTTTGTGTATATGTGTGTCTTTTATGATGAAAAATCGAAATAAAGACGTTAAAACTGTAACTGTGGATAGCGTCCCTCTGGGAGACATGCGCACAACATTCCTCCTAGTGACGCACGTACGCAGGTGGAAACCATTACTGGATGTTCCGGAAAAGGGAAACTCCCTTGAATTCAGTTACCTAGAATATATTTAGCCACCATCGCCAAGATGTTTTTACTGCAGGCAGACATATGGACGGGGTAGGTGGACTCGAGCCGGCACCCGACGTTAATTGTGAGTAAGATAAGACTGCCATTGTCCGGTCATGATTTAAACACAAGTAATTCTTAAATGTACGATGGGCATAGAATTTTTCCGATGTCTTATGTACATATTTTTCTCTCATTTCTTGCCCGGTAAGGTGCGGGCATCCTACGTTCCCTAGTTTATGGAGCATTACTCCCACTATTGTTAGGTAAGGCAGCATACAGCAGCCGCATTTTCATAGTGGGGAAAACTTGTTTCACAAGTGGTGTGCTAAAGACAGTTGGAGTAATGAGGGGACAATGTATGCATGGGGCGGACCGGTGTTACTCCGGTTTAGTCCAGCCTATGGACATGGGGATTTGTCCCTCTGACTGGCTTAGCACTTCACCTATAACATCTAGCACCTCATTTCTGCGCTCTACGACAGTCGTGGCTGAGCTCCCGGGAGGCCGGCAGGACCGCACATGCGACGGCCATGCTTTCTGGTGCTGCGTGTATATGACCCACCTCCACACCCTGAGGAGTCAACACATGGTAGTGTCATTCAGGGCTCTTCTTTGGCCCTAACAGTCTTGCTGTATATGATGGGGTATGCGAAGCTTGTACAAACACATTGGGGGCATATCATTGAGTGCCTCCCTCACATGTTTGACACATGTCTTTCATTTGTGTAAATATTCTCTTGTTTTTCTGTTTATGTCTCACCTAGGTCTTGATCAGTAGCGGTGTCAACTATTTAGTTGTAGCCACACTGTAGGGTACACAGCAGCTGACCCGCCCTGACACTCAGATAGGGTATTTAATTATTTTCACGTGCACTTTACCTTTGTTTTCTTGGTCCTGAAGAAGCGCCAGAGATCTACAACCACATAGGCGCGAAACATGTCGACCTCTTTTTAGTTACCAGGGCACTTTGAGCCTATTGGGGTAACACTTTAAACTATGGGTTTTTTACTTGGTCAGGGGAACCTCCACATTAAACACTTCCTTTGGTTACCCCTAGACTATTTTAAACCACATTGCACGCACTTCACCGCCCTCCAAAATAGGACCCACCCTACACACCCGCACTCATCATACAGCATTTCTCTAAAAGATCTTGGCTAAAGTGACCCTTCGGGGGACCCGTAGGGCATTGCAGCGCCGGCCCAATGAGGAGCATCGCCCGATGATGAAGCATGACATCCTTCGGGGGGTGTGAGGGCAACAAGAGGCAAGAATTGCTCTTCCCTCAGACTAGTGGGCCCTAGCACCTAGGACACCCTTGCCTTTTGTTTTTGTTTTTTCTCCATCCTCCCTGTTTTTTCCTTTCACTGTTTGGATTGAGTGGGTGACATATGACACCCCTCCTTTGGTTTTGAGTAGACGGGGTCTCGTTAGAGTCATATTAAAACCTGTATTAATCATTGGTGTTTTCTCAAGATGCTTATATGCTTTATATAAGGGATTTAGATGTTATTTAACAAGGAAGAAGAAGAATGAAAGAGAAAAACAAATCAGAGGATAATTGGAAATGGAAGAGAGAAAGAATAGAAAATATAGGGAGTTGAAAGAACTTGAAACCCTGAAAAATTAAAAGGATGAATCAGCAAAGAATGAGGGTGCACTCTTAAAGATTCATTTGTGAAGAAGAAATTGTAATGGTTATTCAAACATCAGATGGAGGAAACTTCCCCAAAAATTGGATTTGCAAAAAAAAATGCTTTATTGAAGTTGTGTAAAAGTCTATGTTTAATTAGCATATATACTAAACGCAAACTTTGTAGTAGGTAATCTTACGTTCAATCTTAAAAATCATACTTGAACTTTAAAGGCCTATAAGTAAAGAACATAAGTACCGATTTAGCTTAGCCTAAGTTCAAATACCATATTAACGGAGGTTACAGGTTAACATTGAAAGGCTTGTTTTCACATTGAATAGCTGTTTGCACACAACATTTTCTCTTTTGTTGCAGAAGCTGTAATTTTCCAGAAGCCTTTTATTAGTTAGTGAATAGGTATTTGTTTTGTATTAGATAACGGATAGTAGCCAACCATTCCAAGGACATCTTGTTCTGTGTGTATTCATCTTCAGGATTGTCTCAATTCTCTCTTGTGGCACTTTCCTCAGTCCCTTTTCAATGCAATGGCCCAAATATAGGACTTCTGTTTGACAATATTGTAATTTGCTCTGGGACACTTTATATCCGTTCTCGGCTAAATGATTTAGAAGATCAATCGTATTCTGTTTACAAGCTTCTTTTCAACTAGATGCCACAAGTAGGTCATCAATATATGCACAATAACTAAATTGCAAGGCATCTGTAACGTCTCAAGATTCTTTTTCAAGATCTGATCATCTGATTAAATATCAAAGGGCTCTCTGTATAAGCAGGGGAACTCGGCACCATGCCAAAACTCTATCTCTAAATACAAATGAGACCAAGAATTGACTGCCCTCATGCAACGGGATAGAGAAAAAGGCCAGGTAGGCACCATACCAAAACTCTATCTCTAAATACAAATGAGACCAAGAATTGACTGCCCTCATGCAACGGGAGAGAGAAAAAAGCCAGGTAGGAATCCACAACTGTTAACCACTCCGCTGTGCAAGGTCTCTAAAACGGTATTGTTTCTGGATTCAATACCATGGGACAACATACAATAACAATGGGCCCGATTCACAAAAGTAATCTGAGACAAAATCCTAACTTTACGACTTTCGGAAGTCACAAAAGGCATTTAGGAGTAGTAAAGTTAGGATTCCTAACTTTACTACTCCTAAATGCCTTTTGTGAATCCCGAAAGTAGTAAAGTTAGGATTTTGCTCAGTTTAGGATTAGGAAAGTTAGTATTCCTAACTTTACTACTCCTAAATGCCTTTTGTGAATACCGAAAGTCATAAAGTTAGGATTTCGTCTCAGTTTAGGAGTAGTAAAGTTAGGAATCCTAACTTTACTACTCCTAAATGCCTTTTGTGAAAAACAAACGTCGTAAAGTTAGAATTTTGTCTCAGAATACTTTTGTAAATCGGGCCCTATATTAATTATCTTTCAAAGATCCTCGACATTTGCCTTTGAGCTTCTGTAAAGCAATGATCGACAAATTGCAAGGACTTTCAACAATTTCTTTTAAAATCCCTTGTTTTAAAAATGTTTTCAGTCACTGAAAATACTCCTGCCACTCTCTCAAATGTTGGGTTATATGGCAGTGTTCTTGAGAAAGCTGTATTTGGTTCTATTTATTGTGATATACCTATCATTAGTCTGTTGTCTTTCCCTGAATAATCCCATTATTCTAATTTTACAGTGCCTCCATACACTATCTACTGCTGAGTATCTAGGCTCAGCAAGTAGTGTGAGAAATTGAGTTACTGGTTGAAGGGGATGAGACCCTACTCAAGCAGCAACCACAATCTTTGCCAGGGTGAAGTCACAAGCAATCCCTAAATTATCATGTGTGCAATGCTCTCATAGCTTGGCACAGAGCAGTCAGGCTTAACTTGCAGGGAATATGTAAACTATTTGTGCAACACTTCAAACAGTAGTAAAATGAAAACACTACAACAACACACCAAATTACAAAACTATAGTAGGCTTAACTTAATAAAACAACCAAAACAAAAAAAATCCAATCAGTACACCTAGAGCTATGCACTTTTCAAGATTTAAGTCAAAATAGCACCAAAAACCCCAAAGCTCCACTAGCGGCTATCTGGTTGTGCGAGACCGGGAGAAAGTCACAAGTTCAGACTGACTGCGATGGAGTGTGTGTCGGATTCAGGGACCAAGTTAATCCCACTGACAAGTTACCTTCTCAGTACAGCACAAAGAGTCCCATTTCAACTGGAAGGGGCTGTGAGAAGCAAGGAAGAGTTGAGGACAGGCGTTGATGTATCACAAAGAGCAGGCCTGGCGTCACAGACAGGTGTTGCTGCTGCATGAAGATACTGTTGTTGGGCTTAACTGAGAAGCAATGTGTAAACTATTTATGCAGCTCTTCAAAGAGTAATACAGTGAAATCACAATAGAAGAACCCCCCCCACCAATTTAGTAAAATATAATACATTTTAATAAATTAATCAAGACACAAAGGGACACAGTCAGTAGGACTAGAGATATGCACATTGAGAGATTTTAGTGAAAATAACACCAAAAAGCACAGAGGACCAATTGTGGTTATCTGGTCACAACGAACCGTGACAAAGTTACTAGTTCAGGCTGACTGCAATGGTGCAGCCAGCTACAGGGGCAATCTTCGTTAGCTGAACACAGTACCTTAATCTTGGGTACAAAAATATGTGGAGGCCTGTGTTGAGGATGCGTTGCGCAGCAGAGGCGGTGCGAGGTCTGGGAGAGGAGATGAATTGGGCAGCATCAGTTCCAAGGTGATGCGAATTGCAATGCAATGTCCTTGTGTGGAGATGCCTCGCAGAGCAGCGGTTCTGATGGGCTGCGTTGGACGAAGTAATTTCCTTGCATGGAGATGAGATCCGTCACCCATCGGTGGTTTCAATTGCCTGCTGTAGCAGGTTTTTCTATAGCTCAATCTCCCTGTGAAATGCTAAAATGTCCCTTTCCGCAGGTCATATAGGGTCACATGCACAAAGAAACTGTTTTGCAATTTCCTAATTCCGAATATTTGCGATTCGCAATTAGGAAATCGCAGAACCAAATGCATGAAAGTGTGTGGAACACTTTTAGTGATGTCCTAGGGGATCGCAAATGACCTACCTCATGAATAGTAATGAGGCATGCCACAATTTGTGACCCTCTAGGAATTGCAAAAATCGTAGGAATGGTGGCCCCACCATGGCTGTGATGGCTTTTAAATAAAGACATTTTTTTTTCAATGCAGCCCATTTTCCCTAAAGGAAAACGGGATGTGTTTTGAAAACAAAAATTAAAAGTTTTCTTTTCATTTTTGAAGAGAAGGCAATGGCCCTTGGGACCACTGCCTGCTCCTAATAAATGATTTTGCAAACATTCACAAAGGAGAAGGGGTCTCTTGGGGACCCCTTCTCCTTTGTGAATGGGTTACCACTAGGGGTGGGCGGAATTTGCGTAATCGCGTTACGCAAATCTCCGCGAAACGGTAAAAAATCTCCGCGAACACGCAGAAATTCCGCGAACACGCGGAATTGCTTGTTCGCGATACTTTTTTCCTGTTCGCGATCGCTGTTTGCGTGCTCGGGGTGAAATATCTCGCGAACACGCATATTGAGAACGCGAACAAGCAAAAAATTTCGCGAAGTCGCGGAATGCAGATTTTTGGGCAATTTCGCGTTCTCCGCGGAACGCGAAATTACCCAAATTCTGCAAATTCCGCGAATGGAACGGAATTTACCGCCCAGGCCTAGTTACCACCTATTCGAAGTAGGTGGCAAAATGCGAATGTGTTGCAACTGCATTCACGGTCTCAAAATATTCATGCATACCGTTAGGATTCGCTCTTTGGAAGGGACGCCCTAAACACGTCCCTTCCAAATAGCAAATCCCAAACCCATTCTGCGATTCGGTAACAGGTTACCGAATCGCAAAATTGTGTTTGCTGCATCGGAAAAGCATTTTTTGCGATCGCAAACGGTCCGATTCTGTGATTCTTCCCGTTTGCGAGGAGAAAAATGCTTGATGCATCTGGCCCATAGACCTTTGTTCATCGACAAGGAGAAGTATAAATGAGCAATCACCTACATTAAACATATAGCAATAAATCATACAAGACTTTTAGTACAGTCAATAAAGAGAATCAGTGTGAGCTAAGGGTTTTATTTTCAATTATTTCTACGATTTTATTATTTATTCAGTAATAATTTAGCTTATGAGTATCAATGTTAAAAGTTATAATAATCCAATAATCAAAATTTCAATATAAGGAAAAATACAATATTAGTTAAAATGACAGTTAATATGGTAATAATACTGCAAGTGTGTTCCATAAAGGAAATTGCCTAATCTAAATAAATTGCAATAAGATAGAATAAGGTGCCAGCTCAGATACACAATAAAGCATTCTGATGAGATAAATCAATGTATAGGCATAAAGCCTTTGCATATCAATCTGGAAACATTTGACAGCCTTAAATCAGCAGACATCAAAGAATAATAGTCTAAGCAACCTTCCATGTAGAGAGTATAAGAAACTCAGAGATGAGTCCCCAGCCAGAGAATCGGGCAATTACTCTAGGAACACCCATTAATATGAGAAATTGATAAACTTGCCTATAAAAAAGCACTCGCTAGCTACCAGAAGAATATAAAAAAGACGCGGAAAGCCCATGTTATCTCAAGTCTAAGTCAAGCGGTCAACTCTACTAAGGAACTTTGCAAAGTTCTCAACACCTTTACTAACCCTATTGCCTGCTCCCAAAAGGCTTCCTCTTCCCAGGTAGTATGCGATAACATAGCTAATTATTTTGATGAAAAACTCATTCTAATTTATTATCAATTTCCTCATGATTCTAATTTCTTGGATCTCCCTAATCTGCTGCCCTGAACCTTATGAAGGAGCGATGCCTGCCTTGAGCATTTTTCTGCGCTGCAGACACCACAAGCCGAAGCCATGTTAAGAGCAGCGAAATCTGGTTCTCCTCTACATAATATGCCGGCTTATGTGTTTGCCTTACTTGCTCTTCTCTTGGCCCCCTCCATCTGTAACATCTTAAACACCTCATTGAGTGAAGGGGTACTCCCACTTGAATGGAAGGCAGCTCAAGTGCTACCAATCAAGAAAAAAGCACAGGTACCCGCTGATGTGCTGGCTAATTATCGCCCCATTTAGCTGCTGCCACTTATGAGCAAACTGGTGAAAGGGTACGTCAACACTCAGCTGATTGGATATTTTGAATCTCAAGGCACCCTTGATCCTTCCCAGTCTGGTTTCAGACCTAACCACTCTACTGAAACCACCCTCATCGGTGTTACATATTACAGCAAATTGGCACTGGACAACAACAAGGCAGTGCTGCTGGCTTTATTGGATCTGACAGCAGCCTTTGATACTGTCTCTCACCAGAAGCTGATTCACTGATTGAGAGAGACTGCTATGCAGGGACAGGCATTAAAGTGGCTTGCTAGCTTTCTGGACCAGCACACTCAGATGGTCAATCTGGGCCCCTCTCGTTCTCATACCTTGAAGCTTACTAAGGCGGTGCCCCAGGGCTCTTCCCTAAGCCCCACCCTGTTTAATGTGTATGTGGCCCCCCTTGACAAGATTATTAGATAATATGGATTTACTCCCTATTCCTATGCATACAACACCCAACTGCTTTTATCTTTTGACAAGGACACAGACTTATTTAAACATCGTTTTGCTGAGGGCATGCAAGCCGTATCCAGTTGGATGACAGAAAATTTCCTCCAGCTGAATGCTGCCAAGACCAAGATCTTTTTATTCGGCACCCCTCAAACAATTTGGTCCCAAAACTGGTGGCCTGCTATATTAGGCCCCGCACCTACCCTGACACCCATGGGGAAAAATATGGGGGTCCGACTGGACAACTCTCTATCTATGAGAGACCAAACCATGGCCACCTCAGGGTCCAGCTACCACACTCTGAGTCTCTTGCGTAGAGTGTTCCAGTGGCCACCCTTATCAGTTTGAAGAACTCTGATTTGAGCCCTGGTCATTGGCGGACTTGATTATTGTAATGCTCTCTTAGCATCTGCCAATGAATCCCTCTTGAGTAGACTGCAGATAGTCCAGAATGTTGCTGCGTGACTGGCTCTCAAGATGCCACCTCGAATCTCTTCCCAGCCTTTGCTGAGGCAGCTTCACTGGCTTCCAATCCACCAGAGAATTAAGTTTAAACTTTGCTGCCTTGCCCAGAAGGCTCTTCTTGGTGTGAGCCCTAGTTATTTGGCAGAAATACTCAAGTTTTACCACCCGAGCAGACTGATTAGATCTGAGGGTAAAGGTCTGTTTGCGGTTCCCCGTTACAGGAAACTACGAACAGGAGGCAGAAATTTAGCCTATCTGGCTCCGAAATATTGGAACTCTCTGCCCATGGGCCTGCATAAATGCCCCAATCTTTTTCGGTTCAGGAAACTCCTGAAGACTGAATTATTCCAGTACTGATCTTTCTGACTTGTCTTTTGCCTCTTCTGCATCTTCCACAACATGTTTTTTTAGTTTTCGACATCCTCCAATAGTCCCGGGAATAGGTGAACTCCCCATCTTCACACAACTGTATAATAGGCCAGAGACTTTTGCATGAGGCTGGCTTAGTATACCTAAAAGAGTGATGCAACTTGCACTAATCCAGACAACCCTTATGGTGATTTCAGTGGTTCTTTGATAACCTTAGGCACTCAAAGTGGTAGCTGTGGAGAGCAACATTCAGGTCTATCTTGAAGGAGTGTAAAGCAGCTTGATTTACCACATTTAATCAATAGTGTAGACTAGATGAAATATAAGTCAATTTATTACACAATACAATTACTAACACATTGGTATGTCTCCTACAATGAGATATTAACAATATACATGAAAATACTCGAAAGAAGTCAGGTTTGTAGCACAAATATACACTGGTCCCTAGGGGGAGACCAAACCATATACTAAAGAAGTGGAATGCGAACTGCAAAGGAGAACGAGATTTGGAACAAAGGACTCAAAGGAGCTGGGAGAACCAGGAACCACCCGAGGTAAGTACCCAGAAACCCCACGGAGGCTGTGTGCAGAGTGGAAACACAGCTGCATGCCCAATGGAAGTCTATGGAGAAGTTGCAGTTGCAGTTTTAAAGAAGAATGATATTTTCCAGAGGACCCCGAAGAAAACCTTTGGAGGACAGAAGGTTAGAGAGCCACACCACTCATGGATGCCCTAGGAACCAGGTTACCTGCACTAGAGAAGCCAGGAGCATAGGGGTCAAGTGACTTCAGGCTCTCCCGTAGATGACAATGGAAGACTCAGGATGAAGTGCCTCTGTAGAACTCTCTGAAGATGTCCAGTGGAACGCAAGGGTGGATTCTTTAAGAGGAGAACCTGCAAGCAGCAGGGAAAACGTCTATGCCACTTGGAGGTGACCAGGAGGCACGGAAGCACAATGTCCAGCCTTGCCAGGGAGCTCTGCAAGAGTTGACAAGGACATTAGTGCTGCAGCTGAGGGGACCAGGCAATGCCGAGGAAGACCAGGAGCTGTGCATGAGCTGTTTAATATCAGATGTCAATGTCTAGGTGGTAGGTGTCTGGAGGAGCACCAACAACCTTTGGTAGCCGCAACTGGTGTGGAAGATAACGAGATGCAATTGTTGGGGCAAGCAAGGCCCAAGGGACTCACCAAGTGCAGGAGTGTCAGAACAGGCCCTGAACAAGCAGGGGAGCCTACCAAAGCCTAAGACGACTGCCAGGGGACCCACAGGCCAAAGGCACAAGAGTCGCAAGAGGACCTCAGGCAACTTAACAAAATGGAGGCCCACGGTGCAAAGGATGCAGTGAGGACACTGATCTTCAAGGGATGAGGTGATGGACACTGGAGCTTTTTGTAGCTTGAAGATCTCTGGAGTGCAGAGCCAACAAGCCTAGGCAACTGCAAGTTGAGGCAGTGCACAGGGGTTTGGTTCCAGCAGCTCCGACGAGGGATACTGTTCTCCAAATTCCATTGAAGATAGGTCAGGCCTCTGAAGAGCCACAGAACCACCACATGTTGCTAGTCCATTGCTAGGATTACAGGAGCAGCAGACTGGTCAGCTTTGTTGCAGTGCCTGCAGATGCAGGGGAGTGACTCCTTCACTCCGAGGGGGATTACTTCGAATGTCGTTGATTCCCACATGTCTTCTGGGGAACCAGAGTGAAGCACAGACACAGATGACACAGCAGACTTGAAGAACAGCGAGATCAGGAACAGTAGGAGTCTTTGTTGATGCAGTCTTGATTCCAGTCGAAGTCCAATGAAGTCCAAAAGTCCAAACGGTTGAAGAGTGTCTTGGTTTCAGATATGAGTCTTGTTCCATGATGAATCTGAGGGCCTGCCCATGGGTAGCCCTTAAATAACCATGAGAAGGTTTGGAGCAACACTTGGGTCCCTCCAAGAGGAGAGGCTGGACAGAGGGGAGGATACTCCCCTGTCCTTTTTCCAGTTTCATGCCAGAGCGGGAACCAAGGGTTCCTGAACTGGTTCAAACTGGAGTATGCATCGAGGGCACTAAATGTGCCCTTCAATGTAGTCTGATGGTGCTGGAATGCACCCACACCCCAGCCCAATAAACTGAGTCCAGTCTGGGAGGTGGTCACACCTCCCTGTGACAGGAGACCTATTGCTCTACCTTCCTCTGCTCAAGCTCAGCTCAGCAGCAGGACAGCGGAACTGTGTCTATGGTCAGCAGCAGCACTAGCTTGCTGGCAGACCCTGAAGGGCTGTAACCGGGAGTACAGGGGGCTCCACTATGTCCACTGTATATCTTAAAATGTCTGACTGCACTTACAAAGGTCGGAGAATAGACTCTGGGGTTTGTAGGGGTGTCCTACTCATGCAGGGGCACCTTAACACTTCTAACCAAGTAACCTGCCCTCAGGACTGAAGGGCCTTCGGTAGGGGTGACTTATAGGCTTTAAGTGTAACATCTACAACTGCCCATTGGCGGAACTAGCAAAAAGCTGTGGACTTATGTTGTTCTCCTACGCAAACGATACCCTGGTCATTTTTTCCTTGTCATCTGGGTGGGAGGTCAACTCAGAAGAAAGTGAAGAACCTTGGCTTCTGGCTGGACACTTCCCTGCCCATTAAGCCACAAGTTGGCCAAATATCTTCTAAATGCTTTGCCACGTGAAGTGGCTAAAAAATGTTTTGTGGAGGCTCCCTTTTCCGGCACAGAAAAAAGTGACCCAAATCATTATCCTCTTAAGGATGGACAACAGTAACATCTTGAACCTAGGTGCAGACAAGGCTACGATTAGACACTTCCAGACAAGGCCCCGATTAGACGCCTCCAATTAGTCCTGAACGCAGAGGCAAGGCTTTTATTTCAGCTTCCCAAATACTCCTCAATATCCAGTCTCCTCCACGATCCTCACTGACACACAATTGATAAACGCATCAATTTCCAAGGCACCGAGCCTATGCATAAAATCAACTCATGCTCTGGACCTCACTACCTGCAAGACCTGATGGTGCCCTTTCATCCTCCTCGCCCTCTATGTTCGAGCAACCGTTTTCTATTTGCAGTCTCCTGAATGAAATGCACCCGGATGAGTGGCCACTGCTTCTCTTTCCTGGGCCCCACACTTTGAGACTGTTTCCTTGAGCCTTTGAGTTGGTGTTGCTCTTTATTTGCGTTCCGTAAGGAGCTTAAAACCTACTTGTTCTAGGTCCTAGGTTATAGGCCCATTACCTTTTGGTCTGTTTCTGTTCACAGCACTGGGAAACCCTTTGGGTAGCTGTGTGCTCTACAAATCTTAATAATAATAATAATAATAAGCGTAGTGACCTCAGATATAAGAAATATTACATCTGTTGTGAGAGGTGCAAGCACCTTCTAATACAGGCTGCAATGGTAAGCCCGTAGTCAGAGTTGAAGTGGACTACCATGGGTGGCACAAACCATGCTGCAGCCCATGAGAGACGCCTCGTGTACCTATGGCTTGGGTACCTTAGTACCATATACTAGGGACTTGTAAAGGTACGCCAGTAGCAAATTGTGGAGGTACAAAAGTACTTACCAAAGCCATATTGGGAGAGAAAGCACAGATGCTGGGGTCCGGATTAGTGGGATCCCTGCAAACTACAGTCAAAACACACTAACTACAGGCAAAAAGTAGGGGTAACCATGAAAGCAGATGCTTCTTTCCTACAACGTTATTCCTTGAAAAGATGCATTGTTCACATTCTGCAGTCCAGACAGTTCTTCTCATGAGCCATCCTTCCTGATGCCTCCTCTCTACCCAGTCAGGACCTTATCAGTTGTCTAATATAAAACAAATACCTATTCAACAACTAACATAAGGCTTCTGGAAAATTACAGCTTCTGCAGCAAAAGAGAAAACGTTGTGTGAAAACAGCTATTCAATGTGAAAACAAGCCCTTTAATGTTAATGTGTAACTTACTTACCCAGGAAACAGGGTAACAGGCAGCAGGTCAGCACAATTAGACAGCAGTCCTACCAGTCAACAGTCCAGCAAGCGTTCACCCCTTTCAGCAGCACAGCAGTCCTTCTTCCTGGAAGAGTCTGCAGGTACAGAAGTGTACTGAAGAGTTGGGTCTAAGGGTTCGAAATTTATACCTGGTGCCCACTTTCAAGTAGAGGAAGCTTCTGGAGGTTTCCAACGCCCCTCCCCCAAGGTGTCAGCCATCCCCTTCATCCCTGCTTTGGCCCCAACTTGTCTAGGGTCACAAAAGACCAGTGTGAAACCATTTGTGAGTGTGCTTAGGCAGGACCTTACTGATGTATAAGTGTGGTAAGTGACAGCTCCTCCCATTCGTTAATTCAGAGTGGACCTTCCTGTCAACACTTTTTTTTTCTCTTTGTCTCACTGTTAGGGAGCAATACAGAAAGAGCAACTACCAGCTACACCTAGTCATATGACTCAGGATTAGGCTGCAGGCATCAATTGGTTAGGACTAGAAAATGGCAGCTTTTTTAAATGGGCATTTTCAAATTGTGTGATTAAACATCCGAAGTTTACCATTAAGGAGAGCTTTTAATGACAATTCTTTAGACACCAACCTCGACCTGCCCACCTACTCGCAATTTTAAGTTACAGCTCATTAAATGTAAGAAGGTAACTTCAATGTTATCCTATGGGAGAGGTAGGCCTTGCCTTAGTGAAAAACGACCTTAGGAGTTTTCCGCAATCAGGACATGTAAAACTTGAAAGGACATGTCCTACCCTTTAAATACACTGCACCCTGTACTCTGAGTTGTTCAAAGCTTACCCTAGGGGTTATATGTATTTAAAAGGACAGTTTGGACTTGGCAACAGTTTAATTTTCCCAGTTCAAAACTGCACCTGCATGCTGCAAGGGCAAGCCTGAGACATGTTTAAATAGCTACTTAAGTGGGTGACTCAATCAGTGCTGCAGACCCACTAGCAGCGCCTAATTTACAGGCCCTAGGCATAGGAAGTACCACTTTACTAGGGACTTAAAAGCAAATTTAGTGTGCCAATTGGGTGTAACCAATTTCACCATAGTTTAAAGAGAAAGCACAAGCACTGGTTATCAGTGTTAAAGTGCAAAGAGCCCTAAAGCCAGCAAAAATGAAGTGAGCAAAATAGAAGCGTTAAAAACAAACACTTAAGGGAGAACCACACCAAAGATGCCAGGTCCCTGTTGCTGCCATTGTGAGCCCGAGCTCTTTGCCAGCAAGGGAGGTTTCATGGGTACGAAAAAGCAAGCCAACTGTAGCCCCTGGTGACCCTTGTTACATCTAATTAACGTTCATGCCTTTCCTTCCCTGGCCCCTATGGCTCTGTGGTTCCTGGTAAGACCATACTCGACGTCTTCTATGTTTATTCTATACGTTTTTTTCTCTTGATTCTTCACTATTTTCTGTATTCACACTTACTGCGAAGAGTTATTTTTAAAACTATCACTTTACATAATTTAGCGTGTATTGGTTCCGCTACTGAATTTCTGATGTTAGTGCTTCTCAGATTCTGCAGATCAGACGGTGTGTATTCAGAACAAATTAAGGACGAGCTGGCCATAAATGGAACCTCTGGTTGTGTACAAAAATGAGTGATGTCCTCTCTTGTATTTTTCCTTTCAATGCTGGCAGGTTGCTTGACAGACGAGTGATGTCACGGAAGGAACATTTATCAAAACTTCCTGGAAAACAGGATATATGGTTACAGACAAAAAAGATTTATCACGTATCTTTTCGCAACCTCCCTACGTTTTTTAGTGGCCCTGGACCTTATGCGAAGTGTCTGGCCCAAAAAACTATTTAAATGTGAAATACACACTGGCCGTTAAAGCCATACTGTGACGATGGAAAAATGACCAAATATGCATCTCCCTTTGCACCGAAGGCCTGGGCCACAGTTGCCATGGATACACTCCAACACAGCTGTTTCACCTTAAAATTTAATGACAGTACCAAGCTACATAATTTGTGGCAGTGCACATTACTACGGTAAATAACCGGGTTTCCCGATGCATTTCCATAACTTTAAGCCCTCTGACCCATTGAGTTTTATGATTTGGTAGCGGTTCCAGATTACTTTTCTTTTTACTCATAATTCCTGGTAGTCTTGAAGAAGTTTGCATTGTGCAAGCCGTGTGTCCCGTGTAGACCTGCATTGTCCCGTGGTTTGGCATCTGCCACTGAAAACCAAGAGCATATCTTGTTCCTGTAATTGAAGCTGATGCACCCCAAATGTCATCATCACTGGCCTCCCCTTTGTATTGTTTGTAACACACTTTTAGTACGAAAACCATCCTTCCCCAAATTCAACATTATGAGTGGAGATTTAAAGGATATGCGCAGCTGGATTTCATGAGAAACATGCTTTTTATCCCTCAGATATCACGCGCTTTTCATCACAGCCAGTGGGAGGCCTGCACTTTGTTACAAAGGTGAACCCAGAGCCAAAAGATAGAAGGGCACTGCTTTTGCCACACACAGTGGTCAAACTTACCTCACTTGAAACAACTTAATTTGTTATGTTTGTGATCTTCTCGAAGCCTGTTCTTTTAAATTCTGTAGTGTTCATATGGGTTTCACCGCTCTTTACAGCATGAGCTTGATTTTGTACGGAAAAAAAACACTAGGGGTATGGGTAGGGCTGTCACTACTGGAAAGTGATATTTGGCAGCAGTCTTACAGCGCCCTCTTGCGTTTGCACCAAATTACTGAAAGAGATCAGAAATTAAATTATTTTCAGTGGATAGGGAGACACATTTCGGTTTTGTCTAGAGCTCTGAAGATCCTTGTCCCATCCCTGCTTATGGCGCCCAAGCAGCTGTCAAAGAAGTGGCTATTGGCACACAGCTATTTTCTCTCCCCAGAGTATTTGATACGCTAGGCATAGAGCATTGGGACAGGCGGAGTTATTGTAATCTTGATGGCTACACCGGTCATCACTATTAATCATTACCAACCAGTCAAGCAGATTAAGAATGTCAAGGTAATGACAACACAACACTTGTGTACAAAAGATGCAGGAGGAGCCTGTAGTGACCTGCTTATTATGTTCAAGTAAGATGGATACAAGATGCATATTGCTGCCCTTACTACATTCCAGGGGGACCCAGTGATAATGTAGATGAGTGTGATGCTCATGTTGTGGCTTTCATTTGAAGCCAGAGGAGGAAAATATTTCCCTATTAAAGCTTAACTTTGAGTGGCATGCTTCCGTATGTGCATTCCTCACATTGTGAGCTATCAATATTAGTAGGCAAATGAGGAGGTGCGCAGAGGTGTCATGAGACAGTCATAGTTAGTAATCTTAGATTCTTGTCACCCTCCTCCACTTGGATATTAAGGCCGTGACAAACAATATAAGTTGTCTCCTGACACTCTCAAGCTACCTAACACTGCATGCTTCTATCTGAAATCTAAAAGAATAACTGGGGCTGTATTACATATATGAAGCACTTTCCCTGTTTGCGCCACGACACAAATTTACATAGGTGTGCGGTGCACAAACAAGGAAAGTGTTCTGTATTGCCGTTAATGCACTGTCCCCAGGGCAGCAGCGAACTTGAGCTGCCCAGGAGGCAGCTCATTCAAGTGAAATGCATAGCAGCTGCTTCCAAGCCACTACATGGTTCACATTGATGGCAGCAACCTGTCCGCATTTTAAAGAGGAGGGAAGGATCCCTTTTCAGGTATGGTGCAGTGACTGACTTTACCTGCCTGCAAGGCGGTGTCTTTATACTCTGTACAAAAAAGAGGGGGGACCAGGAGCTTGTTATGGTCCAGTGTCTGTGCTCCGTGTGTCATCTATAATACTCAAAAAGAGAGACACTGTTCCTAAATAAGAAAAGGAAAACGAGAGAAACTCAAGGAGAATAGGAGAGATTAAAGTCCTAGGCTAATATTAGGCCCAAAAATAGATCGAGGGGGAGGCACACCTTAATTTCTCTTGTTGCCCTCACACACCCCGAAGGATGTCATGCTTCATCATTGGGCGTTTTGCTCCTTGTCGGGCCGGCGCTGCAATGCCCTACGGGTCCCCCGAAGGGTCACTTTAGCGGAGATCTTTTAGAGAAAACGCCGTTGGGTGCATGCGGGTGTGTGGTTTGGGTCCTAATAAAAAGGCACGTGGTGATGTGAGTGTGTCAGTGACATGATAAATTAAAAATGTCTAAGGGTTGCTAATGAAATAGAATTTAATATAAGTGGCACCCTTGACATACTAAAAAACCCGTAGGTTAGGTGTTACCTTACTGGAAATAATGTACCATCAGGTGACTAATATGTGGTCGACATGTTTCGCGCCCCACTGGTCCAAAATGGATCCTTGGCGCTTCCTCAGGACCAAAATAAAGGTAGTGAATTGTGAGTGTGGACTAAGGGATACTACCCACAGTCAATATCCGGGCGTGCAGGTAAAGATAACCCTGCTCTCTGTGTAAGAGTAAAGTTGCTCCAGGATAAAAGCCTAAAAATGGGGAGAATGATGCTCCATAGATTAGGGGACGAGCGTACACACCTTCATGTGAGTTTAGCTCCGGCGTGGCCTCTTAACCACCTACCCCAGCCGTCCTCCTATCTGGAAAGGATAGGAGGACGGCTGGGGTAGGTGGTTAAGAGGCTTTTATCCTGGAACGACTTTACTCTTACACAGAGAGCAGGGTTATCTTTACCTAGGTAACACCTAACCTACGGGTTTTTTAGTATGTCAAGGGTGCCACTTATATTAAATTCTATTTCATTAGCAACCCTTTGACATTTTTAATTTATCACGTCACTGACACACTCACATCACCACGTGCCTTTTTATTAGGACCCAAACCACACACCCGCATGCACCCAACGGCGTTTTCTCTAAAAGATCTCCGCTAAAGTGACCCTTCGGGGGACCCGTAGGGCATTGCAGCGCCGGCCCGACGAGGAGCAAAACGCCAAATGATGAAGCATGACATCCTTCGGGGTGTGTGAGGGCAACAAGAGAAATTAAGGTGTGCCTCCCCCTCGATCTATTTTTGGGCCTAATATTAGCCTAGGACTTTAATCTCTCCTATTCTCCTTGAGTTTCTCTCGTTTTCCTTTTCTTATTTAGGAACAGTGTCTCTCTTTTTGAGTATTATAGATGTCTTTATACTCTCTGATACTCCATTTCTCCCCTCCAGAGGGCTGCACCCTCGAGGTACTTTTCGTAATATGGTCCTTGGTTTCCATCACACTCAGCCATCTTCTTCCAGGTGGTAGATAACTATCTACATGACCAAACATGTGACCTCCTGCCAGCTTTCTTCATGTACCTTTCGCATCCACATCATTCAAAGGTGAGTCTCCCATTCACTGACAAAATGGGAACAGCTGCCACTTGCAGCACTAGTCCAGTCAATGTGACAGTCATATGTGCCAACATTTCCCCTGCTTCCATATACCCAGATATAGCAAAGGAAGATGTGAAAGCAGGTTCCACCACACAGTGATTCTCTCACTTCCTTTCTTTGGGTTTGTAGGGACTTTAAGGAGGCAGGTAAAGTTGAAGTGGGGTAAAACTAAGATCATGTGTCTCCGCTTCTTCCCCAAATGTCTATAAGAACTGAGGATAAGGAAGAAAGGGCACTTGTAGCACCACAAGTCTTACCTTAAGTTGCCTCATGCCTCCACAGACCTGCAGTAACCAGTGGAAAGCAAATGCAGATTCTGGCACTTCCCACCAGGAAGACATCAATTTTCCTTGGCAGTAGCTCAGCTGTTGTACTGATCCAGCGGCGCACCAGCAACAGATACTCCAATACCATATACTCACCAGGGCCTATAAACACACATCCACAATTGGGTAACTGCTGGAGTCAATTGTTTTATGTTTCTAAAGCCAAGATTAGTTTCCTTTCATTTCTAACTAATCTTTTCACTGATCAAAAATTTCTTTCCTCCGGTCGATGGACCATTAGTTGAACTAGTTGATGGTGAAATGACATTAATAATTTCTCTTATTACCAATTAAATAACAACAGACTCTGGAAAATATTTTTATCTAAATTAATTGCATGTTAACCACCTCAAAGTACAGTCAAGTCTCTGTCAATCATAGGAGAGAAAATTCAATTAATCAATCATCAAAAACATACTTAATACTTGCAATGACTTATGCTCAGAAAGGAGAGGACAGAGAGAAAAGAACATCTGCACATTCACGGAAATAATAGTTATCTAGGATGGTGTGAAAACCAACCCCCTGGCCAAAGGGCTGGTATGGGTCCCCCGGGAAAGATCAACCAACAAAGGCTTCAGGACAGGATTCAGGACAGGACAGATGACCTCTCGAACACCGAAGCTCGCGTAACACCCCTCTCTGTGACCCTCTCTTGCTCCTCGAGATTCTTCCACAATCTTCTTCTAAATCAATTAATAAAAGATAGATGGTTCTGCATTCTATTCTTCATCAGCATCTCACGTTACTCCGACAGCATCCCTGAGCTCTGCAGCATTCAACAAATCTCTGTCTGACTAACTAACTAAAGCTACCTCAATTATACCCTTCCATATTCATATACCACCCATTAATGTTTCAATATCGTAAAAATGCTAATTCTAATTGAACAGGCAAGGGGAGATGATCATCACACCATGCTTATATGTCATTTTAGTCTATCATTCCATTGTTCATAAATCCAACCTCTTCATTTTTATTCCAAAACTTTATTTCCACCCGTATTCACATCTTGTTAGAAACATGTGTTTATTTTATCGTGAACATCCATTCACCCAGAGGTCTTCAGTTCTTGTTCCCAGGGTATGTAACTTTTGTGTACTTGGATCGCATTCAAGTGTATCGTCACTCTTTCGGCTCAATCTTACCAGGCATGCGCTGAGGTCACATGTCCAACAAACTCTGGACTCATACGAGAGGCCAAAATGTGTTCTAATAAGAAAGTCAGAAAAACAAATATTAATTTCAAGAATAAATGGTTTCACTGCATCTCTACTCTAACCCCATTTATTTATTAATGCTTTCCCCGCATTAGCATTAGTGAAATAGCTTGGTTTAAATTCAGCAAAGCATATGCCATGCATGTGAGCTTTCAAGCCATCATATTAATGTTTTCTGCTCATGTGGAAGAATTTCCCTCCAAGTGACAGCTCGTCATACTGCGTAGATGCAGTTGATGCATGCGCAATAAAGATTTCCGTTAGCAGCCATTTTAGAACTTCGCTCGAGTTACTGATGATAGTAAACACATATGCAAGCTTCTCTGACCCTTATTTTTGATGTGGTGTATATTAGTTTTACACAATACATAATTAATACAAGATTAGGGAGTTAAATAAGAGGTTTGCTTCCAAGCAAGTCTCTTTTCTACGACTCCTTGCTCCATCAGTACCACTGTGCTAGTGTTGCACTACTAAATACTTCATGTTATGGCATGAAGGTTCATCATGTAGCATACAGTCTTATGTTAAATGTTCTCTGTCAATTTCGAGTTTGAAGCAGTTTGAGTCCTTAAGACAGTGCAAGTGAAATGCTATGTGTCCAAACATTGTGAGTCTGGGCAAATCACTTAATCTCCCTGTGCCTAATAAAAATGAATGTATCTGTCTGTCACGCAACTGGTGTTCATGTAAAGTGCTCTGATAACTTTGGGTCAAGTTTGTGCTATATAAAACTCCCCCCAAAAATATATATCTTAATTTGCTAAGCTACAACAGAGTGAGATACATAATGGTGCTAGCCATCACAATACAGAAGCAGATTACATCAAACAAGTGTTTCCATAAAGAAACTTTCCTTCTCCCTTCTAAACATAAGTCAGATACAGGGTCATCTATTAACAGTCTCTAATTTGGTAGCATTGAAGAAGTTGTCAGCATGATCAGACTTCAGTATAAGTCTCTGGAAACAAAATACGTTTTTAGCATAAAGCTGCACACTTGTAAGAAGAAGGCAAGCAGAGAGGTTGTACCTCTCAAAGTCGAAAGTAATCTCTGGTTACTCTAACTGTGTGAACACCCGTTTAAACAGGAGATGCAGAAATTTCTTTATTCCTTTCATACCAACAGGGACCAATCAGACTGCTAGTTCAGTGTAACTGCAACTTAGCTCCAATTTCCCAATGCATCGAGTTGAGACTACAATTCTCAACATTGATCATCTTGCCATCCTAGTACATGATGAACAGAAGGCCTCTTATGACTAGGCCTGGGCGGTAAATTCCGTTCCGCTCGCGGAATTTGCGGAATTTGCGTAATTTCGCGTTCCGCGGAGAGCGCGAAATTGCTCAAAAGTCTGCTTTCCGCGATTTCGCGAAATTTTTGCTTGTTCGCGTTCTCAAAATGCGTGTTCGCGAGATATTTCTCCCCGAGCACGCAAACAGCAATTGTGAACAAGAAAAAAGCATCGCGAACAAGCAATTCCGCGTGCTCGCGAAATTTCTGCGTGTTCGCGGAGATTTTTTACCGTTTCGCGGAGATTTGCGTAACGCAATTACGCAAATTCCGCCCACCCCTACTTATGACCATTGTTTCACCAAGTTCACTGTTAAGTCTTCCTCTCTATCGGCAGTCTATTGCAGACTATAAGCATTTCTCTAACTAAATAATAAACCTGCAAGAAAAGGAAAACATGTTGGCAAAACAAAAAGCATTTCAACTGAGTCCTGTAGTCAAGCAAAATTTTAAATAAGCATTTACTGTGTACTTTGAATACTTGGTTATAAATGCAGTGGGAAGAGAGATTAAAGGTAACATCTAAAGATCTAATGACAATGCTCATTGAATTTGCAGACGAAGAGAGACAGAAATTATTTATAGAGATTGATTCTATTAAGAAAGAAATAGAGAATCTTAATTGTCCAGATAATACAGCCAAAAACTATGAAATTTTAGATAAGATAATGGATTCTTATCAAATAGAAAAAAAGAAAAGAAGAGAACTAAGTTCTCAAGAGATGAGAGAGACTATAAATATGGGAGGGTATATACCTATGCGAGGAAATTTGATGGATCCTTTCGATATGATGAAAGGAGTAAAAAAACTCCCACCAGGGATACCCCCAGGATCACAACACTTGGTGATACATCTAGTACAGGTTTATGTAGCAGTGAGTCAGATTTGGATAAATCTAATAGAGAAGAAGGAGGAGCTGGAGTTAGATCCTCTTCTTTTTTAGAGGAACTCAAACGAATTCGGAAGGTACATTTTCAAACGGGAGGGAGAGATCGAGAACAAGATATCAGAGAAACAGAGGCACAAGAGGTGGGGGGACTAGATCTTACCGCAGAAAGCAGAAACAGAGATGGAGTAAGAACAAGGTCACAATTACAGATAGATACAGCAATTAGGAAGTAGAAAACCTCATTGTGAACTTGTCAGACAAAATCCTTACAGACAAAGAAATTAGTGTTCTTAATAAAGGATTAAGTTTTGCACCTTTATACAAGTGGGACGATCTACAGGCTAAAGTTGATGTTAATCGTTTTGCTAGAGCAGTTAAACTGAAAAAATACTTTCACAATAGATCTGATGTGAAACCAACTGTGAGTATTGAGCACTCTATTAGTGGTATGTCGATTAAGGAATTGAATGAAATTGAATGTCTTGTGAATTTAGACAATGAAACCAATTGTGATATTGAAGATGTTGCAGCTGATTTGAATATTATTACTGACAACAGTATACCGAGCAATTTGAAATCCAAATCCAAGTTTGTACCTCCCATGAAGGGAGAGAATGTAATTGATATATTTACTAATCTTGTAATGAAAGATTTTGACAAAACATCATCTAGCAAAAATAATTATAATCTCAATAAAGGTGAATCTCAAGCATTACACAACTTGTGTTCTGACAAAAGTATTATTGTTCGCCAAGCGGATAAAGGGGGCAATGTTGTTATTTTAAATCATGAAGATTACCATAAGGAAGCTTTAAGACAATTGAGAGATTGTGCCAGTTATGGTAGAGCTAAACTAACTCAAATTACCCAAGCAAAGGTAACAATTCTGGCAATGTTGAATCTATATCTTGACAAAAAACTAATTGACAGGGATGAATTTAACTATTTATTGGTTGAGAAAGCTAAAATTCCCATTATCTACTTTCTCCCAAAAATACATAAAGGAGGCCAAATACCACCCGGACGTCCTATTATTTCTGGAATTAATAGTATGACAGAACACATATCGGAGTATATTGACATGTTCTTAATGCCCTTTGTCAAATCACTTTCATCTTATATCAAAGACACCAAGGATTTTCTATGTCAAATAGGAAACATTAATTGGGAAAATGGTTTGATCTTGGTAACAATGGACGTTAATAGTCTTTACACTAGTATAAAACATGAGAAAGGCATTGAGGCTGTTAAATACTTTCTCTTTACTAAATCAGCTAGCTACTTACAACACTCCAAAATGATTTTAGACCTTTTGAATCTAGTCCTCTCTAACAATTTTTTCTATTATAGAAATGATTTGTACCATCAAAGAACTGGTACTGCGATGGGTGCTAAATTTGCACCCTCGTATGCAAATTTATTCATGGGTCACTATGAGAGGGAACATGCCTGGAAATCAGGTACCAATTTTGAAGACAGTATTATATATTGGGCCAGATTCATAGACAATATTTTTCTGATTTAGAAAGGTAGTGAAGACAATTTAAAACTGTTTCATAAGTACTTGAATAATAATAATTATAACATCACAGTCACATTAGAACACAGTACTGATAGAATTGTATTCTTAGATGTCGAAATGTATGTTAGTCAGGGACGCCTTGAGTCGAAACTGTACCGAAAACCCACGTCAACAAATTCTATTTTACATGCTAGATCAGGACATCTTAAGAAACAGATTGATAATATTCCCTATGGAGAATTTTTAAGAGCAAAGCGAAACTGTAGTGAGAACCAAGAATATCTATACATTAGTGAAGATATTACCAACAGATTTCTCAGAAGAGGATACGACAGAAGGATTGTAGATAAAGCAAGAGAGAGAGCGCATAAAGTTAAGAGAGAAACACTTCTCCAAGAGAGACCAAGATTGATGAATGAACAAAAAGAAATAGTCAGATATATTACGACCTATAGTGAAGGCAATAACAAGGTCTTCACATCCCTATGTAAACACTGGGAAGTACTAACTTTAGACAAAGATATTACAGAATATTTGGGAGATAAACCTAATATGGTTTATAAAAAAGCTCCCACTTTGAGAAACATCTTAAGTCCTAGTGATACACTAACTTATCCTATACTAGGAGAAGATCAATTGACACGGATGGATCATCAACTAACACCAGGTTCATACAGATGCAGTAAATGCATCTGCTGTAAACATGTTGTTGACAAAACTAAAACTTTTGGTTGCGGTGCAAACAGCAATCAATTTAGAATAAAATCATTTATCAATTGCAATACTAGTTATTGTATTTACCTGATTACTTGTGCATGCAAAAAGATTTATGTTGGTTCTTCTACCAGAAAGCTTAAAATTAGATGGATGGAACATCTTAGAGCCATAAAAAACTGCGACCCTAAATATCCTATGGCAGTCCATTTTAAGAAGGTACATTAACGTAATGAATTGGAGGAAATTAAATTCATGGGTATTGAGCAAGTCACCCTAGACAGAAGAGGAGGTGATTTAGAAGCAAAATTGAGATGTAGAGAAACTTTTTGGATAAATAAATTACAGGTGGTACAGTTTGGATTAAATTTGGATCGGGAAATCTATACTTTGCTTAGTTAAATCATAGTCCCAATTAATTACAGACATTAAAAAGACTGAGTAACTGAATACATATAATGTGTATTCTGTTCAAATTTCTCTGACCCTCCTATCTTCAAAAAACATAATAACTCTGAAAGTATTTAGAAGCAATATAGGTTAAGCCACAGAACTGCAAGCCTATTTCTGTATATTTGTACATATGGACGGCTGTCTGAACTTTGAAGAGTCGAGTCACAGGACTTCTGTACCAGTATTTGTTCTGTTAATACACAAATGAACTTGAACCACTTATTTCAAGGTTACAGCACAAGATTCTCTAGCTAAGCTACTAAAAATATAATGAAAATTAATTAATAATGATTTAAATAATCAAAGAATCTGTGTACCAAGGTAAAGCTTTGACTTTAAGTTGAAAACTTATTGTATCCATATTATGTCTGCAATCCACACAACTGATAGTTTAGCTCACAATAAACAAGTGGTGGTTTCTATGCTTGCTAAGTTCACGGTTCGAACCCTAGTCCTATGGATTCTGAATTCACATTTTATGATTATAATTTTATATTAAAACTGTTTATTATGATAAAGTTTTTTCGTATGCAGAACAAGAACTGCATCTTTATCAGTTTTGAATATCCTCGAACATGATAGTCTAGCTCATACGAATAAGTGGTGGACTTTTACTTACAGGGCATACGGTTCGAGGCTTTCTGATTTATCATATTGTGACTTTAACTGATAACTTTACTATGCCATAAATACGCACCCCTAATTTAAATATTAGCACCTTGTGATTCTCAAATAGTTTTGGCTATTCTTAATATGGTGTTTAAAGATCAATTAACAACATACTTAAGCCAGAATAGATAACCATACTATTTAGCTCACTTCAAATGAGCGATGTGATTTGATGTAGCTTCAGACCGGGGTTCGAACCTCATCCGTTTTTGAGGACTTGAACAATTAATTTAATCATTTATATTTTCTTTAAAAATCTCTATAAATAAATTTGCAAACATTTGGTATATATTTTAACAATCCAGGTAACGATATTAAATCGTAATCGATGATCTTAAACCTTGGGAAATGTTCGTAACTACTAATAAATGGTCACCCAATCATCTAGGCTGGTTTTCTTCCTACCGAAATTTGAAAATAGCCAATTGAGTCGTAGAGTATAAATAATGGTTGGAGTTCCCATAGGTTCGTATTGGTGTATCAAGACGGGAGGACTGAATCCGAGTCAGACTTAAAACAAATGGTAAGGAGATCTGTGGCTTTTAAACCTTAGCATATGGTTTTATAAACTGGTGCGAGTAAATTAGGGGATAGAAGGACAGAAATTAAGACCTTAAGAATGAGCGGTATGGAGACAAACTTGGTAAAACCAACTATGCAAACTAGCCTCTAAATTTAGATTAAGTTGTTGACATACATGTGATTTTTTGCTATTCAAACTAAATTCAGTTTAGGAGCGTTGTATTTTCAGTACCGATTAATTTTATCTCGGGCTTTATATTAACTCCTAGATAGAGTATCTGACACACAGGGAATCTTTTTGCAATTCTAATAAAATTTAGTTCATGAGAGATGTATTCTTAGGACTATCTCAACTTCATCAAGTACATTTAAATTAATTCACTTATATTTATGTTTGTAGATCGTATCATGGATCCAAAATCGAACTATTATCACTGACATATAATAAATCTAATACATGACCATCTGATATTAATGATATAATAAGGTGAGACTTTCCGTCTATCAAGAGTATCTATTATTAGGATTCACTTAATATAACAGTTAATTTTGGATTATTTTGTCTCCAGGAATGAAATTGAAAATATAAGAATTACTCACTAAGGATGAAGGCTGCTATCTAACGAATTAATTAGCAGCTATAAATGGAAGAAGAGGTAATCTCTGTTCCCTAACTAAATAATACTTATATACTAAGATTAATACTAATGTAGATATACTAGTTAATATATAAAGGTTACCATTGAGACAGGCCCTCTGCTCCTATCTGCCTTTTTCCTTTCTTTCCTGCATCTTTATATTTCAGTGTAATATCTATGTTTGTATGCATTATGTTCATTTTTTGTATAGATTATGATCATATGAGTGAGGGTTATCAATGAAATAATTTGGTTTATACTGTTCAAAAGTTTGTTTGCATATCAAAGATGCATGAATTTGTTTTAAATATATTTAACTTTGTTTATATGACAGCCCCGAAGAAGCGCAGTGTGGCGCGAAACACGTTTTTTCGTTATTACCTTGTCATTGTTCTTTGCAAATAAGATGATCATTGAAAAGAAAGTGAATAAACTGATCATTGAAAAGAAATAAGAAAAATAAACATCTTGAAAGAACTGAAGCAGGAGATCAATCATTTATGCACTTTGAGTATATTGATTATTATTGTTCTCAGCATGTTTTGTACAATACGTAAATATAACTTGAAGTGTAAGTGTAAAACAAGAATAAGGAACACATACTTTCATGTTTAAACTGAACAGTGAACATGTGTATACAAGTCTAGTTTCTACAGTGAATACATTTCATTGTTACATTTTAATGCTTCACACATGTTAATGAAGTTAAGGCACACAGTGAATATTATATCAAATGTATGTACATAATTGCATTTCTGTGACATGTCAGGGTGGAGTCTAACTTGCGCTGCCCCAGATACAACATAAGCCTAAGAGTATTGTCTCGTACAAAAGGCACATTAATTAATTACGTGCATACAACTTAGACAAATGCACCCAACTAGTTCTAATTTTTTGGTTTGACCTCTGCAACCCAGTGTTTAACAGAAGTCAAGATTTTATACAGGAAACTAAAAACAAAAGCCTAGTCAGCATCCGAAAGTCTAGAAGTGGCTGACATCTCATGGCATCCCAACTATGTAAGCAATTCCCGAAGACAATGCTTTATATGTTGTTTTCCTTTAGACTTTAGATAAATGTTTATGGGGCATAAAGGTAGGATTTAAGAAGAAAAAGAAGAAACACAGAGGACACTGTCAATAGTTTAAAATAATTTTCCAACCATCAAGCTGAACTAAAACTCTCCCAGAGATCTTTTTTAAACACATTGGTTACAATTCCAGCAGCAATAATCACAATGTATATTGAAACTCATTCTGTACCTATATATGTGTGTGTGTGTGTATGCGTGTGTGCGTGTGTGTATGTTAATGTGCCTCAGGCTGCATTCCTTACTTATTTAAGTGATATTCCATAGTTTTCTTATTTGCATATTTCTTTATCTTTACAACAAGTCAAAGATCACCTCCAATCTCTCCGTTACCTGATTCTGCAACAACCCAAGTCCATGCGCTCCGAAGTAGAAGCTAAGACAAACCGCCACATCAACCTCTCAAATCTCACACATCAGCTACGCGCATCCTCTTCAAAACAAGACCTCTCTAGGTGGAGAACAGTTCCATACACCAATGCCCCATCCCGTCCGGCCAGGACGAAAAACCCTCTATCATCGAAAGATTTAACCTCCCTCCTCCACTTTTACGAGCTCCTGTCCGCACCCACTAATACTGCACACACCGATAACTCACAACAAATTCCTTAATCCAATCCATCCCATCCAATGCCTCTAGAGCCATAATACACACTTCTAGAGGTGTAGTTGAAAAAAACCTCACACGAGTACCCATCTTATACGAACCCATCACTACTCCTACCATAACCCGGCTAAAATGCAGTCTGCTAAAATGTAGGTAGGCCGCAAGACACTCTGCCGACATAGCTGACCTCATACTAACTAATGAACCTGACTTTCTAATTTTAACCAAAACATGGCTAAATGAATCATCCTCGCCCATCCTCGGCATACTAGTACTCCCAAACTATCACATCACAAGACTAGATAGAATTGATAGGCCAGGTGGTGGGATTGCTTGCATTCATCGGAACAACCTCTCTGTGAACCACTCCAAATCCTGGGTTCTCTATTCCTGTGAATACTTATGTTAAGACATCACTCATAATAATAAACCAATATGTTCACTACATTCATTTTACCACCCACCAGAGAATAATCTCACCTTCATCGAACACCTCATGGACATACTAGCGGCAAATGTTGGACAACAAACCTTTCAAATATTCCTGGGGGACTTTATCCTCCACTGGAATGACCCTGACGAGCCAGAGGTCAATAGCCTCAAAGCTTTCCTATCCGACCTTAACCTATCCCAAATCTGCAACAGCCCCACCCATGATAAAGGTTCAAACCTCGATATAGTAATTTCCTAAGTGGACTGCACCCAGCTTGAATTGATCCTCCCCTGTGACTGGCCTCACCATCATATCATCACTTTCCATATCAATGAATCAGTCAAACAACTTTCCGTCCAACCCACGAGAATGAAAATCTGGAAGAGGAACCAAAACATATTCGGTCCTGACTTACTCGCAACCTTTAGTCCTAACATCGTGCTTCCACTGGAAGGTTTAGACGAGGTACAAGATCTGACTAATCATTACTTCCACTCCAGGAACATGGTATTAGACAATCTAGCACCCTTACAACTGAAAAGAATCACCACTAAAGACTCAAAACCCTGGTATGATGGTAGTCTAAATGAAAACAGAAGATCACTTAGAGTAATTGAAAGGCAATGGAGATCAGCACCATCCTCAGACCACCTCAAGTTACTAAGAAGCATGAGAAAAACCTATTACAGAAAGATTAGACGATCTAAAGCAGACTTCTTTGGTAGGCAATTAGACCAAGCCAAGAATCATCCCAAAAGGCTATTCAAACTAATCAAATCCCAATCCAAGGGTGTCTCCCACTCCCCCCAAGTGAATCCAGACACACTGCCCAATTGCGAGGAATTTGCCTCCTTTTTCACGACAAAGACAGAAAACAAAAAAGACAGACCTGCTTAATGATCTACTATCACACACTGACCCTCACACAATCTCCTAATTGACCCAGTTAGGGAACCCTCTTTACAGTGAAGAAACTATCCTAAAAACGCTCACGGCCCTAAATCCCTCCAACCACTTCACAGATCCACTCCCAGCAAAATACATAAAAGATTTTATTCCAACGCTGGTGCCTATTTGGACTAGGATTATAAACACATCTCTCATTCAGGGAACCATCCCAGACATCATTAAAGCCGGCCAGGTATCCCCCATCTTTAAGAAGCCATCGGCTGACCCAGCAGACCTGAATAACTATCTCCCAATATCCAACATCACCACCTTGGCCAAACTGCTAGAAAAATGTGTTCACACTCAGCTTAGCAACCACATAGACCACTTCAACCTGCTCGAGCATTTCCTATCAGGCTTCCGTGCAGGGCGAAGTACTGAATCAGCCATGACCCACATAATAGATGACGCATTAAAAATCCTGGATGAAAATGAAGCCTGTTTACTAATACTGCTTGACCTATCCTCGGCCTTCGACACCTACTAGATCTCCTGAAACACAGAAGGGGACTAACGGGATCGGTACTAAATTGGTTTACCTCCTTCCTTCAAAACAGAACACAAAGATTCAAGATCAATCAATCCTTATCCAAGCCCACCCCAGTCACCTTAGGAGTACCACAGGAATCATTTATCTCCCCTACACTTTTCAACCTGTTTATGGAGCCACTCACCAAACTTCTCAGCTCCTCGAATGTCCACTATCACTTGTACGCAGATGACACACAACTCTACATAATCTATTAATTCAACGCTGCAAAAAACACAGTTGTGGTTTGCCAAAACCACTTAAAACTAAACACCCTCAAAACCAAATTCCTCCTAATCGCTCCTCCCAGCCAATCAACCATAATCCTCGAGTGGATGAAGCACCTAACAGCACTCGACAGTCATCCTCTCATCATCAACTCAGCGAAATCGCTGGGAATAACTCTGGACAATAAGCTAAATATGCAGAAACACATCAGTGCTGTGACTAAAGGGGCACATTTCCAGATAAACACCTTGAGAAGAATGAAACCCTTCCTGCCCGCAAATGATTTCAAACAGGCAGTTCAAGCTCCAGTAATTCTTAGAGTGGGGTATGGGAGTGTCGCTCTCTGTGGCCTTCCCAGATTGACAACAGCCCCTCTAAGAGCCCCTATCAATGCAGCAGCTAGACTCATCACAGGCTCCAAAAGAAACTGTCACATCTCCCCTGACCTTCGTGCCCTCAACTGGCTACCTTTTAAGGATAGAATTTACCTGAAAATCACCTGTATGACGCACAAGGCATTACATCACCAAACCCCGAGATACCTAGCTGAGAAATTGGTTCTATCGGGCGGTAATAGAATCACCAGGAGCTCCTATATTCTTCTACTGAAACCACAACGATTTACCAAGAAGAAAACATACAACCGGACCTTTTCAGGAATGTCTCCCAGGATTTGGAATGCCATGCCCCCAGAAATGAGAGAGGACCCTTCCACGGCATTTTTAAAAAAAGAAGTGAAATCGATTCTCTTGGCCAAATTCACTTGATCAATTCTTTCATCCGTGTATATATTTGCTATATTTGTTATATTTGCCAGTCTGTAATAGTTTACTACTTTTTTATTGGTTTAATTTATGTTATTTTATGCACGTTGCTGTCACCCATATTTGCCCTGTAAAGTGCTCTAATACCCGCAGGGGTCTTGTTCACGCTATACAAGATCTTCTAAATAAATAAATTATATGCTCACTAGTTTGCAAAATGTCTTGCTATGATTTGCTTTGAGAGTTTTTGATTTATTTGTTTAAATGAGTTTGTTAAATATGCTTTTAGAGCAATTTAGAGGTTTTGCATATTGTTATCTAAGTGTAGTTAGGCAAAGCAGATATTAGGTTCATTTTACGTTCTTTAGTGCCACGGCCATGCACATGTTGTTATCTGCGTGAGGTTTATGGCTTTATCTAGAGTCTGTCCGGTCTGCTGTATTTAGAGTGCAATTGACACCAATGCACTCTTAATACAACGGAGGAAATATGCACCACTTTTTGACAGTTCTCCTGCCTCCACTCAATGTAAGTAAGGTCCTTATCCTTAATTTAGGTTGGTGACGACTATGTAATTGGCTATAAGTACCCTGTTCGTTCAAGTATATGCTAGTTGTTTGTGATTTATTTTAGATGTTAGAACTATTGGTCAGATGTAAAAAGGGTGTTTGGGGTGGCAGAGAGTCAGATTAAATAAAATACAGGGTTTGAATCCTCAAAAGCATTCTTACATATGTACTAACCATGTATTGCAAATCAAAAAGATTTTGTGGATCCCAAAATGGGTTTAGAATTCATTCCGGAATCACTATTTGGAAGAGGTGTGTTAGGGGGAGTTGCTTCTAAATTGTGCTTCGTCAATTTTCTATATCAATTGTTTGCAACCATAATAAGTTACAGACTCCAATGCTGACTTATTTGTGAAGGGGAAGGATTCACCTCTGAATGTAATTTACTTTGGGTATATGGACGGCAGCATGAGTGGCGGGAAAGCCAGAACTTTAAGTACATACAGAAAAACGTAAAACGTAAGCAGTAGCTGAGGCGATTCCAAAACATAGCCTAGTGCACTTAACCAGTTCTAAATTTGTGGTGGTTGATGCTATGTTGAGGTACAGGGTATACAAATAGCCGTTAGTGCCAACCATTTAGGACAAGTTAAGTAAAAAACTTGTTTCTACAGATTTCCGTCACTAGTTCTTCTTATGTTTTGGTGCTATTTCTCTAACTTTATGACTTTCTTCAGTCAACTCTTTGCCTTTCTCCAGGTCAGTTGAGTATATGTCACCATAATCTGAGACAGCCATTTTCTGGGCAATTTTAATTTATCTAAGATGATGGCCCGTATAGTTTGGTTTTTAAATTTGACTTCATGGAATGGCAGTCTGTGCTGCCAGCTGCATTATTGTATCTATATAAACAGGGACCCAAAGTCCTCAAGAATTTCTTTCAGGTTGTGTTCTGGAACTTAATGCAGTTGTTGATGAGTTAACGCACCTCCATTGTGCACAGCTTTCTATCACTGCTGCAGTCATAAAGTTCTGGGACAGCGCCTCTGTTTCACTGTGTGATATCTTGGATTTGAACAAGTCCTTTGCTAGAAGAGAAGTCACCCTCTCTCTTTGCACTTCTTAGTAAATCAGCTAGCACCTGTTTAATGAAGACTGCACTAAATGCGATTTCCATGAATGGAATGCATACATGCCAGTTCATATGACTTTCGAATGCCTGATATTCTGGTGAGAAAGATCCGAAGTCCCCTGAAGATTTGAGTTCTTAGCTTGTCAGACCTGCAGCCCTGGACTTCCTCTGGTTTCACTTCAAAATTTTGATCGACCTGGATGCATTTGCTTGCCTTGCATCATATGTTTCAATTGATTCAACTCATTTGTGAACGTGTTTTCCAAACACCCCGAAAACAGAGCTTAGTATAACACATCTTTATTCTTCTACTTGAAACCGCAAAGTCAATATTCTATACCTGCATTCACTTCATTATGCTCCAATGATTATATCATGCTTTCACGGAGTCCATCAGAAGCCAATAGGATTCCGTTATTACAAACTCACACCACACTACTTCTCCCCCTCTGTTAAATAGAAACGTAATTTTTTTTACAGTTTGATCACACATCTCGACCGTGTCTTCTGAAACTCGGGACAGGCAGTAGAAGTGCTCATGACCAGTGTATGGTATGTACAGAAAGGAGCATTCAGGGGGTCTTTACATGTCCTTTCACACCCAGTCTCTACATTGACATTAGTGCCTGATGAGCAATGAGCCACACGTTGGAAATGCAAGGAATTTTACGTATTGGACTTCCCAGGAGGTTGGGCAGTCACCATGTGTCCTTTGCTGGTCACAACATAAAATGGTTCAGCATCAAAATGAGCATCAGTCTTTCATTTTCTATGCTCATGAACAAGCACTCGATCTTCTCTAGTGAACATATTGTCTTTTGCATGTTGATGATTGTTGACATAGGCCTTCATTTTCCACTTACGATCCAAGCCTTTCATGCAGATTTCTTCCTCAGTATTGGATCTTCTGTTGGTCCATCAAGGTAACTTGGTCATCATGGCTCTCCCAAGCATCAAGGTTGCAGGGTTTTCACCTGTGAGGGGTCGAATTTAAGACAGTTTTAAGGTTGAGGTTTTCTGTCCGAGCATGCTGGACAGCTTTCTTAAGAATAGTTTTTAGGGCTGGTGGGTCGGGGTAGTTTTTTTAATTAGGGGTTTGGGTGTTAGGCCTAAGGGCAGTGGAAGGGGTTGGGGTAGATTTAGGGACAGTGCAGGGGGTACGAGGGGATCGGTATAGTGGTTGATAATGTACTGAGCTTCAGGCCTCAGGGCAGGGGGAGGGAAATGGGTAGTCTGGGTAGTTTTTGGGGCTTAGCGGAGGGCGGGGTAATTTTTTTAACTCAGGGGGGGGTCGTTTTTTAAAATAGGGGTTTGGGCTTTAGCCGTAAGGGCAGTGGAAGGGGTTGGGGTAGTTGTAGGGACAGTGCAAGGGGGTGGGAGGGGTTTGAGGTAGTGTTTATGGGTTAGGGACAGCATGGGGAATGGGAGGAGGTTGAGGTATTTGGACCTCAGTTAGGGGAGGGTGGCTGGGGGATTCATTTGTAGCTTAGGTCAGGGGGGTCACGACCTTAGCCATGCATACCCCTTTACCTTTCATGCCTTTATCACGAAAATAAGTGGTAAAGGCATGCGTGGGTAAAGGAATGCGTGGTTAAGACACATTCATTGTTTAGGGGCCTACACTAGGGTGTAGGTTACTAATTCAAACCAAAGCCCCCTGTGTAGTTGGCCAGGCGGGGCTGTCTTGTTACAGGGTTGGATCTGGGGCCAGGCACAAATACACCCCCACTGGGGCTAAGGCGAAACGATATAAAGGGGACACACCATTGCCAAACATCCAGAGTATACTACCCGTGTTGAAAGACGACCTGGCGGTCATGTTAGAGGCCTGTTTGAGTTCCCTTCTTGATCGCCTGGACTTTAAGTTGGAACCAATTAAGCAAAGGCTGTCTTCTATAGAGAGAGACCTTTTAAATTTGTCTCAATTTCTTATAACATCCAATTCTACCCCCCCGCTCCGGTGACGCAGCGGTTGCATCTTCCAGCTTGGTTCCCGTTACTGCAGCCTCAAGTAAAACACATATTGCCCAAACCCCCCACCCAGTCAGCACTACCCCCTTACCTGGCCCATCTACAAGCATCAGACAATCCCTACCTTCGTCATGTGGTTCGCATACGAGGCCACGCCATCAGATGTCATCTAGACCAGAGGCCATTCATCGTAGGGAGTGAGTTCCTTATGTGAGGGGGTTAGAAGGGGACGCCCCAATCTTTGCTGATGTTAACCAGGACAGTATGCCCCAGGGTCCAAACTCCATCCACCTACCCCCAGAAGCTACACCATATGTAGTGATTTTAGGTAATTTGCCAGTCTTAAAGCCGGACACCACCGAGGATTTTTACCAATAAAAGAGCAAGGTCCGTTAATGGCTTAACATCAACACACCCTTCGGCTTTAGAGTGGAAAGAGACATCCTATTGGTCAGGAGAGTGGCCTGGATAGGAGGATCGAAAAAGAGTAGTGATGGGAATTGTATAATCATTCATTTCAACAGACCACATCTGGCAGAAATGATTCTCCATGACGCCAACCATTGTAATAGAACAGGACCTTTTTCCTCTATAAGAGCACTGCCCTTGGGTTACTTCTACCCACCCACACCAATGGTATTGCATCTGAGGAAATTGGAGACCCCGATCCCATCTTGATGACCTCAACTACTGCCTCCGGTACCTCTATTCAATTCATGTGAGTCCCTGGGACAACTTGACCACTGTTATTGACTGGGTGGACAGGGTCCAAGAAAATCCACCGTGCTTTTACAAACGGACCTAAAGGATCAGCTGGCTCAGGTGAACCATTGCAGCCATCCATTGGGTAATACCTTTTTTAACATCATTTTTCGGAACATAACCGGTTTGGCAAGCAAGTTCTCGGACCTGGGGTGGTTGGCTTTCATAAAAAAATATGACATTATTTGTTTCCAAGAGACATGGACCATTGATAACTCTTACTTTTTGGAGTGCTTCAAGCATTTAACATCCCTGCAATTCCTTCAAACGCGGGACGTCCAAAAGGGGGCCTCGCAGTTTATGTGTCTCTTAGTCTAAGAGGTGATATTGTGGTATTGAACACGGAGAATCCGTGTCTCCAGGCGTTAACCTTCTCCTCAGGGTCCCTCAGCCTAATGCTTTTGAACTTTTATAATGCCACTTCTCTTCTCCCTGAGGTGTGTAACTTCACTTGCTTATGTTCATTTTTAAAGAATGGTATGGTCCTGCCACGTAAGCCTGGTAACATAGTCCTGGTAGGGGACTTTAATACGCGTATATGTATGGCCTTAAGGCAGGAGGGCTCAGGGGATAGTAAGGAGTCCTCTTGTCATCTTGTAGACGGTGTGCATTTTGATCATTGTAAGCAGGGGGAGAAATTAAATGCATTGGTTTGTGATTTGGATTTGCAACTAACCATAGGCAAATCAACCCCCTCTAGGCGATATCTCATCCCAACTTTCAAGGGGCTGGGCCAGGAACCATCGATTATTGATTTTATTTTAATATATAGCCCCTTTATTATCTAATCTCAGAGTTTTCAATAACAGCCAGTAGCCACAGCGATCATAATCCCCTGTGTATTAGAGGTATATGGCCCACTTTTGATTTAAAAAGACAGATCACAGGAGGAGGGGTTCTACGGGCAACAGATGGAGGGAGACGAGTTAGATGGGGGCAGATTTCTCCAGACATTCTGTGCAGGTCTCTATTGGAGAAGCGCCAGAGTGAATTTCAGTACTGTCAGAATGCAAAGGTTGAGTCAGACGAGTCTATTATCCGTGCCTTCGAATCAATATCGGGCTCCGTTGCTAAATTATTGACTGTCCCATCTCAGGGAGTTCTGAGGGAGAGGGGATCCAGCTGGTTTAACCCTGAATGCTTGCGTGCTGCCAAGATGTTGAAATTTGCTCTCCACGCCTCCCCGAGGAATGCCGCGCTAGTTAAAATCCGAAGAAAGCAGTACAAACTAGCTCTTAGTAAACGCAGGATGGCTCTGAAGGAAGAAGCTTGGGACAACCTCATGGAAGCAACAACCTATAAGTGCAGTGCAAAGTTCTGGAGCATTATTAATAGCCCCATTTTGGGAGAAGAGGCCGCTATGTTTTAGAAGCACATATCACTGAAAACGAATGGGTCAGTCACTTTGAGGACATGTTAATGGGAGACTTGGCCCTGCCCCCCTTACATAATCCTGGTGGTACCCAAAAAACTAGTAGTATTGGAAGAAGAAGTAAGGTGAGGTATTACTGGACTGACACACAATAAGGCCCTGGGCCCTGATGGAATCCCACCTGATCTTTATTTGTCGGACGTGGCACTTTGGGCTCTAGTACTCACTTTCGTAATTAATGCAGTTGCTAGGTTTGGCACCCACTCTTCATGGGCGACCTCTATTATCGTGCCAATTTTTAAAAAGGGGGATAGGGACAGCACTGTGTGTTATAGACCCATCTCCCTGCTATATTCTGTGGTAAAAGTGGTTGGTAGGATATTGTTGAATGGGTTATCGACCTAGGCTACTGACAACAACATTCTGTTGGATGTCCAATATGGGTTTCAACCTGGGCGTTCCACTATCGAACAGTCTTTGAACCTATTCCTAATAACCAGTAAATATACAGTTGCCAGCAGGGGTACCATCTGCCTGTCTTTTATGGATCTGTCATCCGCATTTGACTGCGTAAAAAGGGGCAAATTATGGCAGATCATTTTAGCCTTAGGGGTAGACAGGGAGATGGTCTCCTTCCTCTATGACCTTCACCGGGACACCAAGGTGGTAGTGCGATATTCGTCGAGCTTGAACGTATCGAGTTCATTCCCCTTTAGGGGCGGTGCCCGTCAAGGCTGTATATTGGCCCCGTTTCTTTTTAATCTCTACATTAACAATTTGGAGAAAATCCTCCTGGAGACTAGGGCTGATTATCCCTGGAAGGGACAGAGAGGTTTTCCGCCGTTTTGATGGCTAGGACAGAGAGGGATTTACAAACCATCTTATCCACGTTCGTCCAGTGTATGGGTGATTTGGACTTAAAAGTTAACAACGCCAAATCATATACCATGCAACTGGGGATGCGGCCTAGTAGATCATACGCCTTCAAGATAGGGCCTACCCCAATTCCTAAAACATCTGCTTTCTCCTACCTGGGGGTACTCCTGGATGATAAATTGAACTTGGGCCCACAACTTATCCGTAAAGGAAATGACTTTAAAAGGGAAACTGTAGCAATTTTTTATTTGAGACTGGGTAAAAGACATGTGGGGGCTCTTTTGGAGCTCTACAGGGCAAAGTGTCTCTCAAAAGTACTTTATGGCAGCGAAATCTGGGGATATGCTGAAGTAAAGGATGTCCAAATATCGGAAAACAAATTCATGAGACGTTTGCTGTCAGTTCCCCAGGGTATCCCCTCTTTTATTGCCTAATTAAGAGCTAGGAATGCCCTAGATTACAGATCAGATACCCTTTCGTCCACTGTTACTTTGTTTAAAAATATGGGCTAAGGAGGGGGACTCGCTAAATAAGGCAATCCTTAAATATTGCCTGGACCTGGATTAAGTATTAAGGATACCATGGCTGAAATATATTAAAAGAAGTCTAACGAACCTTGGAAGAGGAGCGTTTAACACTCGTCAGACCATATTAAGGGAGGAGAGGGAGCTCATGAAGCCAAGTGTTCGCCACTTTGTTATATTGAAGTCTGCAGAGAAGGCTGAGCCGTATATACTTGGTTTAGCGATTCCTTCTGACCAGGTTTCGGTTTTATCTGTTTTATTTACTTCTTACTTACCCAAGGGGCGCAAACAGAGGGCAATCTTTTCTGCCCTGCGGCTGCGATGGAACATCTCCGCAGGAAATGTTACATTTTACTATGCTTTGTCCATTTTATGATACCCCGAGAAAATCATATTTAATTCCCATCCCGAAACAGGCCAACTTTAAACAAGTTCAACCTGCATTTATATTTCTCCAGATGTTGACAGGCAATACCGTATTCCATGTTTTAAGTTTTTTTAAATCTGCTCTTAATCTTAGGGCAAGTTGTGAATAGCTGGCTTTTCCCTTATCACCATTTTTGGTTTCATGTACTTGTATAGCTAACAGGTCGTGGACCTAGCTTTTAACGTTTATGTACTGTTTTAGTAGTTTTATCCTAATATAATTGGTGTCTGGGATTTTAGATGCAACTTGTACATATAAGATGAATTATGAACTTGCACAGGCTTGCTCTTGTGATTGTACATATTGGGAGATACTCTCAAGAACGTGCGATAATCATCGCCAAAATAGGTTAACACAATTTTTAATATCGCTGTCTATCGCAGGAAAATAACTTTGTGTTAACTTTGTATTCTTAACACGGCGTTTACATGCGATAGTTACCCGATAACGCGTCAAATGTCCGCGATAAAATTACCGGGACGGCGATAAAAATCTAAAGCCGAATGTGAAAAAAGTGGCGATGGGCCCAACCGTGTTAAAAAAATCAGCGATAAGCTGCGCCAGGCCTGCAATTCACACACGTCAGGCGGGAAAAATCACCATAAAAGCAGAAAAAACCCCACAAACAAAACCAAAACTGCGAAGCACAATGGAGGTAGCCGGAGCAAGTACAGAGGACAACCAGAACCTCACAGGCCAGCCTGGGACCTCGGAGTCAGGGAAGGGCAAGGAAAAGAAGAAGAGAAAGACGCGGTTCAGTCCGCAGGACAACAGGATCCTGATAACGGAGGTGATAGAACACCATCAACTACTGTTCGTCACCTCCACTGTGTCATTGACAACAAAAAACAGAATATGGCAGTCCATCGTGGACAAGGTAAATGCAGTCGGAGTGCTGAGGAGGACAATGGAAGAGGTCAAGAGGCGCTGGAATGATGTGAAGCGCAAAACCAAGCAGAAACTCAGCCACAACCAGAAGGCAGTGATGCAGACTGGAGGTGGGAGTCCACCACCACGCGAGGAGGTGGATGAGATGGAGGAAATGGTGTCCACAGTCATCAGTGTGGGGATGGTGGCAGGAGTTGGGGAACCGGACACTGCTCAACATGACCTGACACAACAGCAACAGGGTGAGTAACGACCAGGGACTGGGGGGACAGGGGGAAATGGGCACAATAGCACACAAGCACAATTAAGTATAGCACAGTGCACACCCACAATGACTCTGTATCATATCCCTGATCCCCTTGGCACTCTGAAGCACACCTAGAAACAGCAAGTAGGCCCCATCGACTATGTGCCCGGTGGGGACCCTTCCCACACATCACCAATCTCACAACCAACCCATGCACATGTGCCAAACCCAGCAAAGCGGCGTGTCTGTGAGCCACACTAACAATGCAAGTGACACTGCATGACGAATAGCATGGCTGCAGTCAATATATTATGACATGTTGCACGCCACGACACTGAGATGGCTGAGTGTGGACCACGTCCATAAAGGAGCAGGTCACACTCTGACACATCCACGTGCACAAACAACCCCTGATGTCAACAACACATCAGCAGACAAACCATGCCCCACCCAGAGTCCCAGCTCCCACCAAGAGCCCAATTTACCCAAGTATGCAACATCTCAGCACTGTATAAGCACAGAAGTCAAAGGCACACCACCTGAAAGGGATAAGGGGCAGCAAAATCAGAGCTGCAGGGGAGAGTCTCCCAAAATGCAGCACACACACATAACATTCACAGCACATCAACATTGACAAAAATGTGGTACAAACTGCAACACGTTCACAACAGAACAGAGGAAACAACTGGTGCCGCCTGTGTGTAGAAACTGGCCAATCACATTTGGCATAGCAGGGAAATGTGAGATGGCAATGTACAAGTACAAACACACATCTGTGATGTTGTCGACATGTCCACTGTCCCGCATCAAATAGGCGGCTCCTCACAATATACATTGTCATGCAGTCTGTATGTAAACTAGTACAATGCATCAACATACATGTGAACCCAATGTTAAACTGCATCTCCCCTTTACATTGCAGAGGGAGAATCAACACATCCTGCAGAGCAGACCGAACATCTCTTCACCTATGACGAAGAGGACCTCCACACCTTCGACCAGTTGCCCTCCAAAAGCTCATGGACAGCTTCTGCACCTCACGTCCAGGAGCAGGGCAGCCTAGCTGCATCAAGGAGACCTCACCCCTGCAGAGACCACAAAGCAGGAAGCACCCACCACCACGGCTGTCTCTCAGGACCCCCACGAACAATACATGGCCTTCCAATGCCGTGTGTTAGGGTGCCAGGAGAAGATGGCTGATCAGGTGCGGGTGGGGTTCGACTTCATGGCAGCCAAACTAGGTGCCATATGTGGGTGTCTTAGTCCCATCAGTGACCACTTACAGTCCCTAATAGATACCCACAGACTGCTCCATGCTCTACAATGATCCATGGCTGACATCGCTGGAGTCCTGACTCTGAGACAAGAACAACTGTCTAATCATAGAGGCTCCAGCGATGTCAGCCGGCAGCTGGGACACATGCGGAGGAACATGGAGCGGATGCAGGCGGAAAGAATGGCTGCCACGGCTGCACACCAGTGAGATGTAGCTGGGATCTTCCATGCCCTGCAGCCCCTCATCATGGCATTGCTGCCACAAGGCCTGCGCGGATGAATGCTGCTGCTACTACTCCATCCACATCTCCGCCCCCTGAAGTGTCAGTGCCACACATTGCTGCAGACAAAACTCCACCACCCACATGTGAGGCACATGAGACATCAGAGGACGAAGATGCGGAGGATTCTGCCTTAGTGGTAAGAAGGAAGTGGTAGCATTCATCTCCGCCATATGACCTGTTTCTGCTTGGTTCTGCCCTCTGCATCAATCATCACCTTCCACTGTCCCTCGATACACTCTGCGACACTCACCTTGGACTTCGACATGGACTGCCATATTCTGTTTGATTACCAATGACACAGCAATCAGACTGCGGACTGAACTCTTCCTCTTCCGAAGAACTTGTCATTCCCTAAAGGACTCTGGCTGGCCCTCCATGGGGCAACAATGTAAAGTGGGGTTTGCATGGCCCTGTACTGCTCCAGCTTCAACACTCCACTGAATGTGAATAAAACATTCAAATTCACACAGATATGTCATGTCTATGATCATTTAAGTATGAAAGTACAGATGAATGTAGGGTCAGTGATTCCCCCTTACGTCCATGTTGCTCATGTTGTGGGACTTGAGTCACAGGGTGCAACATTGCTGATTGCAGTGCGGGTGGAGCCGACACTACAACAGAGACACATGCATTTGTTCCTTTCTTGTCCAGCCCAAAACTGAACCACGCCCAGAGCCCCGACCATTCATTCACAACATACGCTGGCCAAGGCCACTCCGCTCACGCTTACAGGGGGGGACAACAAAGCTACATATCCAAGGTCTTCCACACTGCCTGAGGTGACCTGTTTGCGTCCACTGTCCACAACACTACAAGCACTAGCAGTATATGTCCACATGGACATGTCTGTGCTCTGCATACTGAAGTCTGTCCAGCATATCACCGCCACACTTGGCATTGTGTACATTCTCATTGATGGGTCTCTTGCCTCCTCCGCACATACTTGGTTCCCACCTCTCCCCACATTCTGCAATTGTGTGGCAGAGGTGCCATGCCGTGGATGGTTTGTCTAAATGGCTGGCCACGGTCACCACAGTTACTTGTGTTGTTGTGTCCGGTAGTTGGGTATGTTGATTGGCATGTTGTATGTGATTTTTCAACATGTGCATTCCTACAGTTGTGAGTTGTATGATTGTGGAGTTGAGGTGTGTGGTGTGTTCAGTTGGTACTTACCGACGAGCAGTGCATTTCCATAGGTGCCATCCTCAAAGCGCTGATTGGTGATGGACTTGCGAAAGATGTAGGAATCAAGTTTGCGACGTCATTGGTGAACAGGCCCCAGTGGTTCATTCACTTTTGCCTGCACATTGATGGAATGCATGTGGTTTCTGTTGCGGTGATTGTGTGCAGTGTCGGCAGGGGGCACAAGTAGCACATGTGTGCAGTCAATTGCCCTCAACATGTGCGGGAAGCCAGCTATGGTCTAGTTCCCTTTCTGGGTCTCCAGCTGTTCTTGCGCAGTGTGGGGGAAGTGAAGGTGCATGGATATCAAGCTGAAAAAAACTGTGATGCTTACAGGTATGATACATCCTGCATAATGAGACAGTAACAGAAGTTTGTGTGGTTGTATCCTTCCTTTTCTTTCCTACAAAGGTTACGACAACACAAACTTCTGTAATGGTCTTTTTATGCAGGATTTATCATACCTGTAAGCATTTCGGTTTTTCCAGGTGCAATACACGGTACCAGATTACGTTTGTGACTATACAGACGCTTGACTATTGTCACCATTTATCCAACAGGTTTCTGAATATGGAATTGTATTGGGGAGTTCCCTCAGCATATGCAGTTAATTGAATCCACACGTTGCCCTGATGAAGCTCACCATTGGGAATGGAACGCGTTGGCTGAGCTTTTCGTATTGTTGATTTATGTATTTGTAATAAAGAACTGTTTTTACACTACTGTTGACTACTAGACTTCATGACCTGGTGCACCCCCATTACAGTAACTACAATCTTGGATCTGGAGCACAGAGGCGTCAAGCAACGGCTGGCATTGGAGTTGGTTGCGAAGGAACGCTACGAATTTGAACTAGCGTGTGGTGCGGATACAGGTGCCCGCTGTTGCTTTTGTGGACATGCATCCAAGACATGTGTGAGGAAGTTTGATAGGGCTGGCTGTGGGACTCCTCTGACTCTGGCAGTTGTTGATTGGAAGGTCCCAGAGGTCAACAGATGCAGTACAGCGGGGGATGTTGGTTCTCTGCTGTGTTGGTACAGTGAGCCTATGGGCAATGTGGGTCAGGATGCGGAGGATGGCTGTCCTTTTGAGCCTGTAGTGGGCAATGGCATCCTCTGGCGTTGAGTCTCTGAGGCTGGTGTGTTTTAGGAACGTCCGCTGTCTTGTTCTGAGCTGCCTAGGTGGCAGTCCTGAGGGGGGTGGTCCGGGGCGGGGGTCCTGGGGGTGGTGGCGGTGGGTGTTGTGGCCCACTTGGGTCTCTGGGCTGCATGATCAGTAGCTTCATGACATGTGTTGGTCTTCAGATGTGGCTCTGGGCTGGGCTCCCTTTCATACTGCAGGTTGTCGTCCTGCTTAACACCAGAAAAAGGCAGGCGTTAAATCTCTGCTGCTAACGTGCCTTATCGCCTATTTTGGATCGCATCGCAGATCTGGCTGGTCGTTGAGAATATCGTGAAGTGGTGTTTTCGTGTGTTTTTGCACGGGAACGCCTACTCTGCATATAATTAGCGTTAGTTGTCGCTCTCATCCGTGGCAATGTTTTTTGCTGCAGCTATTGCTGGAAAACTGGCGATATCGGCAGTTTGCACCAGCTTGAGAATAGGGTGATAAATCGCCACTTTTGTGGCGCTAAAGTGCCGATAAATCGGCGATTAGTCCTTGAGAATATGCCCCATTGTATTATACCATTTTTATCTCGGTTTCCACGTTGTGATTTTATGGTTTTATGTATCATGAAACCGATTAAAGAAATTTGACTTGACTACTTCCCAGAAAGGGAAAGCCTGGGCACCTGTTCCCTGTTCCTCTAAGGAAGGTGGTTCTCCCGTTGCTTTTTTAGAACCCTTTCCTTTAGCCCATTTCTCTACCCATTTGTTCAATGCTTCAAATGAATGCTCAGATGTGGGTCTTTAACCCTGTTAATCTCAGATTCTCTATGTCCTGATCGCTGAATACAAGTCTGTGGTTCTTCTGTAAGGCTTTGTTTGTTCTATGTCAACATCATATCTTTGAGCCAATTCAGATAATTTCTCAGGAGCATGTCTCTATCTATTTAGTTAAGCTGTAGACTCCCACTTATCATCCATCTATTTCAATTGTCAACTTAACCACATCATATCCACCTTTACATCCGATTTTATGGTTCCTTGTCTTGTCTCTGTACTCTGACTCTCATTTGAATTATTATTGCGCGCCTTTAACCATTGCTCTAAATCTGGAACATCAGATATATGTTGGCCCTCAGAAGTTCTTTTTGTGGTGGTCCTTTCTCGAGGCGGACTGTTACTTTGATTTGGGAGTGCCTTCCATAGGCGAATCCATACCTGCCAATCCAGGAACAGACCTCATGGGTCCAAATCAATTCCGTACTGCAGAAGGATCTGCACTCGCTGCATAAGGTGAACCCACATTCATCAGAGTTAATGGAACAAATCTTGCATTGGGGAGATCTATTCTTTTCTCTGATGACCTCACTTCTGTAGGAACAGGCCTTTTCTAACCGGTACTGTAAGAGCATCCAGAATCCTTGTAGCCAAATTAGAATTGCAAATTCCTGAAGGACCAGAAGCACATGTTCTTATATTCCCTTCTGCTACAGCTTGTCATGCCTGTTGCCATGACCCTCAAGACACCACAGTTTGAAGCTACCAGAGCTGAAGCACCTCCTTAACTGGTAGTAACAATTATTTCTCCCCACCTCCTGTGTGTGACTGATTACATGGAAGTGGATGTTTTTTCTAACAGTCCATCCAAAAGGCTATAACTTGAGTCACTGTTACTATCCTCATGCCCATCTTCCCTTTTGTTACTTTCTCTACTACTTCCCTCGCACATTATGTTAAGATATATTCTTGCTCCCTTGATCATATCTGCCCCCATTTCTTTTGTTGTACACCCCATCTCACGTCTGCATATGCACGCATCGCATTCTTCATTCTTCCTCAATATTTGTCCCTTTGTTTTACATGTGCTGCATTAAGCCATGCATTTAGCATTTCAATCTGTGTAGGTCTAGGTAATGGTTTAATTACAAACAATATTCCTCCCAGATTGTCAATTATCCTCAAATTTAATGTGCTATAGATTGGAAATGCTTTTGCATCTTCTTTCTCTGATCTTGTGACAATTTTTAAGCCATATAATAGTGTGGAGCCCTACATTTGTCGCCATGTAATGAGCTGGCATATCTTCTGCTGGCGCCTCTTCACCTACTCTAGTAGGTACATCTACATCTCCTCATATTATATCCCTTATTGCTTTGAAGTATATCATTTTCAAAGCTATCTGGACAACTGCAAATCAGTTCCAAACTCAATGATTTCAAGTTCCGTACAAATGCGACCACCAATAGCAGTGCAGCATCAAATGACAAGTACAAACAATCCTAATGTGGCATTACACCACCCAACCTAGCCCAGCGCGGCACACTCTGACTTCACTCTCACTCCTTGCAGCAGTTCACCCTCCTTCACAGCTCTTCACGCTCCCACTCATGCATACTAATCATATGAAAAACAACAAATGACAATGGTCTGCTCCTCTAAAAGAATTGACAGAATGTAACCACCCGAAGAACACACACATTCAGAAATAAAACATCCACGAGTGGGAATCACTTCAATCAATGTAGTTTCCTTCCTGTGCAAAAAGGTCCACCCCACTAATCACAACTCTATCTTGCACACAAAACTTCCCTATCTCAATTGGGCCGGTGATGATGTCTCACGACAATCCCCACCAACCTCCAGCAGACAATTACTACACAGTGTCTTCTGCACCATTATTATATATCCCAGGATCTTAGGTCATATAGGACCCAATACCAACTTCAACAACAACTTAACACCACATTCACACAACTTTCACAACATCTTCACCAGACATCACACAATAATTATTTCACCGCAAGTTAAGCATTGGATTATAGTGCGCCAGCAGGCATAGAGAAATGCTCCTTGAATAATCCTCAGTGGTGATTTTAAAAATGTGTTGCTGATTTTCAATTTTAATTGTGTTGTTTGTAGCAAATGCTTTGAAAGCCTTACCTCGCACCTGCACTTTATTATATCCCGGTCCCTGGTCCACAGTGGCTTTTGGTGCCGATTGTGTGGAGGGACGCGGCTCCTCCCTCTGACTCGGCACTTCCGGCAGGGGATTTAAATTCCATGCTTGCACGGCCGCGCAGCAATAGATTATAGCGCGTCGGCAGGCATAGTGAAATGCTCCTTGAATAATCCTCAGTGGTGATTTTAAAAATGTGTTGTTGATTTTCAATTTTAATTGTGTTGTTTGTAGCAAATGCCTTGAAAGCCTTACCTCGCACCTGCACTTTATTATATCCCGGTCCCTGGTCCACCGCGGCTTTTGGTGCCGATTGTGTGGAGGGACACGGCTCTTCCCTCTGACTCGGCACTGCCGGCAGGGTATTTAAACTCCATGCTTGCACGGCCACGCAGCGGACGCACTCAGCGGGCACACCTAAGGCTAGCCCGTCTGCGTCCGTCCGCGCCAGGACGTTGCCAGGTGCCAGAAACTCTGCTGGTGTGTCAGTCATTATTGCTCCTAGGCTCACCTTTACATCCACACAACTTTTTCAGGTGAGACAAGGTTTAGCATCCTGTCCCCTTGCTCATAAAGCTCAGAATATGGAAGGTCCTTTTGCTTGCCCACACTGTCTTTTCTCTTGTATTGTTACTCCACCAGACATAAAAGGCAACTTTGCCAGTAGGAAAAATTTGACAGAGAGGGGTATGACTGCCAATAGTTATGCCAGGCCCTATCCCTTAAAACAGGCTTGCTCCTGGAAGGGGTTTCTGGCAAATGTGCGGTTGCTACCTAAACACGCAACCGAACTCTGGGATCAGCTGAGTTCGGATTCCCCAGATATGGCTTTCTTACCGAAACATGGCTTAAATCCACGATCCAAGATAATACAATGGAAATGTGTATATTTAAAATCGAGGTCACGCCCCAAGAAACCTTAGAGGGCACTCTTGTTTATCGACCCCAGGGCCATTAAAAGATTTTAATTTAAAAATAATGGAAAGAATTAGCCCTTACATAATTAAATTAATGCAATTCTTGTTACTTGGAGATTTTAATGTCCACAGTGATGATAAGGAGAACTTAGAGGCGTCAAGCTTTCTAGCTGATATGGCCACTTTAGGCTTAAAAAAAATTAATTCTGGGCCTACAAACTCAGCCGGTCATACACTGGATATTATACTCTCCACATCTCTTCATATTGTTGCTGATCCTCCGTGCCCACTAATATGGTCAGATCATTTTATGATTCCATTTAAAATCAAGAGCAATTACAGACCCTTACTGACGGGACATTCTGCGAGAGGAGCCCCTTGTAAAATATACCATGTGTACTAAGGGCACTGCGACAAAGGAAGGCCTCTGAGGGCTGCAGCACCTATTGTGTCACCCTTAGAGGCCCTGCACCTTAAACCCACACACTCTGCCACTGCTGGCTGCCTGTTTCAGTGCAGAAAAGAGTGAAGAGTCGACATGGCATACATACCTGTGTGAAATACCTGCAATCCACTGGCTAAGGCCTAGGAAAGATGCCCTCTAGCAGGGTTAACTAGCCCTAAAGTGGGGGCACAGAGGCATGAGCGCTGAACCCCTACGATATCTAAGTCCAGTCTTAGATATTGTAAGTGTACTAAAGCCATAAAGAGTCTATAGCCTGGAAGATGGTCACTACGAACTCCACACCTCCGTGATGGATTTATTACAACTGGGAATTTTGGTACCAAACTTCTCAGCACATTAGACCCACACTGATTCCAGTGTGGGATTTATTGTAAAAGGCACTCAGAGGGCGCCTAAGAGATGCCCCCTGATAATCAACCAGCCATGGTGTGGTTCCTCAACGGCTGCCTGCCATTTGCAACCACCTGACAGATTCCTGGACCCCTGGGTAGAGGGCCTCCGCTCTCTGGATCCAGAAAAAAAGCCCATCCTGGGCAGAGGTGTTATGCTTCCTCCCCCAGAATGGTCTGGGTCCACAAACAGGGAAGCTTCTATGTCCTTCTGCCTTTGGACGCTGTTCCTGCCTTTTCCTGCCCCCAGCAACTGGCTCCTACTGGTTCTGACCCCCATTTTGGGCATGAGAGTCAGCAGGAAATCCAAGCTAGGAAGATAGGTGTGCCCACCTTGCCAACCTCACCCCTCAGGTGAGTGAGCCGAGATGAAACACACATCTCAGTCACCTCCATAATGAAGATGAGGGGACAGAGCCAATTAAGAAGAGGCTCATGCCTCCTCCCAATCGAGGGTAGCACAATAGGAGGTGCACCCACCCCAAGGAAGGGACCCATTGGTTTCAACCTGCACACCCCTTAATGCCCCTAAACTTAGTATTTAGGGGCAACACTGAACCTTGCCTTCTCAGATTCGACGAAGAAAGAAGAAGGACCAAAGAGCCGTGCTGACCCAGGAAGAAACCGTGGACATCAACTGACATGGCTTCAGCCTTACCAGCCTGTCCCAACCATGACCTGCCTACAGCGTGGAAACAGGTGTGTCTAGGAGCAGCAGACACCCAGAATCTGGAAGTCCTGCCCTTCACTCCCTGCCTTGGTGGTCCAACCACCGGTGTACAGGCATCCTCCTAGATCCCGAGTTTCCTTCCCAGTCATGGGTTCCCTCCAAGAATTCCCCACGACTAAGCCTGCAGCTTCCTGAATCCAGAGGTCTCCAGTGAGAAGCCCAGGTACCCCAACGTCTACTTTTTCCTCCTACACCAGCTGCCTCGGTGCTGCTGGTGGTGCAGTTAGTGCTTGGTCATTGGCCCCTGTAGTGCCGACCGCAACCTTAAGAGCTTTGTTACAATACTCGAGTGGCCTGCTTGCCAGAAGACCCGAACCAAAGGCCCCCTTAGCCCCGTTGGCTAAAGTTGAGCCCCTGCACTCTGCAGCCAGCCACCCCAGTGCTGCTGGGGGTGCAACTAGAATGTCCACCTGGACCTTGGGGAACCTTGGTCCTAACCCAGAAACCTCGTAAGTCAAAAACGTACCTTCGAGTTCGATAACCATTTTTCCTCACAAAGGGACCCATGGCATGTAGAACTGCTAATGTATGGGGTAAAGTGTGCACTATTTTAAAGTAATCCAAATGTAATCAATGAGTAATTACTGTATAATTCAAAGTGTATTCTATAAAGCAATCCTAACCTGTAATTGTTACAATTACAAGTACAATTGCATTTCCTTGAACAGTCATGAATTTGCAAGTATTTATTACCTGATTGTGCAAAGTCCTGCTTGTTTCTAAAAATAAACCAAAGGTATACCATTTTTATACTTACCTAATTGGTCTGGATTCTGTATCTGAGTGTGTGACCTCAGCCTTGATTAAGTGAATACAATAAATGCTTCTCACATCCTCCTGATAAGCCTAACTGCTTGACCACACTATCACATATAGCGCTGTTAGTGATAATCTAATTTAGCCTCTGTTATACATCTGGGGATCCACTGGAATTTGTGCACACTATACCTTACTTTGGTTTAGTATATACAGAGCCAGATTCCTACACCCATCCTTAAATTAATTGAACTTACAATGTTTGATAAGTGTAGCCAGTCTCTCAACAACTTTTTTGATGGTCTCACCAGCTTTCTGTCATTCTTGACTAAAGAAGTATACATTTCATAATCTACCTTCGGCATTGGATTAAACTTGAGATTCACACTGCTTTGATTTAACTGTATGAAATTTCTTCAGCTCACAGCATTTTCTTTATGACTTCTTTTACACCTTTAAAAGCAAGATTCTTTTTTTTTTTTTTTTTTTTTTAAAATTTTTATTGAGCAGATTCAAGAAATACAAAAAAGAAATAATAGTAGAAACTTTAGGGTGGCAGGACGAACAAATAATGAATACTAGGCGGTTAAATAACGCAGTAGACATCAATGGGAATCCAATTACATTTCTAGGAGCAAGAAAGGCAAGGAAAGAAGATAAGAAAAAGACACATTTTTTTTTTAGAAATTAGCATTGAAGCGAAATTCACCTGAGACACAATAAAATATTCATAATGTACATAGCCTTCAAGTATACATATATACTTATGTTTTAACAGGAGAATCAAATTAGTCCCTCAGCGACTCATACCAATTAGTTATTGGTAACCAAACTTGTTCCCCATGAAGTCGAGACTTTTTCCCTCTGGCTCCATAGATAGCTATTTCCAGCTTGTATATTGCCAGTAGTCTATTTAGCCATCCCTGGAAAGTTGGTGCTTCGGGATCTTTCCATCTTGTTGATAAAATTATTCTATAGACCGCAGTGCCTATGTAAATAACAGGAATTTCTAGGTTGGTGTGGCCGAGAGAGTCATCATATCCTAACAAAAACAAAGTAGTTGACGTTTTTATCTCATGCCCAAAAATTTCAACCCAATGCTTAATGATGGCAATTTTAAGCTGCTCCAGTTTGGGGCAATCAGAAAACATATGTATAAGGTCAGCCGGACCTAGAGTACATCTGGGACACTTGTCATGTTCTGCCTTACCCCAGGAGAACAGTTTGGAGGGGGTGTAATATAAATTAAATGTAGTTTTATAGACTTGGGCCTTTAAGTTAGAGGCAAGTAAAACTTTGGAAGACAGGTAAAGAGTCATATCTATATCTACATTAACATTGTTCAATTTATTAGCCCAACTGGTTTCTATATATTCAAGGTCGTCGGGGTGATTTCTTATGAAAATATCATATAGATGACTTATTCTGGTGCGGTGTTTTCCTATAAGGTCAAGAAGTGGTATGGGTTTTAGTTCTATGTCGGATTTAATTTGTCTAAGACTTGTATAAATTTGAATAAATTTTAGATAATCTGTGGGTTGGATATGATATTTAGCATATACTTCATCAAATGTTGTTTTACCCTCACTATCCAGAAAATCCCCAATAGTTATGATGCCCAGATTCGCCCACCGCCTAGTTATATTATCATTGAGGAATTGCGGTATAACTGCGCTATCCCATAGCGGTGTATATGAAGTGAATTTTGAGATAGAAAGCATTTTAGTAATTCTATTCCAAATTTTCCGGGCGTCTGTAAAGGTCTTAAATTTAATTTTTTTGAAGTAGGATGGTTCTACTTGTCTCAGAAGCAGACCTCTTGCTTTACTGCCCAGCATCAGCTCGTAAATTGATGGTATATATTGATCATGATTGTTATTGTTACTGTTGTTACTGTTAGTACCTGGTATAAGCAAAACCATCATCGGTTGTAGGAAAGCGGCCCATAAATAATAAGTTAAATTTGGAATAGCTAAACCACCTCTTGAAGATGATAATGTCATTTTTGCCAGCGCTCGCCTTGTCTTCCCATAACTCCAAATAAAGGATGATATCGCACGATCTAAGGTTTTAATTGTGTCGATACTGGCAAGAAGGGGGATTGCTCTAAATAAGTATAAGATCTTTGGGAATACCACCATTTTAACGTAGTTACCTCTACCAATTATAGAAAGATGAAGATTATTTATTCTGAGTAAGTCTGTTTTTATTTTTTTAATTAGGGGGTCATAATTTATTGCATTAATTTCACTTATTTTTGGTGAGATGGTCACTCCGAGATATTTTGCCGAATTAACTCTATAGAGGCTTATAAAAGGAGTATTAGCAGTAGATAGCACCATTGTTTTGTCTTGGTTCAATGAGTATCCAGAGTATAAACCGAAAGTACGAGTGATTTCTTCAATATTAGTTATAGCCTCAGTGGGGTTAGTTGTTAAAACCGCAACGTCATCGGCATAGGCAAGAACTTTAGTATCATATATGCCAGCTTTGATAGGTCTAATCGATGGTGAAGTTAATAGTTTGAGGATAAGGGGATTAATATATAAGGCGAACAATAATGGAGAACACGGGCAACCTTGTCGTGTACCCCTTTGTATATTAATAATTGCAGACTCACCTCCACCCGTCATAACTTTTGCCTTGGGGTCTGCATAAAGGGCCTTAATAGATTTTATAAAGACCGGGCCAAAGTTGTTAACGGCTAATATTTCCCAAAGAAACTGCCAAGAGACCCGGTCGAAAGCTTTCTCAGCATCAAGCAAGATCAACGACATCTGGTCCCCCCTTGCTCCCACGATGTCAAAAAGGGAGATCACTCTACGCGTGTGATCTGTAGTGCTCTTACCGGGTATGAAACCGTGCTGCCAGGGAGAGACCAGACGTTCGATGATCCTGCTCAAGCGATTAGATAAGATTTTAGCATATATTTTTGAGTCTGAATTAATCAGGGATATTGGTCGATAAGAAGTTGTTAATTCGGGTGGCTTATCTTTTTTGATAAAAATGACAATATTCGTTAGTTTCCAGGATTCAGGAGATTTACCAAGCCATTGTATCCCCAAAAAAAGATCATGCATAAATGGGATAATTACATTGCCCAGTATTTTATAAAGGTCAGTAGGTATTTTGTCTGGCCCCGCCGCCTTTCCCGCTGCTAATTCGGCCAAGGCAAGTTCTACTTCAGCTAAGGTTATGTCTATTTCGAGTTCATCTTTTGTACCATCATCGAGGCAATTAGTCAAATTAGTCTCTTCCAACCAGTTCTCTAAAAAATCCTTGGTATCAACGGCTAAGCCATGATCTTCATTTTGATACAATTTTTGATAATAATCGTGAAAGCATTTAGTGATGTCCTCTTGAGTGGTATATTCTCTTCCCTCATATTTGATATTCTGGATGGAATTACGAGATTGTGATTGCCGAGTTCTAAGGGCAAGATATCTCCCTACATTCTCGCCAGTCTCATAGACCTTACTCCGATTCGATTGGAGAGTTTCGGCTGCCTTACGAGTTAGGTCATCGTTAAACTCGGCTTTGAGCACTAAGATTTTATTTAGTATGTCTTCAGCTGGAATCCCCAAGCGCAACTGACTGGCATGTAAATACTCTAATTCCATGAGTCTATTGGTCAATTGAATTTGCAATTTTTCCTGTTCTTTTTTTCGGCTGGCGACAAAGGTAGCGGTCTCTCCCCTTAATGCTGCCTTGAAGCAGTCCCAAACATTGAACCGAGATGCACTATATTGATTAATATCAAAAAATTCTTGGGCCCATTGCCTAATATGATCGATGTATGCTTGATTGACTAGAAGTTTGCGGTCAAATGTCCATTGTGGATAGGCCCTCTTAAAATTGGGGACATCACATATTAGACAAAGTGCGTTGTGGTCTGATATTGTCTTTGGGGATTTAACAATAGAGGCATTAGAAACAATATCGGTAGTTGTGTATATATAATCAATCCGTACATATTTCCGATGAGGATAGGAAAAATACGTATATCCAGGATCTCCGCCATTCTTTAATGACCATATGTCACACAGATTGTGGCTATGAATCAAATTTTGTAGTGCCCTGAACACTCTTGGTTTTCGACCCAGATAAGTATGTTGGTTTTGATTATATTGTAGTGGGTCACTTGATAAATTGAAATCACCACATAATATTAGAGGGCCAGTCCATAATGCTAATTCTGAGTCTAGCTCAATAAATAAAGTAGGATCATCAATGTTAGGGCCATAAATAGAACATATGACAATTCCTATATTAAGTTGGGCAATGGCCCACCTACCATGAATGTCAGCTTTTTTACGTATTGGAGTGCCGAATCCTGTTCTTGCAAAAATAGTGACCCCCCTAGTTTTAGAGGTTTGTGTGGTTGCAGCCAATAGGTTAAAGCCCGGGATGTTCAATTTATCAATCTCCCCGATCGGAATATGGGTTTCCTGTATACATATAATATCCCAGGAATTTTGTCTCACTAGTTGAATAAATTGAACCCTCTTTCCTTTGTCATTAAGTCCTGCCACATTCCAACATCCTAATTTTAACTTCCCGATTTTATTGTTTTATTTTTTAGACACTGCACATGAAGCGTAAATAGTAGTTTAATGTCGATACATAATCTTATAGTACTCTCAGATCTGCTCATTTTGCAACTCATTTTTTTCCCCCCTTCCCCTCCCACCCCTCCCAACAAAACACCCACACAGCCCCCCACCCTACACACCCCAACCAACCCACCCAGACATCCCAAAAAAAGGCAACAAGACTCCATAAGAGTCTTTTGTGATGGTTTAGCAATATCTGACCGACACCGGAAAACAATACAACCCAAAAAAAAAAAAAAAAAAAGGAGAGGAAACAAACAATCAGAAGGAAGAAAAAAGGAAAAAGCAGAGCAAAGCCGCACGAAAATCAAGGAGAGAGGAATAACCGGAAATTGTTTGACCCTCTCTCTACAATATATAGTACAATTAATCAGTAATTTAGACACTGTGAATCACCCTCGTTCTAAATTTAGCATACTAATTACAAATTTAAGAGAGGTGATCCAACAATGTTAATGATATAAGGCGTTATAAAGTGGTTTAAGCAATTTATGCATTTTACTTTAAGCTGTCAAGGTACTCTTTAGCCTTGATCTCGGATGTGAAAAACTTAATTTGCCCACCATTGATTACTTTTAACTTAGCCGGGTTGTTAAGATATACCGTTACATTCTTCTCTTGAAAAGGTTTAATTAGCTGTCTTAATCTCCATCTGCGTTCGACTGTGTAATGACAAAAGTCAGGGCGCACGAAATAGGAGATGGTATCCTTGCTGCGAGGTTTATCCGGCTTGGCTTTATCGGAGATAGCTTGTCGAAGCATAAAGTTTCCAAAATAAACTAAGATCGCTCGTGGGTATTTCCCAGCTGCAGCCGCAGATTTTGGAGTTAAAGGAACTCTGTGTGCTCGTTGTATCTCGTAATCCCAGTCCCAGGCAGCAAGTTCAGGTAATGTATCGCGCAACAACTGTATAATGAAGGAACGACAATCTTCGCCCTCGACTTTCTCTGGAACACCAAGAACGCGAAGGTTATTCCTGCGAAGTCTATTTTCATAATCCTCCAACTTCCATCTGGTATCTTTGAGTTCTGCCTCATGCGCCTCAAGCCGATCATTTACTCTGGTAGCATCGGTTTCATTCTGAACGATCCGCGCCTCTATGTCATGCAGCCTTTCTGTAAAAGCGCCCATCGTTTTTGAAAGTTTTCGGACAACCCCTTGGACCTTCTGCACAGCTACTCGCGCTTTGCGACTGTCTCTTGAGGTCTCTTCACGATGAGAAGCAATGGCTTGTAATACTGTTTCCATGACTTGAGACAATGTCGCACCAGTTACACCAGAGACATCAGGTTGTGGACCAGCTTGATGAGTGTTTGTGGCTTCATTTAAATTTGGTACCTGTGGCGTGGCAATGATATTTTGACTTTGGCTGGAATTCAAAGCAGTTGGAGTGTAATCCCATGTTAGTTCGTTTGTTCCTTGACATCCAGCTTTCACCTTTTTGAGTACTGTCCGTTTTTTATCACGAGGTTCCCTTGAAGGGTTGAAGTCCGAGTCTGTACTGGAGTACGAGTCAGAATCGTTCTCACCCTCATCCACCTCGTCCTCTGTGTCACCGGACAAGCTAAAGCCATCTGATAATGAGTAGAAGTCGGTTATATCTTTATCTTTATCTTTATCATTGTCCGCCTCAGTTGACTCCATATGATCAGTATAATGGTCGCTTGTCTCACCGTTGACTGTATTAACTATTTTGAGTTCTCCCCCCCGATTTAGCACAAGTTCAGCTGTCTCTTCTCTCTCAGTTATAGGCCGGACCGTAGTATAGGGTGATTGGGTTAAAGGATCTATTGAGGCCCCCCTGACCGGCTCTGACAGCACTAACGAACAATGGGTATCACTGCCACTGCCAACATGAGGATAGGGACTGTCTAATCCTGTAATTGGAGCGACGGCAGCTACAGTCTGTGGCTGAGCTAATGTCACCAAAGTCTCAGAATTAGGTTTAGAGATATCTCGACCATTGACAATATTAGTAATCGTAGAAGCAGAAGCAAAACCAGAAGCAGGAAGAATCGCTTGACTTACCGGGGTGTTCGCAGCGTCTGACCCCTCGGCAGCTAACAGAGCGTCTTGCCCTCCGTTGCATCCTTTAATATGATCTGGTGTATCGGAGTCAGGAATCTTCCTCATCTGTTTAGGGCTATCGGTATTCTCCCCGTTATCAATATCAATATCAATATCAGCAGCCGCTCCGGCTGTTGTGGTATCGGTAGCATCTACCTCCTTCAGCTCCTTTGATTGGCCATGCCGAGTCTGCCTGTGTTGGAGTCTCTGATTGGCAGCATGCATCATTGTCAGAACAGTAGGGGGAGTAGGAGCACTTACAGAAGCAGAGGCAGACGAAGATGCAATAGACTTTTTATTTAGGACCTCAGAGCCATGGGACGCGACTCTTGTAGCTGGACCCCCAGCATACTCCTCTCGGGTCGTCCCGCGTCTGTTGTTCATTTCTTGCTCACGTAGTGCTAGACGGGTCGTTCTAGCTTTGGCGGCTGCAGAACTGAGAGCAGCGCTTTTGGGAGGCATGGTATCAGCGCCGTGCTTAACCTGTAGTTTGTACGCGGAGCCACTGCCACCTTCGCTAACGCCACAACCACCGCAACGCTCAGGGAAACGCTCAGGGAGAGGATGAATGCCGAGGAGGAGGCGGCCACCAACCAATGAATGCAGGACGGCGCGTCCGATGATGGAAGCCAGAAGTGACAGCGGCGTCCTCGAAATTGAGATCGCGAACTGCAGCGGTAAAGTCAGGGTTTTGGTGGGCATATCTTCCTGAAACCTACTTAATCCATTGCAATGCTTTTTTCTTCTTTCGAATAACCAGAGGGAGCATAATACATCTCTTGTTGTTATAATCCGATCCGGGTCGGTCAGGAGCTGCTACCGGCGTCTAGCTCGACGCCGCCATCTTGCCCGTGGAACTAAGACCACTTCAAATCAGACAAGATTCTTAAAGGACTTGATAATCTTATCTGCTTCTTCTATCGCATTAATAAAATCATCAAATGCCTCTATCCAGGCAGTTCATCTGTTGCCAATATTCAGCTTTTTGGTGGTATCGAATAGTGGTGGAGGTTTCAAGAAGGCCGCAACATTGTTGGCATTGGTGGAACTTACAGATGTGGAGGTGCCTTCCAATGCTGCTTGGTGATATTGTTTATGCAAACCATCTCTAAGGCTCTGCGACGTGCTGGCCTCTGTGTCACCTTTGATCATGACAGGAACTGTGACCTCTTTCTTGGTCTCCATTGGAAAAGCAAAATTTCATGATTCCGATCGCCACTCACGACTTTGTGAACTTCAGAGACCTTTGGAGTTGTTCTGAGCCCTACACAGCTTCTTTGGTGGTGTGCTGCTTTGGGTATGGATGGCTCTGCAAGCACAACCTTGGGTGCTTTCTCTGGGGTCACTCCCTTCAGCGCTGTGGTATAATGACTCTCTTTAATCAGCACTGGTAAGCAGATGTCTGTTTCTTTTATGCCTTTGTCCTTAGGCGTCTCTTTGTGATGTCTGACACCTGGTTGATCTCTGCCTCGCAGCTCTTCTGTTTGCAGTGTTATCTTGCACTGTGCTGCTGTTTTAAAAACCTGATTACATCCTCCTATGGTGTTACCACTCCGTATGATGTACGGTGTGAGTTGTGTAGTAGCACAGTACCTCTCTTTACGGCCTGCCCAGCAGGTTCTCAGCCAACAATGTGTAGACTTCTCCGGGAAGCTTTTGTTACCTTCAAATCTTTTACAGACTAGGGACATTGATCCCACATAGCCAAACTTCAATTCCGCACTTAAACGGAGGAGTTTGCTAGAACACGGCAAACTCTCTGGGAGAGCACTGTCGATCTTCAGGTTACCTATCCCCTGTCCCATAGCCAGTTATAGAATCCTCCCCAGCCTGGGTACTCACCATTGACTATGCCACACACAGAGTTTAGAATAATACATCGTTTTTCTTCTGTGTGCCACCACAAACTCAACATTCAAAACATGCAATCAATTCACTATGCTCTAATGCTTACGTCACAGTTCTACGGAGTCCATCAGGAGCCACAAGGGTTCCATCATTACAAACTCACACAATATTACTATAACCTTTATAGCGCTTTATCTTGTGGACTGTAATAAGTCATCAGCATTGCAGATATCAATGATTTTCAGCGTCTGGAAGATTATGGATATGTCTTTATCAGAAGATATGAAAGTAGTGATTAAGGCTTATCATCTATAGCACCAAGTTGTTGGCATGCAATATGCAGCTGGAATTTAAAGTTGCGTCTGAACTTTTTCTAGAGGTCCAAAACTATCTCACTCCGTGGCTGAGTAATTTGCTTCATGGCCCACTAGCAGAAGACAGGACAAAACTCGAGAAAGATTGCCCTGGGGTCGCAGAGCACCGCAAATGTAATGCATAGTCCTTGCTGCTTTCATTCACCTGTCTAGCCGAGTATTCAAGTTCAAAACCATTATTAGCGCTTAATTCAACAATGCATCCGTAGGCTCTTGGATGGTTCTACCCTTCTGAATTACCTAACTCTTAAAGGGTCTGCGGTAGCAACGCATGGCAATGCAAGCAGAACAACAACATTCCTCTTCAGCTGTTCCCTGTGAATACAGCTGTCAGATACGGTACGGCTTAAGAACCGTCACCTTTAATAACCTACATTATTTGTTGTGAGAAGCATTGACTACGTTTCCAACTTCTACTTATAGACATAAATAAGTACACATTTATTAATTGCGTGATCCAGGATTTAAAACATTGAATATGTCTTTCATTCTACATTATAATCATTTTAGAATTAATTAGCTTGATATTTTTTGACGGTTCCGCTAGTTGAAGCAAAGTTGTACAACTTTGCTAATTGGTTTACGCAAACGTTTCTCGTGGATGAAATATTTAAACAGTTGCACATGTAACTTCCGCGTTTATTCGAAAACTAAAAAGTTCAAAGCCAATTGTGGTGGTTAAAAACATCTGTCTTGCAAAAAGTGTTGCCTAATCTTCCCAGGGAAAGAAAAAGTGTAGGATACTATCAGCCAATATTTAATAAAAAAAATATTTCTCCTTTTTTGAAAACATCAAAAATGTTATGGAACTTTTAATTTATTAAGTGGCACAGCGTCACTGTTAAAGTCTTGCACAGCAGTGGAATATCAAAAGGGACATTAACAAACCCATAAAGATAATTAAAAAATAATGGTTGTTTTTAAACAATGAAATGCACCATTCTATTACATTCCATTGCTTGAAAAAAACAAAGTAATGAGAAATATGTCAATATCATTTGCTTCAAATAAAACGAACTAACTAATATGGTGCAACTGCATCTGAAAGAGCTATTTTTACATATGAGCAAATATGGCTTAAAGCAAAACATGCACTCATATGATTTCTTTGGAAAAAGATAATTAGTAAACACCAGTAAAAAACATCGTAAACATGTTGGCTCGCCTCCAAACCCAGGGCTCTCAATAGTAGTGGCACACTCGACATGAATAGCAATACTATCAGCAAGGGAGGGGACAATGGGACTGATTCACAAAGCCTGTTAGGTCTGGTAGCACAATGGATCACATGAAAATTCATTAAATGCACTTTGTCCAGTAGGATGATGAGCAATGTGCTTTTCAATAGGTCCAATAACATTTAATAGTAAAAATACATAAACCGACACCAATTAGCAAATGGAACAACAATGATTGTGGTTACCAGAAATCCATGCTTCATGGCTTGTTACGGGCACATTTCTATCAATCTAGATGAACATATGATAGGTGATATTGGGGACAATTCCTCCTCCTGTAGCATTGTATCCAGCAATGATGATGTATATAATATTGAAGCTTTTCCAAAAGGCACTTCAGAGATCTCCTCATCAACTCCTACGCCCACCTCTTCCCAATCATCAATCAATCAATCAATCATTGGCATTTATAAAGTGCGCTACTCACCCGTAAGGGTCTCAAGGCGCTGGGGGGGGGAGGGGGTTATTGCTCGTACAGCCAGGTCTTGAGCTGCCTTCTGAAGGAGAGGTGGTCCTGTGTTAAGCGGAGATGGCTAGGGAGAGAGTTCCAGGTCTTCGCTGCGAGGTAGGAAAAAGATTTGCCTCCGGCGGTGGCTTTGCAGATGCGGGGGACGGCTGCCAGGGCTTGTCCGGTCGATCGCAGGGTGCGGGTGGGCATGTAGAAGGAGACGCGGTGGTTGATGAGTTTGGGTCCTTGGTTGTGAAGGGCTTTGTGTGCGTGGGTGAGGAGTCTGAACGTGATCCTCTTGCTGACTGGGAGCCAGTGAAGCTTTTCCAGGTGTCCGGAGATGTGATGGTGGCTCGGGACGTCCAGGATGAGGCAAGCGGCGGCGTTCTGGATTCGTTGGAGTTTCTTCTGTAGTTTGATCGTGGTGCCGGCGTAGAGGGTGTTGCCGTAGTCCAGGCGGCTGGTGACGAGGGCGTGGGTGACGGTCTTCCTTGTGTCGGTGGGGATCCAGTGGAATATCTTGCGGAGCATGCGAAGGGTGTTGAAGCATGCCGATGTGACTGCGTAGACTTGTCTGGTCATGGAGAGGGAGGAGTCCAGGATGAAGCCCAGGTTGCGGGCGTGGTCGGTGGGTTGGGGAGTGCTGCCTAGGGCGGGGGGCCACCAGGAGTCGTCCCATGCGGTGGGAGTAGGGCCTAGGATAATCCATTGCTGAGTCTTGCTTGAGCCCGCAAAATTGATGCACCCTAACTCCCAGGATTAATTTCCTCTCCCAAAAGGGCCAACTTTTAATGTTGTTGGTTCTAATTACCTCTGAAACAATCAGTTAGGGGACCCCTCTGCTATGAATGCCCTTGCCCCTCCATACCAGGCACACATTTCTCCACACCCAAAATCGATCCATAATTGATGGATTTTTTTGAAGCACCAGGGTTGTGATCCCTGACAAGGTGTAGACTGTCCCCTTAAGCCTTTAAGCTTGGCAGGATTGTTTGCTAAGCACAGCCGGTATCCTCATGTGCATCAGTTAGGCCCTTAGGTGAGCTACTTAAAAACAAGAAAAGGATAACTTTTGTATAACACACTCAACAATTCACACCATTTATGACTCTATCTCTGATATAGGTATAGAGAAAATTCCCCTAACTATTGGTATGCATCAAAATATATCCATAGAATTAAAAATCAACATTTTAAAATCGCACACTGTTTAGTATATGTAAATATTTATCACAAATTAATCTCAAAATAATTTTCCTCTTCAAATGGTTATGGGTGACAGTGACTCTAAATTCATCAAATACACAAATAATTATAACCAAATCACGTAACAATACAAATCTTTGTCTCAAGTTGTCAATGCAGTGTTTCAGTGGTTTTTTTTTATAATGACATAGATTTATGTAAAAAATTGAAAGGACAGCATTCAAATATCCAAACCAGTTTTCAAATTTATAAGGCAAGTTAACATAAACAGGCTCAGTGTGTAGATTCTTTCTATTCTCTACTATTCCCCAATACATCCCCTCATCCATTCACATACTCATACTATATCCATTCCTCACAATTAATAATCAAAACTCACTTATGATCAATCAATGCCTTTTTTATGACTCATTCTTCTTTAAGTCACATGGATTCTCAGTTATTTGTTTTTTTTGTAAACCACTTTTCACATTCAATCAGTAGAGGTCCTAACTTTCTATATATTCAAATCCTTTGGAGCTCTTTATTCTGAATCCCCCTAAGTCATTCATATGTTACTGACTACAAAAGTGTATTTCACATACTTCAGAAAAGGAGCTTCCTTTCTACAGCCTTGTTCCTTTTGGTTGTATCCTCAATTGAGTGGGGTTATCGCTGTTAGTTCTCTTTGAAGAGAGAAACAATTCTATTAGATTTCACTAAACAAGTGTGGTCTTTCAAGAACAAAGTCTATAGATAAATATACTTATTCAATATATAGTGATCACCTTTCTGTTTTACTACCGCCAGGTGTTCATTGACTGTCCTGGTTGTTTATTACGGGATATTACTAATGCTTGATTACCTATCCATACATTTACTGCCAGAACTGTGTAGGGAATATAAAGGTACATCTAAATAGTCCAGGGATCTTAATAACACATTCATATCTGCCTAATGCCACATATATCACAAATATCCTTCCATCAGTTTTCAATGTTGGGGTATTGACTGTAGATAATCCTCTTTAACTCTCTATTTATAATTTAAAAGAGGCCTAATTTCATTTGCTTCCTCGTTTTGTTGGCTCACTGTATGGAGTGGATCTCTATTTACAGCCTTCCTTGGTTTCCCCTTCTGGTCTAAGCAGCCCCCCCCCTTTAGGATGGGATATTAGCCTGATTATGCCTCAGGGGCTGATCGCCCCTCTAATATGCTTGCTCTCAATGGCTCACTGTTCAGTTTTTACAGTGTCTTACCATCCATGGTTGGACAGTCCTTTTGGCTATGCCAGCTTCCTTCTTGGCGTGCTTGCCCTTCTTCCGCTTCTGGCAGGTGGCACACGACTGGCCATCTGGGATATCCATGCTGACTTCTAGGGCGCCCATCCACAGGATGCAGATTGGTTCATCCTGCATTGGCATGGTCCCAGTAATCTTTAATGTTTGCCAACAAGACAGGAGCAACAAATCCAGGTGCATATGTTAATATTGGGAAAGTCGATGTCACTATGAATAACGATACATTCATCTATAAAAACGAAATAGCATCTTTATTAACAAATTTGTCCATTATGAATGCCACATCAATTCTGCCTCAGAAATATGTAGTTAGGTAGGCTCTGAGACCCAGGCCTGAGATCACTGATTGATAGGTCACAGGTGGGGTGGCAATAAGCTGGCAGACAAACTCACAAACAGGAAACCCCATATCAACCCCACAGATAAGCACAGCGCACCACAATAGTCCAGGGAGATTGGTCCCAATAAAGCACACATGGATGGAGGGGTACGCACCCTCCTAAAACACCGTAAAGTCAGAAGCCACATAGGGTTAAGAACATATAGCCAATCAGGACAAAGCACACACAGTACATGTAGGGATCACACGCTCTCAATTGTGGACATCTGGACACATTACCCACAGGCAGTATTGTGTCAAAGCAAGGCCGAGGCCCACCTGAATTCCCCATCAAATACATTGATTTACAACTCCAAAGACAGCAGTTTACATTTCTTACAAAAATTGTCTTGCCTGAACTTTTTATGGCATTCAATGAATTGTTTATAAACCCATATCAGATCAATTGTAATTTGAGACAGCCCTCAGACCCTATACCTTTAATTGTTCTACCGGCCGCACTGTTTAATTAAACAAACTGTTCCTGTTTTGCCAAATTCCTCTTGTCTCTTGTTTTTTCAAGCTATTTCATGTTCAACCAAAAAATACTTTATCACGGTGCAAACAGTTGAGCTGTGCATGGGCCCATTTTACAGGCTCAGGGCGGATGATATTCTGATTGGAATTTGGCCATGCACTGGTACATCCTCTTTTGGTGATATGACCATGTACAGGGCGATCTTCTGAACTCAACACAGGCATGCCAATCTAATGGTTTGTCAGATTAAGGCTCCTTACCTCTGGGAAGTTAGCTGTCAGGCAGACATCAGCTCCAGTTGCACAGCAGTCCTCTTAGTACTCTGCAGATCACTCTCTTTCTTTGACAGGATAGGAGATGTGTATCTGCAGTCTGCATCTTGAGAGTAGGTAGGGAATGATTCTCCTTTCAGTTTCCTTTCTGGATTGCACTCCAGACACAGCCTTTGTATAAAATAATGCTTATCACAGTACAGTACTCTTGAATATGTATCTCAGCATTACATGCGTTGTAACAATGCGAACCAGTACATCACAAGTCATTACAACTACTTGCTATAGGGGGCACGCTGGACTTAGGAATAGTATTATTCCCTACTCCTACTCCAGTTTATGCAACAGCAGGGAAGGTGATGGATTGTAAATGTGACACCAGCGCGCCCCCTACAGCATGTCGTTGAAACGATTTGCAATGTAATGTTACACGTGGTAACAATGCGGTCATAGTAATGACTGCGTTGTAAAGGTACCGCGTTGTGGAGACAGAGTTGTAAACGTTGTTTCCCATGGTCTCCAGCCTGTAGTACCATAACAGAGGTACAAAGATGTGTAAACTTTTCCACACCTGGTTATCATTAGCCAAACTGAAATTGTGATCAGGGAAACATAAAATACTGGCCCTCACCTAAAGGATCCCTTTCACTTTGGACATCAGAATCTTTAGTATCAATCTTTACTCTTACCATTCCTAAATAGCAGTGTTCATGAAAGATTAATCATCAATGCCTTGCTCAGCAAAATGCCTCATTCAATTTCTCTCCCCGTACTTTAGTACACTTCTACAGCCTTGGAAAACAACTGAACCTTGTCATGTTATCATGTTATGTTTATTTGTATAGAGCACTACTCACCCACGAGGGGATCCAGGTGTTGGGCAGGCGTGTAGGGGTGTGGTCCCTAAGGTGTTTATATTAAGAGCCAGGTCTTCAGTTTCTTGCCGAACTCAAGAAGTGAGAACGAGATTCTGATGCGGTGAGGGAGGTCGTTCCATAGGTGAAATGTAGGAGAATGAGTGACCTCCAGTTTTGCTTTTGTGGATGCGGGGAGTGTGTGTGAGTGAAAGCGAGGCAGACAGTAGGTGTCTGGTGGGTTGGTGAAAGTGTATGCGACTGTTCAGGTATCTTGTTGTGTGCTGTGTAGGGCTTTTTATGCACATGTGAGAACTTATAAATGGAGAGCCAGTGAAACTTCATAAGTGTGTGGTGTGGTGTTAAGTATGAGTCTTGTGTTGGTATTCTGAATGTTCTGAAATCTCTGTAGGAGTTGTTTGGAGATTGTGGCATAGACAGTGTTGCGGTAGTCCAGCCATCTGGTGATGTGTGCTTGCATGATGGCCCTGGTGTTTTGAGGTAACCATTTGAAGATCTTTCGCAGCATGCATAGGATGTGGAAGCAGGAGGTGCACACTGCAGTGAATTGACCCGTCATGTTGAGCTTGTCATCAAGAATGATTCCTAGATTTTTCGTGTGGCCTGTGGGTGTTGGTCCTAGCTCCAACGGCCACCAGGTGGAGCCCCATGGGGAGGTCTTGTTGCCAACGACCAGTACATCCATCATGTCAGAGTTGAGCTTCAGACAATTGGTTCACATCGAGTCTGCTACCATGGTCATGCAGTATGAAGAAGTTGATTCTGGTAGTGGTCGTTTTGCCCATCAGAGAGAAGATGACTTGGGTTTCTGTAATAATCCACATAGAGGTGTTGGCAAAATTATGTTTATTAGGATAACATGTTCCCACAGACAGCCGGGCGTGCAAGCCACTCCAAAGATGGCAAACAGTAACGTACAAATCCAAACTGACGATAGTTTATACCTCGCATGCCAACGGGCAGCGAGAGACAGGAACAACACAATGTCTGCGTGCGGACGGCGCGCGGGGATACAACATTACATATATCTCCTTTCCTCAGAGAAAGAAGAAGAAGAGGCGAAAAGGAAGAGAGAGAAAGACAGAAAAACTAGGGGAGAGAGAGAGAGAGAAAGAAAGATAGAGAGAGATAGATAGAGAAATAAATAATAGAGATAAAGGCAGGGCGAAGGTAAAGGAAGGCAATCACCTGTACCTTGCGGGAAGTCTGACCACTCTGGAACTCCTCCTGGGTATGGCAAGAGGGTTACTCAAATCATGAAAATTGCGATTTCCTAATACGGAAGTACGTTACAAAGCAACATCAACATTAGAATCATTCGTTTCTCCAACAACATCATTTACGTTTACGATCTTGTTCATGTTCCACCAGTTGCGCCCATTAACGTGGACAGCACTGCCACATACTTTGTCCACAATGACAGGCTCACTGACACCCCTTTTTTCACAAAGCCTTGTTTTTTAATTTTTACCTTGTCACCAACTGCAAACTTCCTGCTGTAGACATGTTTCCTGTCATCAAATTATTTTTTTTGTTTACCTTGTACATCACTTATTTTTTCTAACCCTTTCATCCAGCTCCTGTGGTGTTGTCTTGTGTTGGATTTGAACCATTTAGACATCCATGCAGGTCTAAACTCCGTGCATGGCTTCCTACCGCTAAGTAGCTCGAAAGGGGAGATGCCCTTGGATGAGTGGGGAGTTGTCCTGTAGAACCACAACATGGTTCTTACAGTAGGGGGTATGACTTTGTTGTGTTCGATGGCCCATTTGATACAATCCCCAATGACTCTGTTTAGTCTCTCTACAAGCCCATTAGTTTGGGGATGATAAAGTGAGCTTCTGAGATGAATGATTGAAGATTCATTGAGAAATTCTTCAACCTCAGTTGACACAAATTGTACCCTATTGTCTGAGATAATGGTTTTAGGGAAACCCTCCCTCGTGAAAATTTCTTTCATAAAATCAATGATCTCCTTAGAGTCAGCTCTGGATACAAATCTGACCTCAGGCCACTTTGAGTAGTAATTTATAAGTACAATGGCAAATCTGCTCTGATGAGGCAAGGTGTAGAATGGTCCTAAAACATCAATGACTAACTTTTCCCAAGGCGATTCAGGAAGGGGAATAGGCGTGAGGGGAGGATTGGTCGTACAGAGACTCTTGTCACTACCAGCACAAATGGTGCACTCCAGAACTAGGGCATCGATGTTCCTATCCATTTGAGGCCACCAAAAGTATTCCCCAATCCTACGTTTAGTGAGAGTGGCTCCCAGGTGTCCCTCATGTGCCTTAGTAAGGAAAGTATTTAAATATTGACTGGGGGAACAATTTTATCAAGTCTGAAGACAAGGCCATATTCTAATGATAGTTCATCACTGATTTGTATAAACAGTTGAATCGCAACATCAACGTTCTTTTCTTTGGGCCACCCCTGGATAATATATTGTTTAACAGTTTTTAAAGTGTTATCGTTGTCCATAGCAGCATACCAACTCTTTTCCACCACAGAACACATATTTTGTATCTCTACACCCGCTATTATGCAAGTCTCCTTTTCATCATCATCAATGTACACATCACCATGAACAGATTCATTAGGAGCAGAGGGCAAACGTGACAGGGCATCCGCCCTTACATTTTTCCCTCCCGCAATGTGTGTGACCTCAAAGTTGAATTGTAAAAGTTTGGATGCAAGACGGGCTATGCGTGGTGTAGTGTTGCGGTGGTTGGTGTTCCCCAAAATAGCAACTAGGGGCTTGTGGTCTGTTTGTAACGTACATTTTTTGCCCCATAAGTAACTCTTGAACTTTTCAATGCCCCACCAACATGCCAGAAGTTCTTTTTCAATGAATGAGTAGTGATGCAAAACCAATGGTATGTTCCTGATGTTTAACTTCCTGGGTCAAACAGACCGTAACTGCTAGCTTCTACAGTCAACGTGCAGGGCACAGATGGTTCAAATGGTTTCAATGCTTTAACAGAGCTTAATTGTTCTTTTAGCCAGGAAAATGCTTGTTCACAATCATCGTCCCACACAAATTCATTTTGGTGTTTAAGTAATTTAGAAATGGGTCGTACCCTTGTAGCATAGTCCGGAATAAAGCGAGCATAAAATTCAGACAGCCCTAGTAGAGATTTCACTCCGGCTTTGTCTTTTGGAGCAGTGGCTTCGAGTTTGGCCTGTACGAGACTAGGTTTAGGTGTGATTCTCACACTTGAGATGGTGTGACCCAGATATTCTACTGAGTCTTTTGAGAACACACACTTGTCACGTTTTAGAACTACACCATGCTCTTGAAAGATGGTGAGAATCTGATTCAAGATCTTGTCATGTTCTGCTTGATCTTTTGCATGTATGAGGATATCATCCTGAAAGATCGCAACATCTTTTATCCCTTTTAGCAAATTGACCATGGCTCGCTGAAAGAGCGAGGCTGCTGAGGCCAGGCCAAACGGCATGCGGCAGAATTGGTACATGACAAACGGTGAGTTGAAAGCAGTAAAATGACGCAAGTTCTTATCTAGTTCTATCTGGTGGTATGCAGAGGCCAGGTCTAATTTCGAAAACACTTGAGCCCCCGCTACCACTCCTAGCATTTCTGTGATGTTGGGTAAGGGGTGTGCGTCAACCCAATCACTTTATTTAGGCTGCGTAAGTCAATGCAGATTCTCAATTTATTCTTTTTTTTTCGTGCTACAACTAGGGATGAAGACCACTCAGACGACTCAATAGGCTCAATTACACCTCTTTTGTGCATAGTCATGAGTTATTTTTCTAGTTCCTCCCTTATGCTGAAGGGTACGCTTCTGATATTATGTCTCACAGGAACAGCATCATTTCTAACATTTATTTCATGTTTGAATCCTTTTATTCTGCCTAACTCGCCAGAAAATACTCTGGGATATTTATTGAGCAGATCTTTTACATGTGTAACGTCACGGATGGCCAAAACTTGTTCCTTAGCGCCTAAACATAACATCATCCTTGGTGGAACCACCCTAATATGTTCAAACCATGTACTGCAACATATATCTTACCATGAATGTGCCTATTTTTGAATATCATAACATCCTCAAAGTATCCTAGAAGATCGATTTTCCGTCCTTTGTAAGACACGGGTGCACGATCCGGGGAAAGAAGTGCTCTTCCACCCCAGTTTGCTCTAAAGAGAGATTCAGTGATCATGGTGATGCGCACACCAGAGTCCACCAGGAGACGCAAAATCTTTTCTCCAACACCTATGTTAACATATGGATCAACACAATCATTAGGATCACCAGTTTTAACCTCTCCATCTTCCACAACGAGTACCATGTCTTTTAATTCACTTAGCGTATCCTCGTTATCGCTGTCACTGGATTCTTAGATACATCCTATACGTACTTTTCCTCTCTTGTAACTCTGACTCACTTTATCAAAGTGCCCAACTTTTCCACATGAATGACATACTGCATTTTTAGCCGGGCACGGTCTTCCATTTTTCATGTGAAACGGGTTGCCACATCTAAAACAAATGTCAGTTCTCTTAAAGAAACTATTTTGTGGTGTGTCTCTTTTTTTTTTTAAAGTGTAAGACACACAGGAGTGACCACTTCAGTGTTCTTTCTTTCAAGTTCTTTGATGGATGATTCTGATGTTTCTAAACTTTTTACGACCCTTATAGATTCATCAAGAGATGGGTTTTCTAAAGAAAGTAGTTTTTGTCTGATAGACTTGTCTGAGCATTTGCTTATAAATTGGTCACGGACCAGCTGTTCGCTGAAATTCTCAAATTCACATTCTGCGACCATTTTCCTGAGGGCAGTGATGTAAGTGTCAACGTCTTCATCACTCTTTTGTTCTCTATTGAAGAATTTGTATCGCAAAACAACTACGCTGGGTTGTTTATCGTATCTCTTTGCTAATTTCCTGACAGTGCTTTTATATTCATCTGGTTCCTCCCCTTCTACACTTTCAGCATCAGGTAGATGCTTGAGCGTGTCCTTACCTTGAAACCCTAAGGAGTGTAGCAGTAAAAACGTTTTCCTTTCAGGTCTAAATCTATATGCACCTATTGCCTCTAAATAATTTTTCAAATGCATCAAACCATTTTCTCCAAATTATGGGTGGTTCCCCTGGTGCATCGAGAAATTGAGGAGGAGGATGAACAGATTGCATTGTGAATACCACTGAAAGTGCTGACACCAAAAAAAAAATCAGCAGAGAGGATTTATCATGACCATAGGCTCAGACAATAAAAAAAACTATTTTTTCAGAGGTTACAACTATACTGGTGTGCGTGTCACCGAATTATCCATTACACGTTTTTTTTATTTTTTTTATTTTTGTTTGCCATTCTTCTTCTTATTTTTTTTTTAAATAAGCTAAGACACTTTATTGTTTTCAAAACAATTAATAGGTGTGCGTGTCACCGTTTTTTCCGTTGCACGCAGAATATATACCAAATGCTCCTTATGATGGGAGCTAGGATAGCGATGTGGAGCAAAATTCATAAAGAAAGTACCTTATTTCCAGCGTTGCACTTTTCGAGAGAGATTAGTCACCAGATGAACAGAAACCCTCTTTCCGTTGTTCTATTGTCATTTACCTCCCGTCTCCGATGCTTCTTTATTACAGCAAATGCGGAGGGAAGATGAGGCAAATTCTGACAACTGAAAAGTATGAAGGAGGCGTTACCGTCTTCCGTATCTCCCAACCATGGCAGACGGCGTCAGCAGCGGGCAGGGAGTTCGAGTTCATCCACAAGTCTTTTTCTGGAGGCCGGTGCTATTTCCCAGCTCTCATGCCACCTTGTTATCCGGCTGAGAAGGTTGAACTGGGAACTTCCTCTCACTGCGCTGTTTATCTTTTCACATAAATTCGAAGATCACAATCTTAAGGTAGCGATTGCTTTTCACCTTTCTTTTGCTCTTCTTCTTTTTTGTGGGTTCTGTGTGGGAACACTCCGCTTCCTCGTCGCCAGATGAATGTAATAATCCACATAGAGGTGTTGGCAAAATTATGTTTCTTAGGATAACATGTTCCCACAGACAGCCGGGCGTGCAAGCCGCTCCAAAGATGGCAAACAGTAACCGACAAATCCAAACTGATGATAGCTTATACCTTGCGTGCCAACGGGCAGCGCGAGACAGGAACAACACAATGTCCGCGCGCGGATGGCGCACGGGGATAGAACATTACAGTTTCATTGGTGTAGGATATGATGGTGATGTCTTGTGATCAAATGATGTTGGCAAGCGGTGTCTTGTAAATGTTAAAAAGAGTGGTGCTGAAGGATGATCCCTGAGAGACTCTGCATATCAATTTCTTGCTCTCAAATGTGAAGGGTGGTAGCCTGTACTTTTGGGTTGTTGCTGGGAGGATGGAACAGATCCATTTTATAGCTGACAATCTTGTGAAGTGTTTGAATGAGGTTTCATGGGAGACAGTTTTGAAGTCTGCGGAGAAGTTGAGTAGGATGAGGGCCGCTGTGTCACCTTGGTCTAGCATGATTTGATGAGTGCTATTTTGGATTACATCTTGTGTAAAAGGCTAGGCCTGTGGTATCCAGACCAATGCCATCGAAACATTAAATTCCATTGATGAAACAATAGGGTTTACTTTCACAATGAGCACAGAAAGAATTACGTTTTTAGATGTAGAAGTAACAATACAAGCCCAACGGCTAACAACCAATGTTTTTACCAAACCCACCGATCGGTTTATTGCACTATTCTTGTTTCCTTCAAATGTCATTTAAAAAGCATTTACATTTCTCTCAATTGATTGCTCAGGTCAAAACATATATCCTCCAACCAACAACTCTACAAAAATAATCAGATTACCATGATTAACAAATCTAAGCAAGCAGATTAGGCTGATAACATTTTAGATTTCTCAAACAATAAAGTGGATTCTGTGGAACGAGTGAAACTACTTGATAGCAAAGCCAAACCTAAAAAACAAGAAACCAGAGCAGTTTTAGTGTCAAAGTTTTCAACTTAGAGCCAAAAAGTGAAGAAAGTCATTTTAAAACATTAGCCAATGTTACAAACAGAGAATTACTTTAAAGGTCTATTTAAAGATCAACCTCGTTTTGCTTACCAATGATCGAAGAATCTTAAACAGTTACTTGGGAAAGCGAATGAAGATCAAAGACAGACACACAAAGACACTATACCCTGGTTGAATTGCGGTAATTGTAATAACATAATTAAAGGCTCTACCATCATGCATCCAACAAAGGAAACAGCAATCAAATTAAGAACCACAGCAACCTGTGATAACAGGAATGTTATTTGCTTATTAAAATGCCCATGTGGACTCGTATACGTGGGTAAGACAGAACGTAAAATAAAAATATATTTAATTGAACATAAAAGTAATATACGTACTAAGAATTCTAAATCTACAGTTGCAGTATACTTTAATACCTATAATTATAACATTAGTCAATTGAGATTCTTGATATTGGAACAAGTACCCGTTAAAGTTGGTAGAAATAATAACAGATACCTACTCCAAAGAGAGGTTTATTGGATAAACTGCCTGGACTCGGTCAACCCAAAAGAAGTGAATGAACGTATGAAATTCAGTTGTTTTTTATGAATTATGATGTATACAGTTGAACCTTACAGGCTAGATAGTCTGACTTCACCCAGACTATCTATTGGGATTACCAGGAATATGCTGTTTGTAACATGTTTCTTCACATAATTTCCTATACGTTTTCCCAAATACGCTTTCATTTATTTATTTTTTAAGGACTGCTTCAGTTTCTCTTCTAGCAGGTATTATTGTATTGATCGTAGCACCTCCTTCTTTTCTCAATCCATAACCCTCTTTTTTCTCCTTCTACACTCGTTTGCAATCATTTACAAATAGGACACTTACGGTTTTACGCGGTCACATTGTAATCCTCTTTTTATGTGTACAGCTATTGACGTGGCACACACTTCTGTCCTAATGCTATTACGTGGTGTTTGAAAAAAAATACCGGAAATACAGGCACACTTTTGGCATCCGGTTATGCATGGGGTCCAGAAACAAAGTAATTGTGCTTCGTGCACTTCACATGTATATTTAGTCATACCTGTTTCGCGTTTCACATTTACTCATGCGTTTGTATGTTTGATATACTGCAGGCACCTAATAGGAGCACCTCGTTGCTTAAAAAGAGCTATCAGCATTTACGCCACAATATGTAAGAGATTATCAAGCAACAGGCATGTGCACTACATGTTCTATAAATCACTATGCACATTGGGTGCTCTCAACGACTTTGTCACTTAATGTATAGGTCGTTTTCAAAACACACAACTTGCACACTTTTCCTTACTCATAGTTAAGTTGCCCTTGTATTCCTCTCCAACACGGGCTTAACCGTCATTACAGGTCCTATGGGCACCAAGACACACACGTCCAATATTTCCTGTGCACATTATTATTTGATTACCAAATGGACTTAATTTTATAGATATTCTTTAATTTCCGTTTTGTACTTGAATACTGCTTTTTTACTTTTTAAGATGGCGCAATGTTTTGATTAATTAAGGTCTCACTCAGTTTCAAAGATTGATGTATGTGATTTACGTTTACAGGAAATATTCCCTGACGAAGGGCCATGCCCGAAATGCATTGGGCTTACATAATAGGAATGCCTTAGAAATACCGTATCATGAAGATGTAATGTTAATATAACAATATAGATGAATGATGATTTAAACAAAGTCAAAGAAGAACAAGAAAGTAAATAAAGCAACATTTGGATCAAACAGATTAATGTTTCATTTATTTAAACCATTAAGAGAGTGCAGATTGCGGACGTTTACCTGTTTTTTGAAAATGCATCGTATTAATATACAAATACGTCTTGAGCACAGTTGATGAGACCCATCAGCACACAGGAACTACTATACTTGATGAACTGATGAATACTTACAGAGTGCAACAGACTTTTCTACTTTAGCTAATTGTATCCAGAATGGATGCCATATACCTCCATTGCTCTGGTTCACACACACCTTGCATATACTACGGAAGCTATACAGATATAACCATGCACAGTATAATTAGGGTGTAGGAGTCAGGTGAGTAAATAGAAGCATAATTTTACATAAGTGGGTCAGTAGTAGTTAGTGACTTAGATAAAAAAAAGTCTGGCCACAACTCTGGAGTTAAACAACATGGTGTTGGGATGAAAATGTCACTTGTGTTTTAATGGTTGTACACCCCTGCCCTGAGTACCCCAACTGTCATAATATCTGGATCACTAATGCTGATATTTCTTGTCATAGGCATGGCCAAAGAGCTACTATCATAGTGGTGAAAGGATTCTGCATTTACTAGAAGTTGAGCAACATGAGTAAGGTGGTGGCAGCATAGCATGTAGTGATCAGTAAAAGTAAACAGGTCCTTTTTACCCGTGTCACTTCAGAGAGGACTATAGGCTAACTCATTTAAAGTTTTGCTACTAGGTGCTTAACTCAACCTTGGCCTACATCATTTTGGTGTGTCTACATGTGCTGTGTATGTGTATGTGGGCTTGTAAAGGTTAGTTAGGCCTGGGCGAAGCACTACGCTACGCTCGCGTAGTTTGCGAAGTTCGCGCTACTTCGCACTACGCGAACTGCACGTAGCACAGTGCGAACACGCGTAGCGTAGTGTTGCGTAGTGCTGCGGTCATTTTTTGCTTGCTCGCGGTCCTCAACGTCAAGTTGGCGACCGCGAGCAAGCAAAATGACATCCCGGCGAGACTTTTTCCTTGTTCGCGATCGCGAGCATGGAAAATAAACCTACCGGCGAGATTCCCAACGCGAGGAGGTCAGGTTTCTCATTGCGAGGGGTCGCCTATGCTCGCGACCGCTCGCGATGAGAAACTACCAGTTCGCGTTGAGAAAGCTGCCGCTCGAGTAAAAATCTACTCGAGCAGCAGAAAACTACAGCTCGCACTGTGCAAGATGCCATTTTCAATGATTGCACAGTGCTGGTTGCTTGTTCGCACTGTGCAATCATTGAAAACAACATCTTGCACAGTGCGAACATGTTACTACGCAGTTCGCGAAGTGCTACGCGTAGCTCACGTAGTGCGAACTTCACTTTGCGTAGCTTCGCGAAGTGCTACTTCGCGAACTACGCCCACAATGCATTACTGTGTAGTACATGCATGTTATATGCATGTGCAGGGTGTATGTGTGCCTATGAGTGATACAATAGAGCAAGGATGTAGTTCTGTGCAGTGTGTGTATTGTGTGTGCACGTGTTGAGTGTATGTGTGCCTGTGAATGGTTCCATATTGGGAGTTCGAAGGCTGACTGGAGAATCAGGAGGAGACTGGAGAGGAGTTGGAGGAATCCTTCTCCTGGATAGATTAGTGTATTGCTGCTTCCTGTCAGCTGGGTAGGATACACTGGAGGAACAGAGAACCAGACTCTCCAGCCTATTTCAAAGGGTGCTCCTTGATTCAGAGATAGGTCACAAGGAAGGGGCCTGCACTCATCTCAAGAAGGAGATTGGGCTGAATGAGAATAATAATGAGCAGAGCTGAGGCCCTAGGATAACATTTTGATACCCATATAACTGTGGCTGACACCCAGGTGTGACTCCCATGGCCTGTGTTATGGGGCTATGAGATTTGGAGTTGCTATTTCTGTGAAAGACTTCTTTCAGGAGGAAGATGGAGCAGAACGGTATGAACTTCAAAGGAAGCAGCCCCACAACGTAAACTTCTAATACTCAGACTCTAAATTGCATTTGATATCTGGGAATAGGCTATAAGAGGGGGAGCTTGAGACCCCAAACATTTTCAACTGTCAAGGTAGTCCACTGGGCTGTGTGCAGAGGAGAAATGGTGCAATACTTCTGCCTGTGATCAGGACTAAGGGGCAATGACCCACAAGTCCTCCAGTTGGGTGAGGGGACAACACCCAGGGAATCCAAAACCACCTGTCTTGGAGGCTGGAGCACCAGTGCCTGCCTGTGTACCAAGACCAGTGTGCCCTGTGAGGAAGAGAAGATTCTTGGAGGGAGCAGGGTTTAGTGGGGAATGCTGGTGAGTAGATCCCCCATAGCGAGGTGTGAGGAGATGGCTGCTGCACCGATCGGGTTGTGGCTCATGAGCAGGGGAAGTCAGCAACCTTAGTATGCCAGAGGAGGGCCACCGTGAAGAGTATTGACATGCTAATCTGCTCGTAGCTCATGTGCAGTGGTATGTCAGTGACCTCGTATTTCAGGTTGGGTAACCGTGAAGAGAACAGAACCACTGTGCTGATTGAGTCGCAACCCGTGTGCAGTGGAGATGCAGTGACCCCATATACAATAGAGGACCTCCAGGACCAAGCAAGAAGTGTGACCTCGTAATTGTAGGAGTGATGCTGCCATGGTGATCCTAGGGGCCTGAGCTGTAACTTAGGATGAAGGAAGTGACCCGATTATGGTCACCTGGGCTACTTTCAACCTCCTCTACCCATCAAAGAATGAAGAGTCGATGATGCCGTAGAGAATACAAGCAAACTAGTTTATTCCCAGAATACACTGCAGTGGAGTCCAATCAGACCAGCCTCCTATGATGGCTGATGAGGGACTGACCTTTACAAGCATGAAGTTACATTATGTACTCCACAAAGACCCGCCGACTATGGAAAACCACTGGCAGATGTCGTAATACAATGGGGATATAGAACATAAGATTCGCTTGTGCAGCCTGGTACAAACTCTCTACATTTCATGGTTGTCTGGCCTATCCTCCCCTCTAGATAGGTGGGAGAAGGCCTTGATCAAAAAGGGAAAGGCATACGCTAACGAGCTAACATGGGTATTAAAGAAACAATACTTACCAAGGACCATTTCTCGTAAATGAGCAGAATACAGTTTCGAGTAGGCAAGCAACAGTTTCGATTGCATCAGAACATGGCGTCCTTTTAACTAAAATGGCAGCACAGATGTCAACCTAACTAACGTGACATTTGTATCAACTGATTAAGTGTTACACTTTCTATGAAAATATAATGTATTAGCCATATGAATGCTAACATATTAGAGAGCAAAACACATGTAAAAATTTAAAATTACGTCTCTATTCTATCAGACCCTCCTTTTAGCATTTATGTGCCAAATCATCTTTATTTATGCTATCAGGTAAGGGTCTTTACAATTCTAGTAACTAGGAAAATGTTATTGGATAAGCAATAATCTGTCAAATAGGATTACATATAAAAATAAAGCATATTGAACAGGAGCTGCGGCATTAATTATTAACAACATGAGTAGTATCAAAAACAGAATCAGCAAGGGAGGTACTTGATCCAAAAACTCCCTCATCCAACTGCATGAGGGTGTCTAGCTCTTGTTGGAGCATTATTTTAGCATTTGTATCATGAATCTAACTGGTTTAGGGTGTAAGATAGGTGGCACATGCTGAACAGCATACGGAAAGACACTGTATCAGATCACTGCAGCAAATTAGAATAAAAACGAAATATATCACTTTCTCTAGGATCCAGCCCCAACTTCCAAACAAGGACCAACTCCAATTGTCGCTCTCCATGGCCTTAAAATTTTCCAAAATGTCTAATATATGTTATGTAATATTTTTTTCTATATTCGTGCTGCCAACTACACACTGATCTCCTATGACAGCACATGCTCCACCATTCTTAGCCAGAATAAAATCAACAGCATACCTTGTCTGTTCAGAATATATGCGCATACTTTCTATTGGGTGGTGATATCCCGTAAAGCTGCCACCATCGAATTGGATAAAATCTGTAATTTACATCCAAAATACTCTCTAGCATGTTCACCTCTGGCCATAGCAGTACCACCAAATGTGATAATGGAAGAAAGGATGTATCCAAAAGTAATACCATTGCTATAATTATTAACCTCCAAATCTGTAACTCTTTCACAGAATTCCTTGGTCAATGTTCTTTTTACCCATTTTACTTTAGGTTTGCTATGCCTGCAAGGTACCTTGACAGGTAACACCATTCCCAAAGCTATGTCCTCTGTACCATTGTACATATTAGAATATGTGCCATTGGAGAGAAAATAGAAACCGGGGTGTGCATAGAGTGTTGCAGGGACTCTGCTTATGCGCAGAACTATGCGCAGGAACCCAGGCCCTTAGTGAGTTGCGGTGTACCAAAAACTCACCTCAGAACCCAGAACCCCTATCCGGCCAGCATCAGTGTTCCATTCGTTATCCGAGATTTAGCTCGGCGGTCCCAATGTATAAACAACCCAGAACAAGCGACTTAGTATATTTCTCAGGAATGGTGGGAATCAGAAATACCTTTTCGTAATTATTTTCATACCAGTCCACAACAGAATAAACAGAGACACGGGAAAAGTTTAAAGAGTTTATTTTATAAACCTCGTGTCCTAATATGCAGCAGTTTGGCTAACATTAGCAGACAAACGATTAAAATCAAAACCATCAGCATAGCTACAATACCATAGAAAATGAAAGGAGCAATCATAATAAAATGACAGTGGCTCTAGGCCACCTTCCTTTCTCTAACACACTAATAGTATTATTAGACTAATAAAAGGTCTCTAGGCTTGAATGGGGAACCCCATACAGTATAGATCAGCTCAGAGAATTCACATCACAGGATCAGCTATGCTCTGCTCCTAGGAACGCTCTTCTTCCGAATGTGTTGAAAACATGTAGCACTGCAATATTAAAAGCATTCGACTTTCAGGCATTCGCAGCTGCGTGCGTGTTATGGCTAAACTAGTGGGCCGATCAACTTGAACTCAACAACATGCACCGTCTAGCGATCCAGACTGTTTCTGTTACACTGTGTACAGACCAAGGTCGCTATTCACTGTTCAAGATGTTAACAACAGACAGTTCTCATGTGAAGCAAAGTCGAGTAAGCATTTCTCAATTCTAATAACATGTGACTACAGTGTCGTGTGCAAAAGCAGCAAAAGCCGCAAGATGGCTTTCTAACATTTAAACGCGGTTATGCTAACTTAGAGTTGTACATAGGTAGATAACGATCATCACTACAAGAGTGGACCTTGGTAATCCAATGGAGCATATCTAGTGCTCATTCCTTTCATACTAGGGTCATCCCTTTTTCCTAATCGTAGGATATTTTTGTATACTATTTCTCCAGAGCAGGTAAGATACAAATAAGTATCCTTACTATTTAATTCAGGACAACAGGTAGGATATATTCCTGCTTCTTTAGTAACGGTCAGATCTTAGTAATGCCATCCTGTTAATGTGATATTTCTTTTATTGAAATATAGATCACTACAATACAATTCGGGCGTTCATCCAGGATATCCTGTACCTCTTGGTTTTCTATAGTATGGACAAGGTCCAGGGTATCCCAAACCAAATTCACCTTTTACCTCAGCAAAATTGTACACATATGTGTAATTTACTAGTGCTAGGGGATAGGCTGTCCATAAATTGATAACAGAATCAGTGGGATAACAAGCTGTGTTATCCCCAAATAATTTTTGGTGGGTATCCAGGTTAACATTATTGTGCATAGTGCGTTTCTGATGATCAGAGGGAACAGCTTGATACAAGACACATGACGATGGAGTCCCAGAACACTCCATTACCCAAAGCAGCCCCTCTCCCCTAATAGGAGCAGGAACATAATTACAACCCAAAAGATTTTTTTACTGAGCAACCATTCAATACTAACCCGCCCTGGGCGTAGAGCAACAAGACCGTGTTCATCTGCTGCAAGAGGGCGACCAAAAAGATACATTTTTCTACAATTATTTTCACAGATCAAAGTGTCAAAGAAACAACGACTTAAAATGGAGCCAATGGTGAAGAAAAGGAACAAAAACACTAAAAAATAAAGAACAAAAGGGAAAAGAAAAAACCCCACAAGGGTCAAGAATCAGGGTCCGTTCTAAGCCTCCCTCGTAGGCTTCTATCATCCAATCATCATTGGTGCTATTGAGCATGCGGCGGAGGAGCCACACCCTTGCAGCTCGTCGACAGTTGTTCACTGTTCTCAGGATATGGCACACTCCCTCCTTGGAAGATACCCTCAGCTTATCCTGTCCTGCGTCACAGGCAGTGCACCATTTTTCTTATCCCTAATCTAACAAGCAGATGCAAAAAGGAGGGACCATTTACTTGTCTTATGCAATGAAGTTCATCCCTAACTACACTCACTTTTCTTTTGGCGCACCAACTTTCCGTCGAGGATGCAAATTGTACCTGTCCTTTCCAGGCACTGTCTCATCCCGAAGTAGAATTTGAAATTCAAGAGACGTTGAGGACTGTAGCTCAGGTTCCAAGGGGTCAGGTGAAGTGGAACCCTGAGCAGCCCTTATTTCCGGGGGAACGGCTTCATTCAACACAGCATCATTTTCTGCTTCTGTGTGCGTCCAAACGAATTGAGCATCTGAGAACGGTAGGCATTGCAGAACTTTTTCAGTTTCTTGGTTTCCGATGCCCTCTCGTACCCAGGCGTCGTAGGGCAGGGGCAGAGGCACTCTCTTACAGTGAGAGGCATGCACCCAGTTCTTCCGACCTTCAACTCCCACCAATGTTCTTGTGGCAATGAGGACCAAATAGTTGCCCTTCCATCTTGGCTCCAATCCGTCCTTTCTTTGAAAACTTTGGATCAGTGTGTGGTCACCAGGCTGAATCGTGTGCCCAGGCCCTCAGGTGAAGGAGATAGTGACTCGTGTATCTGTTGGTGGGTAGAACATAAGCTTTTAGTAAGTTCATACAAATAGTCGACCAACAAAGGGTACTCAATATCCGAAATTCTCTTTGGTCAAGGGACACACCACACATTCACTGGACGACCGAAAATTACCTCATAGGGAGATAATCCAGTCGTGGATTGGGCAGTCATTTTAGTGGACAACAAAGAAAGGGGTAATGCATCTGGCCATTGCAACCCAGTACTCTCCTTTCTCCTTTACCTTTGCCAATTTTAACTTGAGAGTACCATTGTACTTCTCAACTAAACCTGCTGACTGAGGGTGGTTAGCTGCATGAAACTTTGGCTGAAGATGCTAACCGTCGCATATCAGCTGGATCAGTTTGGTGTTGAAGTGACTTCCATTGTCACTCCAGATCAAGTGGGGCAAACCGTAGCGGGGAAAAACTCCTTAATAAGGGCCTTTGCTGTTGCCATGCTGGTGTTTTCTTTTCTGGGGTAAGCCTCAATCCACTTGCTAAAAGCACAAACTACCACTAGTATATATTTCAAATTGTTAACCTGTGGCAATTCTATATAGTCTATTTGGAGTTCCTCAAAAGGGAAGGAGGGAGGTGCAAAATTACCAGAAGGTGTAGGGTTACCCTTCCTAGGATTGTGTCTAAAGCCAGATCATACAGTATTTAACCAAGTGAGTGGTAACCTTTGCAATATTGTCATTGCTCCACACAGGATCTAACAGTTTGCAAATACCCTTAGCGCTAATATGAGCTGGACCATGTGCCATTGTAACCACAGGAAGTACATATGCATTTGGTAACATCCATCTCTGTTTCTCAGACAGATCAGTCTAACATCCCTGATCATCCAAATGCCCTGTTTTCTCCTGCCACACTGCCAACTTCTCTATTGTTGCTTCACTCTGAATCTCCTTAATGTTGGCTATTGTGTTCTCAAACATCCCATTGTCGGGCACCCACCTAGAGGGACCCACTACAAACATATTTTTCATCTTTAATCTGGCTGTCTCCTTAGTTGTCTGATCTGCAAATACATTTCATGTCCCAAAATCATCAGTAATTGTTTTATGGGCACTGCATTTTACTATTGCCAATCATTTGGGAAGATTCAAAGCTGTCAGAAGCCTCTCTATCAACGGACCGTGTTGAATTTTGGTCCCATGTGATGTCAAGAATCCTCTCTCTGCCCAGAGGCATTCCAAAATTATGTGCCACCCCAAAGGCATACTGACTGTCAGTATAAATAATGACAGTCAGTCCTTCACTTAACTCACATGCCCGCAGGAGGGCCACCAGCTCCGCAGCTTGTGCTGATTGATAAGGAACGTGTGACGTCTCAACTACAGTGCGCAGCATGGTAATGAAATACTCTGCTGTAGTAGTGCCATTTGGCAATTTAAAACAAGAGCCATCAACATATAGTACCCTTGAGGGTCAGATAAGGGAACATCAGTCAAGTCTACCCGTCCATTTGTCTGTGCGAAACAAACAATCCTGGACGTCTGTGTCCCCTTCTTCCAAGGGAAGGGTAGTAACATGGCTGGATTCAGTGTGGCACATCTTTTGATAGTAATATGAGGTGCAAACAATGTCAATTCATATCCAGTCAGATGAGCACTGGTAAGGTGCTGTGTCTTCGTTTTATTCAAGAGTACATCCACAGCATGCGGTACCATTACTATGAGATCATGATTGAGAATGAGCCCTGCCAATTGTCGAATAGAGACCGCCGCAGTGGAGGCGGCTCTCAAACAGCTCAGGAGGGCTCTGGCGACAGGGTCAAGCGTAGCAGAAAAATAAGCACACAGTCTCTGTTTACCTCCAAAGGCTTGTGTTAACATAGTGCGTGCTCATTCAGCCGCTTTGTGTACGTACAGCACGAAGGGCTTCTTGTAATCCGGCATGCCAAGCACAGGTGCAGAGCAAAGTGCAACTTTTAATTGTTCAAAAGAATGCTGACATTCATGCGTCCAGGGCAAGGGTTCATGTACATCTTTAGTGGTTAGGTAAAGCAAAGGCTGTTTTAGTAAAGAGTAAGCAGGTATCCAGTGGCGACAATACAAGGTGATGCCTATGAAAGCACGCACATCCCTTTGAGTCTCGGGGACGGGCATGTTAACAATGGCATCAACTCATTCAGGTATTAGCCTCCGACTCTCCTTCGACAGCAGGTGACCTAAATAGGTGACCTGCTGTTGACAATATTGGAATTTAGAAAGGGACACTTTATGTCCATTTTTTGCCAAATGCATTAACAATTGTTAAAGCCTCACTATAAGTACTAGGACTTTCTGTATACCCTTGAGGAACTCTACAGAATTGGAAGCTTTTTCCAGCTAAAGCAAAACCGAAAAGATAGCGGCTATCAGGGTGGACAGGAATGCTAAAGAAAGCATTATTCAAATCGATCATGGAGAAATACTGTGCTGAAGAAAGGATCATGGTGAGAAGGACCGTTATATCAGGGACCACCGGAAACTGGGGAATAACTTTTTTATTAACTTCCCTTAAATTAATTACAAATCAATAAACATCAGAGTGTGTATCAGGGGAATCCACAGGGGCCTTTTTAAGAATAGGAAGAATGGGGCTATTGCACACGTTCGGTACTGTCTCCTCCACCACCCCCAACTTAATCAAATCCTTCATTATCCGCATTAGAGCCTGTTCCCCAGCTTGCAATATTTTGTATTGAGGAATACGAGGAAGCAGAGCATTATCCTTGATCTTGATGGAAACGGGTGGTATCTGTAATAACCCAACATCAGTGTCCCCTGTTGCCCACAAAGAAGACGGGTCATACTGAAACAGGAAGTGGAGCGTCCTTTGCAAAACACTGTCTCGCACCATCCACATTAGGTCCAAAGGTTATATAAACACCATCCGGAGAGCAATAAATAGTAGACCATAACTTCTTTAACAAATCCAATCCTAATACATTTTCACCACAATTTGATGTCAACAAAAATGGGGACTCTATCATAAAACAGTCAAAGCTAAAGGTTTGGAGATGGGGCTCACAATCGGTATACCTGAAAAGCCTACTGAAACATTATTGCGGCCAGACAGGGTGGCCCCAGGGATCAGCGAATAAGAAACAGAGCTATTCATTGCACCTGTATCCACCCAAAATTTCTGCGTCGAACCATGTAGGTCCACTGAGAAATAAGGACCACAATGATCTACAGGAACTTGAACTGGTCCCTTACCCTGTCCCTTGTTGTCCTAGCAATGGGACATCCCTGTAACTTCATCAATATCAAAATCATCATGGTAATACTGTCTGCCTCTGGGATCGTCAAAATAATTCTGATCAGACCGACCCCCTGAGGATGCATCCCCTTGAGCCTCATTTCTGTCACCTGATCACGACCCCTTCCTCAAGGTGCTGTAACCTTCTGTAAAAATTCTGGACACTCACTTCGCCAATGCACCTCCTTTTTACAATACGCACACTGATTCAGCCCCAAGGGCACACCACCTCTACCGGCACCTCGTGACCTCTGAGCCGGGCCAGAACCCCGACCCCTTCCTGATCCCGTTGCCACTTGCTGCAACAATACCTTTGTCTTCAAATCCTTACTCTTTTTCTCCACTCTATCCTTCTCATTTTCTCGGTGTTCATAATATCACTGAAGGGGAAGAAGTGGTCCATGTACTAACAGAAGTTTGCAGCCGAGCTGCAATCTCAGGAAGCAAATTGGTAGCAAACCTGATAACAAACAAACAAACAAACCCCTCCTTCCACCAGACAGATCCTGTTCACTAAAATCCCAAAACACCCCTTCAAACCGAGTAAAAAAATCAGACACACTCTTCTTTCTTCTGGCAACATGCCGTCAACTTATCCCAGTCTACTCACCTAGGTGGAATAAGAGAATGCATATAAGTAATAATGAGATTTGGGAAAGCCAATATCTAGGTTTGTAGCCAGGCTTCCGTTCCTTATCCCATGCCTTGATCTCCTCCCATGTACCACCCAATTCCACTCTGTGATCGCTGTATGCACCTGCCTCCATATATCTACCGGCACTAACAAACTTAAAAATATCTCAATGTCTGCTAAAGACATAACTGATGAGGAGGCAGCTTTCTTTAATTCTTTATAGTATGCAGTAGGATTTTTCCTAGGATCTGGCAACTGTCTCTTAAGGGCAAGCACCTCAATTCTCTTCCATGAGGTATAAACCCATTGCTCCTGAAAACAAGCCTCTACTCGCTGCTAAGTAACAACATTTGCTGCAATACGCTGCACTGGAATCTCAGGGTGATAAATCGGATGCACTTCCCTCTACGGAAACTGGGATACTGGAATCGGAGTGCTATGATATAATTTTGCCCGATAACTGAGAAATGTCCCAACATTACTGTGAACTTCCGCAGGAGCCATACCAGCAGAATATACACAATCTTGAATATCATAAACAAATTGCGGAACTTCCCTCCAATACACTGTTCCCACAGACCAATCAATGTATTAGACATGTGCTGAAGAGCATGTTGGTGCACAAACAGATCAAAATCCTTCATCACACTCCATATATCTTCCAAACCATACATTGCATTTTGGACCCACTGTGTTGCCTGAATTGCAACCATCCTTTTCTCTTCTTCACCCACATCAGATCGAAACATTGCTCGCTCTAATCTCTCCCGTGCCTCTGCCCAATTTCCTCCATCCGACCCTCGCACTGGCGTTCCAACACTACTCAATACCATGTGTGACATGGTCGGGGGAATGCGACAGATGCCAACGGAGGTGACGGTGTCAACAATGGCTGTGTGGGGGTGTGGCCAAGACCCAGAGCGAGATGGCTGCCTAAACCACTAGCTCCATAATATCTGTTCTCCCCTCGTCGATCCGCCACACAAATCCGGTTCCCTGAGTTTGGTAAACGTACAGGAAGGCAAGCAGGACGTCTAGCGCCGCGTCCTGCAGCTGAAATCTGCCTGTACTGGCATGTACAAGTCCCGCAAAGTGACGGCCTATGGACTCAATTGTTATATCCGACCGCTGTGGAGTCCTGCGGAATTGGCTTCGGCTGAACATGTGTACTGAGAACTGTTCACACTCTGGGACTGTCCAGATCGCAGCCCATGCCCGCGGAGAGCTCCTGAGGTACTGTTGAGCCTGGCGACTCGCTAAGAACGACACGGGAGGCCAGGTGCAACCCATTCGGGCCTGCAGTCTGACTGAGAGGCGCGACCGGCTTCAGCCTTTCTCTGTTCCACAAAGCACACCGGGAGCGAGGTGAGGCGGCGGGGGGCCCCCACGGTGGTGTGCAGAGTTGCAGGATACTCCCCCCCCAGTGTCCATCATGCCTAGTACTATCCTATAGCAGGTGACTGACCGGAGGCGCAAGCCCGCCCCTCCCCCATCTTCCCGGAGGCATAGAAGCGACGCGGCAAGCGGCGGGAGCCGTACACAGGGCCTGACTTTTGTGGACCCTTCGTGAGGAGCCTGGGGCTCCTTGGATGGCTGGAAAAAGGCTTGCATATCCTGGAAAATAGCGGCGCTCCAGAGGGTGGCGAGCCGGATTCCATTGGGTTGAGTTTGACCGGATTTCATCACCTGGGTTGCATGCCACGGGAAAGATTAAACGCTAGTAGCCCGCATGGTGGTGATACAGTCCCTCCTCGCTTCCCTGACTTGGTTCCCCTGGTGTCTGGAAGCCGGGTACTGGGGTCCGACATTGCACTGGATCGGGGGCAAACGAATCAGGGGGCACGATGTGAATTTGAGGCAGTAAAGGAGAAGGGCAAATCAGCGGGTGCGAAGGGGCCCAAGATGGTGCAATCGAACAGGCTGGACCACTATACCCTCCCTAAAGACATGCTCCAGAGCCATCAGTCATGGGGTAGCTCTACTAGTGATCAAGGAGGAGAAGATCAAGAACTGTCACTTAAAGATGGTATGGACGCAATAACCAGCGTTAAGACCTCCTTGGAAGATAAAATGGACACTATTGCTTTTGACGTTAACCTGATCCGAGCCGACTTCACCAAGGTTAACGAAAAAGTCAAACAGGTGGAACTTACCACCTCTAGCCTGGTGGGAGACGTTCCCCAGCTCCAAGGGGTAATTCAGGACATACGATCTTTTTGTAAATTTGCCGAACTCAGACTGGGTGATTATAAAGGACGCCTGCGTCACAATAACCTACGCATCTTAGAGGTACCGGAAAAGGCCGAGGGGCAGTCCCTGGACCTCGTCATGGTTGACCTTATCCTCCAGCACTTACAGCCCAGGGTTCTCAGCAAGTTCTTCGTCATCAAGAGGGCGCACAATGTCCCTGGAGGTCACCCCAAGCCGGGGGCTCATCCAAATCCGATACTGGCGAGAGTGCTAAACTTCCGGGACAGGGATATAATCCTCCAAAACGCTAGGACGGGGGCCGCCCTATGCTACAAGAATGGAGACATCTCTTACTTTCCGGACTTTACACAACGAGTGCAGAGACAGAGACGGTAATTCATTACTGTGGAACAGAAGTTCAGAGACAGGGGACTCAAGTACTCCATGTTATTCCCAGCACGTCTTTGTGTGGAAGCACAGAACGACGCGGAAGGCCAGGCGCAACCCACATGCACCATTTCGGCCGGCAGTTTCACTGAGAGGCGCGACCGGCTTCGGCCTTTCTCTGTTCCACAAAGAACACCGGGAGCGAGGTGAGGCGGCGGGAGGCCCCCACAGTGGTGAATGGAGTTGCAGGTACCTCCCCCCAGTGTCCATCATGCCTAGTACTATCCTATCGCAGGTGACTGACCAGGGGCGCAAGCCCGTCCCTCCTCCATCTTCCCGGAGGCATAGAAGCGACGCGGCAGGAGCTGCACACAGGGCCTGACTTTTGTGGACTCTTCGTGTGGAGCCTGAGGCTCCTTGGATGGCTGGATAAAGGCTCGCATATCCTGGAAAATAGCGGCGCTCCGGAGGTTGGCGAGCCGGATTCCACTGGGTTGCGTCTGACCGGATTTCATCACCTGGGTTGCATGGCACGGGAAAGATTAAATGCTAGTAGCCCACGCTGTGGTGATACAGTTCCTCCTCGCTTCCCTGACTTGGTTCCCCTGGTGTCTGCAACCCGGGTACTGGGGTCTGACATTGCACTGGATCGGGGGCAAATGAATCAGGGGGCCCCGAAGTCAATTTGAGGCAGTAATTGAGAATGGCAAATCAGCGGGTGCGAAGGGGCTCAAGATGGTGCAATCGAACAGGCTGGACCACTATACCTTCCCTAAAGACATGCTCCAGAGCCGTCAGACTAGGGGTAGCTCAACTAGTAATCAAGGAGGAGCAGATCAAGAGCTGTCACTTAAAGATGTTATGGACTCGAAAACCAGCGTTAAGACCTCCCTGGAACACCATTGCTATTGACGTCAGCCTGATCCGAGACGACTTCACCTAGCTTAACGAAAAAGTAAAACAGTTGGAACTTACCACCTCTAGCCTGGTGGGAGATGTTCCCCAGCTCCAAGGGGAAATTCAGGGCATACGTTCTTTTCGTAAATTTGCCGAGCTCAAACTGGGTGATTATGAAGGACGCCTGCGTCACAATAACCCATGTATCTTAGGGGTACCAGAAAAGGCCGAGGGGCAGTCCCCAGACCTCTTTGTGGTGGACTTTGTCCTCCAGCACTTACAGCCCAAGGGTCTCAGCAAGTTCTTCATCATCGAGAGGGCGCACAGGGTCCCCGGAGGTCGCCCCAAGCCGGATGCTCATCCGCACCCGATACTGGCGAGTGTGCTAAACATCCGGGACAGGGATGTAATCCTCCAAAATGCTAGGACGGGGGCAGCCCTCTGCTACGAGAATGCAGACATCTCTTTCTTTCCGGACTTTACACAACGAGTGCAGAAACAGAGACGGTCATTCATTACTGTGAAACAGAAGCTCAGAGACAAGGGACTCAAGTACTCCATGTTATTCCCAACACGTCTGCGTGTGGAAGCAGAGGGAAGAACCTGGTTCTTCGAACAACCGGAGGAAGCAGCTGACTGGCTTGAACACCGCATGGACCGTGCCGCGCGTGATCGCACTGCTGGAGAAGACACTGCCTCCCAGCCTTATGGCTGACGGGGCCTGAGTAGACACAATGGCTCCACTGAACGGACGCCTTCCTGTAGTGGGCCGGGATAGGTAACGGGCTGCGTGATGGCCGATCCTCTCAGGGGTCGCCCCCTTCTAAGGGCCGCCACCCAGAACTGTTGTGCGTGACTCTCTTAGGGAACTTTATAGTTATTATGTGGGGGGGACAGGGAAATGGTATGTCACATCCTTACGCTTTCTACTTTTAGTTCAGACACAGGGCGAAAGGCACTCTGCAGAGTTCTATATGGGCAGTTCCACACCCAGAGTTCAGGGCAGCAGGGTGGGGGTTGTTGGGCTGGGGGTTCATGTTCATATGTTGTTAAGGTTTACACATCAGTACTTGAATTTGATTTTATATCAGAGGATGCAGCGATCTTTGCAAAAACCAATGGGTACACAGGGAGGCAAACATTTTAAGATATTGAATTGGAATGTCAATGGCCTTGATGACAAGATTAAACGTAGTGTGGTGCTCCAATGCATTAAACAAAACACACAAGATGATTGTGGCCCAGATCTCTGTACTGGGGTGAATGTATGACATTGTTCTGCATTCTGTCCATCAATAGTTCTTTATAAATTAAACGGCAAGCCCCAGAAATTGTCCTATCACAGGAGACACACCTGATTGGAAATTCATGTAAGGCGATGCACAGGTGGAGGTATAAAATGGTGGCGCATGCAGGATTTACTTCCGGTTCGTGGGGCGTGGGTATCATGATGAAAAATTCATTCCCCCTTGCTGTGAGCTTCATGTGGACGGATGATCGGGGCAGATACATTGGGGTGTAGGGCATGTGGGAGGGGCGCACCATCACACTTATGTCTATATACATACCACTAGGATTGCAGAATACTCCCTTTGCGGACCTGGGCTCCGTCCTGCTCACCATTCCATATTGCCAATTAATCCTCGGCGGCAACTTTAATGCAGTGGTCTTGGGCACACTGGACCAATATCCCCCCCGGCCTTCTTCTCGCAGGCTGCCCGATTTTCTCGATACCATGGGGTTAGTGGATGGGTGGAGAACGTATCATCCAGATCAGATACAATACAGCTTTTTATTCCAGGACTCACCATAGTTTCTCCCGCTTAGATTACTGCCTAGTTCCCGCAGAACAAGTCACACACACACACGATATCAAGCACTTAGCTAGGGGCATATCAGATCACTCGCCGGTATGGATACATATAGTCCTCAATCAAATCACAGTGGGAAGACTAGCCCCCATTAATCCATGGTACTTCTGAGATCCTAAAATCCCCAAAGACCTTGTCAAAGCCATGGATAACTACTTTTGGGACAATGAGGGGTCCGTGTCCTCATCCCAGTCATTATGGAAAGCATTTAAGACTGTAATTCGGGGTCAGGCCTTGTCTTTGATTTCTGGAATGAAGAAAGAGAAACACAAAGAAGTCCTAGATATTGAGGCCGAAATTCACAGGATAGAGGGCGACCTAGAATCGGGAGTGACGCCAGAGAAGCTCCATTTGCTGAACCTGAAGCAACACAACTATAGGGCCTTAGTGATGGACAGAGCCAAGGCACTGGGCGAGAAGCAATTGGGCAGGATCTACGACCTGGGAGACAAATCAGGGAAACTTATAGCGTGGCTCGACGAAAAGGAATGGGCGAGCAGGCTGATTCCGGAACTTAAAGTTGATGGAGACACCTCTCTTACAGAGCAGCAGTAAATTGTAGATAGGTTAGCCAACCATTTTTGTACGGTTTACACAACCGTAACCTTGCACACCAAACAGGACTCTTGGGAATTACTACGAGAAATCAGGCTCCCCCAGCTCTCCTTAGAAGATTGTACATATATGGACAGTGACTTGACAATCGATGAGATAGCACAAGCAATCCGATCCTTAAACTCGGGGAAGGCCCTTGGTCCCAATGGACTTCCCATCGAGCTCTACAAACTTCGACCCGATAAATTGGCACTATCTTTGAAATCTATGTTTGAGGAATCCAGGGAGGGTGGGACGCTGCCCAGGGAAAAGAGTATTGTCACCATAGTCACAATACACAAAGAAGGTATATCCAAGACAGAATGTGCCTCGTACAGACCCAATTCCCTCCTAAATGCTGAACCCAAAATTTTGGCCAAACCCTTCGCTACTCGCCTGGTTAAAACAGTCAGTACTCTGGTCCACCCGGATCAATCCGGTTTTATGCCTCATAGAAACACGGCCTTGAACTTGCGCAGATTTCCAAGAGTGGTGAGTAGAGTGCCTACCATTCAAGAGACAGCTGTGATCATGTCCTTGGACGCGATCATGGCTTTCGATACTATTGACTGGCCCTACCATTGGGCTGTGTTGGCTAAGATGGGTTTCGGCCCAAAATACATCCAATGGATCCGTCTCTTGTACAGTGACCCTTTGGCTCAGGTGGTGGTCAACAATAAACTGTCAGCCACGTTCCAACTTAGTCGGGGAACACGTCAGGGATGCCCACTTTCGCCACTCCTTTTTGCCCTCACCCTAGACCTTCTAGCGGCTTGGATCTGCAGAGACCCAATGATACGAGGATTGAGATGGTCCCCTGAGTGGGAAGACCGCATCTCACTCTATGCGGGCGATATACTACTCTATACGAATTGAGGGGAACACATGATATTTTAAATAGAGGAAATATCCTTCAGATAATGAAAACAATAACAACACTAGAACAGGTAACATCTGAAGATATTGAATGTGTAGGTTTTTTACCTAATCCTGAAGGAAGATATCCACTAACATTGTTAACAGTGGCCACTGTGTCTACAGCGGACTTAATCTTGAAAGAGCATGGGATCTTTCAAAATTAGGGGATACTAATCAGCCAACAGATTCCAAAGGTCTATCCCACACCTTTATTAAAAAAAGGAAGCCCGATAAAAAAAATCAGTCTGCAAAAACGGACTCTGTCTTTTCCATATTAAAAAACCCCCTTGACAAAACAAGTCTTGAAGATAAAAAATTGTCTAATAGAATAAAAGGAGAAAACAGAAATGGAGTAAATGAAAAATGGATCGTGACAGCCTTACATGGTAATAAAGAACATTGACATGCTTTATCACAGGTAGTATTACAAGAACGGAATATGGACACTCCTATAATAAACTTCTCCTCATGGAACATAAACAGGATTTGTAAAAAACTAATAGATGCCCAAATACAAACATTATCAAATTCTAATCATGTAGAACTATTGCAGGAAACATGGGCAATGGACCCATTTATGTTAAAACAGTATAAAGGATATTTTGAACCTGCAATCAAATATTAAAAATGTGGTTGTCCCTGTGGACAATATTCGTACTGATTGATTTAAAAGCAAAACATGAGCGATTACTGACAAATAATTCTAATCTTCTTGCGGTAAAGCTACGATATATATCTAGCAAAAGTAGGATACAAAAAACACTAATTCTAATCAACATATATATATACCACCTAAACAGACATCCAGGAAAGAAATGTGTGTTGCTCTTAATAATTTACTTCTGGAGCAAATCTTGGAAGAGCCCTTGGCTGATTATATCGTAACAGGTGATTTCAATATAAACTTGTTAATACCTTTCCTACGGGATGACTGTGTTCAGTCCCAAAACCAACAATGGGAAATCCCTGAACCAACAATGAAACCTAGAACAAGTAACAAACAAAATAGAATCGGGAGGAATTTTTTAATGGGCATGGAAGCGCTGGGACTAAGAATATTAAACGGAAGATTCCCAATGGACAGTCCACCTGCATGGTCATTTCATTCATATAATGGTAATTCACGCTTTGATTATACAATGACATCATTGTGTACCTTCAACAAAGTGATTTCCTACCGCTTGAATAAAGTCCCAGATAGCGACCATAGCCAACAAATGATTGAGATAAAACTGTCCTGCCCAAAAACTCAAAAGTATTCGATAATGCATGGTCAGACTTGTACCATCAATTATAGGAAACTTATATGGAAACCAAATAATGCAGATGAAATTAAGGAAAAAGAGCAAAGTCTAGTTAAAGAATGTTTCAAAGAAACAACGATGAGAACAGTAATTGAGCAATGGGAAAAATTCACAGAGAAAATAGTGAGTTATAATGAAAACACATCATGTGTACAAAGAAAACAAGCGACCCAGACTGAAACAAGAGAATCTAACATCTATCTCCCGTACATTGTGAGAAAAATTAGACGCACGCGCAATAGACTTAGATAACAGTTAATCAAGTTTCCGCTTAAAGCGGAAATACTTGTACTATTAAAAAATACTAATTACAACCCGAGGAAACTAATTTGGAACGAAAAAAATAAAGCCAGACAAGAACTGTGGACAAAAATCTTTCACGCAAGTACCCTAACAAATTCAAGGGAGTTCTGGAGATTGATTAATGGTCTAGCTAGACCAAATAAATCTGCTGTAGGATCTGCCTTATCTGAAGATGAATGGGTTATATTTCTCATAAAACATCTAAACCCAGAAACTTCAGCAAATATTCAATGTAACAAACAGGAAAAGAAGATAAAAAACTTACCTGGAATGCGATTGTGACATTTATATAACCAAATCTCAAGTGGCCAAGCTGATAAAGAAACAGAAGGATGGGGCCCCCGGTCCCAACGGTATTCCGTTTGCACTGTACAAGGAAACCCCGGAATTTTGGTCTGTCAACCTAACTGATGTTTTTAATGAAGTGGTTCAGAGTGGATTAATCCCAAAATCGTGGAGAGGGTCACTAATAACACCTATTTTTAAGAAAGGGAATTGGCAATTGCCGGAAAACTATCGTTTAATTACTCTTCAATATACGGATGCAAAACTTTTTGCTGGGATTCTATTATCGATTTTAACAGATTGGGCAAAGGAGAAGCAGGTACTGCCCCAGAACCAAACAGGCTTCATTAAAGGTCTTGGAACATCTACAAATATACAAATATTATCTGTATTAATTGATAAGGCAATTTTAGCAAAACAACCCTTATATTTTTTTTCGTGGATTTTAAATCTGCTTTTGATTGTGTTGACAGACAACTTTTGTGGGCTAAACTTAAAAAACAAGGAATTCCTGATACATTGTTAAAAATGATTAAGCTCCTGCACTCTGATACTTGGGCCAGGGTGAGGATTGGTGATGGATGCACACTAACTAACGAAATTCCAACATCTAGCAGTCTTAAACAAAGGTGCGTCTTGGCCCCCTTACTTTCTAATTTATTTGTAGCTGATCTCCCTACGGCTTTGAATGAAATCAATGCACATCTTCCAAAGTTAGCAGATAAACAGATATCCAACTTGTTGTAAGCAGATGATGTTATACTCTTAAGTTATACCAAAATTGGAATGCAACGATTATTCAACGGCATTTTTAAGTATTCAAAGGCAAATGCTATGGTAATAAATGAAGCTAAGACCAAAGTAATGGTTATTACAAAAAACATGTGACTTAAATATAAAGACAAGTTGTTTTCTATAAATACCTTGGTGTTATTTTTAATGATAATTGAAACTTCCTACCACAAAAACTGAATATCACAAGGAAAGCAAATACCCTTGTTGCGGCATTTAGGACTATTCAGAAAGTCATAGGTGATTTGTATTATCGCCCTTTTTAAAAATATTCGCTGCAAAGCTACTCCCTACTTTAACGTATGGTAGTGAGGCAATTAATGGCAAAGATGCGGATATCATTAATAGTGCGGTGGCTAAAACTTACAGTATCTTATTCTCCCTGCCAAAGAATGCCTCACAAGCTCAGGTGAGGTTGGAGTTTGGGCTAAATAATCAGCTATATGCAAGGAAAGGGCAAGCACTTAAAGTATAGAATAGAATGAAAAATGATCAAGAAAACCAAATGTCTCGTTTATTGTGGCAGGAAGTCAAAAATAACAGAAATTTACATGTCTGGTTCTATCTAAATACAGCGATAGAAGAATTTGGTATAACACTGATTTGGAACACCACAATCGCACAGGACAGATTCAAAAAACACAATTAATAAACTCACCAACCATCTCTCCTTGATAAAGGATAAAGATATGTTTGTAAAAAGAAATCATACATGGCCAATCATAAATGGATTTAAGGGAAAAAAGATGCAAGAATATCTGGAAACATCATGGTCTAAGAAAAACAAACATATCTTTATCAACGCTAGATTTGGATGTTTGCCAGGATTATGCCACTTACTACCATGGAAGAGAACAGAAGAAGACAAACTATGCAGGCTCTGTAAATCCGGACAAGAAAACATTATACATTTACTATGTCTTTGCCCGGACTTGGAATATGAAAGAAAATGTAACCTTAAGAGACTGTTTAATAAACGTGGATTAAGGACATGTAGGCACGCCCTGATAGCATGTTTAAATTCTGAAGATTTATTAATGAATTCAGCATTTGTGAAATTTTTATGTGCAGTATGGAAAACGTTGGAGGTTTTTACCTGATTTACTAATGGATTGAGCTAACATGTATGATATATAATCAAGTATTTGGATATAATTCTAAATGATTGATTGTTTTATAATTTTTAACCTTGATGACATTTTAGCAATTTTATGTAAGATTTTAATTAATCAAACAAATAAATAAACTTACTTACTTACTACTATATCTGGCCTCCCCCAGGACATCCCTGATAGTGGTTCTAGATATTCTGGCGATATTCGGTAGATTTTCTGGCTTACTGTCAACTGGAGTAAGTCCCTTTTATATGTCCTCAGGGGTGACCCACCCATCCCCCCGAGGAACTGTCCAATACAGATTAACACTGTTGGCTTTGGGGGGCGTGGCTTGCGCCCGTGGAAGATGGCGGACGTCCCTTAGCTCTCCCTGGTTCCGGGAGAGAACGACTAATCTAACGCAGCGGTGACCGCTTACACAGACCTTCGGACACGCGTCTTGTCTGGCGGAGGAGGAGATGCACTCAATGAGGTGCTTTTAGATGGCGGAAACATCATGTGAGAACCGCTTTCTTTATTTGTTTATCAGAGCGGCCCCGTCACAGTAACGGCCGCCATTTCACGCTGCGCACTGAGAGGAATTCGTTGCCCTCACGGAGCTCTCCACATACCGTAGGCATTCTTCTTAGCTGCCTGGAACATCCGCTCGCTGCCACAAAGGAATGCTCCCTCTCTTGTCTATCTGACTTCTTTTGCACACAAATTAACATTGATTTCCCCGTGAAGCTTGTTTTGTCCGAGCAAACCTTCAGGATCATAATTTTTGATTGTTTCTTTCTCTCAGCTCAGTAGGTCTATGCTGCCATCTAGTGTTCAACTGCCTCAAACATGCAAAGGATAATTATTTCGTAACAGGGAATGGCATGGTTTCTGTGGATTGTTTTACTTTGCTCCTTTTGTGGGGAAGAGCGTCTTTTATATCCAATTGCTTCTACTCCGTAACAAGTACTACTATTCTGATGCAATCAATCTCACAGACTTTCTGTAAGCTTCAGTCTGCCTCCCTTTCTTAAACGATTCACAGTTTATTCCGTGGAATATCGCAGAAGGGGAGAAGAAGTAACATCAATATTTCAGTTAACTTCAACAGAAGGCGTGAGTGGAATGAAGGATTTTTTCTCGTTATAAGATGCGCACTTCTTGTCTTTCAATAATATCTGAAGGAATGTTGCTGTGAATGTAGTTGGAACTTGCAGAAGTTAACATATGTACCTGTTTCCTGTGTTACTATGTCATTCCGATATTGAGGGGACGAGGTCAGTACCCGATGAGAGAGGCAGCGTCAGAGTAAGCTCCCGGAAACGGCACGACTACTTGCGTTCATAGGCCTTTTGATCTGTGACTGACTACAGGCTCGCTCTGTGGACATTTCGTGCATCTTCAGACACTTTGTTTGCCGTTCCCCGGGACAGTAACCGTCGATTCCTGCTCGAATCGTCATGGGGAAACTTCGGAATTTAAAGTTGACTACTCCTTCTCAACTACCTGTGGACTCGGATTCAGATTCTCCTCCTCGAGACATGGTGGACGCCACAACACCAAAAGCAGATCCAATACGGGGAGCCATTCCAAAAGCGTGCAACAAAGAAAAGCTGTCATCCTCTCTAGCTTCTTCTAAGCGTTTGAAGAAGGACCCACGATCCCCAGGGAGTATCTCCTCATCCGCTTCCATGGATCTAATTCTGGAAGAGCTCCGTGCGTTCAAATCCTTTATGGAGGCTACCACAAAGAACATGCAGGCATGCAGGAAAAATGGTCATCTTTGGAGTCACGTGTTCAGACCTTAGAATCCTACTCTGACTCTTTGCAAACCTCTTGTTCCCACATTCCGTCAATGGAGAAGGAGATACTTCTACTTAAGCGCCAGACAGAGGATTTGGAAAACAGGAATCGTAGGAATAATCTACGCCTTTATGGTCTTCCGGAACTTACAGAAGGGTCTAACCCCACCGTCTTCTTCCAATCCTTTCTGGCCAAGATCTTAGATGCTCCAACTTTGACTTCCGTTAATATTCAAAGAGCCCATCGCCTTCGCCCGAAGATCGCTGGTAAACCCAGAGGTGTCATCATGCTATTCCTACAATTCACTGACCTCTTACAGGTCCTCTCAGCCGCCAAGCTTAAGAAGCAAATTATATGGGAGGGACATCGCCTCTATCTATCACAAGATGTTTCCAAGGCTACTGCAGATCGTAGGAAGAAATTTTTGGACTTGCGGCCTCAGTTACGGGCCCTAAATGCCAGATATGGACTACTACATCCTTGTCTCTTCAAGGTCACCTATAAGGACAGAACAACCACGTATGAAGATCCTGCGGCCTTACAAGCGTTTCTCCAACGACATGGCCCAGATGTCATGGATGTTTCCAAACCTGGTTGACAAGTCCTGCTCCTCCTTATTGGAACTCGTTGTGTTATGATTATGTTGTCTCTCCACTAGTCTCCACTAGTCCCCATGTTGTAAAGCCGTGACTGTCTCTTCTTCCGATAGCCGTTTTAATCTCATGTGTCCCCTCTGTGATGTTGTGTAGTGTAGTATAGTTCCATTGTAGTTAGTACTTTCTTATTTCCCTATGACATGTCTTTCCCTTTAATTGCATATCTCCTTTGTTTCTATAGACATTTCCTTCCTTTTCCCTGATGTGCCTTGTTATTTTTATACAGTGCGTTTTTGGAGCCATGGTATCTGAGGTCTGTCTGTATGCTCTGGATGTTGTCGTCGCTGTCTCCTGGCGCCATCGCCCCATCTTCGTTTTTGAGGTTTTTTTTCGTTCCGTAAGTATGTTCTTCAGTCGTTCGTTTCGAACGTGTACTGTCTTTTTGTTGGTTTTTGTCTCTGTCCTTCTTCTTACAACTGATCTCTTACCTTTTCCTCTTTCCTCTCTTTTTTCGCTTTCCCTCCCCTCTCTCTTCCCCTTCTTGTTCTTTCCTTCCCTTGAACTAAATATCACTCTCATAATGGTTTTTTCTTTTCTTTTCTTTCCTTTCCCTTTCTTCCCTTTCGCTTTTTCTCCTTCTGCCCTCTTCCCTCCATCACTTTGTTTAAATTCTCTCAGTTTTTTCAAGTTATTTCTTCTGCAATAACAAGCATGTTGCTGTCAGCTGTTTCTCTTTGCTGTTTCATTCCGTGTTACATCATGGAACGTTAAGGGCTTAAATAATCCCATTAAAAGGCAAAGGGTTTTATCACATTTAGCGAGACTTAAATCTGATGTAGCCCTCCTCCAGGAGTCACATCTCTCTGAAACGGAGGCTTTGAAACTCAAGCGTTGTTGGGTGGGTCATGTTTTTTGTTCCCCCACAGTTTCCAAGAAAAATGGTGTTGTGATTTTATTGCATAAAAAGTTAAATGTTTCTTCATTCTCTCATGAATACGATGTTGATGGTCAGTGGGTTATTGTTACACTGCTTATAGATAATATTCCTATCACTCTTTTTAATGTGTATGCCCCAACTGGAATTGATAAATCATTTTGGCCCTCTATCTCAACTAAGTTGTCCTCCCTTTCTGGAGATTATATACTGCTTGTGGGAGATTGTAATCAAGTTGTTGATCCCTTTCTCGACCGCCACTCCAATGTTAAATTTGTCCCCTCTAGGATGCACTCTCAATTTGTTAACACCTTTCAAAATAATGCCTTGGTGGATATTTGGAGACTGTGTAATCCTGATCTTAGAGAATATAGTTTTTACTCCCTTCCACATCAATCGCAGTCCCGCATTGACCATATTTTCCTTAGTAAACCCTTATCCCAACACGCTATTCGCTCTGATATTGGTTCTATCCTAATCTCGGACCACGCCCCAATTCATGTGGACATTGATCTTCTTCCATTTTCTCCTCACTCTGGCGGATGGCATTTCAACAATGCTTTGCTTTCAGAACCTACTTTTTGTTCTGAATTCTCTGCCTTTGCCACTGAATTTTTCCTTCTCAATCATACCCCTGATTCCTCTTTTGTTACTGTTTGGGACTCTTTTAAAGCAGCCTCTAGGGGTTTTATTATTAATTTTGTAGCCTGACGGAAGAAACTTCGAGAATCCAAGTCCGAGTATATTTTAGCCAATATTAAGATTTTGGAGCTTGACTATCATGCTTCTAAATCAGAGACCTCCCTTAAAAAACTTATTGATGCAAAAATCTCTTTCAATAGGTTTACAACTGATGCTGCCTCTAACCTTTTGTTAAAATGTAATTCCCGTTATTATGGAGGTAAAAACAAAATGGGGAAACTTTTGGCCAATTACTTAAAGATAAGGAAGGAGCGTTCAAAGATTGAGTCCATTAAGACTTCCGCTGGAGACTCTTGCTTTAAGGATAAAGACATTCTTTCTGAGTTTGTTAAATTCTATGATAATCTTTACACCCCCGAACATATTCCGGACAATACGGCTCTTCGTTCATATTTTGATTCACTTCCCTCCCCCCCGGCCTCTCATGTTGATTTCACTGCCTTAGAACGGGACATTACGTTTTCTGAAATCTCTCATGCTGTTTCTAAGTTACGACACGGTAAATCTCCAGGTCCTGATGGGTTCACTATTGAATTTTACAACCACTTCGCCTCTCTACTTCTCCCTAAATTATTACTCTTATTCCAATCCTTCCTTGCAGCGGGTTCTTCCAGCGGTACCTTCCAACAGGCTTTAATCTGTCTAATTCCCAAGGAAGATAAGGACCACTCGCTATGCAAAAATTACAGACCAATTTCCCTGGTCAATACGGATTACAAGATTTTGGTAAAACTTTTGGCACTACGCATGGATCCCCTTTTACCCGATCTCATTGGTCCTGAACAATCAGGTTTTGTCAAGGGCCGCCTTTCGTCTGACAACTCCCGTGTTTTTCTTAATATTCTTAGCAAGGCTTCCTCTTTGTCACTTCCCTTCGCGGCTATTTCTTTAGACGCGGAGAAAGCCTTTGACAGGATTGGATGGGACTTTATGTTTCAGGCTTTGCGTTGGATAGGCTTTTCCTCCAAATTCATCTTTATAATTTCTTTACTCTATTCTAATCCCCAAGCTTCCATTTTTGTTAACGGCATGATCTCGGATTACTTCTCCTTACACAGGGGAGTACGGCAAGGCTGTCCTCTATCCCCCCTACTTTTTGTTCTAGCCCTGGAACCCTTTCTGACCAGAATACGTCTGGACAACAGTTTTTCTGGTTTTAAATTCGGTTCACGCCAGGTTAAACTGTCAGTCTACGCTGACGATATTCTTTTCTACTGCTCTGATCCTATTTCCTCTATTCCCTCCTTTCTCCAGCAGGTATCTTCCTTTTCCGCGGTCTCTGGCTATCGCCTCAATGCTGATAAATGCGAGATTCTACCTCTAAACCCTATTTGTCAAAAGCATCTTTTTTCCCAAACGGGTTTCTCATGGCAGCCTTCTAAGATCACATATCTAGGGGTTTGGTTCGCCCCTCTCTTGCTTGATACTCTCAAATTTAACTTTGATTATATCTTCAAGAAAATGGACACGGCTATCCAACGTTGGAACCCGCTCTTTCTGTCCTGGTGGGGTCGGCTCAATTCGATAAAAATGATGTTATCACCTCTTCTTCTATATACCACTTCCATGCTTCCAGTACATATTCCAGTTTTCTTCTTTAGACGGATTGATTCCTTGTTGCTGAAATTCTTATGGAATGGTAAACGTTCTCGGATAACTTTGGCTTCACTGCGCAAGGATAAGGCCCTGTCTGGTGTGCGTTTTCCGGATTTTAGAGAATATCATCGAGCTTTTTCATTGAAGCAATCGACTCGTTGGTTCTCATCTGACCTTCTACACTATCCGCCAGTCTGGTTAAGTATGGAATCTTCCTTTCTTTCCCCCTTTACCTTTCGCGAGTACTTATCCTTCACGTCTCCCTTGGTTCGCTTTCGTTCACCTGTTATCTCTCATTCCCGCACTCTCCTTCTCCCTTATACATCATCATCTTATCCATCTCTCCTCTCCCTTCACGAACAACCGATATGGCACAACTCTCTCTTCAAAATACGAAACCGCACTATTTTTTTGGAAGACATGGTACTCTAAAGGACTGTGTTGGATCTCTCAACTAATTTCCCATGATACTCCTCTCTCATTTCAAGAACTTAAATCCTCTTTTTCACTGCCCTCCTCTGCTCGATCACAATATAATGCCCTTCTTCCAGTCCTGATCTTATATCTTCGCTCCTTGGCTCCATCTAACGCTATTCCTTTGGATCGCAAAGCTACCTCTTCATTATTGGAAACATCTCCCTCAGTCTCTGCCATCTATAATTCTTTCCGACACTCCATCAACAGACTAAAATCCAAAATCGAGATTGCATGGGAATTGGATCTTTCTCAGGATTGGCCCTTACCTTTTTGGGACAAGATATGGGCTAAACTTCATAAGACCTCTAGAGCTGCTAATACTACCCAAACCTTATATTTTATTTATACCAGAACTTTATGTACTCCACACACTTTGTCCCGTTTTTCACCTGACACATCCTCTATTTGTTGGTCCTACCCTTGTCCCGACGCAGATCTCAAACACATGCTGTTTGAGTGTCCCTCTATCTCCACGTTTTGGTGCCTGGTCTGGAAGCAAATACAAAAGATTTTCCAACTCCAGATTCCCTTCTCCCCTTTGCAAGTTTTTCTAGGCTCCCTATCTCCAAACCTTCCACAATCGCCTCCCCATTATCTATTACTTGACCTTTTAATTGCTGTGGCTTTTCATACCATTACTTCTAATTGGAAACAGGCTGCAAATGTCTCCTACCACTCTTGGTGGAATGCGGTTTGCTTCCATCATCGCCTACACACTAACTACGTATCTCCCGTTTCCCTAGCAATTAAACGTGACCTGATTTGGTTTCCTTTGGTATCCTATCTCTCCTCCTCTGCTCCAACACATGCCTCTCCAAACCCTGACACAGTTGAGGCGCGTAAGCCACCATGATTTTCTTGCTACATTATTGCCTTTTGCCATGATATCACGTTCTATTGTATTATATGGTATCTTTTCATTCCTATACATAGGTTTTGTTCTTGTATTCTTCATGCTTGTCATATTTGTTCTTATTGAGAGCTTCTATTGTATTGCTTACTCTCATGTATTGCTTACCATGATGATTATATCCCCTTCCCTTCCCTTCCATCCCTTTTTCTTCTTTCCTTCAATAAACTCAAACTTAAAACACTGTTGGCTTTAAGTATTTAGGAATCTTTATCTCCCTTGACCCCTCACTCCGATACACCCAATATCTTCTTCCATCCTTGCATAGGCTCAGAAGGGACATTGCCAGCTGGAAATCACTACACCTTTCTCCATCGGGTAGGGCAGGCCTGTTTAAAATGATGTCTTTACCTAGATTCCTCTACGCCCTACAGAACACCCTAGACCTTGTCCCCAGGCAATACTTTAAGGAAGTCGAGAGCCTCCAGAGAGACCTGCTATGGGAGGGAAGGCCACGTATCACCCTGAATAAGCTGACATTAAACTGGTATGATGGAGGCATTAGCCTTCCCGATATCAAAAAATACTACTGGGCTGCTCATCTGGCAGCTGTCAATCATGGCACCAACGGTCGTCCTGATGACCCTGGTTATGCCATGGATAAATGGCTCCTCCCCAGAGGGAATTATGGCAGGGCACTATACTCATGGCCTAAACGATACACACTGACAGGCCCCACCAAACACTCCATTTAAACTTGGCATGACGCTACTAACTCGCTTGGGTGGGGTCATAGATTGACATTAGCGACACCACTTTGGGAATCTGAGAGGCTAGGCAGTTTATGGAGATCAAAGACATTTGGAGAGAGGGTGGGGTCAGGTCCTTTACCGAGCTGCAGAGGGAATACGAGTTGGCAGACACTGAATATTTCTGATATGCACAGGTTCTACACTCACTTTATTCTCATCTACCACGGTGCACTACTCCTCCTGACTCCTCACCGTTGGAAGACGGAATACTGGACGGTCACCTTCCCGAAAAAATTATTTCCATAAAATATAAGTGTTAGTTTTGGGGGTCTCTAGTTGGCAGAGGTAGGTACCTTTGACAAATAGGGACCATTGCGTCTAGTCAGGGTAAGGGGGTACACTTCTAAAATAACCCCTGCTCACCCTCTTGGTAGCTTGGAACGAGCAGACAGGCTTATCGCAGAGGCAGTGTGTAAAGCATTTGTGAACACATACATTAACCTAGTGACAACACTACAGTAGACACCACACAAGTTGTATTATAAAAATAAGTATTCTTTTTATAGTTTTAACACAAGACAATAAACATCAAAAATCTACAATACTGTACTTAAAATGGTAGAATTAGCTTAATTCCCATTAGATGTTAAAATGCGAATCTTTGAGTTCAATGTACCTTTGGATGCGTAACGCTATGCAACAAAAGTGTTGCATGGAAGGTGATGCGTTGGTTCCTTACACGCAAGAACGGTGATGCGTCGGGTCCCTACTGATGCATAGGGGATGCGTCGGTTCTTCTCTGCGAGGGGAGGTGATGCGTCGGTTTCTTCCTGCGCTTCCACGGCGTTGCGGCATGCAACGCCGTGATGCGATGAAGATCCGGTACAATGTGACAAGGATGGCGTCTTCTTCTTGATGCGACACGCTGCGTGCACGCCCGATGGCTGTGCGGCGACTCAACGATACTTCTGAGCCGCGACAGGCCCTGCGACACGCTTCCCGGTGACGGGGAGGCATCTAATGCGACGGCGATCCTCTTATCTGGCGATGCGAGACGCTTCGGCAACGATGCGACGGCACTGCGGTGACTCAATGATTCTTGGAGATCCTTCACAAGTTGATGAAAGTACACACAAAGTTCCTCTCACCTCTATTTGGCAGTCAGGCAACCACTGCAGGCCAATCCCTCAAGCTTAGGGATGGTCTCTCCTCAGTCTCTCTGGTTCCTCTCCTCAGCAAAGGTTTCTTCTTGTTTCCCAAAAGTGATCTAAAGTTCTGGGGTCTGGGTCCCCCTTTTTATACACAGTTTCTCTTTGTTCTCTGAAGGCAGAGAGGCCTTTGCCTAGTCCAAACCAGTTCTGGTCAGTCTTGGAACACTTTGTTGACAAGACTCCATCTTTCCTTTCACAGTGCAGGCCAGGGACATCAGATGCACCACAGAAGGTGGAGCCAGCATTGTGGAGGCAAGGCACAGCCCCATTCAGGTCCCAGGTGCAACTCCTCCCACCCATCTACATGCAGGTCTCTCGAATCTGCCCTGTGCTGACTCACCCTGTCTCCTGGAATCCCCCAGCCCCTGTCACTCAAACTCCAGACAAGGAATCCATAACCTAGCAGAGGCAGACTTGGATGATTAGGCAAGAAAATACCTATGTTCTAAAAGTGGTATTTTCAAACACAGAATGTTAAAACCAACTTCACTAAAAGATGTATTTTATCATTCTGAGTTCAGGCATACTAACTCGAATTTCTACCTGGTTCCCTGAGTCAGTTAGTATAATAAGATGTAATAATCAAACTGCCCATTCTGGCCCATAGGGAACAGGTAGCTTTGCGATAGTGAAAAACAAAAAATGGCTGTAATTTACTATTAGGGCATGCCACACACACCAGGGCATGTCCTACCTTATACTTACAATGCACCCTGCCCTTGGGCCTACCATAGGGGGACTAATATGCAGAAAAGGGAAGGTTTAGAGACTAGCAAGTGGGTGCACTTGCCCAGTCAGCATGGCAGTACCAGACTGCACACAGGTTGTGCAATGGCAGACCTGAGATACACTTTTACAGGCTGCTTCTGTGGGTGGCACAACCAGTGCTGCAAGCCCACCAGCAGCATTTGATTTACAAGCTCTGGGCACCCATGGTGCACTGTACTACGGTCTGACCAGTAAACTAAATAAGCCAATCATGGAGTCACTAATCCATACATCAATTTACCATATGGAGCACTTGCACTGTGGCACTGGACAGCAGTGGCACAGTGCCCAAAGCATCTATAACCAGCATAAACACATGAGGCAACAGCAAAAAAATGGAAGGGAGACCCATGCCAAGGTGCCAGGTCTAACAATAACAAGCTAATAAATAACATGGAGGACCCCCTCCAATCATTACTGGGGAAATGGATAAGGGACGGGATTGAGCTGGATGATGAGGACTGGCAGGAGGCAGTGTCCTCTCCTAGAGTGGTCGCCAACCCGGCATGACTTAGATTAGTAGAGCTCAAAATTCTCCACTGGGTGTATATTATGGGACCCCGTCTGATACATATGGGGAGAGAGGATGGAGGGGAATGCAAGAGGCAATGTGGATACATGTGTGAACATTCATACACATAATCTCGGAGTGTGCTTCCATAAGCGCCTTCTGGAGCAAGGTTCACAACATCACCACATCATCAACACAGTGCTCTAAGTCTGTCTCCACCCAGAGGTGCAAATGTGCCTCCTGAACATCTGGGAGCCTACTGACCTGAACACTCACCAGACACAATGGACCACATTAGGGTTCATGATCGCGAAAAGGAATATTGCACAGCTATGGGGCGCAGCTCAACCACCCGCAATAGAAGCTTGGGAAAAAGACCATGATTGGTGTATGTATAGGGAAAAGACGGTGTACTCAGCCAGGGGCTGCCCCAAAAAGTGGTCCCATATTTGGAGCCCTTGGAATACCCACCATGGAGAAAGATGTTTGCTGCCTCGTTGTATTGAACATGATGATCCCCTTTCCCCGCAACATTCCTTTTCCATGTAATGATGTACCATAATCCATTATATGTTATTGCAGTGCACGGATGTGTTGATTCCTCTGTAATGTTTATTTGAACCGATGTATGTTTTATAAAAAGATTTATTAAAAAAACGAGTTTCCAACAAATCCTCCACGAAGGCGTCCCCCTTCTTTCTAACAACATAGGACCTAATACACTGTAATTGAAGCTACCTATCTGCACACTCAATACCCTTCTCTGTTCTTTCCTCGTCATAAGCTACCGCTTTCTGCATCACCGTTTGCATTGCCTTCTTCCTAGACACCTTCTCAGCCTGTATATGCCTCTGCTTAGCTTACTTCTACCATACCTTTTAAGTATCAAACATCGACTGTCGACATCTTCTAGCAAAAAATTTATCCTGTAAATAATTACATTTTTGTTCATCATGGCCCATGGCCACTGAAGCTCGGCATTATCCCTAGTATACTTGTGCCACAATGTACAAAACATAATAGGGCCAACACCATGCTTCACGTACAACTCTGAGTGCCTTCCGGGGTGCAGGCTGACCCTCCTCCAAGCGGCGTTCCAAAGAGCTGCATCGGCACCCCAAACACCACACTTTACAACAACAAGGCATCCTAGCATCAGGCACATCCACGAATTCACTGAATCAACCAACACACACACAACAAAACACGCATAAACAAGGAGCTCTAAAAACAGTCCATAGACTGTGTCAAGACTAGTCAGTCCTCAGACTGCACCAAGACAAGAAGATAGGCTCTAGCCCCAGACCTTTTCAAAAGTAAACCAAATTCCCAGGTGGCCTGGCAGAACGTTCAACCACGCTCTGTATCACAAGGGTCTGCACACCTACCAAATTAACCAAGACAGTGCCACACTTACCAAGAATTCAAGATTGACTCACCCGGTGCACACAAGTCAGACAAGACTATTCTCCACTGCCGACTCTTCGGACCAAACGGTCAGATCCAAGGGTTTTGCCTTGTCAGGGCCCAAGCCAAGGTGACTGCTAGACGAGGAGCTGCCTGATCAGACAGGCGGGGGAGCTGCGAGAACCAGGCTCAATCGTGTGGGGATCCCCGATCCACCCATCCAACCAGACACAACCCGACTTCTACAACCCGTCTTCGGGCAAGACGGGTCATCTGTAGGGTCCCTGTTCAGGCAGCAACTGAAGGAAATGACCGGGGCCACTTTCAACCTACTCTAGCCTTCCAAGAATGAAGAATCGATGACGCAGTATAGAATACAAGCAAACTAGTTTATTCTCAGATTACACTACAGTGGAGTCCAATCAGACCAGCCTCCTATGATGGCTGACGAGGGACTGACCTTTACAAGCATGAAGTTACATTATGTACGTTGCAAAGTCCACAAAGACCCACCCACCATGGAAACACACTGGCAGATGTAATACAGTGGGGATACAGAACATAAGTTTCGCTTGTGCAGCCTGGTACAAACCATCTACATTTCAAGGATGTCTGGCCTATCCTCCCATCTAGATTGGTGGGGGAAGGCTTTGATGAAAAGAGAAAGGCATGCGCTAACGAGCTAACATGGGCATTAAAGAAACAAAACTTACCACGGACCATTTCTCGTAAATGAGCAGAATACAGTTTTGAGTACGCAAGCAACAGTTTCGATTTCATCAGAACATGGCGTCCTTTTAACAAAAATGACGGCACAGATGTCAACCTAACTAACGTGACATTTGTATCAACTGATTAAGTGTTACACTTGCTATAAAAATATAATGTATTAGCCATATGAATCCTAACATATTAGAGAGCAAAACACACGTGAAAAATTTAAATTACATCTCTATTCTATCAAGGACCACCACCAGGATCTTTGCACCCCCCCTTCAACACCCATGGGAAGAGCTGAAGAACTTGCCCAACTTGTAGGAGCATCAAGAGCCCATCAGCCGCTGCAGGACCACGTGTGAAGACCTCGAGCACAGCCTATTGCAACTCACCTGTGCCATGTGTGAAAGACTTATCCGATGCAGATCCAGCATCCACAAAATGGATCAGAGATTCTGTTCACTCTGATCCTGCTGGCGCACGTAAGGCTGATTTTGGGTCTGTTAGGCGTGGGAGAACTTGCTTTACAGATAGCAATTTGGCCCTAGAACACTTGACTTTAATACAGACTCGGAGTGTGTCAGCTGAGACTCGGACTAATAGTGGGGCTTAACCTGCATGTTGCTTAGTGAATAGGGATTAACCACTACCGCTAGCTTAAGGAGAGTGGGCCTCAGGAATCTGCTTACAACACACTAAAGCCCTGACCTCAGCGTACTGTGTGCTTTTTTTATGATTGTTGTATTTTACTTTGTAGTCGTAGATAAATATTTCAATATTCACAAAAGCAAGTATTTGACCGGACAATTATTTATTGCTGCTGCTGTGTGTATTTTGAGTGTGAGCCTGTGTTTACCCCTTGCGTCTACCTTCCCCTCCTCGGGATACCTTGGACTGCTCATCCTGCGCTACCAATCAGTGTTAAATGCTGAAGGGGTACTTATAATTTATTTAGGAGTTTTATCTGGTGCAGGCAAGACCCGAAGGTATCAGACTGCTTTACATCAGTCTATGTTCACATCAAAATCCTGAACAATTTGGCTCAGGTAGTCAGGGTCCATAGCAGGTTGGGCCCTAGGACATCAGTACTAAAAGACCTCAAGCCCCACACTTTGGCCCAGTAACCCTGTCTTGCCCTGTGCCCCTTTGAATTGGGTTCTGACAGCAGGTAGCTACCACTCCTCCATGTGCTAAATTCATGACAAGGGCAGTGAATCAATGTTTGTTATTGAGGACACATAGTCAGATATGACTCACTCAGGGGTTCTTTTTAATCCTGATGATTTTAGACATCTTGCAACAGCAACAATTTGTGTTTTTGTGACAAAGTATCACTGTTTGAGTGATCTTCCCCAGGTTTTTGCTTACTGATAGTGCTGGTTTTCCAACTCTTCACACTGGGGTACTGCTGTCCCATCCCCAGTGTATGCTTTCTGACACTTTTCTACATTGCTAGAGTCACGTGAGGACCTGGAATCAATCTACCAGCATTCCCTGTTGTTGAAGGAGTGGGAGACAGCCAAGAACTTCACAGAAGGACCCCATAGTGTGGGACACATGCAGGACATGCCCTGACGTGGACGGGCACAGATGGGCCTACTCTCTTTCACCTGGTTTGTGAAATATCTTGGTTAAGTGTAAAGCACAACCAATTCTAAAAACAACCTCGAAGATGCACTTTAATCATCTCTTAATTGATCTCTGAGGTGGGGCACTTACTTTTGGGATTCTCAACGTGGAGGAAGAACTTGTACTGCATAGACCTATCTCTGTGGATGCTATGGGGGGGTTCCTGGAAAAGTACCAATACTGCCAAAGCGAACTCGGTAGCCACCAACTTCACAATGCAGACCAGTGTGCCTGCCCACATTACAGTTTCCATGGATGTACAATGTTCTTCATTGGAGGCTCCTTCTGAATTTGATTCCCCGGCATGTAAGTGGAAAAAAAGGAAATTTGATATGTTGGCAGAAATTTGGATTATGCGTGATGTGGGGATTATTATGGATGTATTTTGATCTTTTTGCCTCAACAGTATGCTGTTTGATCCATACAATGCGGCAACTGTGAGAAAGTGCCTCTTTTGACATAGCTAGCCTTCACTTTTTGCCTGGTTTTGAAGTGGGTTTGATTGTAGTGCACAGGGTCCCTGTCAACCAAGTCTTCTGTGCCAGTGTTTCCTCCCTAAAACATATCCCCAATTTGTAATTCTGCCCCCCTGTAAGTCCCTAGTAAGTGGCACCCTGGATACCTAGGGCTTAGGACCTGAAGAGGGTTCTCTGGAACCCACCTCACTAGGACCATGCCCTTGCAGCTTGCATGCCATTGTAGGAGGAAAAACAATAAGGTGGCACCCTGACTCAGTGCATGCCAGCCAGCATTACTTGTAGGTATAGTTAAGCCACCCCTCTGGCAGGCCTCACAGCCCTAGGGCAGGGTGCACTATACCACATAAGAGGACATATTTGCATGAGTAGATATGCCCCTACAGTATTTAAGTCGAATCTTAAGTATTGTATGTGCCAGGGAAGCCATAAGGAGTACATGGACTGGAAATTCAACAACTGGAGTTCCCCAACACCATAATGGTTTCACTGAAACCATGAGTGTTTGGTTCCAAACAACTTCTTGTAATAAATCCACACTAATGCCAGTGTGGGATTTATTACTTCTTGTACTTAGGAAAACCTACCGGCCCTGGTGTGGGTACTGACTGGCTTCAGGCAGCCTGCCACACACAGACATGTTTCTGGACTGGTGGGTGGAGAGCCTCTGCTTTCTAGGACCAGAAACAATGCACATCCTGGACAGAGGTGTCACACTTCTCCCTCCAGTATGGGCCAGTGCTCAAAGTGAAGCGTCAAAGGCCTGCCATTGAAAAGCATTGTGTGGCTGACTCTGAATTTGCACCCTTCATCCGGTCGCCCCTGTACTGCTGGTGGTGTATGTTTGGGGCTGCTTTGTGGCCCCCTCTGTGCTTGACCTAAACTCAAAAGGATTGGCTCCTACAACCAATTTACTGACCTGCAAGCAGTGTGGTGCCAAGCACCCCCAGTCTCTATTGAAACACATTGGGCCAAACTCCAATTTTGACCTCTGCACTCGGTTGTGCCTGTGCCACTGGTGGTGGAGGTTTGGAACTCACCTGACCCTTGCCGACCTTTTGGTCCGGAAGGCTGGAACTCTAAGTGTAATACTTACCTGTCTAGCTACGATAATGTTTTCCCCATAGTATAATATTGAACTGCTTCAAAATTGCTCCCCCCGTGCTTAATCTAAAACCCAAAGCTTGGCCCCTGCAACCGATTTACTTACCTGCAAGCAGTGTGGCTCCAAACACCCACAGTCTCCTTCGAAATGCATTGGACCAAACTCTGATTTTGACCACTGTACCAGGCCGCCCCTGTGCCACTGGTGGTGCACTTTTGGGACTCACCTAACTCTTGCCCCTTGCTGACCTTTGGATCCTGAAGACTGGAACTGTAAGTGTGATACTTACCTATGTAACCGCAATATGGTTTTCCCTATAGGATAACATTGAACTGCGTCAAAATTGTTCTAAGTGTCGATTTTTGAAAGTGAAAAGTATTTATATTATAATCGTACTTACCATATTGTGAAGATCTTGGTCTTAAAATAAAGTAAAAACAAAGCTTATTTTTATAAAATCAGCATGGATCTCCTTTTTGAGTCATGTGTCTATTATTGGTCAATGTTGTGCAATAATGGCTTACACTCCTCTTTGTTAGTCCTCTGGCCTCTCGCTCACACTACCAGTAATAGAGCAATTTGTGGTTTACGTTAAGCCCGGTACACTTTTGGGGAACTCCCAAACTATGTGCACGGTATAACCACATAGTGGCATACCATATACAGAGCCATCTTCCTACAGTAACGTTAACAAAATTAAAATTGGCATATTTAACCTTCCAGTAATGGTTTAGTACATGGTGCAGGAAAATACACCAATAGCATGGGAAGTTAAAATTCACCAGTGGACTGCAGCACCAACAGTGCCATCCACTTGGCAAGCAAGGAAAGACATGGCTTCATTCCTGCCTCATTAGCTGGATTTTCAATAAGCATAAAGGAAATGTAACCTTTAAAAGTTAGTATTTGCGTGCCCGAAGCTCTAGCAATCTAATTGGCATTAGCTTGCCAGGAGCTGCAACATGTCAGTGTTTTACCCTTAATGAGCTATGACATCTGCTCACAAAGCAGAAACAATGGCTTAGGCCTTTTGGCATGAAATATGTAACTACTCTCAGCGCAAGAAGGGCAGTTGGGGAGGGTTCAGTAACTTCTTTAACACAGCGTGAGGCATGTTCTTCCATTGATTTTATTTTTCCAAACTCTATTGTAAAACCCGACATGCTTTTGCTAGTGTTTCCCTAAACTTTTTGCTGATTCTAATTTAGTGCCCTTAGGGCTCTGGGCTCTTTCCCACTGTAAATGTAGTGTGAAAGTGCATGCAGCCTTACTACCCATGTTAGGAAGTGGTGCTTGCCTCATTTTTTAAAACAGGTGCCCAGCCTGCCACTGCAGGCCGGGGTGCGCCCTTGTAACTATGGTGTTTCTAAACATGTGTTACCAGAAAAAGAATAAAAGGCAGATCAAGGTCCAGCACATCCAATCCACATGTACAATGTATTAGAGAATGGTGCAAACACTTCCTGCACCCGCCGTCCAGAGGTGTAAATCGCAGCCAAATTTTCAAGAGAAATGGAAGGTGCACTCGTTGAGGAGTCAAACAAGCAAGCAGAATTTTTTTTGTTCCAAAATGACTTCTTTTATTCAGTCAATCTTTAAAACCGGCACACAGCCAACGCGTTTCATTCCCGATTGTACCAAAGGGAACTTCGTCAGGGCTCTTATATATCCAACTGATCAGTGGTAATAAGAAGTGTGTATGGTGAATTGAGACCTCAGGGGGCACATTCAGCCTGAAACATGGAATATGTAACAAAGTCTCGCACCCAGGGGCTGCAGAGTTCTTCAAATATCCTAAGTAATATATTGGGAAAAAGGCACGGTCCCAGTCACCACTTGTTTACCAGAGGGTCCTGGCATGTGTTCTCTAAAGCACACTCTTGTGTATTGGCATGATAACCGGCAAGGCCTTAATTAAAATAAAGCGCAAATTAAAAAAACAAAGCTATTTTGTGAGACATATTATTGCCCTCTTTGTAGCAGGAACTGAAAACCCTAACAGAAAACACCTACAAATTTGAAATGGGGGAAAATAACCCATGTCTAAAAAATGGCCAATTTATAAGCCATTCATATCTCCTTAAGTAAATTTGAAATTTAAGAAAAATTGTCCAATTCAAATCATTAAATGTGAAAACCCCTGGTTACCCTCATGCGTTGAAATCAAAACCACATGACCTTAATAAGATACAATAAATAAAATTCAAAATACATTTTTATACCGCTCTTATCTCAAACACCTAAACAAATACCTGACATCTATTTTAAGAAACTGTGAAAGCTACCCATGCCTTTTAAGCTAACGCTTGTAAAACAACATTTAGGCCCTCATTTATGGGGATTTGGCATAGGGCAACACAGCAAGGCACCTTGCTGAGCTGCCCTACGTCAAAGTGAAAGGGCAGGAATATCCAGTGGTGGCCCGTGCAGGTAAGTGTGGTGGGGTGGTTTGATGGGGCGGGTCAGGAGTGGAGGGTGAAAGTGACAAATGACGGGATAATGAAAATAAATAAATAAAGCCACTTACTTGTGGTAAGCACAAGGTAAGTGGTTCTCTTTATTTATTTTATTTTCACTATCCCATCATTGTAACTTTCATACCCTCACCCAAGCCCAACCTCACCGCGCTTACCTGCACTGGCCATCGCTGCATTTATCCAATATGGTGCATTCCTGTCCTTTCCCACTGTGCTGGCGCCGTTTGGTAAGCCTGGCACCAACGCAGGCAACCTTGCACCATTGTGCAAGGGTGCCTATGTTTGCAGCAATACTGTTTTGGTTCAGTAAGGGGCACCTTTCTGCACAAAAACAATCTTGAGAGGTGTTTTCCTCTTTCTATGTGTGCTGCAGAATGAAGTACACATAGAAAGAGGAAGAAACGAGGAGAAATAGAGATATTTCTCCTCGTTACACCTCACCCTGGGAGGTGTAAGATTTTGACGCATTCTTAGGTTTACAAGTCCATATAAATCTGGGAATGTGTAAAAAGCTATGGTAGTTGCATGGGAACACCCATTGCAACACCCATGGAACGCCTTAGTTGCCCATAGTATGGGGACTCAGCGATTTGCACTGAATTGCCTTACTCAAGATTCATGAGGTCACTCAAAATGCACGCAAGGTGGCTTTGCATTGCTTCATAAATCTAACTCAGAGTCCTGTGTCACGTTGTGTGGTGCAAAGGTGACTGAAGGCTCTCATAAATATGCCCCTTCGTTTTTAACCTTATAGTTATAAGACAGTTTTATAGTATGTCACTTTCTTTAACATGCTTATTTTTCATTTGGAATACATTTTCAATCAGTTAAATGTTTTACTCTGCTGCATTTATATTGGCAACATAAAATAGAAAAACTGATTTTGAAAGTAGAGGTGTGTGAACTTTTCATTGTGCCTGTGGGATGTATGTCGTTACAACGCACACTTTTACAACGCATGCACTTACAACGCATTTTTTACAATGCAACATCCACTACAACGCATTCCATTACATAGCATGACACTACAACGCATGTTTAAAAACTACCTTTACAACGCATTCCATTACATCGCATACTACCTTTACAACGCATACCATTACAACGCATAGTATAGGGGTAAAAAATTACTATTCTAACTCCAGGGGGTGCAACAGTAGGGTAAGTGTTGGATTGCGTTGTAATGGTATGCGTTGTAAAGGTAGTATGCGATGTAATGGAATGCGTTGTAAAGGTAGTTTTTAAACATGCGTTGTAGTGTCATGCTATGTGTTGGAATGCGTTGTAGTGGATGTTGCGTTGTAAAAATTTTGTTGTAAGTGTAGTGCGTTGTAACAGTTGCGTTGTAAAGGTTGTTCACCTGCCTGTGTAGTCTAACAAATTTTGTCAACGTTGCCATTGGGGAAAGCAAGTAAGATTCTCTAGTTTCACCCATTTTGTTGAGGCACAAAACGTACTCATCTCACCTCTAATAACGATTTCCTGCTCCAGGATGTTCCATGTGTAATATTGCAGGGAGCAGGAAATGCAGTTCAGAGCCCTTCCATAGACACCATGTCAGAGGTGCAGAGGACTGCTTTATGCCATGGTGTGGCTGAGTGCCATTGTAGAGGTTGTGAGGCTGAGGACAGCAGAAAAAGGGTGCGTGGGCAGAAGGGGGGAAAACAGACATACAAGAAACCTTGTAATGGTGAATGATGGAGTTTGATGGCTCATATTTGCTAGGGAGAGGGAAAGGGCTGATAGAGCGGAAACTGAAAATTTGTCATAGGGGTGCATCATAACCACAAATAAAGCGCACCCACATATAATCACTTGTATTAATGTGGTGTTAGCATTGCTAAATGTACTAACATGGAAACATGATGTGTTGTAGGCCATTGAAAGGTAACATGAAGAATCACCTTATAAAATGAATGTAACTAGACATTAATGTGAAGAACGTGTGTTGTGCAACTGACAATTATTCATGTAGTAAATGTGTTTAATAATTGTGCCATTTTTCATTTAGGCAAATGTATTAATTGAAAGGGCCTTATTTTCCATGCAAATTTGTAAAGCTCATATGATGCATTCTTAGGCCTGAAATGCAGTTCCCTGGAAACTCTTGCTTTAGAATTATTAGTTTGAATTTCATGTGTGCTGTGGAATTTGTTCTTTCTCACGTTTTATGTTGCAGGTGGAAGAAGTGCTCATGTTAGTTAGAATAATGTCTTTGTTTTACTGGTCAGCTGAGGAGAGAAAAAGTTACAATGGTGTGGTTCGCTAAAGGAAGGTCATTGTGTTTCACACAGGAGAAGGCCAGGGAACCGAGGACAAACTGTATCGCGGAAGGAACACAGTTAGCCCGTGGAATAACACGTTGTTGGGAGTAGGGAGAGTGCCCACTTATTTTCCCTCCTAGGGAGCCCTCAGAGAGAGAGTATCTTAGAACATGCTCTGTCTTTGGTAGCTTTATGCTACAATACCCATTGATCGTAGAGAGATTTATTAGGAAGACTTCACATGCTGACACGTTCTATCCTTCCTGAGGATGCTTAAGCAGGGATGACACTTTAGCGCTAGAGTATGGATAGTGTTAATGTTTTTTACTAACCGACTCTCAATGCAGGGAAATGTGGACTCATACTTCTTGATGTTCTGTTTTTTACTTCTTGAACTAATTGTATTGCTTATATTGCGTCATCTAAACTGGATACACCGATTTGGCTTCATGCTAATTCTGATGTAGTTCTACACCCTCGTATTGAGGTGCCTGTATGTTCAGTTATTTTTGGCTTTGCAATAAATCAACTAACCTTACATGAGTCTCCCAAGTCATCTGAGAGAACCTTTCCCATTTCAAGCGAAGAGTCACTGAAGGGTGTCCCTGTTTCTTTTTTTTAAACTCCACGAAATCAGATTTCTGGATATGGTAATGTGTGACAAGAATATTAGAGCATATATACTGGATTGGTTTTAATTATTGTTGTGATTTGTTTTCATGCTGTTGTTTTGTGGTGCATTACTGAATTGTAGGCTATTGTTTTTTACTTTTGCCAAGTTGCTTTTTGTTGTGTTGCTACTTTGCTTTGAGGTATGTTATTGTTTTGTGTTTAGTAGTCTTGTTGATGCAAAGTAGGCGTGGCTGTCGAAACAACACGGGTAAATATCGCAAAGGCAGCTTTGCGATATTTACCAAGGAGTTTCAGCAATAATTTTAATCGCGCTAACTCTGCCTTAATGCAGGAATTTAACATCTGTTAAATTCCTGACTAAGGCATACCTAAAATGGGGGGTGGATTGTGCGGCTAAGGCCACATGGCCTTATTATCAAGCCTATCGCCGTTTTCCATGGAACATCGCTGGAAAACCAGCGATGTTCCATGAAAAACTCTGCTATCGCTGGATTTCTTATCGTCTTTGAGATAAGCGTTGATGAGGCAACGCTATCTCGGCGATTTAATCCAGCGATAGCCGGCAATAAAAATAACAGTGCTAAGCGCGCTTTGCGATATTTATCGCAACTCCTTGGTAATATGTATAGTGTAGATTCTAATTCTTCCTTTTTTTGTAAAATTGTAAAGTTGGTAGCATAGCCCCTTGATGAGTAGCTGTCTCATCTACATTCACCGTAGGCACTGTTTCGTGCCTGTTGTGCCACAGTATTCTTAAGGGCCCTATTTTGTGAATTACTGCCCTATTCGAGGGTTACTTTATGGATTTCAGTATTTTTGAAGTTTAAAATAACAGTCAGTGCAGTTCCTACTTTATTTTTGTTTAGACACAGTCTTTAAAACATACATTTTAAAACCAGATAACATTGTATATGTTTAAACGACCATATAAATACCAATTCATCATTATTCAAGCTAAAATCTCCGTACCCCTACCACCTAAACACATTGGGGCACTAATCCAAACATATTTTAAGACAGTTTGCCAGTGCACATGCCACATCAAAAAATTCAATATTTCACAAAAGTTCAAGTGCGTCAATTTATGATGTACCTTTTAAAAATAGGTTTTAAAATCAAGTAACAAAGCCTGTAAAAATTATGACAATCAATTTAAACATGTACATCAGATTTCTGGATATGGCAATGTGTGACAAGAATATTAGTGCATATATATTTGGTTGGTTTTAATTATTGTTGTTATTTGTTTTCATGCTGTTGTTTTGTGGTGCATTACTGAATTGTAGGCTATTGTTTTTTTCTTTTGCCAAGTTGTTTTTTGTTGTGTTGCTACTTTGCTTTGAGGTATGTTATTGTTTTGTGTTTAGTGGTTTTTTTGAGTTATTTTAGAGATGTAAAAAAACGTTTCTTTATTTTCAGCACAAAGCAGTGCATTCCTTTAAAGATCCAGTGTCAAAAAGCCATTTTCCACTGGCTACGGTGGTCAAATACCACTGCTGTAGCACTTCAGAGAGTCAACGAAAACTGTGGCAGAGTGTGCCTTACATTAGCACTTCTATTGCTTACTTTATGTGACAAAGGCCCCATGATTTGTATCTAGCAAAACATGCGATGATTTAAAACAAATTATCAAATTTACATCTGAATCTTTGGATACACGATTCACCTGTACTTAAAAGGATAAACAATTTCAATATATCAAAAAAATAAAAAAATAAATTGTTCCTGATAATTTATTGAGAGTAATACAAATTATGTATCAAAAAATATGAACTAATCGAAAAAAGAATACATTATTTTCAATATGTTTTACTTTTTACTTTTCATTCCTTGCATCTCCAGCGAAGTACAATTCTCCTTGTTTAGAAATGTTTCCCATATCTTCCCATATGGACAAATCTATCTGTAGTACAATGGCACTTTCTGGAAGTGAAGCAGTGACATGCACAGGCCCTACTAATTTTCATGTTTGCCAATCCCCTTCTTCCCATGCAGAGAAAATAATCCTTTAAATCAAATGAAAACTGCAAAACAGGAAACACATTAACATTCTGAAGAACAGCTCCTATTTCTCAGATTGATTAATGTTGTTAAAAACATTTTTTTTTCATTAGCTGGAGGTACATCTATTACAGCTGTTACTAAATGTCGATGGAACCTCTTTTCTTGTTGGATTCGAATACTGGAGAGGTTCCCACTGAGCATGCAGTATATAACAAAGAAATAAAACACTAATTTCGGCTTTAGATTGAAGAAAGACATGGGCAACAATGTATTTTGATTTGGGAAATTTTCAACTAGAAATAGCACATATTTTCTTTTGTTTTGGCTACGAAATATTTTGCTTTTATAAAATGCAGATGATAACATTCAAAATGTCTTCGAATGTTCCTATGGCTCTTAGCAGGAGGATGATGTCTTTCTCCAAGAGAGAAGACAGGCGCAAAGACTCTTCGGGGCATATTATAAAGGACTGGCGATATAATTATCGCCGCTTAAGCGTCCGTTTGTGGGCGAAAAGTGGCGATAATTATATCGCAATATCATCAAGGTCACGCTAGCGTGTGTTTTCCTTACTTAGCGCCCGTTTCCAGTACGCCTACCATCGCATCGCTAATGAGATGCAAAGTAGGCATGGCTGTCGAAACAACACGGGTACATATCGCAGAGGCAGCTTTGCGATATTACCAAGGAGTTGCAGCGATAACTTTAATCGCGCTAACTCTGCCTTAATGCAGGAATTTAACGTCTGGTAAATTCCTGACTAAGGCATACCTAACATGGGGGGTGGATTGTGAGGCTAAGGCCACAGGGCCTTATCAAGCCTATCGCCATTTTCCATGGAACATCGCTGGAAAACAGCGATGTTCCATGGAAAACCCTGCTATTGCTGGATTTCTTATCGCCTTTGAGATAAGCATTGATGTTACAACGCTATCTTGGCGATTTAATCCAGCGATAGCCGGCGATAAAAATAACAGCACTACGCGCGCTTTGCGATATTTATCGCAAATCCTTGGTAATATGCCCCTTCACTTTTTATGTATAGTGTAGATTCTAATTCTTCATTTCTTTGTAAAATTGTAAAGTTGGTAGCATAGCCCCTTGATAAGTAGCTGTGTCATCTACTTTCACCGTAGGCACTGTTTGGTGCCTGTTGTGTCACAGTATTCTTAAGGACCCTATTTTGTGAATTACTGCCCTATACGAAGGTTACTTTATGGATTTCAGTATTTTTGCAGTTTAAAAGTACATTCTGTGCAGTTCCTACTTTATTTTTGTTTAGACACAGTCTTTAAAACATACATTTTAAAACCAGATAACATTTTATATGTATATACGACCATATAAATACCAATTCATTATTATTCAAGCTAAAATCTCCGTATCCCTACCACCTAAACACATTGGGGCACTAATCCAAACATATTTTAAGAAATGTTGCCAGTGCACATGCCACATCAAAAATTCAATATTTAACAAAAGTTCAAGTGCGTCAATTTATGATGTACCTTTTAAAAAGAGGTTTTAAAATCAAGTAACGAAGCCTATAAAAATGATGACAATCAATTAAAACATGTACATTAAGGTTTTGAGAAGGCAATCCACATGTGCAATTATTCTCTTGGTCTACAAATACTTCAAATTTCTCAGCTCTTACATAACGCCCATTTAATGCTACCTGGAATATTAATAGTGCTAAACGTAGTGGGGCGAATTGAAGTGCAGATAAATATGGAAATGCATTCATATTTCACCATGAATCTACCATATGCTTTGCTGAGGGTCTGTTCCTTACATACTTCAAATCAGATAACCAGGATTCTTTTTTGCATGCAATTTTTAATTTTGCTTGGAAAGTTGTATGGCCTCAGTTATTTTTAATTCTAATTTTAGGGTTCCTGCAATGGCTTTACCTTCTTAGCCCACTGTAGTTCACTCTTTCCTATTTCAACGGCACAGAAGGTTGATATCTTCTGTGTATTTGGTAACCAAAGTTTATCCCAAAATCGCAAAGTTGTTTTATAGGCTAAGAAGTTCCAGACCAGCAAATTTTCTTCTAATCTCATCACCTGAGACATTGCGCCTTTGGGGAGAGCCAACAATTTTTTCAAACATTTACTTTCGCACCTCTCTCAACTTCCCTCCATACTCATGGCTTGTGATTCACCCCTGTAGAGACATTGCATGGGGACCATTGGGTTATAAGCTGTGAAAAGGGGAGTCCAAGAAGGACCACCAAAAGTCTCTTTAAAACGAACAAGTCCCCCTATCGTAGCTAGTGCCCTCGTCTACATCAATTATTTATGAAAGGTTCAACTCAACTGACTGGTAAACGTCATACCCAGATACTTATAGGAGGACACAACCTCTACCCTCTATTAACTAACTGCCACTTATTCAGCTTACTTTTTTTCCCAAACATGATTATTTTAGTTTTTCTCATGTTTACCTTCAATGTATTAGCCTCACAATAATGATAACATATAATCAACTTTCTCTGCAGGCCTGCTTGAGTCAAGTCCAGAATTGCCAAATCATTAGCATAGAGTAGGCACAACACATGTCTACCTCCTCTTTTTGGGGAAAACAAATGAGTCACTGCCAACTCTCCCGGACAATGTGGGGGCTAGGAGACAGCCCTGCCTTAACCCATTTCCCAACAGGATTCTCCTCAAGAGGGTCCCATCTAGATCAAGTTCCACTTGGGCTCAGTCCCTGGTAAGCGATTCCTGCAGAGTTGCTATTAAGCAATTTGGAATAGCCTGACATCTTAATTTAGCCCAAAGTACACAACTATCAACCAGATCGAATGCTGAGCTAAAATCAACAAAACAACAGAAATATATATTCCCAGTTGTTTCCTTTGCCTTCTGCCCCAAAGCCCATAAACTGAAACAATGATCTATAATTGAATGCCTATCTTTAAAGCCTCCCTGTTCCATTGGAATAATTCAGTTTCCCTCTATCCAGTTCCTTAAAGCCCTAAATATTGCTTTAGAGTACAGTTGTGCACCTACATCAAACAAAATTATCATCCGATAATTAGCTGTGTCATTCAAAGCACCTTTTTGTGTATGGGTTTGATTATAGCGCCCTTCCAACTCAGAGGAATAATCCCAGTCTTGGTTATGTGTATAAAAGCTTTGGAGAAGAATCCTGCCCACCACAAGGAGTTTGACCTAATTACAATTGCTGGCAGGGTATCTGTTACAACTGCCTTAGTTAAATTTAGGGAGGTTATCAACTTGACAATAGATTGGATCGAAAACAACTCCAAAACTTACACCCCCAGAATTGACCAGCACTTCCTCACCACTGACTCCCTTGGCTTGTAAGTATTAGTTAAATAAGCTACCCAATCTGGTTCTAACACCATGCATCTTGACGGTGAGGCAGCCATACTGCTTCCCTTCTGGACCAACTTCCAGAACTTCCTCATGTCCTTTTCCTGACGTGTCCTAATCATCAGATCCCAATTCGACTGAAATAAAGCCTGCTTCTTTCTCATAACCAGAGCTTTATACTCCCTTTTCTTACAACCGTAGATATCAATTGACTATACATGGCCGTCTGATCGCCTTTCCCTTCCTATTTGCCTTATCTTCTTCCTAGCAAGTACATACTCCTTATCGAACCACTGTTGTTTAGAAAATTTGCATGGCAGATCTTTTTTTGTTTTCTTATTGCATTTTTCTTACTACTGGTATCAATCACTTTACTAGTCCTGCAATGGTCTTTGCATACCATACACCATTTAGCTCTCCCACGACCTTATCCTGGACAGTCTCGTGGATTAACTGTTCAATATAGTTCCCATCAATTCTTGTAGTTAAACATTTAGGGAAATCTAGTGCCGTTGGAATAGCTCAGTACTGAGCTGCCTCTATGGCTAATTTTAGCCCCCCAATGTTCACTTCCCTTTAGTCTTAACGCCTTAAAATGTATACAGAGATCAAAAAAACATGCCTGTAAGAACATATAGTCAATGGGGCACTTTTGTTTCCTATATAAAGACGTTTGGTCATACTCTAAAAAGCGGCCATTTAGGAATACAAACCCTAATCCTGCCAGAAAAATCACCATACTCCTATCAAACTTGGACTGGTCACATTTTGGAAAATTTGCGTTAGGGATACTGTAACAATCTAGCCCACAGAATCAGCCTTCCTTGGATTCATCAAGGTTAAAGTCCCCTAAAAGGGGAATCAGATATTCCCCCGGGAGCTCTGTTAGTTCTTCCAGATCCGTCTGAAACACTTCCCACGACTCTTTCCAAGAGTCCTCCTCTGATTTATGTTAACATTCACACCTATCAGCTTTTTTTGTAGAAGGCAGCCATCATAAAGATCCAGTGAACAAGGTAAAACCCAATCGCTACTTGATTAAATTATGTTTGCCCCATTACTACTTTTGGAAGATATCAGTGTCAATAATCCACCTTTCACCCGCCCGAGCCCAATTTGGTTCCAACTTTCATAAAATGCATAAACCCATTTTGGTGAAAATCCTCACCCGCCAACCACGTCTCCTGGAGTTAAAATATCTCATTCCCCTCTCATAAGTGTGAAAGCTCTGTTGTTCTTCTTAGATTCTTTAATCAGTGTACTTTCCAGGAGACAACCCCAAGCCAACGGGTGCGTTGATTCCCTAATCTATCTGTCCCCCCCATGAAAAAGTAGTCTCCTCATCAACGCTTAGACGAGCAAACCTATTGCTTACAGGGATCAAATCTGTCAAACACTCCCATTCCTGGGATGGGATAGTCAACTTTAGGGTTCCGCAATTCACCCCTGCCAACCAGGGTGGATATACTTCTATCCCAATCAGCGAGGTTAGCTGTACTTGACTTAGCCCCGCATGATTTGACAACATGGGTAGCTTTGAGAGGGAGGTTCCCACCTCAGCTACCTGCACTATTCTTAGTCCTAATTCATTCAACTCGTTACATGCTTCTAATACCAAATCAACAAACACTGGAGAAGTAATGCAGAATTTTGTTACCTCTCTATCTGCTTTGGACTGTATGAAGGCTATGTATTTGATGTCTCTTGATACAACCTCTTCCAGTACCTTGCAATATGAGAATATTGTCAGGATACTTGAACTGTTTAGGGGCTTCCACTTGTTTGCTTTTATCCCCCTCTGGGTCACCTCCAGATACACATATTTTACTAGTGATGATCTACTCATAATATATGCCTGGAGTGGAGTTGCCACTATTCCTAGATCCCTTAGGGCCTCGGTGTTCTTTGTACTCCCAACACAGGGCCTCTTTTCCTTGGGACTTCTGTTGGGGTATGCTCTTCTCCTTAGCCTAGGCCCTCCCATAAATTGACAGGACCAGCTAGACCCTCACCTTTACTCACTTTTATCAACCCCTTTTTCTCAGACCCTGCCCCTCTTAAACCTTGCTGCCTCTTTATCGGGTGGGCTGAGTTAGTACAGCTGGCACACATACTTGATTCAGCCTGCGCTTATGGGCTAGTGATCTAACTTTTTAGCCCTGGCTCTTTTTCCTCCCTTTCAATTTAAATGTATCCAAACGCTAGCACATTGGCCACCCACTGCATCAGCAGAACATACAACATTGGGGATGGACCTGACAGCAGAGAGTCTAGATTTGCTTCGGGGATCCCCAAAGTCCCTTAATTGACACCACAGGAACCACCTTCAGTTGTCTTGGGGCCACCTGAAAGCACCTTCCTCAAGTGACCATCTGATGTTAAAACTTCTATGGGGCCCTCCACTCCTGATCCTGACTCATCTCCAGAGCATGCAAAACTCAGCTCTGAAGTCCAAAGAGAGCCTCGAATGGATCACTCCTAAGGTCCCGATTACATCCTGAGAGAGACTCTTCCTAACGTCTCCAGAGGACTATCCCCCAAGGCAGCCTCTTGACCCGTATTTTACCCTCTACTAAAACAGACTTGAAGTGCTTCCCCGCAAAGTCTTTAATTGAAACTGCCAGGGATTTGGCTGATGGATGAGCTTTGTCTGTCCCTGGAGTTTCCAAGGACCCTGCTTGGGCTGCGTCAAGAGAGGGGGAAGGCACAGGTTCTCCTTTACTCAATGTCTCCTCTCACGTCTTTCCTTCATTCTTTCCTTTTACTGCATTTTTTTTCTTCAAGGGAGGCATCATTTTTGCCAGTAGGTTGGACCTTCAGATGTTACTTAGAAAGACACTTTTCAACTTAAAAAGATGCTTTTTATTTATACTTACATGCGTCTTTGCGTCCTTGCACCCTCATTACTGTTTTTTGCGGTCCCAGTGCAGTAGACTTTGCTCCACTCACTTGCAAGCGCTTTGCCGTCCAGTTACCACTGATTTCCTTGTTCCAGATTGTGTTTCCAATCTCCTCCCTAGCAAGAAATTCTAATTTATTTGGTGCTGCTAGTTAGGTGAAAAGGAGATTTCCTGGAGGAGTTTGATATTGGACGGGCTGCCATTGTGCTAACTCCTCCTAAAAAGATTTAGAGGCACAAGTGCACCTGCTGAGTTACCGGATAAAGTGACCGTTGCCTGGCCGCCACTGGACGGGATCTGCAGCAGTGTGGCAGTTTGAGTCCTACAGCGTGGTAACTAGAGTCTTACTCCTCAAGTTATTGGCCACATTATCTTGATCTCTTGCAGTCACTTGTGAGGTTTCCTACCTGTTGAGACTGTTGAAGACAGGGTGCCAGGAATATTGACTGCTGCCTGCTGCCTGGCCACTTTTCAGGTGGGATCTACTGCAAGCTGGCTAGATGTGAAGCCCCTCCCAATGTTATGGGCAAGTCACAATCTTCTATGCCCCACAGTGATATGGCCTGCCGGTTTGCAGCTTTGATGAGCCCCTGTGATGATTAGCAGATGAACTGATGTGGTTTGGGGAAAAACTGTGGGTGATTGAGGCAGGGTGGAAGCGACAGATCTGGACAATACCTTCCACAACACCTTTAGCCCGGGGAGGCACAGCAGCACTCATCCTTTTGGATTTGAGCGCTAATTGTGATACGATCTCCCATTCTATTTTGGTGGAGCGTCTTATGAGCACTGGCATTGCAGGTGTAGCCTTGCATTGGCTGATCTCTTTCTTTGGTGGACCGCTCCTTTCATGTCTTCTCCCACACTGCGAAATCGAACCCCGTTGCCTTGCCATCTGGTGTTCTGCAGGGCTCAAACTCGAGTCCTCTGCTCTTTAAGCTTTACATTCGCCCTTTGGCAGAGATTGATGAAAAATCCGGGTTGAATTTTTTTCTCATACGCGGATGATACGCAGATTATGTTTTCCCTATCATCTGCTCAACACCTTGATCCTTCCGTACTTTTTATGTACTGAGTTCTACATAGCCTGCCTTCCAGGCTGCATATGTTATGTTATGGAAGACTGTGCTGTCCATAATCTCCTTGTGTTTGCTTTGTTTGCCCCAAGTTGGCAGGGTATGACCAGACATGGCTTCCTTGCTCACTTTGCCACTGGATTCATGCAAGCCCAGCTGATTAGGGGTGTTACCCTGAAACTGGTCCCAGGATGCTTGTTTCCTGTTCAGGGAAGACCTGGCTTGGCAGTTCAGGCTGGGCTATTCTCATGAGGCACAGGGTCAAGACTGATTTGCATATAGCTGGGTCTGAACTGAGGTGGCGAAGTGAGATAAAGGACGATGATGAATTCAACCCAGATCTGTGACTGGGGGTGAGTGTCTGAAAATGTTCAGCGCTCCGTCCATCATCTCCTTGTGTTTGCTTTATAGTATATGCTGCCCAAAATACACTCATGGCATGGAAAGTTAAATGTCGCTTAGGGAATGCAGCACAACTGCATCATCCACTAGACGGCCATGCAAATATGACTCCAGGCCTAACACTGAAGTCTGGCTTCTGCAGGTTTAAGGCTCTAGCCCCACCTGCCAAAATCACCATTTTTGAATGGACAAAACCCCACTTTTAAATATTAATAAGCCACCGCTATGAGGGCCTTGGAGGTCACAGTGCAGTGTGTATGGTATTTACAAGTAGGATCTACATACATTTAAAGTTACCATGTTCCTACAGTGACTAGCATCCAGAAGGTATTTTCACTGTAGCAAGGCTGGCTGACCCATTGAGAAACACTAACAAGCAATATTAAAAATGAATTATGTTATCACTAGGTTGGGACCACCTAGGAATGTGATTAAACCACTATTGTTAATATTTGTTTAAGGCCTAACTCTATCAGGAACTAAGATTCTATAATAAATGTTGAGGAAAAGTACATTTTAGAGCATTACCTTCTCCCTGCCTGAAACCCCTGGGGGTCAACTTGCATTGGCACACTAGCAGTAGGTGAGTGAGTGCATAGTTCTAATGAGGTATACCCAGGAACTACATTTATCTCAAAGGGGCCTTCCCTGTCACAAGCAAATGTTAGCTGACACCTTGATAGGCCTCATATTTTGTCCTCCCAGTCAGCCAGGCACCAAACCCATTGAGGGAGCACTGCCCTCAGGGATGGTTTGAACTGATCACACAGAAGGGCACAGCTCATTACCCTTACCACAACTCTGAGTGGAGACACAGGCTCTGCACAAGGAAAGAATGATTTTCCCATCTTGGATTTTAAGAATGAGGTGCACTGTGCATTTGTCTGCAGTGGGAAAACAGAGACAGCTGCATAGGTGGGAAGGGGGACCCCTGGGATCCTTTACCAGATTTGTTAGGGAGGGGAAGGAGTCTGTGGCCTGAGAGGAGTTCTGAAAGACAGGACTGGCACCCCCTTATACCCATGACAAAGAGGTAGACTCCAAAGGTCAGTTGGCTGACCTTCTGTGTGGCTACAGGACTACCAAAAGTCACAGAGGCTATTTCAGATCCCAGCTGGCCAGTACCTACTTTACCTTACCTGAACCCTGCTAGTAGCCTCTTCAAGAGTGAGTCATGACTCCCACATTCTGTCCATTAGGTACTGAGAACCTTGACTGTGTGTAACTGCACTTCTCCTATCATCTTTTAACACTTGGGACTTAGAAAATGTTTGTATTTCCAGACTTCTATAGGACCAGGAAAAAACATCCCAACCTATACACCAAAGGCCCAACATTTCTGGGATAAGAAATAAGGTTTCTCTAGCTTAGTGCTTCTCCTAAGCACCACATCTGATTCAGCAGACTCTAAGGGAGAAGGTATCCGGCCTTGTGTATCTCAGCATATAATGCAGCTGCAGCCTTGCACTGCTGAAGGATTCTGAGCTCCAAAAGAGAGACTAAGTCCAAAGGTTAAAATCCTGACCAGGTTTAAAAGTATCAAACCGGTGAGGGGACATCCTTGGGCAACAAATTAGATTTTTTTCCAGTCTGAGCTCTCCCTGCCAAAACCAACAGATTTAATAGTACCACGCCAACTGCCTATCCAACTTTGTGAGGACCTCCTCAGATGCAGTCTGCTGCCTTGCCCCACTGAATGATTTTGACTTCCAGAAGTCAGACTACGTTCCAAGGTAAAACCTTCAACCCAGCCGCTAGACCTCGCATCCTTGGCGTGGTTTCCCTCCTAACCTTTTGCCTTCAGACCACCTGTTTCACTGATTTAGTTTTTTTCTGGCCTTATGCTCGGCACACTTTACCACCCCTCTCTCTACTTAAAACATAGTAGAATTGGCCTATACACAATTGGCATATTCAAGTTACTTCTAAGTCACTAGTAAAGTGGCACCACTTGTGGCCAAGGCCTGTAAATTAAATGCTACTAGTTGTCCTGGAGCTCTGATTGTGCCACCCACTTAAATAGCCCTGGCTGCAAACATGTCTTATGACTGCCATTGCAGCCTGTGTGTGCAGTTTTAAACTGCCATTTAGATGATGGAGCAGGTAGTGCAACATTTTGTATACCTCCTCTATTCTGCATGAAAAATACTAATTATATAATCTATTAAGAATAATATTATTAAGCGAGTTTGCATGTATATTAATCAACATTATTAATATTTGAATTACACGTGGGATTTGCATTTTGCATGGCTAAGTAACCTTTATAACTAAAATCTGTATGCATATTAACAATAGTATATGTGGTAATAGAATACTGCATGATATATGTTGCTTTTAATATGTTGCCGACGAGGAGAACCGAAAGGGTGAATATAATTCTTTTAAATGTCGCTATATACTAGATAAATACAAGCACATTGAGGGATTAGCAAGGGGTTAACATTAGGATCACCATTTCCATGTATTATTTACTCTTTTGTGTTTGTTTCGCTTAAGTTGGCAATTGGGCCTAAATCAAAGATAGCCGCTGGCACTACACGACGAAGTGGCCACTGTTCCATGAGGCGCGGAGTGAGCTACGCATGCGCGAGAACTCTCTTAAACCTCGTCACGACCTTTGTTCACCATGTACCCGGACAAGGCCAGAAAACAGGAGGTCTGCCAAGATAGGAGAACAATCAACCTTACAATAAAACCGGAACAAGCCGACTATTGGACTAACTAATGACCTCACCCCTTGAACTGTACTGAGAACCTTAAACTTGCATCGGACGATCTCAACCAGCCAATCACGACTGTTCTAAAAACTTTAAATTGTATCTTCTTTACTTCATTGTATTATAAAAGGGTAGCAGAATAGAGAGGAAAAATCGGACTCTTCGCTTTGCTTTATGCGTCACGTCGCTTTGCGTTGAAAAGCGTTTCCTGAATCTTTGAGGGTCTGGATGCTGCCCGATCAACTGATGACTGTGAACTTTTCCAAAATCTACGGTCAATGATAGATGCTTACACGTCTCTGGTCCTTTGCCGATCTTTGGGACTGTAACGTGCTGAGCACAGAACTTTTGAGCTTTGGCCTGTTTTCGGACCATTTACGACAAAATTATGCAGAGCCAATGAATTAGAGGACTCCAAATAGCCAGATTAGGTAAATATGATGTTCCACGATTTACTCAAATTTTGATATACATTTTCTAAACTTTAACGAGACAAATGCAAATATAAATCATTATAAAATATTAGATAAACAATTATTGATTAACAAGAAATCATGAGTTGCGAGTTTTCATTTAAGAGCTAGATTCTGAAGTCTTAAAATGTGTTTTAGCTGGTTCTAAATCACCATCAACCAATCCAACTAAATTGGTCCGATCGACCAAGTGGGAGGAGTGCCTTGATGTTTTGAGGATTAAGGATCTGTAGGCGAAGGGCGTTAATGTATATTTTGTAAATTACTTTTCCTTTCCTATAGGTTATAAGGTGTTCCCCTCACATGTCCAGCGTTTGGATCACTCATCCCTCCTGTGTGTGCAGACCAGTGTGGAAGTAGAGCGTGGGTGTTGGTGTTATGGGCCCCACCAATGATTGCATGTGTGAATGAGTTAGTGTGACATCGGGTCTGCAACGCAGGGAGGGTATTGGTACAGGTTGTTCCCCGTTACCTAGTCTTGCGCTGGATCCGTTTTTTTAGGTAGCAGAGTTATGGTTTTTATTGTTTTGGTTTGGTGATTATTGCTTGTAAATTGCCTATTGATTATTGATTATGGGATAAATATTGGTTTATGTATTAACACTCTATGTTGAGTCGCGTCGAGTTCTATGTTGTTTGACGGCTTCTGGGATGTAGGAAGTCGGAAGTTTGTAACGGTTCCGTAGTAGAGCAGAGGTAAGCGCTGTTCTCGGGAAAGACGGAATTGTTGTTGCCCTGTAGGAACACGGGGAAAACATGCGACGATTGGAGTTGCACGACGCATTGTCTGGGTTCAATTTGGTAACATCGTCGTGTGTTGCCATTAGGGACATTTTCTGTATTAGAGAAATGTATGGTAGCGAAGGTCACCTGTCAAATTTTGGTCTTAGGTACCAGGAGTCCAAAAGGCACTCTGATTACGCTTATCACTGAAAAGGTAATAGGTGTTCCCTAAGCTTGCTAGAAGGATAAAGTAGAGGAAAGTGCTACTTTATTAACGTATGTCATAATTCTGTAGTAGGGCAGACTGTTCGCTGCTCTCGGGAAAGACAGAATTCTGTGTGAATGAACTAAATTTTCCGTATGAAAGTGCGTGAATGAAATAGCATTCAGATTAATTGTGAAACTCTGGTTTTATTTCTCAGGAGCAGAGCGTCTCCAACTAGGTGTCTTAATTCTGGAGAAACGGTTAGCTAATACTTGTTAGAAGGGTAAGGTAGAGGGATGTGCTACTTTATCAACGGAAGTGACAATTCCGCAGTAGGGCAGAGGTAAGCGCTGCTCTCGGGAAAGACGGAATTCTTGTAAGAAAGGTCATTAACTATTCTTTTGTTAGTGAAACAGATAATGGTGGTGTTTTTATGTCGTTACTAACAGATTTGTGAGTCAGAAAGAACATAAGAAAAGTTTGCCAATAATTTTGTAAAGGAGAGGTCAGCAGAAGCAGGAGCAGCGAGAAAAGCTGACGTCAGAAAGACCGTGCTGGGATTGGCCAGTCAATAAAAAACATAGACGCTCCTGATTGGTGGGTTAGTGTATGCCGCGCTGAGAGTGGAGAATTACAGGGTGACATAGACGCTCCTGATTGGTGCGTTAGTGTGAGTCGTGCTGGGATTGGAGAATTACAGAAGTGACATAAACGCTCTGGATAGGTGCGTTAGTGTAAGCCGCGCTGCGATTGGTTAAACAATAGAATAGTCGTAGGGAAAATCTAGCGGTACTGAAAAGACAAAATGATGTATTACGATCCACCAGAAAAGGAGAAAAAAGTCCTGGTTTGGAAAGATCAAGAGTTTATTCAAAAAGGACAAACCGATATGGTTGCGAAATCCGGATATCATACATGTATTTGGTTGGACAATTGGGCAAAGCATACAAAAGATGATGGAGTTTTAGCTTTTCCAGAACATGGTTCGTTCAATTTAGCAGTATTGAGGAATTTGAGAGAAAGAATGATGAAACTTGAGCCTAAACCTACACCTATGCAATTTGAAGCATTAATGGATTGGGAAGATGCAGTGTATGAGATAGAATGCCACGGATCAGGAAGAGGTTATGATTTTCGTTTGGGTAAATATCAGAATGAGAATATTGAAGACAGAATATGTACATGCCAACAGGTGGATGTACTAAATGATTTGTTTCCTGTCAGGAGTATGGGAGGATCTACAGGAGGTGAAAAGAAAGAGGAAAAGAAGCATGTTCAAATTTCAGGCTGTAGGTACAGTGATACTAAAGATGAGTTGCTGGATGACATTCTGGGTCACAGACCACCTCCATATCAAGGGGAGCTTGCAACAGTGGTGCCAAAAGCACAGCCAGCAGAAACTACAAAAGTTTTCCAAACTGTTCCAATCCCCATAGGGAATAGTGTTATAAATAGACAGGAATCTGTTCAAATTAATAGTACAGTAACGAAGCCAGAACTCCTGCCAATGAGCAGTATGATTATTTGGCAAGAAACACAAGTGATAAATAGGTCAAATCATGAAGATGAAGAAAATGAGTTAGCAGTCAGGACACGAAAAGTGTCTGAAAAATTGAAAGAACTGCCTATGAATATGGAAGCTTTAACAGTCCCGATGAATATAGATTCTAAAATTTCTGTTTGCAAAAGTGAGGATAAAAAGGTAAAGCACCAGATGCAGGAGAAGGGAATTCATGATGACAAAAAGCCTCAAATAAAGAATGATTGAGGGGATGAAATAATGGCTGCATTGTTAACTGAGTGTCCGCCACTTTATGGGGTTCCCATTAAAAATACTGAAAATAGTGTACCAGTAAGTACTACAGTGGCTACTGCTTCTGTTGAACAGAGAGAAATGCAGAATGAGAGAAATGTGCAGACATTTCAGATTGACCCACTACCTGTTGATTTAGCACTGACAGTGATACCTCCAGGTGTTACTGCTTTAAATGTGACTGATTCAGTGCAAAAACTACAAGCTGCAGATGCACAGACAGTGCCTAGACAAATTATGACTATCCAAATTAATATGGTCCCTACTCAAAAGATTCAAACAGCTGTAGAAGGAGTAAACATGTCAGGGTTTACTTTGGAATCTCAGAATTCACAGATTATTGAACAGAAACTACTCCAGACAGTCCAAGCATTGAAAGATGGGGGAAAATTTGTGTTTACAGCACTCACAGCCCAGGATAAAATAAATATACTTGGAGATGGGATTGTTCAAACATGGTTTGAGGAAGCAGCGGTAATTAAAAAGATAGAACGCATGGGGGGACAAATTAACCCAGAGCCCGAAAAAGAGAAACAGCTTAGTGTTTTAAATTCAACATTTGAGCATGAAGAAATTAACAGTCCTTGCAATTTAAATCATGAAAATGTGAACCAGTGTCAGGAAAAAGAATTAATTTCCCTGAGTAAGGAAACAAATACATGTGCAGTAACCTCACATGGTAGACTGACCGATTTGGCTCAAAAATATGAAATTAATGTTTCAAGAAGTTTTCCATTTCAGAAAAGCTTCAGGGTACATATGAATGAAGAGGCAAGTGAGACAATGTGTTCTTCAGGAATGCAATTGCACGTTGCAGAAACGAAATATATTTTTAAATGCAATGGGTTTGAGAAATTAGGAGACAAATGCACAAGAAAACATGAGAAGAAAAAGAAACCACCAGACCTAGCTGGGAAGCTGGATAAGAAAAAGAAACCCCCAGATTTAGTTGAGGAAAATAATAAGCAGAATGAGGGAGAAGCTTTTGCTTGCTCATTGAGAAAAAGGAGGGATGTTGAGAAATAGAGAAGCAGGTGGAGAAAGAAGAAGAAATGAATAGTTGATAGGGGATCATTAGCATGTCCTGATGCTCACAAATGTGAAACTGACTATATTACAAGAGGGAATTGGTTTGCAGATGAATTGGCAAATTATTGCACAAAACTGAATTGTTCTTTGAATCCGGCACGGGTGAAGGAAGACACTTTTTCCCAATATCTCATGCTTACTAACACAGTAGAAACATAGAAAGAAGTGAGGCAGTTGCAGGATCAGGCAAGCGATGAGGAAAAGAAAACATGGGTGAAAGAAGGTTGCACACAGAAAGTAGAGGTCCATAGGGGCGTTGGGACAGCACCCCACTAGGCAGAATCAACAAGAAAAACTGCTCACGGGCAGCAAGAAATGTAAGCAGACGGAAGACGCAATCCGTCTGTTACATTTCCGGGGGCCTGTGCTGGCAGCTGCTTCACTGACTCAAGTGCGCATGAGTCATAGTCAAACAACAATAAAAACACCGCGCACGCACACACGCAGACGAGAGCAGCAGGAGTCCAGAACTGGAATTCGACTGCACATCTGTGAGAAGGGCACTTTTTATTTGAGCACCCGACTCCGTTGACATTACATTAGGTATGCTGCGCATGCCTAGTGTAGTGCAGGAGTCTAAAGATAGGATCCTGCTCGGGCGGTGACGTACAGTCGCCCCATGCCCTGTCAAATGGCAGGATATAGCCGAGTAGCCGCCCCCAGTCTTATGATTTGCCACTTGCTTGCTATGAGAGGACTTGGAGACGTAATACGACCCGGGACCGGCGGAGGAGATGCCTCATCCTGATAAGGTTTTAAAAAAAAAATATATATTTAATTAAAATGCCCCCTCGCTCCCCGTGCGTACCCCCTCTCCCCAGTCAGGCCAGCCGCAACTGGTCGCATTGACCCACTGAGCTATTTTAATCGCTCCTCACAGTACAGTTTTATCGTTGGAGCTGCCGAAGATAAGGGAATCAATGTCAAAACGCGCCGCCCGCTTTGCCAGTAATACAATGACACTAAAAACCCTGACATCGGGGTCTGTTTTGTGGACGTTAAGTTCGTACCAGGTATTGCTGGTGGCTTGAATATATCGAATATATATTAAATATATTGTCAGGTATCTGTCTACTTGCAATACATTTGGTCTAGCGCTTAAATTCTCGGGGGGCTTTAAAGTGTGCACCCACTCTGCCCCCCCCCCCGTCTCACCAAAATCAGAGTGCGCAGCTCTGAAGATAATTTCGGCACATAGTTGTCAATGTTGCTTGTTCACAACTGTCTTTTTCACTGGCCCCCGTCTTCATCTCGGGCGCAGCTCAAGCACAACTTTAAACGTCACGTCAGTGGTTGCTGATGATAGTGTGGCATGGGCTGGCCTCAGCAAGTCACTGCGGCGTTGCCTTCCCCACAGCTTTGCGTGCTTACTGCTTACATTACAGCGCCTACACGCGACGCTTCGTCTAGTGCTCACGTTTAGGGCCTAGGCACTGAGCGCCTTCGCTAGAATGTGCCTTTCCTAGTGCTAACCCTCACTCCTCCGATACCTCGTCACTGTTTTCTCCTCTATGCTTGCAATTCATGCTTTGTTTCTGCAGTAGCACGCTGTAAACAGATTTTTCTTAAGCCCCCTCTCTCAGAAGGTTACAGACTGGACAGATATTTCTCTCAAGAGGCCCTTGCATGTGATGGATGTTGGATCTCAGCAGCCCCCTGAGCATCATGTGCTAGAGTTGTCGTGAGAAATGGCTGGCAACATCCTGTCTGCACTGCAGTGAGACCCTCTCTGCCACTCCTGTCCCGTCTCTGATCAGCCCCTCCTTTCTTTCTTGACAAATGTAATGTTACGGGCGGTACAATCGGACATTTACTTCTTTCCTTCCGGCAGGTTTCATTGTGTCAGAAGCCGACCAAGAAATCCCGAGGTAAAAGGCATTTAAACTATTGTGAGTTGTGCCTGGCTAGGGGTTGGCGCGGGTTGGGGAGGGGCATAGCCTGCTTGCAGCAGGTTTGTTCTGTTGGCTGGGCACAGAGTGGCATTGGCTTGGCAGCTGTTCTAACGGGGCGGATTCCTTGTGGGTATGTTGGGGAAAGAGTAAACAGCGGGCCGGCCCGGGTCGCAGCTTTCCAGGGGCATGAGAATTTCTGTCTACGCAAATAGCCATGTAACTACTTTAAAGTAGCATGTCTACCACTTTAAATATGCTTGGAGCATACACAATTAATCTGTCAGCTACTGTACTTAATGCTGCATTCACAGGTCACAACAGGCCATGCGGACTCTACATGTTCATGGCAATGTCTATGGACCATGCAGCAATCTAGTCAGTAAAGACACAAAAGGCCTGACTAGAACACAAAACCAGACACAGATGAAATGTTTAACGGCACCCCTCTCCACCTGGACAGCACCAATTCAGCTTCCTACCAGTTTTTTTAGCAATTTTTATGGCACAAACTTGAACTTACGGTATCAGAGCTCTTTACATGAGCACCAGTTGCATTATAGAGGGAAACATTAATGTTTTTTAGGTACTGAGAGATTAAGTAATTTGCCCAGAATCACAGGATGTGTGACCCTTCCACCAGACTCGAACATGGTTCCCCAGCTTCAAGGTTGGCCGCTCTAATTGTTAAGCCACATCCTCCCCCAATTATAATAATGGATGAAGGGATCTCGGTGTTCCTCCTGTTCTGCCATTCATCTGCCGTCCACACTGTTATGACCATGCCACCTGGCCCTTGCTGCAGAAATATCACCCCTTTAATAGCCGCAAGACCCCTCCCATCCTCCCAGTGGTTTGCTTGTAGTTTTCTGCCCCAGTGCACATGTTTGGTGTTGTTTGGGAGCCTGGACCCCTTTTCCCACAGGGTCCCTTTGTCAAGGTTTCTGCTAGCTAGCTCGCTCTCTATGGTGCAGTATGACAATAATTTTACGCCCTGCCACTTTCAAATGTCACCAGCTGCCACTGAGCACAATGAAAGTCAAATTAGCAAAAAAGTGTGATTCCACTGACTTGAAATGGCCAGAAGCTTTGCCCCTAGTTCCAATAACCATGAGAAGTACACCTGACAGAAGGGCAGGATTAAATCCCTACAAGATACCAGTGGGACGAGCAATGAGAGAAGCATATGTACCTGATCCACAAGATAGGCCACTGAGAAATAGACTGCAGATTTCGGATACAAGTTCAGAATCAGGTGCTGAGCAACCAGAAGCTGTTAACAGAAGAGAAGCAGACTGTGAAACTGGTGATACAAGATCAGCAGACTCTGCAAGTGTACAGCAAGGTGTAAGACTCAACGATTTTTCACCTGACAACGATTTAGACGGTACTGCCGAACTAGGACAGAAACAAAGTCAAGAGCATAGGCAAGTACATGAAAAAGAGAGAACAGAAGACTTAGAAATCATACAGTTCGAGATAAGGGGAAGTGAAATACAAGCAGACACAAAGACTGAAAGCAAGGGAGAAGAAGGTTCAGAAATCCTTACCGTTATCTTGTCTGACATTAGAGAAGAAACGGAGGAACGGGAAATTTTGAACAAAGACTGTGAACCTATGGAGAAGGATGATTCATACATGTGGCCCAACGGAGTAAAGAGTCTCAAGTATAAGATAGTGAGAAAAGGAACAACAGCTCTTGAAGATCAGATCTCTGAAATGACAAACAAGTTAGAAAAGGAGAAATTGAACAGGCCACCTAAGTGGACTTACATAGTCTTACAAAAAATAGAAGAAGTAGATTTAAGAAAGGAAAGGGACAGTGACAATGACAGTGAGCAGGACAAAGAAAACGACTTGAGTCCACCCTAACAGTGTTACAGAAAACACTTCTGGGTTTTAGCACACAATACAAAGACGATTTTTCGTGAACCATATCCAAGTGGTTAAAATAAAAGAAGGGGCAAAGTCATTCAAGTGTGAAAACACACTTTGTACATACGGTACATATTTAGTAGATTTCATTTATAGGTTAACTTAGATACCATAGCGGATATGGACTGTCCTAAAAATTGTACTAATGGTGCTGTTAATAATGTACCAATAGTTGCACAAGTAGAGAGAACTGCACTTCATAAGTACGTTTTAGATTTAGAACTAAAATAACATTTCTGTCGAGAACAGGAGAAATGAGAAAGAAATATGCTGAACTAACAAAATTATTGAGAAGAAGTGTCTGAATGAATAAAATTTAGTGGGATGAATGGGTGGTTTGGGATTTGGTGATGATGAAATCATCAAAGGGGGGATTGATGGAGCAGAGTACAGAAGATTTTGTGTGTGCCCCATTCAGACCAATCACCCCCCCATAACAAAGTAATATATTAAGTTTGTTTGCTGTGTATTAACCAAACACACACATTACATGTGGGAAATGCTCTGCATTAACATGTTTGATTAACATATTAATTAATGGTGTAAAACGCGCGTTTAATCTATTTTGCGCATCTAAATAGTGTAATAGTACATGTCTATGTTGTAGTGTACATTGTGCATTGCATGCTGCGTTTGCTTCATTTTAATGGCTTGCAGAGTGATGCTTTTCCGCTAGGTAACAGTTTTTAGGGGATAAATATTAGCCCTGGTGGGTGGGGGGACAGAAAACACTTATTTTCTGTGTATTCACATTTTCTTTGTGTGTGTTTATCGTAGTTTGGCTGGTGGCCAGTTTCAAGATGGCTTCGTTTTTCCCAATTCTGCGCAGTAGAGAATGCTTGCATCATCTGGCTGGAGGAATCTCGTGCATGCACTGTGCTCCAATGAACTTTGCAACTCCAGCTGACTATCTTCGAGGCCATGCCGGTAGTGGCTGAGAGCCAGAATGATAGCACGAGAACAGCCGAATGCCTGCCAAAGAGAAACAGTTGAATGCCTGCCAAAGAATGACCACATGGAAACAGCTGAATCCCTGACACTGAACAGTTGAATCCCTGCCAATGAACCTTTGAATGCCTGCTAATAAACTGTGGACAGTCGAATTTGAATCTATCAGCTTGTCAAACATAAAGTTATTCACGGACATCCTGGGATCTGAGAACTACATTGTTATTCATGGACATCCTGAGAGCTGAGAACTGCATTGTCATGACCAATCAGTGCAAGGGAAACGACAAGAGTTGAAACATTTGAGGGTAGAGAGCCAGCAAACACAGTATAAATATCAGACCAAAATTGGGGTTTGGTGTCAGAGAAGGCGGAGGAGAAAGCTGCTTTGGAGAGATGCTGGGAGCTTGGAATTATGCCAGACTGTGCAATGATGACCCCTGTAGGTTCGAGATCGTTGCGGGACACTAGACTGGGTGAGAGAAGTCATCGAGGAGGTCAAGGATTAATTAAGTAAGTTGGGATTTTTGTGCTGGGTAGGAAGGTTTAAGTGTAGGAAATCTTTAGGATTAAATGCATGTTTTTAATTATGGTTCACTGATCCTTCATTTTGGAACCCTCTGTCAGTTACATGACCAAGGATTGATTTTTAACCATTTTGAGAATAATGAAATGAATGCTAACCTACATTTTCTCTTCATGACTATTATTAAACAGTTTCTTGATTTATGTCCTGAATAAATGGCAATGCTCAAGTGAAAATTAATAGTGAGAGAATAAATGATAATTTCCTTTATGCAAATTAATTGCATAAAATCTTTTAAATGATTTCAGGTGTTCGTGAGTCAATTAATTATGCAATTCAATATATTGTTGTAGTGAGGTTAAGCTGGTCTTGACAATCACCATCAACCAATCCAACTAATTGGTCCGTCAACCAAGTGGGTGGAGTGCCTTGATGTTAAAGCTAGGATTCTACAGATGCAGATGTACATAATTTATCTAATGTAAATATTTTCCTATAGGTAATAAGGTATTCCCCCCCATGTCCAGCGCTTGAATTAATCATCCCTCCTGTGTGTGCAGACTCAGTGAGAGAGACGTGTGAGTGTTGGTGTTATGGGCCCCACCAATGACGGCGTGTGCGAATGAGCTAGTGTGACGTTGGGTCTGCGACGCAGGGAGGGTATCGGTAAGTGTTATTCCCCATTCTTCCCGGTCTTGCGCTCGATCATGGCCAAGGTCTGTAAATTAAATGCTACTAGTTGGCCTGGAGCTCTGATTGTGCCACCCACTTAAATAGCCCTGCAAACATGTCTTATGACTGCCATTGCAGCCTGTGGGTGCAGTTTTAAACTGCCATTTTGATACAGCTAAATAACCCATTTGCCAGGCCCAAACCTTCCTTTTTAAGACATATAAGTCACCTCCAGTAGAAAGGTGCTGGACAGCCCAGTGGGCATGGTGCATTGTATCTAAAAAGTACTTTACATTTTTACATGTCCTTGTAGTGAAAAACTCTTACATTTATATTTTGCCACTGCAAGGCCTAACATTGGATTATTTTATTTAATAAGCTGTAACTTCCAAATTCGAAAAAGTGATTCATTCATGTTTGATGTCTTTGGAATTGTAGTGAAAAATCCAAATATTTGGTGACGTTGGACTTTAAATTAGAATAATGAATATGCCATGTTTAGAAAGTTGGCATTTTCCTGCCTTAGCCATGGTGTGCCTGCAGTCTGTCTGTGGATCACATGGCCGACTGCAGTTGAAAGTTGGGCTTTGTTTACTCCTAGACACCACACACAGTAGGGAGCTTAGTTGTTCCTGGATGAGCCATCACTGTCAGGTTTGGAGGGAGGAGCTGTGCACAGCCCCATGTACACTTGAATTGGCTGTGTCCTGCCGCCACACAAAGAGCTGCCCCCCCCGTAGTTAGTCTGGAGCCAGGGTCAGAAAGGCAGGGGAGTTATACACCTCAAAAGCATGCCTCTAGACGCTTCTCACTTCAAAGGCCCAAATCGGTATAAATATTGGACCTCAGACACCAACTCTTCAGTACACTTATGGACCTGGATATATTTTGCCAGGAAGAAGGATGGCTGTCCTGCTGAAAGGACTGCCACTCAGCTGGACTGCTGCTCTGAAGGACTGCTGCTCTGAAGGACTGCTGCTCTGAAGGACTGCTGCTCTGAAGGACTGCTCCTCTGCTGTGCTGACTTGCTGCCCCCTTGCCTGGGTGAGAAGGACCTGACCTGCATCTCTTGAACCTGGGACCTTGACCCCAGCACCTGGACTATGTCATATGTGAGTCTACTTTTCCAGATGCTACTACCCCGGACCTGAAACCTTGGAAGTGGGCTTATGGTGCTCTGCCAGCCTCTGTGTATCTAGCAGAACTGGCGCATCTCCTCTGCTGTGCGGCGCAACACTGAGTAGAACCAACGCATCACCACTGCTGCATGGATTGAACTTGTTGCAAAGACCCACATCACCTTCGCAGCCTCTTCGGAACCTCTAGTGCATGATGCATCTTAGGCACAGGCACTAGCATCCCTCGTTGACGTCAGACTCTGCAACGAGGACGGATACTGTATCGCAGCTTCAAAGCCCTTTGGAACCAATGCATCACTTGACAGCACAACTCATTCTCGACACTCAAGTTCTCATTGCAAACCATCACAGATGGGCTTGTCAATGACGAAGAAGTACCTCACATCGTAGCCTCCTTGCACCTCAGAACCAATGTATTGCTTCGGCTGTTCAACTCATCCACAAATCAGAATTTAAGTTACTCTGTTCAGTGGGCCTAACTGGGTCCCTGTGCCTGGCACCCGCTCCATTGCAGTTGGCCTGAACTTGTGACCTTTTGCTTTTTGGTGAAATTTTCACAAAAATCTAAATCTGTAATACAGCATACCTACAGATTTGCTCATTAAGTTTTTGTCATTTTGGTCTTGCTCTATCTATTAAAAATCATTCTATTTTCATAATGTTTTAAGTTAGTGCAAGAACTTTTTTGTGTGGAGTTTTTCACCACATTACTGTTTGAAGTGGTGAAAAAGTACTTTACACATTGCCTCTGAGTTAAGCTTGATTGATCTGTGCCAAACTACCAAAGGAATGAGCACAGATTAATTTAAGGTTAGCTTGTGCTTCACCCTGACAAGGCTTGTGGGTACAGCTTGACCAGGACTCATGCCCCAGTCAATCAACAACCCAATATCTTACACCGGCCAATCTTGGTTGGTGTATCTGACCAGAGTCTATTGTGGTCATCCTTAAATAGCACCTAAGACCAGATTTATTGCAACCATTGTTGCTTTGTACTTCTTGGTCTGATTTTTTCTTACATCTATGAAAAATCATATCCCTGTTTCCCCTTAATGGATCCATTACATTTTTCTATCATGTTCTTCAGTAAATTCGATCCTTTTTCATAAATTGGAATGCGGTTTTCAAAATGAGGTTAAAACAAACAAAAGGAGGGGCGGCATGGGGGCGTGGTTGCAGCACCACCCTGGATGGCAGCACTCTTGTGAGCTCCTTGGAGCCACCACCATGCCGGAGCCTTTAGAACTTTGATGCTATCATTTTGACAGTATTGTCTGAGTGTCTGAGTGCGAACCGATGACGACCCTCTTGAAAGAGTTGCACAGTACGGAGGACCCAGGGAGCACCACTTTGCAATGATAGGTCCGATGTTTTGTGATCAGGTGATTTCCAAGATGGCTCAACCCATACTTTTCCTTTGTTCTGCTGTTGCATTATTGATGCTGAGTCATGGCAATTAATCACAGGAGCAGATGGCTGCTAATTTTTGGAACAGTTGAGTTGTGGGCAGCCTGGATTCACCTCACAGCTTCTGTCATAATTTTATAGATATCGTTCTGCACTAATAATTAATCTGCAAAGCATGTAATTCTTTTTCCTTTTTATTGGCTTGATACAGACTTGCTACATGCTTACTGATTGGACTACAGACTGTCCTCTGTTGCAGGGCAATAACTACCTGAACTTTACAACACTTTATATGCTCCTCTTGCTTGATTTTTTTTAATGCCTACTACCGCATGATATATTTGCCATATGCTTTTTGGGAGTGCTTTTCGATCTCTCTACTAACTGTTTCACTAAATGGCATATATGTTTTCTGAGTGTTCATCAAGGATAGGAGAAGTGCTATCTATGAACTATGATCGTGTCAGAATTTGACCCACAGCCATTTCATTGTATCTGGTCCCCCGAAGCTGTGCTATGGATTTCCCCCATCTTTCCTCCCCTCAGCTCTTCTTGCACCATGGCGGACTCCAAAGAGTCTAGAAGCAAAGACACTAATGGGAAACTAAAACGAACTAAACAAGACCCCCCACTGTCTGACTCCCCTATCAAGGATAAACTTGAAGATTCTGCCACAATAGAAGCCATTCTTTCTAAATGAAATACTGTGCATGACATTGCGCAAGGCACTAACACTAATATGGATATAATTAAGGACATAAAGAACAGGCTTAATAATGCTGAAGGTAGAATAAGCATTGTAGACGATCGCTCAATGGCCCTTAAGAAACACCTTCAAAAGGTTTATCATGTCATATCCTCTCGCAGTAGAGATGTCACAGACATGGATGACTATAACAGACGTGGCACTTTTAAGATCTTTGACCTCCTCGAGGGAGCGAAGGATAAAGCTACATCTATGGATGAGTTTCCGGAGTCCTGGATCCCAGCTGCCCTTGAAGTATCATTCCCTAGAGAATTTGGATACCTCCCTTTCAACTAAAACAGTCTACAACCCCTCACCCAGTTGTTTTTAAACCCCTATGTCTTCAGCATGCAGAGACTATACTTGCACAAGTGAGGAAATCCAGAGGAGTATACTGGCAAGGAACAAATGGCCTGATTACGAACTTGGCAGATGGGATACTCCGTCATAAATGTGACGGATATCCCATCTGCCATATTACAAGTTCCATAGGATATAATGGAATTGTAGCACAGCGGTCAGGATATCTGTCATTTTTGTGATGGAGTAACGTTATCTGCCAAGATTGTGATCAGGCCCTAAAATTTCTATTTCTCAAGACTTCATGAAAGACACCGTGGTAAGGAGGAAGGTCTTTCTGGCACTACAAAATAGGTTGACTGAAAGGAACATCCAAATGTTATTCACTGTCCCCTCTAGGTGCAGGATCGTTTACAGGGGTAAACTGCTAATATTTGATGAACCTACAGAATGTGTTACCTTTTTGGAAGAAAACCTTTGAGACTCAAATGGATGAGAGTGGTGCTGTGGGATCCTCAAATTATTCTTAACCTTGATGTTTGCTAAGCTGATCTGATGTATCCTTTATTTTTGCTGTGGTCATTGCTTTTGCATTTGTCAATATTATTACTTTTTTATTTTTTACTTGATTTCTAGTGCACTTTAGTTTCTATTGGTGGACTATTGTATAATTGTGCATTTTTATCTTTTTTAAATATAATTACGTTGAGTTTTTTAAATAGTGCTTTGGGATTCTTTGCTTTTTTTACACGGTATATGTTTTTCCGTTTTTGCATTACATTTGGCAAGGTGGTGGGATGGTGGGAAGGGGGGTGAGGGAAGGAAAGGTTGGCTCCTCTTCTCCTCTCTTTCCTTATTCTATGGTAGTTTACAGATGGTTACTTCTTTTTTGTGATAGATAATGCATATTTTGATCACTGTATTTAGGTGATTCCCCACTGTTTACTTATTCTTTGTGCTCAACTAACCTTACCTATATATGCCTATTAATCTGATTATTTCTATTCAGTTAGACAATCTAATCAATTCAATATATTTCTGGTTTGAGATGGAAGGTCTCTATTGATTGATTACTGTCCCTTTATATCATCCCCTCTACATATGTGTATGCAAGACTTTATCTATTTGCCTTTAATAGAAATTTTAGGCGCCGTGGTTTGCTCTACATTTCATCTACGAGTGGCTGCTCCCACAGCTGCCTAGAATTGTACCCCGTCATTAGGGATTAGTCGTTTCTGCTTTCAGAGATGTCTTGCAGGTGTGTGTTCGTGTTTGCATTTTTCTTCTCTTTTTTCTCTCCTTATGTCATGGGTGTTGTATGTTTTCACTACATTTTTGTCTGATTATATGGCTCCTTGATGTGGGCGACAATGACCCAGCTTATGTCTCGACCCAATATTACCTTATAAAATAAGTGACCTGAAGATTTTATCTCTTAATTCCAATGGTTAAAACTACCCAGTGAAATGTAAAAAGTTAGTAGATTATTGCATTGGACTCAAGGGGGACTTTAATCTTTTTACAAGAAACTAAAATTGGTTACAAACATGCTCTCTCCCTGTACTCCAGTTCAATCTCTGACTTGGCCGGTTCCCTGGTTAGTTAAAAAAAGAATGCGGCTATTACACTCATTACAAAACAATCTGGTCTTTCGATTATCTCTGTGAAACAGAACAACGAAGAAAGATGGGCTACAATTCTGTCACAACTTCGCTAAGATCCTATCAGACTTTGGTATTCCCAAATGGAAACTCAGCGCTGCGCTCGGTGTTGCATAAGCGGCGCATCGGCGCACTAGCGCATTGGAGCTATATCTCTCTGGCTGTGCTAGCCGGCCTGGCTAAGGGACTTGTAATATAAGTACTAAGATATGACCGCAAACAAATTATGCTCTGGCAGACTGGTGTACACAAAAGCTTGCATAAAATCTAGAGCCAATCCTCTAAGGAACAACTCACTGCAAATAAACGTTTTGAAGAGCTTCAATACTATCCCTTCCTTGTTTCCTACAAAAGAAACAAGTCTAAAATCAGTAGGGATGCTGGTGTCTTCCCAAAAAGAACATGAAGATTATGTAGAGGCTAAAGTAATTTCCAGAAAACCATTGCCAGTAGTACTCTCCAAACGACCGTCTAAAATCGGGGGGATCATGGCCTACAGATCGTCAACACTCAGAGTCTAGGGTGGCTGACTCTTTGCTGGCAAATTTACCCATCTACTCCCTTGTAAATGGAGTCTTTGAACCCGAAGGAGTATCTCAACTAGTCCCAAAAGCAGGAGAACGCATAATGGAAGATTTCACACTACCTGATATTAATTTAGATCAGTCTCATAAAATGTCTCTCGTTCATAATCTAGAATCATCCAGGATTCTTATTCCTGCCACTTCACTTTCCCCCAAGGATCATCCTGTTAAAATGCAACTGGTCAGTAGTACATCCAGTGGTACAAGCTTATTAGATTCATGGGGCTCATTAACTCCTGAACTATCCCCAAACTTTCTACCTTTAATTAATAATCCAGAGTCAAAAATGCTGATGTCGGAATCATTACTTTGCCTGGAAAGTATGTCTAATCCAGGGAAGGGACCTTCCACTCCCTTTTTTTGGAGGAAGACTCCGACAAGCTATATTCTACTCAAACAGACTCTCTTCCACACGTTAAAGGGCGGGACTTTGGCATCCAGGCTGGTAAGCCTTTCTTTAGTAGAAAAAATAAAACCAAAGACAACGAAGATATACTCGATAAATGACATTCCTCTCCTCTCAGCAGCTCTTCGATTCTGAATCTTTAGCTACAGTGGTTATACCTACGTCCTGCCCGCAGTCTAAGATGGAAAATACAAATTCAAGTACAATTCGAAAGGTTTTCCCTATCTTCTTAAAAACTGGTGTAAATTCTTTTAAGCAGCCTATAGAGGAAGGACTTAAAGTCGTATGCTCTCCTATTAAGGAAAAGGCTATCAAGAACAAAAGTAACAACGCCTGTAAGAAAAAGAAGAAGGAAAAAAGGGAAAAACGCCGAAGGATAAATAAAAAAAGGACAAAACAGTTACGCTTCGACCCTAACCTTATCCATAATATACCACCAACTCTGGATCTCAATGTTCTGAAGAAAGAAGATGGACAAACAGAGTCCAATCTATCGGGTCCTTGTTCCTCTTCTCTGAACTCAAGTAAACCAATTAAATCTACCCAAGATGCAGTGAAATTAGACATAAATGTTCCCCCTATTGTTCAGAGTATTTTGAACCCTAATGCTTCTCTATTTGCTTCTTCTTTAGGTAATAATGTCATTTATAATCCCAATGATAATGTTTCTGAGGTATCTAGCCTAGTTAATAACTCACATCCTGTCCCTTATAGCCTGGATTTTTCGTTTATTTTTGACAATGAACTATATATGAATGGGACCTTTTTGTTGGGTTGCTTTGCTGAAATTTTGGGCCTTCAGATGATCGAAAGCAATGACATCGCTCTGGTTGAGGTTCAAAAATATAACAATCTTAGGGGTGCAAGAGTAATATTTGCATCCAAAGCTATCTCCCAACTGATAATGGCACACAGTGATTAACTACGTTGTTGTGGCATTGATGTCTTAATAACAGAAGTGGAGCTACCTTTAAAAAACAGTGGCCCCAAATAAGCTGCCTAACATCGATCTAGAAACCTCCAACCTTCCAAACCTTCCTCGGAGAAAGAGAGTATTTTGCAGTTTTTCCTTGGTAAAGAAAGTAGGAGGGCTTTGCTCCATACAGAGAAAAATACTCAGCATGTGCTTCCTGCAGAGGAGGAAGATAAGTAATGGAGTTGGGTTGCAGGCGTTCTTAATTCAAATAGACTCTTAGGCCTAAAATGTGGGAACTCTTCCTAGCAAGGATATTAATGTGATATCCTGGAACGCAGCCGGCTTAAGCACTAATAAAAACAAACTCTTATTCTTGAAAGAGCAGAATGCCGATATAATTTGTCTACAAGAGACTGTGGGCCCGATTCACAGAACTAACTTAAGACAAAATCCTAAACTTACTACCATTTTGGTATTCACAGAAGGATTTTTCTCAATTTAGTAGTCCTAAATTTAGGACTCCTAACTTTAGGACTCCTAAATGCCTTCTGTGAATACCGAAAGCCTTAAAATTAGGATTTTTCTCAGTTTAGTAGTTGTAAAGTCTTAGGACTCCTAAACTGAGAAAAATCCTAATTTTAAGGCTTTCGGTATTCACAGAAGGCATTTAGGAGTCCTAAATTTAGGAGTCCTAAATTTAGGACTACTAAATTGAGAAAAATCCTAATTTTAAAACTTTCGGTATTCACAGAAGGCATTTAGGAGTCCTAAAGTTAGGAGTCCTAACTATACTACTACTAAACTGAGAAAAATCCTAATTTTAAGACTTTCAGTATTCACAGAAGGCATTTAGGAGTCCTAAAGTTAGGAGTCCTAAATTTAGGACTACTAAATTGAGAAAAATCCTAATTTTAAGACTTTCGGTATTCACAGAAGGCATTTAGGAGTCCTAAAGTTAGGAGTTCTAACTATACTACTACTAAACTGAGAAAAATCCTAATTTTAAGACTTTCGGTATTCACAGAAGGCATTTAGGAGTCCTAAAGTTAGGACTCCTAACTTCTGTGAATACCGAAATGAGTAAGTGCCTTCTGTGAATACCAAAATGAGTAAGTGCCTTCTGTGAATACCAAAATGGTAGTAAGTTTAGGATTTTGTCTTAAGTTAGTTCTGTGAATCGGGCCCTTGGATTACAAAGAACTGGTCCAACGAAGATTTTACTGTGCTGAGCCGGCCTGCGCTCCCTGTGAATAGAGGTCACGCTAAAGGAGGCATTGCTATTTTGTTAAGTACAAGCCTTAGTTGGTCATATAAAGACATTTTTCATGCCTCTAATCTAATTCAGGTGATTAGGGGGCATAGCAGCAACACCCGGCGATAATTATCGCTCAGCGCTCTTAGCGTGAGGATAATTATCGCCGGGTAACAAGGATTTTTATCGCTGAGATAGCGTGCTATTAGCAACGCTTATCTCCTCAGCGATAAAAATCCTCACGCTAACTGCCTAACGTGAGATTATCGCTGGAAACCCAGCGATAATCTCACGCAATGTGGCGTTAGCTTGCTGATAGGGACTCACAAACTTAGCCATGATATCCACCCTCCATAAGATATCATGGCTAAGTCAGTCCTGAAGCAGGTGTAAGGAAAGTAGCGATAACAGGGTTTATCGCTACTATTCCTGACGCTATGCTTCACAGCGTGGGGCTTGATGATAGGAGAAATGTCGCTTAGCGACATTTCTCCTGTCATGTTAGGTCAGGAACGCCCACTTTACATCTCATTAAAGATGCAAAGCTGGGCGTAAAGAATCCCCATTCTAAAGCAAGGTTTCACGCGTTAGCATGGCCTTGCTAATTAGGAGATAAAATTATCGCCGCTTTTCGGCCGAAACGGCAGCAAAAGCGGCGATAATTTTTTATCGCCTGCTTGTAAATATGCCCCTTGGTTAGATCATAAGGATGGTCACGATCACTTGAATTCCTTGTTGATCATAAATGCATATTTACCTCCTGACGCATCTTATTCTTATCTCTTAAAAGATCTATTCTTTTTTATCTCCTCTACCCTGGAAAGTGAAGACTTCAGGTCCCTATTATTAGTTGGGGATTTGAACTCCAAAGTCTCATCACATAGTAGAGGGCTATTCTCTTACACCAAAAAAAACGAAGACCTAAATATCCCCATTGCCCAATTTCCAAATAAAAGCAGGACAGACAAAAGAGAAGTCTTATTACTTGAAGGTTTGAGAAGTTTAGATCTCATAATTGCTAATGGGAGGCTAGAAAAGGATATTCCAGCAAATCACACCCATAAGACGCCAACTGGGAGATCTATTATAGATTATTTAATTGTTTCTGCAGATTTTGTCTGTAAACTTACAAATATGGAAGTCCTGGGAAATGTTTTCAGTGACCATATGCTGATTTGCTTTAAATTTGAATTCACTTGTGCTAAGGTAGGCCCCTGGACCTTCAAAGGCGACACAGTAGGGTTCAATGCAACAAATGGTAGAATTCACTAGAACACTCAAGCGACCACTAAATTAAAGCGTACTTAACAGCACTAATAAGAGATCAGCAGCTCTTAATAACAGTTGGGTGTGATTCTACCCAACCAGATTTACTTGAAGCCTTTTCCCATACTATAGGTCTCCTGGCTAAATCCTATAAATTAACACATGCTCCAGTTAAACGGAGATCATATTTCAAACTATTACTTAATATAAATAGGGAAATAAATAAATTAGTGAGGGCCCATTTCCTTAATTTTTCGTGCGAGGGAAGTAATTTAATAAACCTACTAAAGAGGAAAAGACAGAGTAAAAAACGCTCCCTAAGACAAATAGAGGAAAGTTGGTGCATGGATGCAGCTAAAAAGGCAGCCTCATAAATTAAATCCAAAAGGTATTGGGAAATAATCGCCGACTGCAGTGGCACTAGAGTGAAATCTCGCTCCATATCCATAAAAGTAAAGGTATGGAAACTTAATTTGTTAGATCTGTATTCTGCAAATTTTAATTCCTTCAGACCAACCATTGCGGCACTAGATCAGTTTAAAACCCCAGTATTCAATTATGTACATTCGATCAAGAGTGGCTGGAGCTATTAAAAAAATAAGATTCTCAGGAGCAATGGGCCCTGATGAAATTCCCATGATGGTCATTAAAAAGGAGCCACTTTTGTGGGCCACACTCGTAACTCAAATGTACACATGGCTTTCATAGATTTTTCAACAGCCTTCGATGAGGTAGATGGACTTCTACTATGGAGAAAATTGCAAAAAAATTGGATTGCCCTCACCCCTGTTATCCTTGATTATTACACTACATTAGCAAACTTGGTGCCAGCTACTAATGGGTGGAAATCAAGGTTTAGCAGATATAATCCCTACAGAAAATGGTTTGAAACATTGTTGCCTGTTGGCACCACTGCTATTTTCTCTATACATAGCAGATTTACCCGATTGCTTTGCTCAAGCAGATGGAGATGAACCAAAGATAAATCGCCGGCCTTTTGCATGTCTTTTATATGCAGATGATATAGCAGTAATGGACCTAACCCCTATTGGGCTGAATAGAAAGCTGACATCACTACAGAATTATACAGTGGGCTATTTTTTTTTAAATAAATGTTTCTAAAAGTAAAATCTTAATTATGAAAAGTAACAAAAGTTGAAACTCATGTAACTTTAAGTGGCAAATTGGTCCTGAAAAGCTGAAAAGCTTTAATAGAGAGACAACATTTTGTAATTCTGAAGAGAGATTAAAGCTAATAGCCAGGACAAACTCTCCGAGAATTTCACCTCAAATACTTATATTGGAATTTAGAACACGGAACTCGACATTTGCTTACTTTATGTCGTATGAATCTCTTAACTCTAAACGACTTAACAGCAAACTGGTCCCAGAATTTGAAAAATGGAAAAACTTGTTATTTGTGTAAGTTGAGCATTCAGGCCCTGGACCATGTCTTGTTTGCATGTCCAGCATTTGCTTCGAGTTGTCATCGTTGTCTTCGGCCGATGTTTTTACAAAAGTGTGTAAAGAATGTTGCTTCAGCCAGAGACTATCTTTTTTGTCCACAAAACAAAGCAGTGTGTATAAAACTTTTAAATTATTTTACTCTTTTTTTTTATTTGTTCAGCTTGAAAATAGTACAGTAACTCATACCATATGAGTTTATCATGGAAATCGATATATATTTACATTTCACATATAACATAAAACATAATAGAATAGGAAGAAATAAAAAAAAAAAGAAGACCTACAGGTGGGACACAGCGAACCCCTATGTCCCAGTAAAACAAATACATTATGCCATTAGCAAAACTTATTATTACCCTTCAACTGTTCAACCATTGTGTAAATGGAGCCCATATTTGTACCCCCCTTTCCCGTCTCCTTCTACCCCCCCTCATGAACACAGATGATTCCAGATTATGGAGTGCTAAAATCCTTGCTCTCCAGTTCACAAAAATGGGTGGGGTAGGTCTAATCCATTCTGAAGTAATACATAATCGTATTATAGACATAGCAATAAAAATTAGGACTACAATATGACTCGCTCTAACTGACATAGCATCAGTCTCACAGCCCAATATTACTAATTCCGGAGCTAGAGCCACAGGGATTTTAAGATTTATGTTAATGAATGTTTGAACATCTTGAAGGAGCTGATCCAGTTTGGAACAAGTGAAAAACATGTGAACATCATTAACTGCTGCTAAGCCACATATTGGGCAGCTATGACCACCCCTATCTCCCCATTTAGATATTTTGTCTGGAGTATAGTAAAGATCATATAGGGCCATGTAACTTTGGGAGCGTAGGATCCCTGAGATTATCACCGTACTAGATAACTCTAATGCATGCGTAATAGCCAAACCCGCCTTACCTAACTTAGTTTCCCATTTAGCATTGTGAAGCAATAGATCATCAGGGAGACCTGACACTAAATTTTGATAAAGCAGCAAAATTTGTGAGTTCTTCAGAATCAAATCCATGAGTGTATTCTTAACAAACAAAGTAGGAATGTTATGCAAAAGTTTAACTAAATGACTTCGGACCTGTAAATATTAAAACAATTCATGCATGTCCAAGGTGAACTTATTTTTTAAAAAGAGAAAAGAAGCCATACTCTCCTCATGTGCTATATCCCCCAGGGCAGTGATGCCATGCAGCCTCCACCGAATTGTGATTTGATCTTGAAAAACGGAGGGTAGCAGTCTAGCTGCTGACAGGGGGGTGTAAAAGTTAATACTAGGAATAGACCACCTACCCCGTACCTTTCTCCAACCTGAGTACATTGACATGATAACTTTAAATTTAGTTTTTTTATAGTAGCTAGGTTCCAGGTGCCCGACATGGTGGAAGTATTGCTCTGTCCCCAAAGAGTGGGACAGCAAAATGTTGGAGTAAGGCTGTCCAGCTGTATAGCAGCAAATTGGGAACAGACCACCCACCCTTATCCAGTAGTAGCTGCATCCATTTTGCTGCCCTACGGGGCTGACGGTAGCCCCATAAGAACCTACTGCAACATCTCTCTGCACGGGCAATACTTGATTGAGCAAATTCTAACGGAATGGTCCTAAATAAATAAAGAAATTTCGGCAATATCAACATCTTTAACACATTCCTTCTTCCAAACAAAGATAGATGTAAATTGTCTAATCTTCGTAAGGTAGAGCTGACTGAATCTATGATGGGTAAGATATTCATATCTGGTAGCCTATCAACCGCAGCTGTAATTTTTATCCCTAGGTACAGTGCACTTTGAACCACTGGTGCATCAGAGGGGCCCATAGCAGTAGATTGAACCACCTGAGTTTTCTGAGCATTAAGTTTATAACCCGAGCAGTGGCCATACTGTTCAGCTAAGTTTTTAATTGCTGAAAATGAGTTTGACACATGACTAGTTAACACTATAATATCATCGGCATATGCCAGGACTTTAAATTCAAATGTATTGATCCTAACCAGGAGTATATTCAGGGAGAGCTCAAGTTTGCCCAAAAGCGGATCTATGTACAAAGCGAATAGCAGGGGCGAGCAGGGACAACCCTGCCTGGTGCCCCTGCTAATTTCGAAAGGTCTTGAGACCAGCCTTGCTATAGATAAAGTTGCACGATGTGTAATATACAGTGACTGCAGGGCATGAATAAAATTTAAACAAAACCCCTTCCAATGCAGAACTTTCCACAGGAACCCCCAGGCAACCCTGTCAAACGCCTTTTCGGCGTCTAACAGGATTGCACCAAAGGGGGATCCCGTGACTTGAGCCCAATCCAGCAGCGCTATAACACGGCGGACATGATCCGTCGTGTCCCTGCCAGGAATAAATCCATGTTGACTGATAAAAACTAATGGAGATATCACTGACGCTAACCTTGTAGCCAAAATCTTTGCAAAAATCTTATTATCGGTGTTGATCAGTGATATCGGGCGAAATGAGGCAGGGTCCAGCTCCGGCTTGTCCTTCTTCTTAAAAAGAATGATAGTTGTATAGCGCCACGAGTCTGGAATACGGCCTGATTGCGCATCTCTAAGGATTGTTAAAAAATCCTCCCGTATCTCAGACCGAAATATAGTATAGAACTCCAAAGGAATAGAGTCCGGACCAGCTGCCTTGCCCTTGGCCAATGAATTCAGTGCCAGCTCCACCTCCTCCCATTCTATAGGAGCCGCCAAGATAGTATTCTGCTGATCTGTTACTTTTGAGGTATTAAGGTCATTTACAAAGGTACCGAACTCATAGTCTATATTAAGGTCCTTAGCTTCCTCCCTGTATAGAGAGCCGTGAAACTCCGAAAAGACCATCAGGACTCCTTCAGGAGTGTCATGAATGTGACCCTGAGTGTCCTGAATCTTAACAATACGGTTGGCCAGGGCTCGCTGCTGGAGTCGTTTAGCTAGAACCCTGCCAGATTGTTCGCCGAACTCGAACATCATCAGGCGGTACTGAAGATGTTTAGCTGCCAGGTCCTCTCCAAAAAACTCAAGCAGGGAAGCCCTTATACGCGCAACCTGGATTTGACTATGAGTTAAATCACGGCCCTCCCTAATTGTGTCAGTGAGCAGAACCTCTGCATGACGTAATGCGTCAACCCGTGCCTTAGTCTGCTCTTGGATTTGCTTCTGGCGAAAAAATGAAAAGCTCTTTGTTTCGCCGCGAATTGCTGCCTTGAGTGTATGCCAAATGATGTTACTAGGAGCTGATCCTCTATTGATGTTAAAAAATTCGGCTACCCATGGCCTCATATGATCTAGATAAAGCTGTTCTGATAAAAGATTTCTCTCGAAGGTCCATGATTTAGGAGGCTTCACATTACAATTTAAAGTGAAACCAATAACCAGCGGATTATGATCGGATATCATACGGGGTGGAATCGAGATTGATGTGGTATCTGCGAACTGGTCGGACAAAAAAACATAATCCAAGCATACCATTTTTTTGTGGGGAGCTGAAAAGTATGTATAGCCATCTAAGTGCTTAAAATGATGAAACCAAAGATCGGTCATTGAGTGTTCCTAAACCAGCGCTTGTAGCGCCTTAAATACTCTATGTTTCTTGCCCACATATTTTTGCTCTCCTATAAGATTGAAGTCAGCCGAAAGATTAATATTAAAATCGCCACAAAGGCAGATGGGATGGGGCCATAAAGCTAATTCTACATTTAAATAGTGTAGGACTGCAGGGTCATCCACATTTGAACTATATACAGTGCAAATAGTCAATGATCTACCATTAATGAAAAGCTCGGAGATAACCCACCGCCCCCCATTATCTTGACAGATTCTAACACAGGATCCCATCCCCCGCCTTGCTAAAATTGCCACCCCTCTTATCATTGAGGACTTTCGGGAACACCCTATTAGGTCAAATCCAGGGATTTTTAAATAATCTCGGTTGTTCCAGGGCACATGGGTTTCCTGGAAGCATAATACCTCTAAATGTAAAGCCTGAACAACACTTGAGAATAAGGCTCTCTTCTTCCCATTATTAAGACCACAAACATTCCATGATGCTATAAGAATTTTACCCAACACCATTAAGTCTTTTAAAAATCAAAACAATGACTGTAATAATGAAAACAATACCATGATAAGAACTTTTCAACTTTTCAAGCTTTTTTTTTAATGCACCCTTAACCCAACCCCACCCCAACCTCCCCCCCACAGACCCACCCACCCTTGACACCCACCCCACAACACCCCCTCACACACCCACCCACCATCCTAGACAAAAGGACCGAAGTCCGAGTGATGGAAGTGCTGGTATAAGCCAAACCACCCTCCCCCCTGAATTGCTGCTAACTTAAGGGTATAATGGAGGACATGCCCCGGGAGATAACAGAAACCAAACCTTAACACAATATACTCATAAAATATCATCCCCACAATTGAGCATTATCCCCACTAGTAATCCTACAAAAAAGGGGAAGCTGGAAACTTGAATCCAAACAAGTTCGGCTTGCTAAATTGCTAAATTGAATCCAGAAAGGTCTTAGCCAGAATTTCAGACTCGAAAAATTGTGTCTGGGCTTGATAAGTAACTTTAAGTTTGGCAGGGAAGAGTAAGAACACCTGTGCGCCTTTAGACTGAAAAGGGGCAATGAGCTGACCGAGCTGCCACCTCCGTTCAACCGTAGCTGGACAAAAGTCCGGCCTAATAAAAAACTGACAACCCTTCTCCGACCTTTGCCTATCAGGTCTGGCTAGATCATAAATCCTTTCTCTGGCTAAAAAATTATGTAGGCAGATTGAGATAGCACGGGGTCTATTAACTCTTTGGCCTGGACGATGTTTAGGCTTAAAGGGAAAACGGTAGGCACGTTGGATTTCCAACTGCCAGTCCCATTTCTTGACCTCTGGGAATGCTTCAGTGAATAGATCGACCACAAACTGCCGGGTATCCGATCCCTCCATGCCCTCGGGAACCCCCAGAATTCTTAAATTATTTCTTCGGGCCCGATTTTCCATGTCCACAAGCTTCCATTGAATATCCTCCCGCTGAGATTGAATTGCATCTATAGTGGATTTTTGAGTCACTAAATCATCTTCCAAAGTAGAGATCCGAGTCTCAGCTTCAGCGACCCTAGATGCAATATCTGAACAAGTCTTAATTACTCTTCGCAATGAATTTTGGACCCTACGGCATGCCCCCTGTGCACGGGTACTTTCCTGTTGGGTCTCCTCGCGGTGTGCCATTATTGTTTGATATATTATTGCCAGTGTCATTCCGCCAGTAGGGGAGCCTGTCTTAGGGTCAAGATCATTAGCAGCTGAATCTTTAAATTTGCCTTGCGGTCCAGACTGTGCAGAAAATGAATAATCCCAGGCTAGGGAGCCATTATTCGTGCCAGAATCTTGGGGCACCTTATGAACTGTAGGAGGGCAATTCAAGATATCATTAGGGTTCAAAGCATCGTTAGTTCGCCAATCGCCCACCTCACTGCCATCGTCGTCAGACCAATCCTTATCTAACCCATCGTCATCCACAGAAGATCCCATGTGATCAGATAACGAATAAAAATTACCTCCATCGATGTCACCACCCGTGTTTAACAAAGCAGAAGGTAAAAGAACATGCAATAGATCTGTGGAAGGGAGATGGACTGCTGCTGATTGTGTACTGAGCGGTAAGTCTAAGGAGACTACATCTCCCAGCATTCTACTAGATTGTTAGCCCGGATACAAAGAAAATTCTGTGTGTTGAACAATCCCCGGCATACTCTCCACCTCCAATTGTACCATTGAACTTGTAGAAGTGCCCCATCGATACTTTTAGGCAAAGCTGCAAAAGAAGCTGTTGTAGACGCCGCATTTGCCTTACCGGTGGTAGAGACTGTGATAGCCGTGTGAGGAGCGGGAAGAAGACAAGAGGATCCCCCGACAGCAGGGCTCTGCAAACTTTTGTTGGTTACACTCACCCGAGATTTAAACATTGCAGGCACCGGAACCGAAGCTGGCTTGGATACTTTGCCAGCCATGTTGTCTGGCTGGCTCCTTTTCGGGATCCCTGCCAATGGCGGTGACCTTTGAGCTGCCGAGGACGCCGACGCCGAGGTCAGGGTTGCGGCTTTCGCTGCGGCCCGGGGCAGATTCTTTGTTTGGCTTTTCGGAGGCATCGCAGCGCCGCTAAGGCGGAAGCAACACTGATAGCGCTGGAAGCACTGGACGCAGCGGTGTGCAAGCAGCAGGCCGTCTACCGGTAAGAGTCGTGCTAAAAAGATCCGATGCAGTAAGCTACGGCGATAACAGAAAAACCGCCAGAGCATATCCCTTCCGTGGTATAATATAGTCAATATTGGCGTATTACCCCGCACTATAAGAAATAAGGGTTAGCCGGTCATCCAGGAGGGAGAGAGTGCTAGTACCAGCTCACCCGGCCAGAGTGCTGGCCGCCATCTTGCACAGAAACTGTGTCCCTAAAACGTTTTAATTATTTTCAGGAGTTTATGTATATATTTTAAATCTTTTACATATTCTTTTAATTGGTCAGTTAACCCCCTTGTTTGTCATCTTCTTACGAAGTATTAGTATTTTCTCCTTTTTCAAATTGTATATTGCACATTGATTGGCTGCTATTCAATGCTATTTTGCACAATAGGGATCTGTTGCGTTTGTTTCCCGATATGTTCTTGTTAACTTCAAAACTTAATTGAAGTGGGATTTTGGATGTATTTTGCACATTAACTGGCTGCTACTGAATTCTTCTTCTTCTTTTAATCTTTATTTCGTTCAATAAGATCATAAAAGATATGCATAACAGTAAAATTATTAAAAGCCATGGAACATGAATTGTAGTGCATTACATTGGCAATTTGTCTATTAAAATCAAGTAAAAGTACAATTCAATTAAAAATCATCAGTACAATAGATTGTGAAACTTTAAGGCAGAACTGCGACCTAGTTCATATAACGGGTACGAATGTGCCACATTGCTGTTAAAAATTTGGCTACCGCAAACACAGTTGAAGATGATACATCGGTTTTTAGTACTCTATAAGCTGTGTAACACTGTCTGAACCCTAGGTTTTTAAGCAAGGGAACAAGCCAATATTTTCTGGGTTTACTATAAGCAGTACAAAAGAATATCACGTGCATTTCGCTTTCCAGGCGATCTAGACATACAGGGCATTGCTCGGTGGACGAGGGCTGAGACCAAGTACTGGTGAATGACCTGAGGGGGAGAGTGCCAAATCTCCACTGTAAGAATAGTTTTCTGGTCATAACAGGGCTGATTCGGTCCAGCACAAGTTCCAGGTGATATGAATCTTTAAATTGAATAAAAGAATTGGTTAAGGAACCCAACTTTGTGCTTCCTAATAGGGAAGTTAGTTTAAAATCATAATATTCTTTTGATAAGACTTTGCGTGGTACATTTCTGCAAGAATTTACAGGATCTAACCATAATTCCGGCCTTCCTAAGCTCTCACACATTCGTTTGATATATTTTAGCCAGGGGATGTTTGCTATCTTTGGTAAGAGTAAAATCTCCTGTAACTCCATCCTGTAGCTCAAGAGCTCTGGTGTGCTCCAAATTCGACACCAGAAATTTAGTGGCTTTAGACCCAGTTCTTCTTCGATTGATCTGAGACCAAGGTCTAGTCTCAGAGGGAGAAGCGGGGTAGTTGGAGGTAGAGCCACCAGCTGTCTGATGAATTTGTTTTCGGTGGTGTTGAGGTTTTGGGCCGGTAGATGTCCCCACATTTCCCCCCATAGGTAACTGCACCCCTGGCCTGCATGCTGTAAATTTGAAGAAGTGGGCCAATGGGTTTGTAGGTCGACCTGTTTGGTAACCTGCAAATACCACCCGTTAGCTGTACCAGTTTAATATTGGCCTTAGTCCGATGTGTATCCCAGGTCATATTTTGGTTGATAGTTACCCCTAGGTACTCAAATGTAAAAACCCTCTCTAGTCTCAGTGTGCCTATGGTGGGGCTGGGACGTGTCAATGGCGGGGGATTAAGAATCATATATTTTGTTTTCGAAGCATTGATCTCCAGCCCCCGCTCTGCACAGAATAACGAGAAACCATCCAGAACGCGTTGTATTCCCATTGGGGATTTTGACAGCAGCAGGGTGTCGTCCGCAAACATGATGGCAGGCACCCTGCTGCCGCCGAGCTTTGGAGCATCAATGACCCCCATTTTAGCCAAGTAGGCGATTACCCCATTGACAAAGAGGCAGAAGAGGGTAGGTGCCAGCACACAACCCTGCCTCACCCCCCTGTCAACGGGGAATCTTTCTGAAAGGGTCCCATTCCTGCCACACCTAACCCTCGCAAAGTTATTTTGATGTAACCTTATCAGGATATTCAAAATGTCTGCAGGAATACCCAGGTCCGCCAACACTGACCATAATCTGGCTCTTGATACCAGATCGAAGGCGGCACGCAAGTCTACAAAGACCGTGTATAAGCTTCCGCCCTCGATTATTGCAGTTTTCCAGAACAAGAGGTTCAAACGGAAGATCTGGTCCATTGTTGAAACTCTCCTCCTGAATCCCGCCTGGAGGGGGCTCAGAATGGAGGATTCTTCCATCCAAGTTTGGAGGCGGTCTAATATCAGCCTCCCAAACAATTTCTGTGGAACATCAATGAGGCTGATGGGCCTGTAGTTGGCTGGGAGCAGAGGCGATCCCTTCTTGTATATGGGGACAATCTCTGCGCCCAGCCAAGTACAAGGCACCTCCATGCCCCTCAAGACTGCAAATATGGGGCCCACACGTCAGGCTCTTGTTTAAATAGGTCTCCTGGGAGCCCATCCAAGCCAGGCGCTTTACCTGTTGCCAGCCCGTGAATCGTGGCACGTACCTCCCCCTCCGTGAAGGGGTCCCCCTCGTGTTGCCTGTGTATTTTGGGCGATGCTTGTGATGGGACTCTATCTAGGACCTTATAAAGGGACTGGAAGTGATCCTGCCAGATTTTGGCTGAAATATTGGGCTCAATGGCCGAAGCGAGCTCCTCGGACCCTGTGTTTACTGTTCTCCAGAATTTACGGGAGTCCCTGACAGCTAAGCTGGTGGTGAGATTCTCCCATTTTTCATAGTCCCAGTCAATTTTAGCATGGGTAATCAACTTCTTATGTTCCCTTCTACAAGCCTGTATCACCAATCTATTTTTGCCCTCCTTTATCGATGTCAGCAGGTCTGATTTAGCCTTTCGGCATGCAGCGTTGTACCAGCTGGGGCATTTTGCCCTACTGGCTCCCATCTTTCCCATGGAAAAGAGAACGTCAGCCGTGGACTTAATAAGGTCCTCATGTACCGACCCCAATTGTTCATGAATTCCGTGGGCGCTAGATTGGTCCAGTAGTGCGCTCACCTTCTCTAGTGAGGGAACAACCCGCGCGTACAACTCTGAGAGTTTACCTGGATTGGCAGCTAATTTTTCCCACCTTACTCTCCGTCTATTGTTTGCAAGAACCATCCCTGTGGCGGACCCCTCATCTCCAGCCCCATCTACAACTATACCCGGGAGTAGATATTCTAATTCAAGTGTGTTGTGGTCGCTCTCCTCTCTGGGAATCACCCTGAAATCTATAACATGGGACCACGAGGACAATTGGACCAGAATATAATCTGAATTGCTTTTTCCACAGGTTAGGATATGCTTTGTTATTTATTTTTCTTCCTGCTAATTCCAAATTGAACTTTTTAGCTGAAGCTGAACTTTGGACTCTATTTTGCACATGATCTGGCTGCTACCTACTGTCCTCCGCACATTCTAGGATATGCACTTTTATTCCTTTCTGCTTGCTGTTAACTGTAAATTCTAAATTGAACTTTTGGCCGAAGCTGAATTTTGGACTTTACTTTGTATACGAACTGGCAGCTACTTAATGTCCTTGCATATTCTAGGATATGTTCTGTTACTTCAATCCTTATGCTGCTAATTCTAAATGCTATTTTCTGTCGCAATGGCTATGTGCTGCTGCCCAAATCATGGAAAAATTTACTTTAAGCACTGAGGTTATGCATATTATTTTTACTTAAATGTACCTGCCAATGTTTAATACGGTCCTAAACAAGCGCCATCTTCTACAGTAGAGGTCTTGGGCCTCTGTTTCTGCCGTGAGCTAAATGGTTTTATTGTTGAAAATCTTAAGTATTTTGTATATTGGGATAATTGACAATATTGACTGATGTTATCTAAAGGAATTCTAGCCTTGCTAATGCAGGCCTCTGATTATTTTATGATGGACCGTAGAATGAATTCTGTTATGTTTTATTACTTGTAATAATATGCATATATTTTTTTGTGGACCTATTAGGAGTTCAAAATCGTTAATAAAAAAAAAATATTGAATTAAATATTGAGTAAGGGGATCTATCAATTTCTGAAGGAAAACTCTGGATCTGTTTCCCACATAGTAGTCTTGTGGGATGCTCCGAAAGGTGCTGCCAGGGGATCCTGCATTAGTCGGATGGCTATAAGAAATAAGGATATTAAGGTCTCTTTTCCCTCTCTTGATAAGCTAATCAAAGACAAAACATCTCTCTATAGACTTTCTTGTGACTTCTCTATACTGATAGAGATTAAATGACTCAAATATGAATACAATTCCATTCTCAGCAAGGGGGTTTATTTAACAGTACAGGTTCAAAAAGGTTTTAAAAAACTCTTCTATTTAAACAAGGTCGGTAAGTCCTTAGCTCACATGCAAACACATTAACTCTTATTTCCACACTTGCGGATTCTCAGGGGGTCACTAGAATGAAAACAGCAGTTAGATTATACATTTTAAAGAACTTTAAGGAGGTTCTCTATGCTCCAGAAATCAGAGTTTCGGGAGAAGCATGCATGACCTTTCTTGACTCGGTGACTTTGAAATCTCTCTCAGATGTCGAAAACATCCTTTTTAACAAACCAGTCAAAATGAGGGTAATTATACAGGCAAATAAATGTATTCCTGGGGTGTGAGAAAGCACCCTCTTTCTACATGGTTGCCCCCATTGTTTGCTGAACTGCTGATGTTTCTTTGACTGAGTGTGCCCTGGGCTCCTGCCAATCGGGTACCCAGGGCCTATCTTCTTTCCCTAAAACTGCATTGAAAACAAAACATAATTGGCATCTCTGGCCACAGGTCAGCCCCTGGCAAATGGTACAACGCGTACCCAGGGGACTATGTCCAGGGAAGACTTTTAAGGGCTGCAGCATATATTATGCCACCCATAGAGGCCCTGTACCATTACACTCACACACTGCCTTTGCAGGCTGCGTGTTTTGCTGCAGAACAAAGTAAAGAGTCGACATTGCCCACATCCCTGTGTACCATGCCTACAACCCTGACATAGATCAGTCACCCCTCTAGCTGGGTGCACTCTGCCAGTGGTGAGGGTACAGGTGCATGAGCCCAGTACACCTACAGTGTCTACGTCCATTCTTAGACATTGTAAGTGCAGTGCAGCCATTAAAGTATATGGTGCTGGGAGTCTGTCATTACAAACTTCACAGCCCCATAATGGTTACACTGAAAACTGAGAAGTTGGTATCAAACTTCTCAGCACATTAAACCCACACTGAAGCCAGTGTGGGATGAAATGTAAAATCCACACAGAGGTCATCTTAGAGATGCCACCTAAAAAACGGCCTACCACTAGTGTCCAGGCTGAGTGGCAGCTTTCAGCTGCCACCACCAGACATGTCTCTGGACCCCTGGGTCGAGAACCTTCTGCTCTCGGGGGCCTGAAACAATGCAGATCCTGGGACAAGGTGCCAAGCCTCCTCCTCCAGGATGGGCAGGGTCCACCAAGGGGAAGCTTAAAAGACTTGCCGCCTTTGTGAGCTTCCCCAGGCCACTTGCTGCTTTCAGCAACTGGTACTGACCCCCACTTAGGGCGGGAGAACCGGCAGGAAAAACAGGTGAGGAAGAGAGGTGTGCTCACCTCTGCCAACTCCACCCCTCAGGTGGGGGAGGCGAGGTGAAGCACAACTCTCAGTCCTCTCCATCTTGCAGATGGGGGGACTCAGCCAACCAGGGAAAAGCTTATGCCCCACTCACACTGGAGGGTGGCATGATAGGGGGTCTACCCACCCCAGGAAAGGGACCTTTTGATCCCAACCTTTTTACCTACCTGTAACACCCTTAAATCTAGTATTTAGGGGCATGCTTGTACCTTGCTTCCTCAGACAAGAAATAGGAAGAAGAATAGAAGAAGAAGGACCGAACAGCTGTGCCGAAGCTAACAAGAGGATGATGCCTACTGACTTGGCCCCAGCCCTGCCGGCCTGTCCCCACCTCGAACCTCTACAAGCGAAGCCCTGGTGTGTCCTGCAGCCAGCAGACTCAAGAACCCCGAGGACATGTCCTGCCATCAAAAGAAAAGACTCTGTCTCCTGTGAACACCGTTATTTGTTTACCAACAGACTCCAGCTCTGGCAGGATTCGCGAGCCTGCACCACTCTGCACCCGACGCCCAGAGCCCGAGATCGAGTGGCCCAACACCAAGAGGAGGTCTCCCCGGCGATCTTGACCCGAGATCCGGTGAACCCAACCTGCCTCAAGCCTCCAAATGATGCCTGAAGCCTCAGACCGGAAGGTCCCCCCTCAACCGTAACCAGAAGCTGGTAAGAAGATCCTACCCTAATAGGCACCCCACAGCCTTGGTTGGCCCAACCGCCGGTGCCTAACCACACCCCAGCATCCCAACTTACCTCTCCAAGAGGTGGTTGCACCCAGAAGACCTTCGTCCCGAGCCTGCAGGTTGGACCTAGAGACCAGACTCCTAGCTCTAGAGAGACAAAGAGTGCAGATATGGGCCTAGCAGGTCCTCCCTGGACTGGAAACAAGGATCCTAGGACCGGTTTCGGGCTTTCAGCCCTCATCAGCCAGGATAGCTTGCCTCCAGTGGCACGGAGAGCACGGGACCCACATCTGGGCATACCCGTCCCACTCGGGGTGGCAAATGCAAAAAGAACAATTGATTGACATAATGCAGAACAATGTCATACATTCACACCTGTCCATAGATCTGGGCCTAAATCCATCATGTTTCTGCTCACTATGCCCTTCCAGATTGGACCCAGCCATATGCAAATCAGTCTTTACCCAGCACCCAATGGGAACAGTCCAGCCCAAACTGTGGACCTATTAGGAGTTCAAAATCGTTAATAAAAAAAAAATATTGAATTAAATATTGAGTAAGGCGATCTATCAATTTCTGAAGGAAAACTCTGGATCTGTTTCCCACATAGTAGTCTTGTGGGATGCTCCGAAAGGTGCTGCCAGGGGATCCTGCATTAGTCGGATGGCTATAAGAAATAAGGATATTAAGGTCTCTTTTCCCTCTCTTGATAAGCTAATCAAAGACAAAACATCTCTCTATAGACTTTCTTGTGACTTCTCTATACTGATAGAGATTAAATGACTCAAATATGAATACAATTCCATTCTCAGCAAGGGGGTTTATTTAACAGTACAGGTTCAAAAAGGTTTTAAAAAACTCTTCTATTTAAACAAGGTCGGTAAGTCCTTAGCTCACATGCAAACACATTAACTCTTATTTCCACACTTGCGGATTCTCAGGGGGTCACTAGAATGAAAACAGCAGTTAGATTATACATTTTAAAGAACTTTAAGGAGGTTCTCTATGCTCCAGAAATCAGAGTTTCGGGAGAAGCATGCATGACCTTTCTTGACTCGGTGACTTTGAAATCTCTCTCAGATGTCGAAAACATCCTTTTTAACAAACCAGTCAAAATGAGGGTAATTATACAGGCAAATAAATGTATTCCTGGGGTGTGAGAAAGCACCCTCTTTCTACATGGTTGCCCCCATTGTTTGCTGAACTGCTGATGTTTCTTTGACTGAGTGTGCCCTGGGCTCCTGCCAATCGGGTACCCAGGGCCTAACTTCTTTCCCTAAAACTGCATTGAAAACAAAACATAATTGGCATCTCTGGCCACAGGTCAGCCCCTGGCAAATGGTACAACGCGTACCCAGGGGACTATGTCCAGGGAAGACTTTTAAGGGCTGCAGCATATATTATGCCACCCATAGAGGCCATGTACCATTACACTCACACACTGCCTTTGCAGGCTGCGTGTTTTGCTGCAGAACAAAGTAAAGAGTCGACATTGCCCACATCCCTGTGTACCATGCCTACAACCCTGACATAGATCAGTCACCCCTCTAGCTGGGTGCACTCTGCCAGTGGTGAGGGTACAGGTGCATGAGCCCAGTACACCTACAGTGTCTACGTCCATTCTTAGACATTGTAAGTGCAGTGCAGCCATTAAAGTATATGGTGCTGGGAGTCTGTCATTACAAACTCCACAGCCCCATAATGGTTACACTGAAAACTGAGAAGTTGGTATCAAACTTCTCAGCACATTAAACCCACACTGAAGCCAGTGTGGGATGAAATGTAAAATCCACACAGAGGTCATCTTAGAGATGCCACCTAAAAAACGGCCTACCACTAGTGTCCAGGCTGAGTGGCAGCTTTCAGCTGCCACCACCAGACATGTCTCTGGACCCCTGGGTCGAGAACCTTCTGCTCTCGGGGGCCTGAAACAATGCAGATCCTGGGACAAGGTGCCAAGCCTCCTCCTCCAGGATGGGCAGGGTCCACCAAGGGGAAGCTTAAAAGACTTGCCGCCTTTGTGAGCTTCCCCAGGCCACTTGCTGCTTTCAGCAACTGGTACTGACCCCCACTTAGGGCGGGAGAACCGGCAGGAAAAACAGGTGAGGAAGAGAGGTGTGCTCACCTCTGCCAACTCCACCCCTCAGGTGGGGGAGGCGAGGTGAAGCACAACTCTCAGTCCTCTCCATCTTGCAGATGGGGGGACTCAGCCAACCAGGGAAAAGCTTATGCCCCACTCACACTGGAGGGTGGCATGATAGGGGGTCTACCCACCCCAGGAAAGGGACCTTTTGATCCCAACCTTTTTACCTACCTGTAACACCCTTAAATCTAGTATTTAGGGGCATGCTTGTACCTTGCTTCCTCAGACAAGAAATAGGAAGAAGAATAGAAGAAGAAGGACCGAACAGCTGTGCCGAAGCTAACAAGAGGATGATGCCTACTGACTTGGCCCCAGCCCTGCCGGCCTGTCCCCACCTCGAACCTCTACAAGCGAAGCCCTGGTGTGTCCTGCAGCCAGCAGACTCAAGAACCCCGAGGACATGTCCTGCCATCAAAAGAAAAGACTCTGTCTCCTGTGAACACCGTTATTTGTTTACCAACAGACTCCAGCTCCGGCAGGATTCGCGAGCCTGCACCACTCTGCACCCGACGCCCAGAGCCCGAGATCGAGTGGCCCAACACCAAGAGGAGGTCTCCCCGGCGATCTTGACCCGAGATCCGGTGAACCCAACCTGCCTCAAGCCTCCAAATGATGCCTGAAGCCTCAGACCGGAAGGTCCCCCCTCAACCGTAACCAGAAGCTAGTAAGAAGATCCTACCCTAATAGGCACCCCACAGCCTTGGTTGGCCCAACCGCCGGTGCCTAACCACACCCCAGCATCCCAACTTACCTCTCCAAGAGGTGGTTGCACCCAGAAGACCTTCGTCCCGAGCCTGCAGGTTGGACCTAGAGACCAGACTCCTAGCTCTAGAGAGACAAAGAGTGCAGATATGGGCCTAGCAGGTCCTCCCTGGACTGGAAACAAGGATCCTAGGACCGGTTTCGGGCTTTCAGCCCTCATCAGCCAGGATAGCTTGCCTCCAGTGGCACGGAGAGCACGGGACCCACATCTGGGCATACCCGTCCCACTCGGGGTGGCAAATGCAAAAAGAACAATTGATTGACATAATGCAGAACAATGTCATACATTCACACCTGTCCATAGATCTGGGCCTAAATCCATCATGTTTCTGCTCACTATGCCCTTCCAGATTGGACCCAGCCATATGCAAATCAGTCTTTACCCAGCACCCAATGGGAACAGTCCAGCCCAAACTGTGGACCTATTAGGAGTTCAAAATCGTTAATAAAAAAAAAATATTGAATTAAATATTGAGTAAGGGGATCTATCAATTTCTGAAGGAAAACTCTGGATCTGTTTCCCACATAGTAGTCTTGTGGGATGCTCCGAAAGGTGCTGCCAGGGGATCCTGCATTAGTCGGATGGCTATAAGAAATAAGGATATTAAGGTCTCTTTTCCCTCTCTTGATAAGCTAATCAAAGACAAAAAATCTCTCTATAGACTTTCTTGTGACTTCTCTATACTGATAGAGATTAAAAGACTCAAATATGAATACAATTCCATTCTCAGCAAGGGGGTTTATTTAACAGTACAGGTTCAAAAAGGTTTTAAAAAACTCTTCTATTTAAACAAGGTCGGTAAGTCCTTAGCTCACATGCAAACACATTAACTCTTATTTCCACACTTGCGGATTCTCAGGGGGTCACTAGAATGAAAACAGCAGTTAGATTATACATTTTAAAGAACTTTAAGGAGGTTCTCTATGCTCCAGAAATCAGAGTTTCGGGAGAAGCATGCATGACCTTTCTTGACTCGGTGACTTTGAAATCTCTCTCAGATGTCGAAAACATCCTTTTTAACAAACCAGTCAAAATGAGGGTAATTATACAGGCAAATAAATGTATTCCTGGGGTGTGAGAAAGCACCCTCTTTCTACATGGTTGCCCCCATTGTTTGCTGAACTGCTGATGTTTCTTTGACTGAGTGTGCCCTGGGCTCCTGCCAATCGGGTACCCAGGGCCTATCTTCTTTCCCTAAAACTGCATTGAAAACAAAACATAATTGGCATCTCTGGCCACAGGTCAGCCCCTGGCAAATGGTACAACGCGTACCCAGGGGACTATGTCCAGGGAAGACTTTTAAGGGCTGCAGCATATATTATGCCACCCATAGAGGCCCTGTACCATTACACTCACACACTGCCTTTGCAGGCTGCGTGTTTTGCTGCAGAACAAAGTAAAGAGTCGACATTGCCCACATCCCTGTGTACCATGCCTACAACCCTGACATAGATCAGTCACCCCTCTAGCTGGGTGCACTCTGCCAGTGGTGAGGGTACAGGTGCATGAGCCCAGTACACCTACAGTGTCTACGTCCATTCTTAGACATTGTAAGTGCAGTGCAGCCATTAAAGTATATGGTGCTGGGAGTCTGTCATTACAAACTCCACAGCCCCATAATGGTTACACTGAAAACTGAGAAGTTGGTATCAAACTTCTCAGCACATTAAACCCACACTGAAGCCAGTGTGGGATGAAATGTAAAATGCACACAGAGGTCATCTTAGAGATGCCACCTAAAAAACGGCCTACCACTAGTGTCCAGGCTGAGTGGCAGCTTTCAGCTGCCACCACCAGACATGTCTCTGGACCCCTGGGTCGAGAACCTTCTGCTCTCGGGGGCCTGAAACAATGCAGATCCTGGGACAAGGTGCCAAGCCTCCTCCCCCAGGATGGGCAGGGTCCACCAAGGGGAAGCTTAAAAGACTTGCCGTCTTTGTGAGCTTCCCCAGGCCACTTGCTGCTTTCAGCAACTGGTACTGACCCCCACTTAGGGCGGGAGAACCGGCAGGAAAAACAGGTGAGGAAGAGAGGTGTGCTCACCTCTGCCAACTCCACCCCTCAGGTGGGGGAGGCGAGGTGAAGCACAACTCTCAGTCCTCTCCATCTTGCAGATGGGGGGACTCAGCCAACCAGGGAAAAGCTTATGCCCCACTCACACTGGAGGGTGGCATGATAGGGGGTCTACCCACCCCAGGAAAGGGACCTTTTGATCCCAACCTTTTTACCTACCTGTAACACCCTTAAATCTAGTATTTAGGGGCATGCTTGTACCTTGCTTCCTCAGACAAGAAATAGGAAGAAGAATAGAAGAAGAAGGACCGAACAGCTGTGCCGAAGCTAACAAGAGGATGATGCCTACTGACTTGGCCCCAGCCCTGCCGGCCTGTCCCCACCTCGAACCTCTACAAGCGAAGCCCTGGTGTGTCCTGCAGCCAGCAGACTCAAGAACCCCGAGGACATGTCCTGCCATCAAAAGAAAAGACTCTGTCTCCTGTGAACACCGTTATTTGTTTACCAACAGACTGCAGCTCCGGCAGGATTCGCGAGTCTGCACCACTCTGCACCCGACGCCCAGAGCCCGAGATCGAGTGGCCCAACACCAAGAGGAGGTCTCCCCGGCGATCTTGACCTGAGATCCGGTGAACCCAACCTGCCTCAAGCCTCCAAATGATGCCTGAAGCCTCAGACCGGAAGGTCCCCCCTCAACCGTAACCAGAAGCTGGTAAGAAGATCCTACCCTAATAGGCACCCCACAGCCTTGGTTGGCCCAACCGCCGGTGCCTAACCACACCCCAGCATCCCAACTTACCTCTCCAAGAGGTGGTTGCACCCAGAAGACCTTCGTCCCGAGCCTGCAGGTTGGACCTAGAGACCAGACTCCTAGCTCTAGAGAGACAAAGAGTGCAGATATGGGCCTAGCAGGTCCTCCCTGGACTGGAAACAAGGATCCTAGGACCGGTTTCGGGCTTTCAGCCCTCATCAGCCAGGATAGCTTGCCTCCAGTGGCACGGAGAGCACGGGACCCACGTCTGGGCATACCCGTCCCACTCGGGGTGGCAAATGCAAAAAGAACAATTGATTGACATAATGCAGAACAATGTCATACATTCACACCTGTCCATAGATCTGGGCCTAAATCCATCATGTTTCTGCTCACTATGCCCTTCCAGATTGGACCCAGCCATATGCAAATCAGTCTTTACCCAGCACCCAATGGGAACAGTCCAGCCCAAACTCCCAGGCCAGGTCCTCTTTGGACTGGAAACAAGCATCCTAGGACCTGTTTCATGGATGTGTCTGAACAGGGGTGGTGAAGTGAGCTAAAGTATGATGATGGATTTAACCCAGATCTGTGACTGGAGTTGAGTATCTGAAAAGTTTCAGTGCTCCGTCCATCATCTCCTTGTGTTTGCTTTGTTCACCCTAATTTGGCAGGGTATGCCTAGACTTGGGTCCCTTTCTCACTTTGCCACTGGATTCAAGCTAGCCTGGCTGATGAGGGCTGTTAGCCCTAAACCGGTCCCAGGATGCTTGTTTCTGGTCCAGGGAAGACATGGCTTGGCAGTTCGGGCTGGACTGTTCCTATGAGGCACAGGGTCAAGACTGATTTGCATATAGCTGTGTCTGAACTCGGGTGGGGAAGTGAGCTAAAGAATGATGATGGATTCAACCCAGATCTGTGACTGGGAGTGATTGTCTGAAATGTTTCAGCACTCCGTCCATCATCTCCTTGTGTTTGCTTTGTTCACCCTAAGTTGGCAGGGTATTCCCAGACGTGGGTCCCTTGTTCACTTTGCCTCTGGAATCAAGCTAGCCTGGCTGATGAGGGCTGTTAGCCAGAAACCGGTCCTAGGATGCTTGTTTCCGGTCCAGGGACGACATGGCTTGGCAGTTCGGGCTGGACTGTTCCCATGAGGCACAGAGTCAAGACTGATTTGCATATAGCTGCGCCTTAACTGGGGTGGCAAAGTGAGCTCAAAAATGATGATGGATTCAACCCAGATATGTGACTGGGAGTGATTGTCTGAAATGTTTCAGCACTCCGTCCATCATCTTCTTGTGTTTGCTTTGTTCACCCTAAGTTGGCAGGGTATGCCCAGACGTGGGTCCCTTGTTCACTTTGCCTCTGGAATCAAGCTAGCCTGGCTGATGAGGGCTGTTAGCCAGAAACCGGTCCTAGGATGCTTGTTTCCGGTCCAGGGACGACATGGCTTGGCAGTTCGGGCTGGACTGTTCCCATGAGGCACAGAGTCAAGACTTATTTGCATATAGCTGTGCCTTAACTGGGGTGGCAAATTGAGCTCAAGAATGATGATGGATTCAACCCAGATCTATGACTGGGAGTGATTGTCTGAAATGTTTCAGCACTCCGTCCATCATCTCCTTGTGTTTGCTTTGTTCACCCTAAGTTGGCAGGGTATGCCCAGACGTGGGTCCCTTGTTCACTTTGCCTCTGGAATCAAGCTAGCCTGGCTGATGAGGGCTGTTAGCCAGAAACCGGTCCTAGGATGCTTGTTTCCGGTCCAGGGACGACATGGCTTGGCAGTTCGGGCTGGACTGTTCCCATGAGGCACAGAGTCAAGACTGATTTGCATATAGCTGTGCCTTAACTGGGGTGGCAAAGTGAGCTCAAAAATGATGATGGATTCAACCCAGATCTGTGACTGGGAGTGAGTGTCTGAAATGTTTCAGCACTCTGTCCATCATCTCCTTGTGTTTGCTTTGTTCACCCTAAGTTGGCAGGGTATGCCCAGACGTGGGTCCCTTGTTCACTTTGCCGCTGGATTCCAGCTAGCCTGGCTGATGAGGGCTGTTAGCCCGAAACCGGTCCTAATATGCTTGTTTCCGGTCCAGGGACGACATGGCTTGGCAGTTCGGGCTGGACTGTTCCCATGAGGCACAGAGTCAAGACTGATTTGCATATAGCTGTGCCTGAACTGGGGTGGCAAAGTGAGCTAAAGAATGATGATGGATTCAGCCCAGATCTGTGACTGGCGGTGAGTGTCTGAAAAGTTTCAGCGCTCCGTCTATCATCTCCTTGTGTTTGATTTATTCGCCCTAAGTAGGAAGGGTATGCCCAGACGTGGGTAACTTGCTCACTTTGCCACTGGATTCAAGCTAGCCTGGCTGATGATGGTTGTTAGCCCAAAACCGGCTCTTGGATGCTTGATTCCGGTCCAGGGAAGACATGGCTTGGCAGTTCTGGCTGGACTGTTCCCATGAGGCACAATGTCAAGACTGATTTGCTTATAGCTGTGTCTGAACTGGGGTTGCAAGTGAGCTAAAGAATGATGATAGATTCAACCCATATCTGTTACTGGGGTTTAGTGTCTGAAAGTTTCAGCGCTCCGTCCATCATCTCCTTGTGTTTGCTTTCTTCGCCATAACTTGGCAGGGTATGCCCAGACGTGGGTCCCTTGCTCACTTTGCCACTGGATTCAAGCTAGCCTGGCTGATGAGGGCTGTTAGCCAGAAACCGGTCCTAGGATGCTTGTTTCCGGTCCAGGGACGACATGGCTTGGCAGTTCGGGCTGGACTGTTGCCATGAGGCACAGAGTCAAGACTGATTTGCATATAGCTGTGCCTTAACTGGGGTGGCAAAGTGAGCTCAAGAATGATGATGGATTCAACCCAGATCTGTGACTGGGATTGATTGTCTGAAATGTTTCAGCACTCCGTCCATCATCTCCTTGTGTTTGCTTTGTTCACCCTAAGTTGGCAGGGTATGCCCAGACGTGGGTCCCTTGTTCACTTTGCCTCTGGAATCAAGCTAGCCTGGCTGATGAGGGCTGTTAGCCAGAAACCGGTCCTAGGTTGCTTGTTTCCGGTCCAGGGACGACATGGCTTGGCAGTTCGGGCTGGACTGTTCCCATGAGGCACAGAGTCAAGACTGATTTGCATATAGCTGTGCCTTAACTGGGGTGGCAAAGTGAGCTAAAAAATGATGATGGATTCAACCCAGATCTGTGACTGGGGGTGAGTGTCTGAAAAGTTTCAGCGCTCCGTCCATCATCTCCTTGTGTTTGATTTGTTCGCCCTAAGTTGGCAGGGTATGCCCAGACATGGGTCACTTGCTCACTTTGCCACTGGATTCAAGCTAGCCTGGCTGATGAGGGCTGTTAGCCCAAAACCGGTCCCAGGGTGCTTGTTTCCGGTCCAGGGACGACATGGCTTGGCAGTTCGGGCTGGACTGTTCCCATGAGGCACAGAGTCAAGACTGATTTGCATATAGCTGTGCCTTAACTGGGGTGGCAAAGTGAGCTAAAAAATGATGATGGATTCAACCCAGATCTGTGACTGGGGGTGAGTGTCTGAAAAGTTTCAGCGCTCCGTCCATCATCTCCTTGTGTTTGATTTGTTCGCCCTAAGTTGGCAGGGTATGCCCAGACATGGGTCACTTGCTCACTTTGCCACTGGATTCAAGCTAGCCTGGCTGATGAGGGCTGTTAGCCCAAAACCGGTCCCAGGGTGCTTGTTTCCGGTCCAGGGACGACATGGCTTGGCAGTTCAGGCTGGACTGTTCCCATGAGGCACAGAGTCAAGACTGATTTGCATATAGCTGTGCCTTAACTGGGGTGGCAAAGTGAGCTAAAAAATGATGATGGATTCAACCCAGATCTGTGACTGGGGGTGAGTGTCTGAAAAGTTTCAGCGCTCCGTCCATCATCTCCTTGTGTTTGATTTGTTCGCCCTAAGTAGGCAGGGTATGCCCAGATGTGGGTCACTTGCTCACTTTGCCACTGGATTCAAGCTAGCCTGGCTGATGATGGTTGTTAGCCCAAAACCGGCTCTTGGATGCTTGATTCCGGTCCAGGGAAGACATGGCTTGGCAGTTCTGGCTGGACTGTTCCCATGAGGCACAATGTCAAGACTGATTTGCTTATAGCTGTGTCTGAACTGGGGTTGCAAGTGAGCTAAAGAATGATGATAGATTCAACCCATATCTGTTACTGGGGTTTAGTGTCTGAAAGTTTCAGCGCTCCGTCCATCATCTCCTTGTGTTTGCTTTCTTCGCCATAACTTGGCAGGGTATGCCCAGAAGTGGGTCCCTTGCTCACTTTGCCACTGGATTCAAGCTAGCCTGGCTGATGAGGGCTGTTAGCCAGAAACCGGTCCTAGGATGCTTGTTTCCGGTCCAGGGACGACATGGCTTGGCAGTTCGGGCTGGACTGTTGCCATGAGGCACAGAGTCAAGACTGATTTGCATATAGCTGTGCCTTAACTGGGGTGGCAAAGTGAGCTCAAGAATGATGATGGATTCAACCCAGATCTGTGACTGGGATTGATTGTCTGAAATGTTTCAGCACTCCGTCCATCATCTCCTTGTGTTTGCTTTGTTCACCCTAAGTTGGCAGGGTATGCCCAGACGTGGGTCCCTTGTTCACTTTGCCTCTGGAATCAAGCTAGCCTGGCTGATGAGGGCTGTTAGCCAGAAACCGGTCCTAGGTTGCTTGTTTCCGGTCCAGGGACGACATGGCTTGGCAGTTCGGGCTGGACTGTTTCCATGAGGCACAGAGTCAAGACTGATTTGCATATAGCTGTGCCTTAACTGGGGTGGCAAAGTGAGCTAAAAAATGATGATGGATTCAACCCAGATCTGTGACTGGGGGTGAGTGTCTGAAAAGTTTCAGCGCTCCGTCCATCATCTCCTTGTGTTTGATTTGTTCACCCTAAGTTGGCAGGGTATGCCCAGACATGGGTCACTTGCTCACTTTGCCACTGGATTCAAGCTAGCCTGGCTGATGAGGGCTGTTAGCCCAAAACCGGTCCCAGGGTGCTTGGTTCCGGTCCAGGGACGACATGGCTTGGCAGTTCGGGCTGGACTGTTCCCATGAGGCACAGAGTCAAGACTGATTTGCATATAGCTGTGCCTTAACTGGGGTGGCAAAGTGAGCTAAAAAATGATGATGGATTCAACCCAGATCTGTGACTGGGGGTGAGTGTCTGAAAAGTTTCAGCGCTCCGTCCATCATCTCCTTGTGTTTGATTTGTTCGCCCTAAGTAGGCAGGGTATGCCCAGATGTGGGTCACTTGCTCACTTTGCCACTGGATTCAAGCTAGCCTGGCTGATGAGGGCTGTTAGCCCGAAACCGGTCCTAGGATGCTTGATTCCGGTCCAGGGAAGACATGTCTTGGCAGTTCTGGCTGGACTGTTCCCATGAGGCACAAGGTCAAGACTGATTTGCTTATAGCTGTGTCTCAACTGGGGTGCCGAAGTGAGCTAAAGAATGATGATGGATTCAACCGATATCTGTTACTGGGGTTTAGTGTCTGAAAGTTTCAGCGCTCCGTCCATCATCTCCTTGTGTTTGCTTTCTTTGCCATAACTTGGCAGGGAATGCCCAGACGTGGGTCCCTTGCTCACTTTGCCACTGGATTCAAGCTAGCCTGGCTGATGAGGGCTGTTAGCCAGACACCGGTCCTAGAATGCTTGTTTCCGGTCCAGGGACGACATGGCTTGGCACTTCGGGCTGGACTGTTCCCATGAGGCACAGAGTCAAGACTGATTTGCATATAGCTGTGCCTTAACTGGGGTGGCAAAGTGAGCTCAAAAATGATGATGGATTCAACCCAGATATGTGACTGGGAGTGATTGTCTGAAATGTTTCAGCACTCCGTCCATCATCTCTTTGTGTTTGCTTTGTTCACCTAAGTTGGCAGGGTATGCCCAGACGTGGGTCCCTTGTTCACTTTGCCTCTGGAATCAAGCTAGCCTGGCTGATGAGGGCTGTTAGCCCGAAACCGGTCCTAGGATGCTTGATTCCGGTCCAGGGAAGACATGGCTTGGCAGTTCTGGCTGGACTGTTCCCATGAGGCACAAGGTTAAGACTGATTTGCTTATAGCTGTGTCTGAACTGGGGTGGCGAACTGAGCTAAAGAATGATGATGGATTCAACCCATATCTGTTACTGGGGTTTAGTGTCTGAAAGTTTCAGCGCTCCGTCCATCATCTCCTTGTGTTTGCTTTCTTCGCCATAACTTGGCAGGGTATGCCCAGACATGGGTCCCTTGCTCACTTTGCCACTGGATTCAAGCTAGCCTGGCTGATGAGGGCTGTTAGCCCAAAACCGGTACCAGGATGCTTGTTTCAGGTCCAGGGAGGACATGGTTTGGCAGTTCGGGCTGGACTGTTACCATGAGGCACAGGGTCAAGACTGATTTGCATATAGCTGTGTCTGAACTGAGGTGGCAAAGTGAGCTAAAGAATGATGATGGATTCAACCCAGATCTGTGACTGGGAGTGAGTGTCTGAAATGTTTCAGCACTCCGTCCATCATCTCCTTGCATTTGCTTTGTTCACCCTAAGTTGGCAGGGTATGCCCAGACGTGGGTCCCTTGTTCACTTTGCCTCTGGATTCAAGCTAGTCTGGCTGATGAGGGCTGTTAGCCCGAAACCATTCCTAGGATGCCTGTTTCCGGTCCAGGGACGACATGGCTTGGCAGTTCGGGCTGGACCGTTCCCATGAGGCACAGAGTCAAGACTGATTTGCATATAGCTGTGCCTGAACTGGGGTGGCAAAGTGAGCTAAAGAATGATGATGGATCCAACCCAGATCTGTGACTGGGGGGGAGTGTCTGAAAAGTTTCAGCGCTCCGTCCATCATCTCCTTGTGTTTGATTTGTTCGCCCTAAGTAGGCAGGGTATGTCCAGACGTGGGTCACTTGCTCACTTTGCCACTGGATTCAAGCTAGCCTGGCTGATGAGGGCTGTTAGCCCGAAACCGGTCCTAGGATGCTTGATTCCGGTCCAGGGAAGACATGGCTTGGCAGTTCTGGCTGGACTGTTCCCATGAGGCACAAGGTTAAGACTGATTTGCTTATAGCTATGTCTGAACTGGGGTTGCAAGTGAGCTAAAGAATGATGATAGATTCAACCCATATCTGTTACTGGGGTTTAGTGTCTGAAAGTTTCAGCGCTCCGTCCATCTTCTCCTTGTGTTTGCTTTCTTCGCCATAACTTGGCAGGGTATGCCCAGACGTGGGTCCCTTGCTCACTTTGCCACTGGATTCAAGCTAGCCTGGCTGATGAGGGCTGTTAGCCAGAAACCGGTCCTAGGATGCTTGTTTCCGGTCCAGGGACGACATGGCTTGGCAGTTCGGGCTGGACTGTTGCCATGAGGCACAGAGTCAAGACTGATTTGCATATAGCTGTGCCTTAACCTGGGTGGCAAAGTGAGCTCAAGAATGATGATGGATTCAACCCAGATCTGTGACTGGGATTGATTGTCTGAAATGTTTCAGCACTCCGTCCATCATCTCCTTGTGTTTGCTGTGTTCACCCTAAGTTGGCAGGGTATGCCCAGACGTGGGTCCCTTGTTCACTTTGCCTCTGGAATCAAGCTAGCCTGGCTGATGAGGGCTGTTAGCCAGAAACCGGTCCTAGGTTGCTTGTTTCCGGTCCAGGGACGACATGGCTTGGCAGTTCGGGCTGGACTGTTCCCATGAGGCACAGAGTCAAGACTGATTTGCATATAGCTGTGCCTTAACTGGGGTGGCAAAGTGAGCTAAAAAATGATGATAGATTCAACCCAGATCTGTGACTGGGGGTGAGTGTCTGAAAAGTTTCAGCGCTCCGTCCATCATCTCCTTGTGTTTGATTTGTTCGCCCTAAGTTGGCAGGGTATGCCCAGACATGGGTCACTTGCTCACTTTGCCACTGGATTCAAGCTAGCCTGGCTGATGAGGGCTGTTAGCCCAAAACCGGTCCCAGGGTGCTTGCTTCCGGTCCAGGGACGACATGGCTTGGCAGTTCGGGCTGGACTGTTCCCATGAGGCACAGAGTCAAGACTGATTTGCATATAGCTGTGCCTTAACTGGGGTGGCAAAGTGAGCTAAAAAATGATGATGGATTCAACCCAGATCTGTGACTGGGGGTGAGTGTCTGAAAAGTTTCAGCGCTCCGTCCATCATCTCCTTGTGTTTGATTTGTTCGCCCTAAGTAGGCAGGGTATGCCCAGATGTGGGTCACTTGCTCACTTTGCCACTGGATTCAAGCTAGCCTGGCTGATGAGGGCTGTTAGCCCGAAACCGGTCCTAGGATGCTTGATTCCGGTCCAGGGAAGACATGTCTTGGCAGTTCTGGCTGGACTGTTCCCATGAGGCACAAGGTCAAGACTGATTTGCTTATAGCTGTGTCTCAACTGGGGTGCCGAAGTGAGCTAAAGAATGATGATGGATTCAACCGATATCTGTTACTGGGGTTTAGTGTCTGAAAGTTTCAGCGCTCCGTCCATCATCTCCTTGTGTTTGCTTTCTTTGCCATAACTTGACAGGGTATGCCCAGACGTGGGTCCCTTGCTCACTTTGCCACTGGATTCAAGCTAGCCTGGCTGATGAGGGCTGTTAGCCAGACACCGGTCCTAGAATGCTTGTTTCCGGTCCAGGGACGACATGGCTTGGCACTTCGGGCTGGACTGTTCCCATGAGGCACAGAGTCAAGACTGATTTGCATATAGCTGTGCCTTAACTGGGGTGGCAAAGTGAGCTCAAAAATGATGATGGATTCAACCCAGATATGTGACTGGGAGTGATTGTCTGAAATGTTTCAGCACTCCGTCCATCATCTCCTTGTGTTTGCTTTGTTCACCTAAGTTGGCAGGGTATGCCCAGACGTGGGTCCCTTGTTCACTTTGCCTCTGGAATCAAGCTAGCCTGGATGATGAGGGCTGTTAGCCCGAAACCGGTCCTAGGATGCTTGATTCCGGTCCAGGGAAGACATGGCTTGGCAGTTCTGGCTGGACTGTTCCCATGAGGCACAAGGTTAAGACTGATTTGCTTATAGCTGTGTCTGAACTGGGGTGGCGAACTGAGCTAAAGAATGATGATGGATTCAACCCATATCTGTTACTGGGGTTTAGTGTCTGAAAGTTTCAGCGCTCCGTCCATCATCTCCTTGTGTTTGCTTTCTTCGCCATAACTTGGCAGGGTATGCCCAGACATGGGTCCCTTGCTCACTTTGCCACTGGATTCAAGCTAGCCTGGCTGATGAGGGCTGTTAGCCCAAAACCGGTACCAGGATGCTTGTTTCAGGTCCAGGGAGGACATGGTTTGGCAGTTCGGGCTGGACTGTTACCATGAGGCACAGGGTCAAGACTGATTTGCATATAGCTGTGTCTGAACTGAGGTGGCAAAGTGAGCTAAAGAATGATGATGGATTCAACCCAGATCTGTGACTGGGAGTGAGTGTCTGAAATGTTTCAGCACTCCGTCCATCATCTCCTTGCATTTGCTTTGTTCACCCTAAGTTGGCAGGGTATGCCCAGACGTGGGTCCCTTGTTCACTTTGCCTCTGGATTCAAGCTAGTCTGGCTGATGAGGGCTGTTAGCCCGAAACCATTCCTAGGATGCCTGTTTCCGGTCCAGGGACGACATGGCTTGGCAGTTCGGGCTGGACCGTTCCCATGAGGCACAGAGTCAAGACTGATTTGCATATAGCTGTGCCTGAACTGGGGTGGCAAAGTGAGCTAAAGAATGATGATGGATCCAACCCAGATCTGTGACTGGGGGTGAGTGTCTGAAAAGTTTCAGCGCTCCGTCCATCATCTCCTTGTGTTTGATTTGTTCGCCCTAAGTAGGCAGGGTATGTCCAGACGTGGGTCACTTGCTCACTTTGCCACTGGATTCAAGCTAGCCTGGCTGATGAGGGCTGTTAGCCCGAAACCGGTCCTAGGATGCTTGATTCCGGTCCAGGGAAGACATGGCTTGGCAGTTCTGGCTGGACTGTTCCCATGAGGCACAAGGTTAAGACTGATTTGCTTATAGCTGTGTCTGAACTGGGGTGGCGAAGTGAGCTAAAGAATGATGATGGATTCAACCCATATCTGTTACTGGGGTTTAGTGTCTGAAAGTTTCAGCGCTCCGTCCATCATCTCCTTGTGTTTGCTTTCTTCGCCATAACTTGGCAGGGTATGCCCAGACGTGGGTCCCTTGCTCACTTTGCCACTGGATTCAAGCTAGCCTGGCTGATGAGGGCTGTTAGCCCAAAACCGGTCCCAGGATGCTTGTTTCAGGTCCAGGGAGGACATGGTTTGGCAGTTCGGGCTGGACTGTTACCATGAGGCACAGGGTCAAGACTGATTTGCATATAGCTGTGTCTGAACTGAGGTGGCAAAGTGAGCTAAAGAATGATGATGGATTCAACCCAGATCTGTGACTGGGAGTGAGTGTCTGAAATGTTTCAGCACTCCGTCCATCATCTCCTTGCATTTGCTTTGTTCACCCTAAGTTGGCAGGGTATGCCCAGACGTGGGTCCCTTGTTCACTTTGCCTCTGGATTCAAGCTAGTCTGGCTGATGAGGGCTGTTAGCCCGAAACCATTCCTAGGATGCCTGTTTCCGGTCCAGGGACGACATGGCTTGGCAGTTCGGGCTGGACCGTTCCCATGAGGCACAGAGTCAAGACTGATTTGCATATAGCTGTGTCTGAACTGGGATGGCGAAGTGAGCTAAAGAATGATGATGGATTCAACCCAGATCTGTGACTGGGGGTGAGTGTCTGAAAAGTTTCCGCGCTCTGTCCATCATCTCCTTGTGTTTACTTTAGCCTTTAGCTGCGTGGCCACCCAACTTAAAGAAATATTTGAAATTAATGGAACTAGAATAGAAGCTCTGAGGGATACAGGTGCCAGTGTCACTATGGTGAGAGATACACTGGTTTCTCCTGTGCAATACTTGAATAGAAGCACTTACCCAGTCACCAATGCTGACAGTGTGACCACTAACCATGCAATGGCTATGGTAACATTAGACTGGGGGTGGGGTTACTGGCATGAACCAAGTAGTGGTCTCTCCAAAGCTTCCAGCTGCATGTCTGCTTGGCAGTGACCTGGAAACCTCAGCATGGGCTGAGGTAGAATTGGAAACCCATGCAGCAATGTTGGATATCCCTGAGATGGATTGTGTGAAAACAAGAGCATAGAGCAGAAAACAGAGTGAAAAAGAAATGTTGGAGACTGCAAGTATGGCCCAACCTTCCAAGAGGAAAGGTAAGACGACTGGGAAACCAGCTTCTGTACAGCAAAAGGATCGGGACTCCTCTCCTTAGGGAGAGGATTTGTACACCCCAGAGGGAACTGAGCCCATGGCGCTTGACCCTTACCAGGTTGAACTCTTAGGCCCAGGGGGACCCTCTAGGGAAGAGCTGTGTCTTGGATAGCAGGACTGTCCAACTCTTGAAACCCTGAGGCGGCAAGCTGCTACCCAGGACAAGGGAGATGTCAGTGGTACCCACAGAGTTTATCGGGAGGAGGGACTACTGTACACCGAGGCCAAAGACCCCAACCCTGGAGCCACTAGGAGAGTGGCAGTGCCTCAGAAGTATAGGGAGTTTTTACCAACTTTAGCTCATGTCATCACCCTAGCTGGTCATCAGGGCCAAACCAAAACCTGGAAAGGCTAGTTAACCACTTTTACTGGCCCCAGATGTCTCAAAAAGTAAAGAAGTTTGTCTGCTCCTGTGTCACCTGTCAAGACAGTGGCAAAACAGGTGGACACCAAAAGGCTCCCTTGATACCACTAGCTGTGGTTGGGGTTCCCTTTAAAAGGGTATGTGTGGACATTGTGGGTTAACTTGAACCTCCCACAGCATCTGGAAACACATTTATACTAGTGGTAGTAGATCATGCCACTAGGTATCCTGAGGCAACTCACCTCCTGTAGTAGCCAAGGCCCTCATTGGTGTCTTCACGAAGGCAGGGTTTCCTAAGGATGTGGTTTCAGACAGAGGCTCCAACTTCATGTCTGCTTACATAAAACACATGTGGAAAGAGTTTGCAGTACAGTACAAGTTTACTACACCCTATCACCCACAAACCAATGGTCTTGTTGAGAGGTTCAACAATACATTGAAAGGCATGATTATGGGGCTCCCTGAAAAACTCAAAAGGAGATGGGATGTCCTCTTACCATACAAACTTTTCACCTACAGAGAGGTGCCTTAGAAGGGAGTAGGGTTTTCCCCCTTTGAACTTCTGTTTGGCCATCCTGCCAGGGGACCAGTCTGTCTTGTAAGGGGGAAGCCTCTCCAAGAACCAAAACCAGACAATTGTGGACTATGTACCAGGCCTAAAGTCCGGAATGGCTGAGCACTGGTATGACCAAAAAGCTGCACCGGTAGAATTTCAACCAGGCCAAAAGGTGTGGGTTTTGGAGCCAGTGGCACCAAGGGCTCTCCAGGTCAGATGGTTTGGCCCTTACCTCATCTTAGAAAAGAAAAATGAGGGCACCTACTTGGTTGCCCTGGGCACAAGCAGGACATCCAAAAGGGTGATCCATGTGAGCCACCGTATGCTTTTCCATGATAGGGCTGACATCACCACACTTTTACTTACCTGTTTACAGGATATGTCCCAGTGCAGTATCCAGGTATACTGCACTGTGTGAAAAAAGGTAATCTGTAAAGTAATCTACTTGACATTCTACTAAAAAGCATATACAAAGTATATATGGACAGTATATCAAAAACATTGCATTACCAGTAATTCAACTGTAATCAAATCCAAGTGCATATACAATTGCAATTCAAACTGTTGACAAACTGCATTGCTACTGTAAAATGTTTATTGCTTGCCTGTGCCATGCTTGCTTGGTTCTAGAAAATAATATTTTTATACAAGACTAATTGGTCTGAAGTTCAGTCTTTGAGTGTGTGATATCATTTGCTGATTGAGTGCATACAACAAATGCTTAACCCCTTCCGTACTCCCGTCGGCCAACGGCCGTCGCAAGCACTACCTGGCTAGTGCTGCGCACGTCCGTTGGCCGACGTGCCCTGCCCACTTATTCAGAATTCGATCCACGGTTAACAGTACAGTCTGATACAGCCTTATTGCTCGACCACACTACCACAAATAGAGAGTAAGGTGCTATCTACTTTTTCCTCTGCCTAACTTTGGGGTTCCACTGGACTCTGTGCACACTATACCTCACTTTGATATAGTATATACAGAGCCAGCTCCATTCATGGGGGAAAGCCCCATGGGCTGGGTGGCCTCCCAATTGAATTTCTATAAAATGTATTTCTGATACAATTTTGCCCCCTTTGGAATCTTTGTTACATCACTTTGTTATGTCTGGCACAGTTACTGGTATTGCCGCAGAAGCTACTATAGTTGCAATTCCTAAAGAGGGGAAGGACCACCTTGAAGCTAAGAATTATAGACCTACGCCTACCTCCCTCTCGAATATGGAAGTGAAGATATATGCACACATTTGGAGGAACGCCTGGAGTCCTTAATTCCTAAAGTAATACATCAATCACAGTCTGGATTTGTTAAGGGAAGATTGGCATGTGATAATACTTGTCCTTTCTGTCACGTTATTAAGAATCAGCCCTTCCTGTTTTCCCGGCCTCCACTGCAATAGCCTTGGATGTCTAAAAGGCTTTTGAGAAGGTATATTGGCCTTAAGGCTGCCTTGCTTCGTTAGAATTTAGGTAATATATTTTCTTCAATGTTTATGTCCCTTTACATGAACCTCACTGCTAGAATAAGGATTAACTGGGCTCTCACTTCCCCCTTTCCTTTACTCCAAGGTACTCATCAGGGCTGTCCATTATGTCCATTGTTATTTTTTGGCTATAGATCCTCTACTGGTGCTGAATAATGACTCTCCAGACATTCATGGTATTTCTTTTAGCTCATATACATTTAAAATAGCTGCTTACATGGATGATATCATTATATTTTCAGAAAAAACTGAGAACACTATTCCTAAAGCCCTTCCTATACTCCAATGTTTTGCAACATTTTCAGGATACTCATTGAACAGAGACAAGATGGAGGTTATGCCTTTAAATGTTCATTGTCATTTTTTTACATAGGGCATTCAGGCCTTTACTGGGTACCTTAGCATATGTTTTTTAAGGACCTGACAAAATCAATAACTAAACCAAACTTATTAAATAAAATCAAAGATCATTTATCTTCATGGTTGCATACATTTATTTATTACTGAGGGAGACTGGAGACTCTGAAGATGATGCTCATACTGCTTGTGAAATTGTTGGCCATAATGCTTCCTGTCCAGCTGTCCTCTATTTTTTTCTCTTCTATAGATAAATAAGCATCCAACTTCTTGTGGTCTAATAAAATACCTTGGATGAGTTTTAAGACACTTCCACATTCATGCTCCATGAGAGGGTGTGACCTGCCAAACTGATTTGACTACCAGACAGCTTTCCTTGTGGTCCACGGTGTGGGTTGGCTTGATCCCTCGGCTAATATGGTGTTTCCTTGGCTTTTAATTGAAATCCATCTCATATATCCGGACTCTCTTTTCATATCTTTAAATATGAATTTGTTAAAGTTGTCTCATTCCTCTTACATTTTTTACAATACAATCCGAGCTCTTAGACTTTTGGACAAATCTATGTCACCTAGCCTATGTACATCCCCAGATTTTCCTTATGGAATACCTCAAAAACATCTACCACAATTTCATCCAACATTGGTCCTGCTTGGGCTGTGAAAGGTATCAATGTAGTATCTGATCTTTCATTTGCCCTTATACACGCCAAATACTCATTGTTGAATATGGACTTGTATAGCTTTTTAAAGATTAAAGCAAAAATTCATAGTGGGCTTGTATTACTTACCTTAGGAGTATGCATAAATTGTCTATCATTCTATCCAAGGACACCTGTCCCATCTCAATCACTTTAGCAGACTCGAGATACCTTTATAACTATAACAAAATTGACTTTTTACTACCACTTTGTTGCTTTTCTTTCTGCAGGTATCATATAACACTGATCTGCGCTTTACACCCTCATGGCATTTTACCTTCATATTATCCACTCTTCTTTTTTTTTTACTTCACATCTTTTGCTTTACTCTTTAGTGTTCTCAATTTTTCATTGCCATTATTGTTAATATACCCCAGGGTCCTATGATTCTTTGACTTTTATTTGCCTCCTTTTATTTATATATAACTGGTATATAATATCAATATAATTATATGGTGTTCTGCCTCACAATTTGTAAATCTGATTAATACAGTTTTGATGATATGAACTTGTTGTTAAGTTTAGGCTTCCCTTTGAAACTGAAGCGCACCAACATCTTTGGTTGGACATTTTTCACATATTTTTGACTCTATGTCTTCTGTTGCCCTTCAATGTATGTGGCATTCGCATTTCTGCCTGAGTCCCTTGATATTCACTGTACTCTTATGTACTGTGTTTTTCTTTGAAAATCAGTAAAATATTTAGAAAAAAGAGTAGAGGCTGCTTTCCCTGTCATGGAGCAATACCCCTGGGCAATTGTGTCTTTCTGCACTCTTGAGTACAAATAGGAGGTATATCTCAATTGGGGAGTGTTGGACCCCTAACATTTTGCCTTCACTCTCCTGTGTTCTCTTAATGCATTTTTGTGGGATTTTAGGACTCTGTGCACTTTACCACTGCTAACCAGTGCTAAAGTGCTTGTGCTCTCTCTCCCCCTAAAAAAGGTAATTTTGGTTTACACACAAATTCCACATTTAATTTACATGTAAGTCCCTAGTAAAGTAGTACTACCTGTACCCAGGGCCTATAAATTAAATGATACTAGTGGTCCTGCAGCAGTGATTGTGCCAGCTACTTCAATGACTCTTTAAACATGCCATTGCAGCCTGTGTGTGCAGTTTTAAAACTGCCATTTTGACCTAGCAAAACGAACCTTGTTGCCAGGCCTAAACCTTGATTTTTAATACTTATAAGTCGCATCTAGGGTATGCCCTAAACAGTCTATAGGGCAGGGTGCAGTGCATTTAAAAAGTTGAACATATACTTTAAACTTCTAGATATCCTGGTAGTGAAAAACTCTTAAATTAATTTTTCACTCCTGCAAGGCCACCTACCCTGAGGATAACATGGGGTTACCTTATTATATTTAATAAGTCATAATTTGCAATAGGGAGAAAGTTTGAATATTGAGTTTGGTGCCTAGAGTAATTTAAAACCCTCTTAAATGGTAAAGTCAGATTTAAATCAAAATTCTGAAAAAGTCACTTTTAGAAAGTTGGCCCGCCGCCTGTATCCTAGGTCATATGACTAGGTGTTACTGGCAGTTGGTCTTTGTGTATTACTCCTAGACAGTGAGATAAAGGGGGAACAGATGTTGGTATGATTGCCCATCTCTGACTTGACGATGGAGAGGAGCTATCGACTATGTTGCTTCAACTTGGAATTCCTTGAAAAAACAAGAAACAAGAAGCATTTAGCACAATAGTAACAAAAAATGTAATTAAGCAGTGTGGCCGGGAGAACAGTTACAGGCATAGGGTCTGAGGACTGTCTCAATTCATAATCCGTCTAACATAGACTTTTTTACTGTTCATAGGATGCAATGACAGTCCGTTTTTGGAAAGGAATGTGGACTGGTGCCATACATTAATCTTTTGGTTGAGTAATCCAAGAGGGCCTCGACCTTGCGTGGACACAATGCAGCCAATAGATAATGTGTCCGGCATGGGGAACGTGTGATGACTGCGTGTACTGTGTGTTTTTTGTCCTGATTGGCTGAGGGATCCTAACTTTATGTGTCATCTGACTTTATGGTGTTTAGGGAATGCGAGCGTCCCTCTGGCCATGTGTTCTTTATTGGGCCAATCTCCCTGGACCATTGTGGAGTCGCTGTGCCTATTTGTGGGATTGATCTGGGATTTCCTGTTCACACATTTTTCTGCTGTCTACCTGCCACTCCACCTGTGATCTGTCAATCAGGGACCTTGGACCTGGGTCGCAGAGCCTGCCTAACTACATATTTCTGAGTCAGGGTTGGTGTGGAGTTCACAGTGGGCAAAATCGTCAAAATAGCTGTAATTTTGTTTCTGTACATAAGTGTATCATAATTCATACTGACATCGAATTTCTCAATATTAACATTCGTCCTCTAGTTGAATTTTCAACTGCACTATCAAACCCACACTTCCTGACAGTTACATTATTGGGGGACTGTGGATCTTCGGTTTTTACAATTACTACTTTCCTAGCTACTTGCATTCTACCCAATTTGAGGGCTGCGTTTTTACAGCAGGAACACCCCAGTTGTATGGAACCATACACAAACAAGAACACCATGACAACGGGTAGCAGCGACATGTACAGTCTGGAAATCCACTGGGGGAGCCAGGAGAACCAATTTGGGAACCACTCCTGCTCAGAGGCACCTCCCTCCTCACGCATGTCTCTTTCTAAATGGTGCATTGCTTGAATGGCAAGAGTCAAAGTCCTGTTGCCCAGGTCCTTCCTTGGGATAAACGTGCAGCAACAAGCACCAATCATGGCACACACCCTTCTCCCCCATTGTGGTCATTAAGTCTAACACATACTGATGCTGCATCAACATGAGGTGGATTGCTCTCAGTTCTTCCTTGATTGAATTAAGGCCGAGCTTAGTGCTGCTCATCATTTTGAGCAACTCCCACCTGGTAATCTGTCACCAGTGGGCATTAGCTTTTGTCTGCACAGTGAAGAAAGGTATGGACTCTCCTGCCAATACTTGTGCAAGAACAGTCTGAATTCTTCAAGAATGTTTTTGTACTGAGCCCAGCCGAAATACTCTGCAGTTTTGTTTTTCACAAGCCTGATGCAGCAAGGTTGTCTTCTTCCTTAGCGGATGCTGGTACAAATCCTATAGTTCTTCTCAGGGAAAGACCTGGCTCTGGTGTGTATGGTTATGAGGGGGAAAGGTCTGCACCATCCAGGGGTGAGCTGAGTGTAGGCAAACTCATTGTACTGCCAGAACGTATTCATCAGTGTGGAGGTTCCCCATTGCATATCGGGAATGTGCAAGATCGTGCCAGTTTTCATTCGTGCCCAGTGGGAGCATTACTTTACTTCTAAAACACAAGGAATCCAGTGTAAGTTTCTGTTCAATTAGGGGTTGGCCCTTCCCTTCTAGCCAAGTGTATCCACCCACCTCAGTGTCGCAGATTTCCTGTAATGAGGTGCCTAGGCTTTTGTTCAACCTTCCCCTACCAGGCTCATTTCCCTTAATATCATCAAATTGGACGGTCCTACTTAGGAATTCTATGTCTGCGGTCCACTTATTGTTAAAGAAGACTGCCCCAAATACGCTAAGGGCCACCCTTGAACCACAAATAGAGACAGGAGCAGACATGTTTGTGCATTCAGTTGGGGGTTTTGATACCTCCAAGAATCTCTTCTCTCGGAAGTCTCTGGCCAAACTGTATCCTCTCCTATGGTGCCCCTTCTGTGCATCCTGTCTAGCTCAGTTTGAATATCGCTAGACTCAGTGAGAGGTATATTGCTATTGGGTTAGTCTCAAAACGGTTCAGATTCACTACTATTCTGTGGGATTGATTCTACCTTGTGCTGGGGTTTGGCCCAAATTCGGAATAGGTGTAAGTGGAAAAGGCATTTTGGTCTTTCAGGGGCTACATCTTACAGACTCTATTTGGAAAAACAGTTCTTTAGCAGTGGATAGGTGAGGCAGCACCCAAACTAGACAGAGGGTACATGGAAGTGCAAAAATTCATAACTTGTAACGGAACATTGCAGGTCTCTGATATGGATCCAGGACAGATGTCTGTGGTTCTCGGGTGTTTTTGTTTAATAGTTCGATCAACAAAGTTCACAGTGCAGCTCAGAAGTTCGATTCAAACACTGAATCCGTGTTGGGGTGATGACGTGGCAGCTGAGAGGTGGTGCACTTTGGAGATACGATTTGTAGACCTGTTGGATAAGACCTTGGTTCATTGTTAAATTAGAAAAACATTGTACGTGCACCGTTGTAAATTATCTTTTTCTTCGGGTTCCTGCATTTCACCTTGAGGGGTGTGTTCTCGACACTCCTTTTACATACATTTTTGTGAGGAACTGGAAGGCGGCCTGATCGTGGTATCTTTTTAATTGTTTAGGCTTAAAGGTGGCTTATGGGTGATCTGGCGAAATAATCTATTCTATGTATCTTTCTGGGTTCTTGGATTAGTGATTAATGTTTTTTGGAATAGTCTTGATCATAGGGATGTATCGTATCCGTTTTTATCTAGGACATCATCAGATTTCCGAGACCATGTGTCTCCTGATGTGCATGGGGTCGCCATTGGTGTGGGTTGCTTTCAACCTACATGTGCACCTGACTGAAGGAGGAGGGGGCATATCGCTGCTGAGCGTTGTTTGGTAGGTGCAATGTCTAATGACGATCACGTGCGTCTCAACATGCAGTGTGAAACGTACCCCTCCTTTGTGGCACCAGATATCTCGACCACTGCCTTTGTCTGGAGACTTCTTTTTTGTCTAACATTGGGTTACTTTTGTTGGTTTTTGGGTGTTTCCCTAGATCTTGTGTTATCTGCTATCTAACTTACCATGAGGCAGAGGGGGTCAGAATGTAGCTTTGTGTCTCCTATGTACCCCTAATCATGTCATCTTGTGGTGTCTGAGGTTGGAGCTCATTCCTTTCTCCAGATGGTGTATGTGAGGCCCGGTGTGCTGGTTAATTACTTGGCCTGATATGGCTGTGAGCACCTTCTGTTTTGTACTCTTGCCTGGAGTTGTGATGGACTCTGAAGCCCCCTTCTCCCCTGCCCGCTCTCTCCCTTGAACCATGTCTTCTCTGTGGTGTTTTTGGATCTGTGGTTCCTAGCTTGTGGCTAGGGAATTCCTACTAGCAGGCATGTTCCTGTCACTATTCTGAAACCTGAAGGAATGAGAGAGAAAACTCTGCTGAGATCCTCACAATATGGGGAGACCGGTATAAGGCAAATAACCCTTGACAAACGTTTTCCCTAGAGATGATGACTGGACCAGGGCTGCCTCGTAAGTCTAGGATGTCTGGTTAACCTGGTCAATCTCCTGGTGGACTCAACGTTGTAAGGGCTCCTGTGCATGCACTGTGGAGGTTATGGGGTCATCACTATCCACAGCGCACAGGAAACATGGTTCCCACCATTTGAGGACAGCTTTGTTTTAAAACTGAAAGGCGGCCTCCATTTGCCAGAGGCCTTCAGTTATAGGGCTGATTGTTGGGGCTACATGCCATGATGGCACTTTGGTCCCATACCAGATGCCAGAGAATGGGGACCTTATGATCTAGTAATTGGAACCTGTCCCAATTGACTTATGACACAGGGGCCTGGGTGCCTGCTTTTAAGCACTTGGTCTGGGAGCCTCCCCACCCCTTCGTCAGACTGCCCTCTCCCTGGGGTGTGGTCAGCTAACTCCACCCTGGGGGATCAGTGGCAAAGGAGACCTTGGATCCCACAGGCACCCTTAATGGCAAACTCTTGTGAGGATACCTGATCAGCAGAACATATATAGCAGCTCTTAATCCACAGACGCAACTCAAAGTTTGTATTCCTCATGCTGCTTCATTGGTCCTTTTTTTATTTTGGAACAGTTAATGCTTGGGATGTGGGGGAATGGGTGGTATTCGCTTTGGTGGGTTATCTTACTGCATACTTGGATTCTGTATTTGTGTGAAGGCATTGCCTCCCCAGACAGTTACCTTGTTCTGCAGAGGCTGTGGCCCTGGTTCCTCTTGGGCTGAGTTCCCTGCCTGCAGTTTGTGTTGACTTTTGTTTGTCCAATTACCTGATCCCTGCTGTGGTGTTGCGCCTACTGACAGGCCTCCCTATGGCTGAATGCAAGGTGCATTTTGTTTTCCCTGGTCTTGGTATTGTGGATTAGGATTTTGTGGTGGCTGGCCCATCGATCGCTGTTGGTGGTATGCTTTTAACCGGCATCTGTCTGCCAGGTGGTCCATCCTGTGGCAACAGTAACATTTCATGGGGTCTGGTTGCTGCCAACCTCCTTTGCCTCTTCCGCCATAGCTAGGTTGAAAACCTCTGGGCTTTTGTTGTGGAGCTAAAACTGGTGCCATTTACACGCTTTCAGCCAACGCGTTCTCCTTGAGGGCGGTCTTTTTTAAAATTTGTGTTTGCTCAATTTATCAGTGTCTCTCTGGGCTTGCTCCTGTTTTTCTCTATCCTTCTCTCGCTTATTTCTTGTGATAATGCAATATATGGGCTTGTAGCTCCCATCAGGCCTTGGTGTCTCACCCAACCACACTTTCCAATCATCCACTTTGTATCTCGGTGGGAAGTCCCTTTTTGAGAATACTTGAAAAGAATGCAACTTGTGGGCCCATGTCCTTTCCATGGCTGTTCTGTCTCTTGTCCCCATCCTCCTTTTGTCCTATCCAGAAAATCAGTTATTGTTTCCCCTGGCTTCAGAGTCTCCGCCATTAACCCTCCTATGTCAGTGTGGTCAGGGAACATCTCCCTCAGGGCCAACCATATTCATTGCCTGCATGAATTTAATGAGACCCCATGCTTGGTGCTTGTCAGAGTTATTGCTGGGATGTGAGCTCAGGTAAACACCATGTTAGTCTTCCAGCCGATAATACTACTTAGCAGACTTTTGATACTGCTGATCAGTAGTCTTATTCCCCTGGTGTTCTTCTCAAAACATGAGATCCATTTCCCCACTCCATCCAGCATTAACTTTCCCCAGACACTTTTCTTATCTATTTGAGCCTAGGGCACATACATGGTCCCAGACAGGCCCTTCTGTAACAATGGGTACATTTTTGCTTTGGGTAAATCTGCTGATTTCTCTCTAACATGAAGTTCCTATCTTCGTAGGCATTCCTGCATGAAGGGAAAGTTCCACCTGGGTTCTCCTCCTCCATGTCAAATGCAATCTTCTACTATGGCCATATCCTCTAGTTGAAAGGATCTCTCCTCCGGCCAAGGTCTATTGTACTAGTCCGTTCTTCAGTCCAATGGTTTAGCAAGTGGCAGAATGGCAGCACAAAAATCTCTCTCTGGCCACTATCTCCCTTGGGATCAGTCTATCAATCTTGTGCATTCGGGTGGAGCATCATACGCCTTCATCTCTGCACACCTTGTGCGTGCACCAAGGTGCCATCTTGTTTTTCACATGTCTGGGTTAGGTCAGCCCCAAGCTACCTTGGTCTCTTATTTTGCGCTCAGCCCCTTTCCCACATTTAAAATTTGGGGAAGCTCGGATCTAAGCGAGAAGTCTCTCATCTAAATCTACATTTGACTCTTTCCTGATCGGTGCCCTGTGCCTACCTCCCCTCTTCTCATGGGGAGGACACACTGCTCTGTTTTCTAGCTGGGCTTTCGGAAGAGTCTGCGCTCTTTCTCTTTCCCTTCTTAGCTCGTGTCTTTCTTCGACCTCCCATCTAGGTTGCCTCCATTGCTCTGAGCTATGTGCTGTTCTATTCGGACAGGTTTTGCCCTCATATTTGCTTTCTTTTGTTTCCTCTACCACTTGAGCAAGTCCTGTAGCTACACCCTTGTCATGGAATCCCTGGGGACTGGGGCCCTTTTCCTCACTCCTGTTGGTGATATCACTGTCTAGAACCACTACAACTCTCCCTAACACCCATGTGTGTTTGCCTAGATCAGTGTGATTACGTGTTCTCTGTGCTGCTGAGGTTCTATGTATCTGGTACGACGGACGGGGGTCCAACTTCTGAGAGCTCTTGCACCTGACTGGGGTTGCTCTGTGACTCCTGGGGCTGATGGCCTGTTAGTCTCTCATGTCTGGACCTAACCATTCATTACATATGGTGGGGGAGTGCTGATGCCTTATTCGCTATCTGAATGTAGGACTGTCAATCTGGCCTTCCTTGAAGATGGCCCATAGTTCTCATAATGCCTCCCTTTTATCCTTCTTGTGACCTGTGTATTAGGTTTGTATGTATGTTCTCATGTGCTCAAGTGCATTAGTGTCCAAAGTTCCCTCCTTTGGCCATGGAAATGAATGTGCCTTTGTGTGTGTGCGCAATTCCTGCAAAACCATTTTACATTTTCTAGTGTGTGGAACCTGGTTTGCATTTGTCTCCATGATAAGTTTGGAAGTTTTAGGGGATAAGATATCTTTTCTTCTTCTTTTTGGAGACTCTCTGGTTTTGATCTGAATCATGGGAAAATGTACATAGGGTAACTGCTTCTAATTACATGCATATGAGCTCCATTCTATCTACAGATGCATCAAAAAATTCAACATGAACATTTCATAAACACAAACAATGTGTATGAAGATTACAACCTAGAAGAAATGCAGTTGTTAATAAAAAACAGTATCTGAATGATATTGCTTTGATGTCAAACACAAGTTGTGAGAAATAGCAGCCCTCTCATATGAAACATTAAATCATTGACAAAGACACTACACTGAAGACAAAACACAGTTTGCAATATTAACAGCAACACAATATAAAAAAAATACATTTGCACATTAACAATCACACATCAACAATTGTGCATCAACGATCGTACCACAACAATTGCACCCTGCATCACACCCAGGGGCCGAGCGTACCCTCTGTATCACACCCAGATGTCAAATTGACTATCACCAACGCATAATCGTACCCTGTGTCCCACCCAGGGGTCAAGTGTACGATTTGTTTCACGCCCAGCGTCCAAGGGGCCAACACAATCACACCTTGCATCACACCCATCTTTATCACCTAAAAAAGTCACTAAATTAACCTGTGCTTTACCCTGGGTAGCTTGGCACAAACAACAGTCTGGCTTAACTTAGATGCAATGTGTAAAGTTTTTACACAGCTCACAAAGAGTTATAAAGTAAAAACATACCACAGTAAAAATCCCACAAAAATTTAGAAATATAGAGTATGTTTTAATAAATCATTTGAAACCAAAGCAACAATCAGTAGAACCGGAGTAATTAATTTTTAAGTTTTTAATATAAACTCAAAGACTCAAAGATCAAGGTGCTAACCGTGGACATCTACTCGCACGAGACCGGTTGAAAGTCGAAAAATATGGCTGACCTATGGCTGACCACGATGCGGTGCAGTTCAGATACACAAGTGGACTGGACCTTGTCAGTGCTCGCCTTTGGACTTTGGTATTTTTTGGGGGAGAAAAATTGCTCTGAGAAGGTAAATTTCAGCAGGGCAAGGTTGTAGGAGGTGTCCGACTAGGGAGTATCCTTGTCAGATAGCCGTGGGTTGAAGCTGAGGGGAAAATGTCTATATTTGGACTTTGGTTGTATGAAGAAACAATGCATGCCTGAAAAACGCATGCGTGAACCACAAGATCTTAACCACAACCGCATCTTTACTACTCACGCCTTTACTTTTTTTTTTTTATCTCTTTTTCTTTAACTGATTATTGACACAAGTCATGGCAGGCACAATATACATAGAAAAAACAAAGAATACAAAAATAAAGGCAGGCAGTGATACAGAGACTTATCCATATGTAACTTGAGATAGACTTCAGAAAGCCCCTGATGAGACCTAAAAAGATGGCAAACAAAGCAGAGGGTAAGCATTGGGGAAGAGAAAATAACAAGTGTGATGGGACACATACTAGCCGACCCATGCAGACAACTGATAGCCAAACCCATCTATAGCAACTATCCCTGGACCATTCCTTGATGGGAGCCCATATTTTAACGCCCATCTCCCGCCTCCTTTTCCCCCTTAGAAGGTACACAGAGGACTCCAAATTATACAGTGCGAGCATCCTAGATCTCCAGTTGAGAAAAGTAGGGGCTTCCGGGCCTACCCATTGTGAAGTGATACACAGCCGAACCACTGCCATTACATCAAACATAAAGGCAGTAGTGTATCTAGATCTGGTGGCCGTCCCAATATCCTCATAGCCCATTTAACCAGCTCCGGGGAGAATACGACTGGGATTTTTAATACTGAATTATAAAATATTCAATTTCCTGAAGAAATTCAGCCAATCTTGGGCACAGATAAAACATATGAATTGCATTGGCTGCTTGTAGCCCACACCTGCCACAACTATTGCCCTTCCGCCCCCCCCCCCACACTTTGCTATCTTCGCAGGTGTATAATATAAATCAAATAACGCCATATAACATTGAATCTGTAAACTACCAGAGACTAAGATCTGACTAGAAAGTTCTAAAGTATGAACAATATACACTTCTGGCTTGCCAAATTTTCTCTCCCACTTGATGTCTTGAGCCTTGATATCATCCAAAAAACCGGATAAAAGAAGTTGGTAAATATTCTTGCTTTCCTTTGAGCTAGTTCCACTAAAGACATCTTTTCGAACACCGAGATATCCTCATTTCGATGCTTATGAAGAAAGCTTCTGATCTGGAGAAATTTAAAGAAATCATGGTTATTTATATGAAACTTCTCCCTTAGAATAGAAAAAGATGCACATTGCCCATCAGAACACAGATCAGCCGTAAACAGCGTATAAGCATTGATATTTGGAATTTTCCATTTATGGCGAATTTTCCGCCAGATACAGTAGGCAGCTCCGATTACTTTGAACCTCGTTTTCTTGAAATAGCTTGGTTCCAGTATCTGAGCTAAGCTACCCTTTGCCACCTCTCCCGGACATATTTCATAGATAGTCGGCCTATTAGCTATCAGAACCTCGGCCCTATCCCCTACTAAAAGTACTCCAAAATGTCTTAGCATGGATGACCAGTAATACAATAAAATGTTGGGAGCCGCCCAACCCCCACGGTCTATAGGGAGACACATCCATGTAGCTGCCCTCTGTGATCGACGATAACCCCACAAAAACCTATAATAGATCCTCTCGGCCTTGACCAAACATCCTTGAGAGAACTCTAAGCGGATAGTTCTGAAAAGATACATAAGCTTTGGAAGAACCAACATTTTCAGTATATTGCAGCGGCCGTACAATGAGAGATGCAGATGATCTAATTTTTCTAGTTTGGTATTTATAGATTCGACCAATGGTAAGATATTCAAATCGGGGATAATAGCCACTGAAGCAGAGATTTTAACCCCCAGATATATTGCTTCAGTAACCACGGGAACATCAGGAGGGCACCTAAAGGCTGAGTGTAGAATCTGCATTTTCTCAATATTCAATTTATAACCTGAAATTACACCAAATTGTTCTGCAAGAGATTTAAGGTTGTAAATGCCAGAGCAGCGTCCCTAGTTAGCACCACAATATTGTCTGCATAAGCTGACATCTTATAGTCTGTACCATTGACCCTAATCGGCAAGATATTGTGATTCCCTTCGGTTATAGTGAGAAAAGGGTCAATGTACAAAGCGAAGAGCAAAGACGAGCACGCGCAGCCTTGCCTGGTGCCCCGACTAATGTTAAATACGCCTGATTCCTGCCTTGATATACAAATTGTTGCCGCTGGAGAAATGTATAGTGCTTGTAATGCCCATATAAATTCAGAGCTGAACCCTTTCCAGAGGAGCACTGCCCACAGAAACTGCCAGGAGACCCTGTCGAACACCTTCTCGGCGTCCAACAGGATCACTACCATAGGCGAACTTATGGCCTGCGCACAATCCAACAGAGCAATGACCCGCCTAACATGATCGGCAGTATCCCTGCCGGGAATGAACCTGTGTTGCCTAATGGAAACTAATGGTGTGATGACTTCAGCAAGTCTAGATGCTTATATTTTGGAGTAAACCTTGCTGTCTGTGTTTATAAGTTAGATAGGGCGGTAGGATGCAGGATTTAACTCAGATTTATCTTTATTCTTGAAGAGAACAATGGTTGTTCTCCTCCAAGATTCGGGTACAACCCCCCTTTGCGCCTCCCAAAAAACCGACAGAACATCCTGTCGGATCTGTTGAGACACAGCCCTGTAAAATTCTAACGGGATAGCATCAGGACCTGCAGCCTTTCCATTGGCCCAGGATTTTATGGCTGTTTCAACCTCCTCCCATGTAATTGGGGCTGAAAGAACCTCTTTCTGTTCTGCCGTAATTTTGGGAGTTTCAAAATCTTGCAGGAACCCCATCACCGAAGACTTACTAGATAACACAGTACCTTCTTCCTTATATAACTGAGCGTAGAATTTTTCAAATGCCCCCATACCCCCCTTCTGCGTATCCTGAATCTGGCCATCCTGATCTTGAACTATAAAAATGTTATTGGCTATGTTTCTCTGCTGTAACCGTTTAGCAAGGACACTACCGGAATTTTCCCCAAATTCATACATCATAGTACGATATCGAACATATTTTGCGGCCAAATATTCCCCAAAGAATTCCAACAAATTTGATTTAATAATTGCCACCACTTGTTGATTTTGATCAATATTGTGACCAGCAATGATGTTCCGAGTTAGCTCCAGCTCTGCTACCCATAGCTTCTCAATGCGCCCCTTAGTCTGATCCTGCACCATCTTCCATCGATATGCTGTAAAGCTCTTAGTCTCACCCCGTACAGCGGCTTTAAATGTATCCCACACTATGCAATCAGAGGCAGTCCTTCTATTAATATTTAAAAATTCAGTTATCCATAGGGACATATGTTCCAAATAGGATTGATCCATTAGTAATTTTCTTTCAAATGTCCACGACCATGGCACTCTATCTATATACCCCCAGAGACATTCTACTATCACCGAATTGTGGTCAGAAAGTATTCTTGGGGAAGACTCAATAGATACATCATCTACCAACTGATCCGATATAAACGTATAATCCAAACGGACCATTTTACTGTGAGGGGCAGAAAAATAATTAAAACCATCTTTGTCTTTTTTATGCCTGAACCACTCATCAACCAATCTGTGTTCGCAAACTAGAGTCTGGAGAGCCTTAAAAGCTCTTGGTTTCCTCCCCAAATGCTCTTGGTTACTTGACAAATTAAAATTACCTGCCAAATGTATATTTAGATCCCCACATACGATCAGTGGATGCGGCCACAGTGCAAGCTCAACATTTAAGAATTTCATGACCACTGGGTTATCTAGATTCGAACCATAGATCGTACAGATAGAGATAGGCCTATTATTAATCATAATTTCAGCTACTGCCAATCTACCCTCTCTATCTTCTTGCACTCTATTACAAATCCTGACTCCCCGTCTCAGCAGTATGGCCACACCTCTGATCATTGATGATTGCCTTGAACAGGCTACTAAATCGAGACCTAACCCTTTTAGGCACTCTCGCCTACCCCATGGAATATGTGTCTCTTGTAGACATAGGACGTCCACTTGCATCGTTTGTAGAACTTTGGATAGAAGTCCCCGCTTTTTGCCATCATTTAGGCCACAGATATTCCAAGTACTGATACGCAGCCTAACCGCATCATTTAAAAAAGACATAAATCCTAGAGTCAACTCAACAGATAATAATGCTATGTTAACACCTCTATTCCTGCTGATAATCTCTGTTCCTGAACCACCTCTTCCAATGCAAATGCAATGACTACCATTAGAAACCAGAACCCAACAAACCCCCCACCTACCCACACCCCTTACCCCCCCAACCCCTACCCCACCCCAACACTCCACCCCCCTTATGAGGCAACAGGGCTGAAGCCCCTTGTGATGGTATAAACTGGCTAACCCTGCTCTCCCCCGGATCCTTCCTCCCCTTTTAACCAGAGAAGGGATCTGAGCTACTACAAAAAACATAACACCCGTAAGAAAAAACACCAAAACTTTTCATTAGCTTGACCCCCACGTCAGTTCCTGAGCAGTAATAATTCCTGTGATAGAAAAAAAGAAAATCAGTGAGTGCATTAATACTTTTTTAGATAGAATTCACGAATTCCTTCGCCTTAATTTCTGACAAAACAATCTTGTCTGGCCCTGAAATATTATTTTCAATTTAGATGGATAACGCAAAAAGGTTTGCACCACCTTTGCCTGAAATGGCCCGATTAGCTGTCGGAGCTGCCACCTCCGCTCGACTGCTGCCTTACAAAAATCGGGCCTGACAAAAAATTCACAGTCTTTCCTTACTCTCTATCTGTCTGGCCTCGCTAAGTCATATACTCCCTCTCTGGCTAGAAAATATTTCAAACAAAGTAATATCGCCCGGGGTTTATCCATAACTGAGCCAGACTTCTGTTTCAACATAAAAGGAAACCAATGTGCTCGTTGGACCTCAGCATGCCAGTCCCACTGCTTTAAGTCCGGAAATGCTTCCGAAAAAAGTTCTACGACAAACTGTCGAGCATCCAAACCCTCTCTTCCTTCCGGAATTCCTAGGATTCGTAAATTATTGCTCCTGGCACGGTTCTCCAAGTCGGTAAACTTCCACAACATGTCGTCTCTTTGTGCTTTAATTGAATCCGTAAGTCCTTTCTGTATTGCGAGATCATCCTCTAACTTTGATATCCTTTCTTCAGCCTCAACGATCCTGGCGGCTATGTCCGAACATGTTTTGGCCACTCTCTGAATCAAATTCTGCATCTTCCGATACGCACCCTGTGTGCGAGAGCTCTCTTGGCACGTTTCTTCTCGGTGTGCCATGATGATCTGGTAAATGGTGGACAATGTTATCTCTTCGGGGGGTCCCTGAATAGCATCCGTAGCACTAGCCCCATCCACAGCGGCACACCCACTTGATCCTGGGTGGAGAAAGAATAATCCCATGTCATTGATCCTATTGCCCCAGCGGCCTTATTTGTCATGAGGCCCCCTTGATCATTTTGTTTCTTAGGCTTATGAACAGTACCCTCACCTCGAGATGATGCTTTGCCTTTTTGCCCTTCTCCGAAGCACCACTCCGTGAGGTCGCTATCATCATCCTTCCATTCCTTGTCTGCACCTTCATCCTCAGATGAGCCCGTATGGTCTGACATTGAGAAAAATGTATCTCCCTCAGGCTCTTTCCCAAACCCACTAACATCATATAGATCCTTTGAGCCAGCTCCTTGAACTTCCAGTCCTGTAGGAACCAATTCTTTGGTAGAAAAATGTAAGTTTTGCTGAGTTCCAATAATCTGACTCTCCAAGTGCGGGACTACAGTTCCCATAATTCCCCTACTTGGGAGAGCAACCATGGTGCTGGATTCCCTTTTCCCCTCCAAATCAGCTTCCGAGATACTTCCATTGCCCCCATTGTAAGCCTGTGAACAAACCATAAGCTGGAACTTACTTTGGTCTTGGGCAAGCACTTGCTGATTCTCTTTGGACGGACTTACAGTAATCGGGGAACCTACACTCGATTCTGCCGCCTCTGTGTCCGTACTGCTTGTGAGTTTTCCAGCGACTACAGGCTCCTGCTTGCTACCACCCCTGCTCGTGGGAGACTCTACTTTCTTGACTTTCGCTGTCTGCACCTTGAAGAGTGTGGGGAGCGTCTGCTTCCCTTTGCCCTCATCAATAGCAATCGGGTGAGGATTCATCTCGGCTCCTGCCTCCATCTCTCCCGTTCCGCGAGGTTGCAGCTCTTTCCCTTTGCTGGCGCCTTTCCTGGGGCTGACTGACTGTGTAATCAGAGTGCAGGCCTTCAAACTCTTTGGCATAGCGCAATGCAGTCGCTGAGCTGGTACAGAGAAGCACAAACAGTGTAGCAGAAATCCCGGCCAGGCTGTAGTGCAAGGTAAGTCTTTTCGGAGCAAAATCAGATGGCAAAGCATAACGATCACCTTTGATTAATGTTGTAGAGGTTTCTATCACTTTCACCTCATTCCATCACTACTATGAATATCCTTGGGAGGAATTAACCAGGAGAGCTCACAAAAGCCAGCTTACTCAGCCGAACGAACGGCTGCCATCTTGCCTCCCTCTACTCATGCCTTTACAATACAATTTCATGGTAAAGACATGATTGGTAAGGGGACATGTGTGCTAAAGATCATACCCGAGCCCTGAAAACTGTCCCTTTTTCCGACACCACCAAAGCCCTAAAAATTAACCCCACGTATCAAAAACTACCCAGCCCCCTGCCCTCAGCCCAAAAGACTGCCCCCTATATTCCTAAAGTACTCCGACCCGACACGCCGCCCTGAGGCCTAAAACTGCACCCAACCATTAAAAGTGCCCTTTTTACCCCGCTCCACCTTGAGCCCTAAAAACTTTCCCGAGGCCCTAAAAGCTGTCCCCTATACCTGTAAAGTACTCTGACCCACTACCCCTGCCCTGAGCCCTAAAACTGCTCCCTGCCCTATAAACAATCCCAACCCCCAAGCCCTAAAAGCCACCCTTACCCCCATCTCGGACAACTACCCACTAACCAGCATGATCCGGCTCCAGCCCCATTTACCTCATTGCATCCTCTTAAGATCCTGCCTCTTAATGTCTTTCTGGGCTGTTGCTAAGGTGTATGTGTGGTTAAGGCAAGCTTGGTTCAGCTTGCGAGGTAACGGCACATGTGGCTGAGACAGTGTTGTGAAAGCCATTTCCCATGGACTTAGTCTTTGAAATGGAAGTTGAAAATCTCCAGCAGAACTGGGCAGAGGGTTGTAGCTGAAGAAAGTTCCACAAGCCTGTTTACCCCTTTGGCGAAGGACTGTTGACCAGGATTTGTTGCCGCAGGGAAAAACATAGCAGGATAAGCTGCAAAGTCAATCCCACCGGTTATGCATCTTAGCTGAATAGGCAAACAGATTGGTCCTGATCTCCTCATGGTTGTCAGAAAAGTTTTTAGCCCCAAAGTTTTCCCACTTTTGGATTTTGGCTATCTGGTCACCTTCAGCACCACTTCCAAGGGCCCAGGACTGATGAGGCATCACTTGGAGAGTCAGGACTCAATCATGCTGGGTGCATGTGTAGATCCAAGGTGAAGGTAGCATTTTGTGTCCCTGAGGCTCAAATCAGGAGGCCAGCAAACTAGCCATTTGGATTCACTCTGGTGGTCCTGGGTTCAAGTTGCAAGTCCAGTCCTTCTTCCCCAGGCAAGCAGGCAGCAGGCCAGTAGGGCAGTAATTCAGCAATGTGGCAGAAGTTCAGCAGTCCAGTAGAGTGGTAGTCCTTTCAGCAGCACAGCAGTACTTTTTCCTGGCAGAGTACCCACAGGTCCAAAAGTGTACTGAAGTGTTGGTGCCTGAGACCCTATTTTTTACCCTGGTGCCCTCCGTCTGGACAGTTGGAGAAGCTTCTAGACAGTGGCTTTGAAGTGCATGGAATTTCCTTTCTCGCCTACCCTAGCTCTAAGCTGGCTGCAGGGATAATGTAGAGGTGATATGTTATTTGTCTAAAGGCAGAGCACTCCCTATTCAGTTGCAGGAGGGGCCGAGCTCAGCTCTGCCCCCATCCTGCCAGCTGATGGCCTGTTAAGGCATACCTAATTCTTCTATTGTGTGACTGTCTTGGGGGAACCGAAAGTCTAACTGTCAGTTACACCCAGTAATGTGACCCATGACAGGCTACAGACACAAAAGGGGAGATAAACACCAACTTTCTAACAGTGTCATTACCAAAATTGTAATAAAAAACTGGACTTTACCATTAAATACGGCTTTTCATTACATTTCCAAAGACACCAAACATGACATAGCTACAGCTACAGCTAATTAAATGTAATAAAGAATCTCCAATATTCTCCCATGGGAGGAATAGGCCTCACAGTAGTGAAAAATGAATTTAATAGATTATCACTACCAGGACATGTAAAACTTAAAAGTATATAGTCCATCTTTTAATTAAACAGCTCCCTGCCATATAGGCTACAGAGGGCCTAATTTAGAGGTGACTGATTATGTAATTAAAGTGGAGTTTAGGGCTTTGGCAAGGGAGGGGTTATTGCCAAGTCGACGTGGCAGTTTAAAACTGCATTCAGGCTGCAGTGATAAGACTGGGACATGTTTTAAGGTACTACTTGAGTGGGTGGCACAATAAGTGCTGCAGACCGACTGATAGCATTTAATTTATAGGTCCTGGGTGTATGGTATACCACTCTACAAGGGACTCATAAGTAAATTAAACATGCAAATTGGGTATAAACTAATATAACCATGTTTGCGGGGAGTGGGCACAAGCCCTTTCAGCACTGGTTAGCAGTGATAAAGGGCACAAAGTTCTAAAGGGAGCAAAAATGAGATCAGCAAAAAATCGAGGTGGAAGGCAAACGTTTTGGGGAAGACCACCCAGGCTGGCAGGTCTAACACCTACTTTGAATTGTTTATTCACACTACTTACCCCACTATGCACTAAGCACTGCACTGTTCACTTTTTTATGTACTGTAGCACCAATGACTTACTACCAATAGATTTAATGCATGACTTATTCAAATATAGCTAAACTTAGATGATTTTGATTATTGATTGGATATAAATCATTTCCAGGATATCAAATTACACTAGGATCTTACAAATCCTCTTCATGCTCGCTAAAGAATACTTCCAGAAGAAACCATTGTTTTCTCTATTGTTATTTTGCCCAGGGTTAATCGGCCAACTCCATATATGTGTGCAGTCCTTAAGCCTGGAAGTGCCAGTTTTTGTAAGTAATTAATATAGTCCCACCTCTCATCATGGGTCTTCGACTGTATGGCAGCAAAATGAATATTCAAGATGCAGACTTTCTCCGGAAATTGGATCCATCTACAAAAAATGGCCAAGTTCACCCCAAGAACTGCTAGATACCAATTTTGTAAATCTTTTTCCTGAACCAGCCAGGTACCTACATTGATCTCACCTGCAGAATGTCCCAAAGCCAACAAAATAAGTTCAGTAAAATGGAGGTGGAGAGGCAAAGTGTTTGTGGGAAGATCACCCTAAAGCTTACAGGCCTAACAGGTGAGGATCTGGGACACCTGATTTCTGTCAGGAAAATGTCTCCTTCTCTTCCTAATGAAATGTTGGCCATTATGCAGCTTAAACATCCTACAATTAATCCTTTTTAGGAGTATGTCAATTGTATGCTAAATTCATACTAGACTTTTCTAGAAATACTGTGCCTCTGAAGGGAAAAACTATACATTTCAGTGTTTTTTGGCTCAAAGGAATGGGTTCGATTAGGTGAAGAATTCCATTACTAAAGCGACTGCTTTGCCAACATTTAAAAAACAACTAAAATGCTATACTGCTGTTGACACATGGTTGGGGCCAGTTCTAGTACAAACGTAGAGGAAGAAACAGTTTGCACTCAATTTTGTGTCTTGTGACGTTAGTGAAATTTAGTAGTCATATTCTTTCACAGTTCCTTTTCTGCATGGATCGTGGGCCTCCTAGTTAACATTCTCAAAGGGACAAACACTGAGAGAGAATTGTTAGGCTGTCCATTAAGCTATTGTAATTTAGATATGATGTTGAATAATAATCTTTTATGAGAAATGCGACCTCCAGGCAACATAAATATCCTATTTAGAGTTTCATGTTACAAAGAGTTTGATGATTAAACAAAGAGTGCTTTGTTTTTACTTTGGAATTAAGTGAGAGAATTAAGGAAAACACAAATATGTGTTTCTCATTCTGGAATGGAGGGAGCAGTGAGCTGCGATGATGTACCCAGGAATTTTGTGAACTGTTGAGTTCAAGGTTGACTCAGAGTGAAACATCTCTTTAGACCATTTTGGAACGTCTCATAGTAATTGTCTGTGATGAATGGGGATCTGATTCAAGAGAAGTAGTTAAGTCTTCCATCTTCAATAATAAATATAATTGTGGATATCACGCACAGTAGATAACGGGGCTCCACCCTCATGAAGAGTATGGTTAGTGAGTTGCATTGGTGATTGCTAATGGATAGAGAATTTAACTTGATGGTTGACTGTTATGTACAATGCTTGGCTAGTGATAAACACTATAAGACAAGGAAACTGAGGCACAGTACTTCTAGCAAATCATTGTATGAATTTAGCTTTCAATGCCCCATCTATCAACTACGGATTTTTAGACACTAGACACCATTTTGGCATCATCGTCTTGTTAAAAAACAAAAAAAATGGCGGGTGAACTCCCAAAACCATTAGAAAGGCTCAGGCTTGCTTTGCACTCTTCAGAAATTATGACTTAAAAAATTGTATGTTAAAATATGCTCGGAAATGCTCTGTTTGGTTCCATTTTTACAATCTTTACATGTGGCTGAATTCCCAATATATTCCTAGGAGAAGGAAGGCCTCACTCACAGTGTTTTTGGGTCAGGTATTTACGCCCGAGAACTTTCAAATATGACCAGCTGCCATTGATATTATTCTATGTTTATTATTTAAAAAAGGATTTCTGGTCTGTTCTTGTTGTTTTTGAATGCCGTACAATACTTTATATGGACAATTTGGAAAGATTTAAAATTTGCGACCGCAACCCTCATTTAAAAAAGAAGAAAGCGAAGGGTAAACATTCTGGTGAAGTGATGGAATCTTTCCTTTTAAAATCCTTGGAAGCATTCTTGGAAGTCTTGTCTTCTATAAAGGCTTACTTTCAATGATGTGTTTAAAACACTTTTAGAAGTTTAATCATTAGTGTCTAATGAATTGTCACTTGCTTTCATAAAAGTTCATAAAAGAGCAATGAATGGTTATGTGACGTTTTGAAGTGGTGCATCTGTTAGATATTTTTCGTTTTACAGTATTTCAACAGTATAACATCTCGGGTTAATTATTTTTAAAAAAGCATTCTTCGTAAAGTACATCTTTACTTGAATGTGTTTTGAAAATATTTGCAGCAAAGACTTATTGCAGAAATTCTAGGTATGATGTACAAATCAATTTTGTAGTAGTTTGCAGCTAACTATATGACAAGTTTGGCAATGCAAAAAGTAATTTTGATATTCACAAAACCCCTTTTTTTAGATAAAAAAGTCTTTCTGACTCACAAAAGATATTTCTGAGTCATTAAGAAACACAATTAGGAGGGTAAGTGAAATGGGTGTCCACTTCTAATTGCAATTTCCTTTGAAATGTATCAATGGTTTGCGTATGCAACTTCTGCCTCAAATCATTGATCAGACACTGACACCTCAAAGCTGGTGGTATTGATTCAGAAAGGGTGACCTGTCCCTTGAGTGAAGAGAAGGTCAGACAGTGGTCCAGGGGAACATTACCTTCTCACCGCTCCCTCCGATGTCTTCCCAAATGAAGAACAATTTTTAAAACAAGCATTGGCAAAGTTAGTAAGTCTTGCCTTTCACATAGCTACAGTACAGCAAGTCAGATGCTGGATGTCCCTCTGGACTCAGAAGCAACTTCTTCAAATGTCTTTCAGAAATGCTGTAGCCCTTCAAATCTTTATTAGATGTCCCACTCAAGTCAGACACAACTGCTTAACAGTCTTTCATAAAGCTTAAATAACTCAAGTTGCCAGAAGCAACTGCTTAATAGTCTCTCAAAAAGCTGCAATACCTCAAGTTGCTACTAGATGTACCTCTCAAGTCAGAAGCAACTGCTTCAAATGTCTTTCACAAAGTTGAGAGGGTGTGGCTTAAAAAAAAGGGGCATATACTCTTTTGCTAATCTAATACATTGTGCTTGTTTTCTATAGGATAAGTAAATATGATAAACCCAATTTCTGATGATGAATTAATAAATGCTTTGATTACAATGGAACACCTGTGGTGGCATCGTAGTATACATAAAAATTAGCAACCACTGGCTAATTCAAATGCCTTCAAACTTATCAAGCTGGTTTCTGGGAGGCACTATAATTCTGTTGATTTTAGTAAAGCCTACCACCAAAAGCTGATGTAGGAAGAAGCTACGGTAGGAAGAAGGTTTTAATATTCAAGTACATGTATGGATTTTACTATGGGTTTTTCATATAAAATCTGCAGCACTTTTAGTAGGGTCCCTACTGAGTCAGATAAAAATTATCAGCTCCGGTTGGACTGGGGGAAAAAGCCTCCTGCCTTAAGCTCCATTCTCTGGCCTGCCATGTCACTTCGAGCCCAGGATAAGGTCGTGCAGGGCTAGGGAGATCTCTCCTGCTTGATTTTTCAGTGGCACTATTCTTCTGATGATTTTATTAAAGCCCATAGCCCTGTGCTGTGGTTGGAAGAAGCAAAATGTTAATGTTAGCTAAGCAAAGCATTTAATGTATTTGATGAATGACTCTATTATCGAAAAATATGTATGCATACATGTATGGATTTTACTATGTTTATTTCATTTTAAACCTGCAGTACTGTTAATGGGATCCCTCCAGAGTCTGATGAAAAATCGCCAGCTCTGTCTGGCCCATAAGTCAAAGCCTCATGCCTTCGCTCCGTTCCTCTGCCTGCTGTGTCACTTTGTGACCAGGACAGAGTCCCGCAAGGCCGAGGATATCGCCCCTTCTTAGATGAATGAAGAATCCCTGGCTGGGCCCCTGGTCAAGCTCTTTTTGGCCTGAGATTAGAAGCCTCCATCCCTGAGTTACATACTAAGACCCACCATCTTGCAAAGTTCCCAGGATAGGATCCCACAGGCACCAAGGGCTCCTCTGTTGGGCTGTCATGAAAATGTGGGTCCAGGCTTTAGATCAGAGCTCCTGTGAACCCCACCACAGCCCCGTGCTTGGGTTCTGAGAACCCAGCCTACAGTGTCGCTGAACTCTTCAAAGGCAAATAGAATCTTTTCTTAAGATACTTTGCAACTTGATGGCCATCCTTTAAGCCTGCCCGTCTGGTCACTCCAAGCCAGGACATCTGGTCCCATGACATAGGAATACCTGGAGCTACCTGATGGACAGGCTGGCCTGGAAGTTCAGGTGAAGGCTCATTTTAGTCTTTGAGGCAAGCCAGGGCTCCATGATAGTGCATGGATCACAAGAAAGGCAGGTGGTGTTTTTCCAGATTAGTAGGGACAAGGTACTTGGGACACATTTTCCATCTGGTCTTTTTCCCCAGACACTAAGAGGGTGTGCCCCAGCCTGCCTTGGCCCCCCAGTGCCAGGGTCTGTGGCTGCTTACCAGCTCTGTACAATAGGTCTCTCCCCCGATCATGCCTTTTTGAAGAGCAGACAGGGACGTGAAGCTGACCTCCCTGTTCAGGGCAGGCTGATTGGGGCTTTCCTGCCTGCATAGTCCTCAGATCAATTAGGCATGGGCTGTTTCCACTCCTCCTGCTACTGTCCGACTTGCGGGTCTGCCTTTAATGGTGGTCCACTCCTAGGGCCTCCCACCCAACAGAGTGAAAGCCAAATAGCTTCAAAGCTTGTACAGCCCCAGAGATCTGACAAGACCGGATGAGGTTAGGTGTAGCTAATCCTGGCACATTTTGGCAGCAGCTTGGAACAAATCTTCCGTAGTGTATCCTTGCTGCCCAGGCCGACACCTGTGCTTATAGCTCAGGCCACATCTCAGACTGCCTCTTCCTTATGTTGTCCACGAGCAGTCTGGGCCCGCCAGAGTCCATGCAACCAGCCTTCACCACCCCCATGTATCCAATGCTTGCTGTACCTTTCATCCATATTTCCTTTCTTCTGTCACTTTGGGAACTCCTCTTGCCTATCCAATGATTTCTGTTCCAGGAATTACTTTGTAGCTCAAATCCATAGGAATTAATATCCTTTGATTGCCTTTCTATTATTGATGTTCATGTCTTGTCCAGATCACTTAATTTCCTCTTCACTTAAGATTCTAAGCTAAGATCTCTACTGGTCACTTCATCCCTTTGACAGTGCTTAATTTGTGCCAGTGTTTGACGATCCTCAACACAAGCACCTTATTCTTAACACTGCCAGTTATTTATGGCAGTCTACCACATGGCGGTGCTGTCTGTCTATTTTCATATGCAAAAGTAAATCCATAGTAATGTGTTCATAGATATTACATCTACAATACACATACATTAATTAGATATCTTGAAACTCAACTTTTACATGGTAAGAGAAACATTTACTAAACACATCATTATTATTTTTTTTAATGTTTTTATTTGTATTTTGTGTCAAACAAAAAATGAAAGGAAGCATATCACATTTGGTTATAGTCATGCAGAAGTGTACATATACAATCCACATCACATAGAGTCCCACATCTTCTCCCCTTCGGGCTACTCAAACCTGCAAGCCCCACCCATTCACTGTTCTTCGCTGCAGTGTCCCAAGTGTTTTCCCCTGCTGGAGTGCAAGCCGGTAGTCATGGCTAGGGTGAAAGGAAGGATATCTTAAAGGCCCACTAACCATCACCCAGTCCTCCATCTAGCCCATAATATGTCCTCCATTTGCCCGATACCCTGCGGAATTTTTGCGGGCAGCCTTTCGCCTTGTATGTGACCCTCTCTGCTGCCATGTACAGACCCATTCCTGCCTTCCATTCTCGGAGCTGGAGTGCCGCTACCGCCCCCCATGTTCTAGCTACGTCCCGTTTTGCCACCACTAGTGCTAACATGGTGAAAATGAGCTGCGGGTGGCCCAGATCTACATCCCCGGCTATGCCCAACAGTATGAATTTAGTGTCCAGTGGCAATGTCGCTTCTAGAACCTTGCTCAATTACCACAACACCATTTCCCAGTTTGTCTGTATTTCAGGGCAGTTCCAGATGGTATGATAGAAATCCCCCTGCGCATGGCCACATCTCAAACAATTCGGATCCCTGGTGCTGCCCATATGTATCTTATATTGAATGAGATGAAGGTGGGATTTAATTGCCACCTCTCGATGGTGCATTAAGGCTGCTTCCCAGTCTATGTTTTCAAGTGTACCTAGGTTCAGTTCCCCTGAATCCCTCAGTCTGCCCAGCCTGTCTGGCGAATTATTATTCAGGGTACGGTATGTCAGTGATACTGCCTTGATAAGTATGTGTTCCTGTAGTAGGAGCCCCTCTAATGGAGCATACTCCGGCAGCGAGGAGGATAGGGAGCCCTCCGCCTGCCAAGCATGTCGAAGTTGCGCACACTTAAAAAACTGGGATGTGTGCATCCCAGCGCACGGAAGCTTTTAAGTTCACCCTTGGCCACGATGTCGCCTATGGTGGAAATGCCTATGGCGTCCCACCCCTCAAAGCCCTTCAGTTTGTGGAGTTCCTTTAACCATGGACAGTGCCAATGAGGTGTCTGTTTAGTAGGTTTGCGGGCCCACCCCAGAACCTTCAACGCTCTGTCCTATACCTCTAGCATGGCTTGTGTGGCCGGGAGAAGTCGTCCTTTACCCTGTCCCCCATAGAGATAATATATGCATGTGGATTTGCCATAGTGTCTCTTTTCAGCCTATAGGTGGGGTGGTCTGCTGTGGCATGTATACATTCATTTACCGGGGTTAAATGTTCCGCCCAGTAGTAGGCCTCCATATCTGGCAAGGAGATCCTCCCAAAGTTCTGGTTGCGGTGTAATGCAGTCAATGCAATCCTCGGCTGCTTCCCAAGCCATAGGAGGGAATGTAGTTCCGCATCCACCACCCGAAAGGTCTGCCTGGAGAGAGGGAAGTACTCATTCTGGAGGGCGTAAAGGAAACGGGTTAGAGTAATCATCTAAAACATGCCTAGAATTGTGAGGGGAAGAGATTTCTACCTCTGTGCATCTGCTGCAAAATTGGTTATGACCCGTTGGATGTTTCTCTGGTATGAGAGCCTCCTCTCTATGGTAAGATAAATCCCTAGATATGTAAACCCAGTATGTGCTATCTGTAGGGCCCGGGGAGAGTGGGCCAAGCAGCCAAGGCTCTTGGGCTGTAGATGACCGACTTGTACCAGTTTATGGTGTAACCTGAGTATGTACCATAGAGGCCCATAACATCAAATGAAGCGGGAATCGTGGTAGTCGGGTGGATGATATATAGCAAGATGTCATCCGCAAGGAGCAAAATCTTTTCTTCCCTAGAATCTGTTGGTGTAATTTTGAACCCCCGAATCCCCGAGCACTGTCGAATCACGCAAGCCACTATCTCTATCATGAGAGCAAAGAGTAGCGGGGCCAGAGGACAACCCTGGCAGGTGCCTCTTCTGATGGGTAAATCTCTGGAGACCTGGCCATTGAACTTAATCCTTGCCCGGGCATCCATGTACAAGAGACCCATCCAGTGCCGAAACTTGGGGCCTATGCCAAATTTAACTAAGGTGACCTCCAGAAAGGGCCAATGCACCGCGTCAAACGCCTTTTCAGTGCCTAGAGATAGCAGCAAATTCGGGTCTTCTCGGTCCCGGACCTCCTTGAGCCAATCGTGGGTCCTACACAGGTTCAGCCGGGTAGCTCGAACAGGCAGGAAGCCCGTCTGGTCCTGGTGTACCAGAGTAGTGATGACCTGATGAAGCCGCAAAGCAAGGATAGTCGCCAATATTTTCACCTCTCTATTAAGGAGGGAGATGGGGCGATTGGAAGCACAGTCAGTGGGGGGTTTCCCCTGCTTGTGGATAGGGATAATCATGGCCATTCGCAGGTCCAGGGGCAGGATTCCCTCTTGGGAAGCATCCTGGAAAAGCTTCAGGAGGTGTGTGCCCAAAAGATCCACGCACTTCTTATAGAATTCTGCAGGGAGGCCGTCTGGACCGGGGTCTTCCCAGGACATAATTTGGTTATAGCCAGTTTGATTTCGTCCAACGTTATATCCGATTCTAGCCCCTCCCTCCCATCGTCATCTAATGCCGGGGGATGAATGTCCACCAGATAGTCTAGTATGGCCAAGGGTGCCCTCAGGTCTCGGGCTTCATAGAAGCTTTGATAGTAGGATGCGAACGTCTACACCCTCTGTGTATCCTACATCTGCGTTATTCCCTGGGAGTCCACCATGCTCGCCACCCAGCGGGCTTCCACTTCTTTACGACTAAGCCATGCCAAGAGCTTTCCCGACTTGTCACCCACATCATACAGCCTATGTAAGATCGCCTGGGCCTGTGCCTTAGCCTCCTGCGTGGCTAGAGCCCTGTATTGATGCTGAGCATCCGTTAACTGTCTCAGCACCTGCTGGTCTCTATGTGCAAGGTGCCACTTTCCAGGGTATGGATTTGGGCCTTTAATGTGGCAAGTTCTTCCTGGGCTTTCCTCTTCTCCCAGGCTATCTGGTTCTGGGCCCTGTCCCGTAACACCGTTTTATATGCTTCCCACATCACACTGCCAGATTGCACCAAGCCCAGATTTTCGGCAAAGAAGACTTTGGTGACAGCTCGGAGACCCTGGAGCACCTCCATATTCTGTAAGTCCCATGCCGACAGTCTCCAGCCCCCCTGCCTAGTTTGGGACCTTTCACCCACTCGGACATATAGGGGCGAGTGATCAGGCAGACCCCGGGCCATGTATTCCGCCTCATAGATGTTCTGAATGGCACCCCATGGGAGCAACAAATAATCTAGTTGTGAATGGACCCTGTGTGCCCCAGAGTAGTACGAGTACTGTCGATCCCCTGGATGCAAGTGTCTCCATAAATCCACCAAACCCAGAGTGTCGGCCAGACGGGCTAATTGTGTAACCGGGGGGAATGAGCATGCTCGCCCGAGCAATCTATGGGGACATGCATTACGTCATTAAAGTCACCCCCAATAATGTGCATCGATCCCGGTGTCCCCATCAAAATGTCTGGTACCCCGTGTAGGGTCTTGGTCTGCAGCTTCGGCGGGGCATAGACTGATCGGATGGTAACATTCCTTCTTTCCCATGACCCTATCACTCCCACATAGGTTCCTTGAGGAGCTATCCATGCACGTTTTACCGTAAAAGGCGGTGACTTTTTAATCAGGATGGCGACTCCCCTAGAACCTGAGGTGTATCCCGCATCTGCCAGGACCGTATATGCCCCTTGTGCAAGGAAGCCTTATTTCTTACTTTCGAGATGGGTCTCCTGTAGAAGCACTACATCCGGGCGGATGCGTTTTATGAATGACGACACCAACCCTCTTTTAATTTCGTCCCCAAGGCCATTAACATTTTAGGTAAGCACTGTGAAGGGGCTATCCTCCGGACCCATCACGAACGGCTGTTGTGTAATGGTGGGACACATGTGTATGGATGATTAGGTAATGCCTTATATGGGGAATGTGGGTGGTTGCACACGCTCTCCAAAATCTGTGACTGTACCTCAACAAAAACATAATGAACCAAAAACAATGAATCTGTTTGTAACCCCTTTCTCCCGTCCCCACACCTCCCTCCTCCCTCCTCCCTGCCAGACGCTCGAGGATGTGCATAAGGGTGGCAGAGTTCTGTCGCCCACCTCAATCCTAACTTACGCTACAAGTTCAAACTCTTGCAGCAACCCCAATAGTCCCAAGAAAAGAACAAACCACAGGTAGGGAAAGACAAAGCAAAGGCTAAAGACCAAAAGTGTTGGAAAAGAGAAGGGAAGAATAGAGCGGGGAGAAGAAAAGCCAGAAAGAGAAAAGGGAAGAGAAAGGGCTATTCATAGCCCAAGTCTGGGACCACTCCTGGCCTCTCGCATGCGATGTAATGGGGTCTTCAGCTGCTCTGCAGGACTAGTAGGTGGTGTATTGGGGGATGTCCAATCAACAAACTCCGTTGTTGTAGTCTGGTTCCACGTCCAGTCTCATAAGCTCAAAATCAGGAGTGCGAGTCAGGGGGGTCTCCCTGTGATGCCAAGATTTCTGTCGCTATGTCTTGCTCCATTGCCACTATTTTAGCCACCTAGGGATGGAGAGAGGGCTGATCTTCACCTTCCTCTCTGTCTCGAGTATCAGTCTCTGTACCTGGTTCAGGATGGTCAGAGAGGCGGAGGTTGTGCGAGCCCGCTGAGAGGCGAGAGTCCAGTGAGTGACCGCTGCGCCGTCGAACCCTTCCAGCACCTGTCGATATATATGGCATTGCCTCCTGCAGACGGCCCTTCCGGTTACCTCGGGGTCACAGTGTTCTTTGAGGACCAGGGGTCCACGGGGCATTTCCCATTGATGTCTGGCTGTGGCGCGATGGGACCTCCGGTTGCCCCAGCATGGGCCTTTCCTCAATCCAATGCCATGCTTCCTCTGGTGTTTGGAAGAAGTGAGTCCTCCCCATGAATAATACCTTCGGTTTTGTGGGGAATAGAAGCATATATTGAATCTTTGCCTTCACCGAGTCAAAGGTACGTCTTTGCTTCTGAACCTCCCTGCTGTAGTCCGGGAAGATCATTATATGTGTTTTTTCATGTCTGATATCTCCAATCTTCCTAACCTCTCAGAGGATCATATCTCTGTCGAGGAAGTTCAGAAAGCGAGATATAACGGGATGTGGCTGCGCCCCCGGGGGTGGACGGGCCATCAGCACCCCGTGCGCTCTTTCTATGTCGAAACAAGCGGAAAATTTATCCTCCAGTAACATGCGCTGGAGCCAAGAATGGAGAAAGTCCCGACAAGTTTGTCCCTTCAATTCCTTCTCTAAAGGCCACAAATCGGAGGTTGTTCCGCCTTGCCCTGTTTTCCGCATCATCAACGCGCCACTAAAGGTCTTTATTCGAGGTCTGGAGATCTGCCATACCTTTGCGGAGATCCTGCAGGGTATCCTCAGTCTCACCCAGTCTGGACTCCGAGTCCGTGACCCTGGCAGCCAGGTTCCGCAAGTCCTGCCTCAGAAGCATCACCTCTGTGCCCACCTCTCCTATCTTCCCCTCCAATGACGTCCTGGAGGACTGGATTGCCTGAAGGAGAGTGTCCGTGTCTTTCCTCCGGCGGGGGTGATCACCTTTGTATAAAGATCCATTTACCCCTGACATGGCGGCTTTGGGGCTTTATCTTTACTCATGTTAGGAGGTATAGTAATTGAGCTTGAAGGAGTACCGCATCAGGACCGGGGTCAGGCACTACAATAGTGGAGGGGGGAACCAGTTCTGCACCTCTCCGTGCTGGACAATCCCCCAACGCGTTCCCAGATTACGGAGCACTGAAACCGTCTCAATTGGGTGCAGTCCTTTCTCATCGAAGTATTGTAGGCCCTCTACAAATCAGCAGGGATCTGGGCTCTCCAGTTGATGAGGCAGATCAGGGGCAATCTACGGCACCTCTCTAGCAAGCACATCGGGGTCAAAACCGGCCAGGGCCACCGAGGTCCCACAGGAGAACCAACTCTTGGTTGCAGAGTCGCGGAGGAGGCCCCCATTCCAGCAAGCGCCATCCTCCGGCCGGCTCCTCAGGGCCCTCCCCAGTACAGCAGGGCCGAGGGAGACAGCAATGGCCCTCCATTCACTCACGCAGATTCTGACGCCCCGGAAGGACCGCACAGCATGTCACCAAGGGCGCACTCCTTCGTATGCGGCCAGAGCCCGTTCCAGCCCAGCTCCGGTATCAGGTCAGAGGGAGGGGGTGAAGGCACCACCACAGAATGTTGAGGGTTCACCTCAGAGGCCACAGTCACTCAGACCTCTGCCGCAATCCGCTGCACCGGGCCGGTCTATCGATCCTCCACTTTCAATAACGTGACCCCCAGGCCTCACTACCGGGCATCGCAGCATCCCACAACCGCTCGGTTCCCTTGGGGTCACAGCTTGGGGCACCGCTCAGCTGTTCTCGCCACAGACCGCAGGCACCCAGTGGCAGGGCACTCCTTTCTCGTTGAGCCAGTGGCCGGAAGCTCTGCGTCCACGGGTGCGATGCAGTCCTGTAAGATCTGGCTGACTCTGGGCAGAAGTGACCTTGGCACACCCCCGTCAGGGCTTAAGGGCACAGAGGCCAGTAGTCCTCCCGATCGCTGCCCTGGGGTTTCAGCATTTCAATGGTGCAGCACCAGATCAGGGAGCTCGCCAGACCATCTTAGCTCTGCGTCGGTGCCATTTTGTCAGAGTGGGCGCGGTGAGTTCTTGGGACCTGTATCGGCGGCATAGGGGGTCGAGAAGTCACACGGATTCCCTCACAAGTGAGGTCGGGGTGTTAGCAACACCTTAAGATCAAATGCAGGTGTTCTCCGAGCCTGTGGACTGCAGGATTCAGTGACGGATGGTGCTTTCAGCCAGAGCTCGGCAAAAGCGCGTCTTACACGGCCATGTTGTTGGCCACGCCCCCTACTAAACACATTTTCAGTATTTGCTGATGACATATCACAAAAGGAGGAGGACATGGAAGAGTCCTTTACAAGCTACACTTTATCCGCTGTTAGAGGAGCAAAGGTCAGGTTATCTATACAAACCTCTCCTTATCACTCCTTATCACTCAACAGGCATCACAGCGAGAACCACTCTGCATTCAGGAAGCACGTTTACAGCTGTAACCAAAGTTTCTTTTGACACCAGTGATACAGCCATTGTAACTGTGCCACATCAAGAATATCCTGAAAGTGGATATACTATCCCTGTAACTATGGCCCTAACACTGCCAATTGTATCTCGCCCCTTTACACATTCAACTACAGAAATACCCATGCAAGAAGGGGGTGAAGAGGAAGAAAATCATATGCCAATGCCTGACGTGAGGGCTGAAGAGTCTGTTAGTGTATTGTCATGTGGCGGTTTAGGTTAACAGGAGGCAGGCAGTGCACTGGGGATATTCTTTCAAAATGAACATCATAGTTAAATTGTAAGGAAGTAGGAGAGATGCAGACTTAAATTGTAATTCTTTTTTTAAGCAACAGGAATAACAAAAACTTGAATCATTTACTGTCTGAGACTCCTGTGTATATTCATGTGTTGAATTGATGTTGAACTTGTTTCTTTAGGAAAATGAAAAATGTATTTCTTTTGGGGTGTGCATGAAAGCTCTAAACAATTTATGGGATGTAATGTTACCATAAATATTTTTTTGATTTTTGTCAACAAATACAACCTGCTCTGGGCAGGAGGAGTTCTTTAATTCTAATTCCTCATGTGTTATTGACTAATATCCCGGTGTTCTCATGTCCCTCTCCACTTCTTACTGTTGCCACTGTTGTTTGACTGCTTGACTACGGAGACAGAGCTTGCATTTTTATGGTTATTTGGTGTCTTCTGTTGCAGTCTTTATCCGGATTTTGGTGCAGCCCAGCTTGCTCTATTGAAAGCCCAGCAGCAGCCTTTGTCTGGGCTTTTCCAGAGTTTCATTTCAGTTCTTAGAGTCACTGGGGCCCAGTAGAAATGCTGGAGCATGGAACTGAAGTTGGTCTTTAGTCCACTGTGCTCTCATGGTCACTGAGCCACAGAGGTTCCCAGGTGAGTAGATTTGGTTGTGGCACTGTCTGCAAGTGGGGTTGGTGGGGCAAGGGGGCTGCTGGTACCGAGGATACATGACAAAGATTGCCACCATGCACTGCTCAGAAGTAGCCCTCCTGAGCAGGTTGTTCTGGTGACATCTTCCATGGCATCTGAGTCTGCACTAGGAGGTTGTCTTCAAGCGGGGATTCAGTCCATACCCATACTTTTTTTTGGAGAGCACCTGCTTTCATTCAGTAGGACCTTTGAATGAGGGGTACATTTTCGGAAGAACTATTGATGTGCAACATTTCTGATCCTTACTGGTCTGTACCTCTTCAGCTCTTAGAGGCTTCCTTTGAGGCGGCAACAAAGATCCCACCTGTTTCACTTGCTTTATTGAAGAGATTTTTACGTTTACCACCACAGTTAATATGCATACACAGAGACTAACTAAATATTACTAATTCTTTCTTTTTTCTAGTCACTTGCTTATTTCACCAACAGATGTTATTTTTACATGTAGTCTTGATGATATAAATCGTTAATTTTGCTTTCCAAGTTGTACTTAAAGATATTTTTATTTACTTAAACTTTTGGGTTGACTAATTTTGCAATACCTAACCCTATGGGAAGTTCTATTGCAATGATTTCAAAATGCTTGAGAATCCATTTAAAACAATACTTAAAATATGTTAAAACAATGCAATAAATCATCTGAAAAATATACAAAAAGCTCCTTTAAGAACAATCACATACAGAGTATTATGAAGTATTTATGAGAAACACCTCACTCAGCACCTGTTATGATATAGTATGTTATGTTCTGTTATGTGCACTATCAACCACAAGGGTATTCAGATCCTGAGCATATATGTGTGTCTGACCTTGCCTAGAGTAGTTTATACATAAAACAAAGTGTCTTCTTTACCCTGCCGAGAGTAGGTTGGTTAGTTGAAAAGCCAGGTCTTCAGCATCTTGCAGAAGTCAAGAAGAGAGGAGGTGGCTCTGATGTAAAGTGGAAGGTCATTCATGCTATACAAATGGTGTAAGAAAACACCCGTCCTCCCGATCTAGTTCTGTGTATGCCTGGGATGTGTATGAGTTAGTGTACTACATGGCAAATGTGCCTGGGTGATTGGTGGAAGGAGATGCAACTGTAAGGTAGGCGCAGCCTAAGTTGTGTAGTGCCTTGAGTGTATGTGAGGAGTTTGAAATGAGCGCATTTGCGAATCAGGAGACAGTCAGGCTGCTTGAGGTGTGGTGTGAGGTGAGTGCTGTGTAGGAGGATGAGGATGAGTCTGGCTGCTGATTTCTTGAGGCCTCCTAGTCTTCTGCTTAGTTGCTTGGTGATCCCAGCATAGACAGTGTTCCCGTAATCCATGATGTTTCTTTTAATTTTGCGTGGGAGCCATTTGAAGGTCTACCTCAACAACTCCAGGGAGTAGAAGCAAAGTGAAGTGGCACCATTGACTTGTGTGATCATGTCCAGTTTGCTGTCGATTGAATCTGAGGTTCCTGGTGTCAGTCCAGGTTCAGCCATCCACCAGTTGGAGTTCCATGGTGAGGTGTTCTTGCTGAAAATCACTACTTCTGTCTTGTCAGTTTTGAGTTTGAGACAGTTGAGGTTCATCCAGTTAGCTACTTCAATCATTCAAGTGTGAACTTGTTGGGAATCTTGTCCGAGAGGGAGAGTATGAGTTGCATGTCACTGGTATAGAAGAGGATGTCGCGCGTACAGATGACACTGGCCAGAAAGACCATGTATGCTCTGAAGTATGTGGGGCTGAGAGATTAACCTTGTCAGGAAGTACAAATGGAAGCCTGCTCCACTAAAAAAGTAATTGTGTATGCTCAAATTGAATCTTCTCCATTTGGACAGGTTTCAGAGTAAATCCTATTACTTAGTTCCTTTTCTTTAATCTTTCTGAATGAAGATAATGTTCTACAAACAAAACAAGTGTTGGAAATCAGGAGTAGCAAAAAAAATGAAGTCATGCATGACATTATTCTTTGTAACATTCATCCATAATATAAAAAGGTAATTTAGTAGTTTAGAACTCATTTCACCCTCCTAACTCCTAAAATTCAATGGAGGAAAGGCCTCCTTGTTCTCCCAGTAAAGGTTTCTGGTCAGAACATCACTCAGTCTTAAACCTCCACTTCTGTCTCCACAGAATTTTGCTATCTATTTTAAGACTCCTGGAAAAAATGTGAATACATGCTGATAATTCACTAGCTGCTGTATTAGTTATCATCAAGGTCCTACTAGTCTGTCAACTTAAATCCAAGACAGGAAGTGCCACCACATATATATAAACCTGTGGAGTCAATAAAGTAACGTAGACCCAGATTGATGGTAATTGGCCCATCATACATAATTTGAAGCAAAGTTCACCATCAAAGAGTTCATTAAAAGTTGAATCAGTGACCAATGAATCCTTGCAAGAAAGCTCAAACAAATAGAAAATGTAAAGTTAGAATTAAGGACATAGTATTTTCTCTTAAGGTAGCTTTTCCCAGAGCAGCCAGAAAGAGAATATACACACCTGATAAGATTGTTCAAATATTTAGGCCCAGAAATGCTCAGGTGATGTAATCCTAATGGCTGCAAGGAATCAACTAAAAAGGTAATTGGTGCACAAAGTACAGCAACATGTTAAATATGTAAGAATAAATAAAAAAAAGACTCTTTGCCACGTTTTCTGCTTTAAAAAATAGCAACATATTTACCACTAAGGACTACTCCAAAGAGAGACTCTCAATCCACAAGCCTGCTGCCTCACTAAGTCCTATGATTTCTTCATTTCTCTGTTCTCCTTCAGAATTCATGAAGGCACTAACATCCTGTCAGTTCAGTTCATTCAACTTTCTTCGGCTGAGATAAAACAGCTATAAAAGTACAGGTACACAACAGAGAAAATACATACATTAAAATCATGTTTAAAGTTCATGTTATAAAAGTTGAAAATTGATAAACAAAGGCACATTTAAAAAGGCATTTTACACTAATGTTTGCCATAAAAAAACAGCATATAAAATAGTAGATCATACAGCAAGAGTGCAATAGGCCACATCATTGTTTCTTTCTGGTACTTAACGAGTATTTTATCAAATTAATCACCGCATAGCAAACCTCACCATAGCAAACCTTGGGGCTCCCCAATAGTTGTAGAAAAATGAAAGCATGTTTCTTTTTTAGGGGAAAGTTTGTGCACCGAAGTTAATAGCAAACCAAAACCATCTATGGAAACTAGGTTCTAACTATAACTACCTACTGACGACCGCCAGTAGGTACCATAAGGTACCATAAAAATATACCACACATATATACATACATATATATATATATAAATCAGCAAGTTGTCCTGTAGCATTTAGGGAGCACTCAACTGCACTCCACCCTCCGGGTTACAAAGAACTGCATTTTATCCTGCCCAACACGTTTCAGGGTTACACACCCCTTCCTTATGGGCTGCAAAGACGACACTTGAAACAGCATTACTTCATTTCCGGCATTTTTATTTAGTGGATATGTGCTGAGTGCACCGTCTCACCTACATTATCTGGGACTTGTAGTCCGTAATGCATCACTATTCCCATCCTTATAGTAATGATAACATATATATTTTTATTTTTTATTTTTTTTTAAAACCTTTATTTACACATCAAATAATCACAGTCATGGGCCTACAACCGCCTGGGCCGGCCGCTAACGTAGAAAAAAGGAGGACAACAATAATACAGCAATCATGAGAGCAGGGAGGAGGAGCCAAGATGGCGACCGGGACGGCAGCGTAGACCCCCGGCTCCGTGAGCCTCCGCATCCCGCACGGATATCCTGCCTGAGATCCTCAACTTGTGCTACGTGGTCGTGTTTCTGAAGGAGAGGGGCTCCCGACTGTGTGACTCCGAGGTTTCTAGCCGTGCTATCGCCGGAGAAAACTGCATCTGAACTTTGCGGCCTGTGCGGCCCTGGAGCCGGGACATCGAGTGGACGCCGTGGCCGGGTGGCAGTGCGACAACAGCGGCCGGTGGTGACTGGGTGGAGTCGGCCCACCGGAGCGGTGCCAAACTCGGCCTACATTTCGGCGTGGTCACTTCTACTGCCCAGTGTAGCTGACCGAGTGCATGACCGGGGGTGCAAATCGTAGATCCTCCGGTGACTGCCCCTGCCTTGCTGGTGAGCTGCCCGGCCGCCGTCCGTATCCTGCCCCGATCATTGCGGGCCGCCCCCGGATTTCTACGGGAGCTGGTCCGTGGTGGGGACGACTGTTGCCCGTGACCACGGATAGTTTTTTGCCTGCCCCCGGAACCCGGTCACCCGCGACGGGGACATCGCGACGCTTGCCCTGGGGTCCCGGCCCCGGTGAGGGTCGGGCATACTTGGCGGCCATCTTGGGTCGATGACGCCTACCATCCTGTCCGCTGGGCCGCAGCGGGCCTGTGAGCGTACGATTTTTGGGAGTGTGGCGGCGAGATCACAGAGAGCTGACCTGGGGTACGGCGACCTCCTCGAGGCTCTTGGTACTCTTCACTCCTCCTTGGTTCATGGTTTCGTGATCTTGGGGAGTAAGCTCGATGGTGTGGCGTCGGAGTTGGGGCAGTGGCGGCCCGCCTGTCCGCACGAACACAGAGTCTACCCACACTGCGCGCAGGAGGACGCTGTGGCGGCCCCCCCCTGAGGTTAGTACACGACTGGACGCCCCGGCCAGTATGCTACAGTGTGTTCGACCTTCTGAGGGCCTGATCTGTCCCGGAGGCGTTGGACCTGAGTGGGATGTGGTGGCCTCATCCCGTGCATACCCTCCTGCGACCCAGAGACAACTCCAGCAACTAATGTCTCTTTTGGCTGCTTCTGCCTTCCTGAACCTTGCGTGCAGTGCAGATCCTAGGGCAGCACTTGGAAGCCTGTTTCCTCACGCGGCGGACTGTGTTGATGCTCAGAGACTTCCACCCCACCTGTGTGCGTCGCTTCTCTGTCGTTGTTGGACATTCCTCTGCCTAGGAACATTGGGTATGGTGCTGGGTCGAGGGGTTGGCATGGGCAGAATTCCACTGAGTGGTCAGGGATGAGGCTGGCCCCTCGGGGGTGGTCGCCTAGTGGACGGGCGGGCTTGGGGTGGTGTGCTCTCCTGACATGGCTACAGGCACAATAGACGCATAATGCTCCCCATCGTGGTTTGAGAAGATTGTTTTTGTGCTGTTCCTTGTTCACTTTAGGGGAACCTTACCGTGCGGGAGGGAGAAGCCGGGGGTCTGTTATGAAGGCCCTCCTCCAGTTTATAAATACTTTCTCTACCCCCCCGTCTGGTGGGGGTCCTTTCCTACTTCTTTTTCCCTATTCTCCTACATTTCGGGTCTGGTTCCAGGGCGACAGGCACACTGCTGGGGGGGGGGGCCGTACTCATCTGCAGAGGTGCAGGGTGGGGGGTTGGGGGAGGGGACTCTGTATTCCTTAATCTTTTTTCCATGGCCTCCTTTTTCTTCTCTGATTCTTTTTGTCTTTCTTTTTCTGGGATCAGCGTGATACACCTCCTTTTGCTATGCCTCGTTGCCGTTCCAACTTCCGGGGTGTTCTTGGGGAGTTCTGGCAGGGGATTGTGGGCGCAGCTGTAGACTATGTTTTTCTCCATCCTGATGTTCTTGTGTTTGCGCCATTGACCGAATAGATTGCTGTAAATCGCTAACGTTCATTACTCTGCATATCCGTGATCGTTGTTTTAAAATTGCTTGTCACCTGATCCTTCTGCCTTGTTTCATCATAAAATGAAAACCTTTTTCTCCTGGTGCCCTACTTACGCTGTTCACAGTATTAATAGTACGATTTTGCTCCCTGAAGTGCTGCCTGTGTTTACACTTGTCGTTATTGCTCTGATTGCTTAGCGGCCGGCCCCGGGGGGTTGTAGGCCCATACTTGTTCTTATTGAACTGTCAATAAAGGTTTTCAAAAAAAAAAAAAAAAAAATCATGAGAGCAGGAGCGAACCGCACGCGTAACGGCTGCAGCCGCCCACAACTGAACCCAGCGCTACAAAAAGGTTTCTTATTAACTGTTTTATAAATAAAAACAACAAAAGGAAACTTAGACCAGGCAGAAAAACACCATTAGCAGGGACTTGCTCTCTCATGAGCGGGGGACAACAGCGACAATGCAGCCCATTACACAGTAACTCGCGTTAAGAAGGGCAGGGGCAGGGAAAAGATCAGTCATCAAACCTGCAAAGCGAAAGGGAAAAAGACCAGGAACATCAACGTCAAGGGGACATCGTTACGTCTGGTGTGACCACCAAGGGGGGGGGGGGGGGTGCATATATCCCCACGGTAGGAATTCCAGGGACCCCACATCTTACTCCATTTCTTAGGTTTGCCTCTGGCCACGTAAACAGTCTTCTCTCGGAACATGCACCAATCCATATTCTCTTTCCACTTCGTAACTGTGGGAGGCCTACCGGAACCCCAGAGCTGTGCAATGTCTCTTTTAGCGATCATGTTGCCCAAAGTCACCCAGCGTTCTTGTGCCACATCGCAGTCAGTCGGTTCCCACACATTCAACACACATCGCCGAGCCTCGGGGAGCAGAGCCACACCCGTAACCTCCTCCATCACGGCATGCACACCAGTCCAGAAACGTAGCACCTTCGGACACTCCCACAGAATATGAAGAAAAGTACCAAGCAGGCCACAACCACGCCAACATAAACCATCACTTGTGTAACCCATGTGAAGCAAGCGGGGACCGGTGACATAGACCCTATGTAATATCTTTAACTGCACAAATCGAAGGCGAGCCGGTATGGCAACCTCCCTCGGTGAGGCTATGGCCGCGACCCAGTCCTCATCATCCAATTCTAGGCCATCGGCGACCCAGACCTCTCGCAAATCTGTGAGGAGGTCCGCTCGAGTATTGATCAGTTTTTTGTAGATCAGGGAAATAGTACTATCCGGCAGGTAACCATCAAGTAAACGATCTTCCAACGGGGAGGCTTCAGGGATATCTGCAGGATTCGGGAAGGCGGAAAGTAGCACATGGCGCATCTGCGCATAGCGAAAGAACTCCCTATCGCTCAGCTTATATTCCGTCTGAAGAGCTTCAAACGTTTTAAAAGCGCCCTTCGTCCAGAGATCCCCCACACGACTAATTCCAATCAAATCCCATTTCTCAAAGCCCTTAGTACGCCATAAACCACCCAATGCATCAGACGCAGTGGAGTCGCACGAGACAGACGGCCCGTCCATTCCGTAGCAGTGGTGGCGCAGTGCCAGGCACGTACTGCATTTTTCGTAGGACCTGTCAATTTAGTGCCTCCCTTCGTAGAATAAAGCGCTCTATTGAAATCTCTGACCGGCAACAGTAGCTTATCCATCTCGTACGCGGGGTGCACCGCCGGGCCATATGTCCCATGGTTCACCGCCACCAACTGGGACGCCCAATAATACCTTCTAATATCAGGAAGAGCTATGCCACCGTCATACCACGGAAGGGTCAATTTTGCGAGCGCAATTCGCGGTCTCCCATCCCAAACTAGTTGCCTCTGTAGGCTCTCTACCTCACTAAAATATCGGGTGGGCACCACGTCCAGCGTATTCTGCAATGCATACAAAAAGCGTGGAAGAGACATCATTTTGAATAAGGCTGCCCGGCCAAGCGGCGATAGCGGGAGCTTCCGCCAACGAGCAACATCGGCCCGCAGCCGCTGGAGCGGGGGCAGCAGATTCAGAGCATAACGGACCGCCGGATCCAGGGACACGTGGATACCTAAGTATTTAAATCCAGAATGTGTAATCTGGATCGGACAACCACGAGGGAGATAAGGGGGGTCGCCAACCAGCACATGTAAAAAAAAATGTAAAATGTTGTAGACTTGTAAAGCGCACAGCTGCCCCAGCAACGGGGCGTCCCGGCGCTGTAGACCGCTGGGGAACCCGTCCTGGCTATCCCTGTGAGATGGTCCCTTTCTGGGTATCTCCAAGGTGAAACCAGGCATCCCCAGCGTCTGTGGGGGGCCGTTGTAGAGATGAGGCAAGCTTAATGCCCAGAGTTGCCGAGTGTGTTCCTGGTTAGAGTAGGTACCGAGGCGAGAATTATCGAGTCCATTTTGACCCTGGCCCACGACCCTGCCGCGTCGGGAATTGAACCCTGGTCCCTGGCCGATTCTCTGCTTACGGGTCTGCCGCCTCTAACTAGTGAGCCACACCTCTCACATAAACACAGGATTTCACCCAATTAATGACAAGCCCTGAATGGCGACCGAAGGAGTTTAATACATCAAATAACACTATCAACGATTTCCACGGGGAGGTGAGATAGAGCAAAACATCATCTGCGTAGAGTGACACGCGATCCTCAAACGTCGGGTCGCCACAGAATACCCGTCATGGAGGGTTCCCACCGGAGCCACGCCGCCAGGGGCTCCAACGCGAGAGCAAAAAGAAGCGGGGACAGGGGGCAACCCTGCCGCGTGCCCCTCCCAAGCACAAAGGGGGTAGAAACTCTACCATTCACCACCACCTGCGCCAGCGGTTCCACGTATAACAACTTCACCCATCCAATGAATCCAGGTCCAAAACCAAACTTAGCCAGCGCCGCCCAGAGATACGACCACTCCAACGTGTCGAACGCCATCAAGGCGTATAAGGACGCCAAAATGGTGGGCTCCTGAATAGAATCAACTCTCGCGAGGACTCCGTGGAGGTGCCGCAGGTTCAGCGCGGTGTTGCGGTGCGGAATAAAACCAGACTGGTCCGGATGTACCAGGTCACCAATGACTTTAATCAGACGATTAGCGAGCACTTTAGCGAGAATCTTAGGTTCAGCATTTAGGAGTGAGATAGGCCTATAAGACGCACAGCAATCACGCGGCTTGCCCTCTTTATGGATCACCACAATAGTCGCTAGACGTTGATCACGCGGAAGGGAGCCGGCCTCTCGGGATGCAATAAACATCTCGCAGAGATAAGGTGCCAGCCTATCTGGACGAAGCTTGTTAAGCTCGATCGGAAGGCTGTTAGGGCCGAGAGCCTTTCCTGAACAGACCGAGCGAATCGCCGATGCTATCTCATCGTTCGTCAACGCCGCATCCAGCAATTCTTTATCATCGACAGAGAGGCACGGCAATGCAATATCTCGTAGCAGTTGACGAGAGTCGTCTTCTGGCCTCTCCGAGACCGGAGAGTAGACGTCACGCAAATGGTCCGCAAAACAGCTCACAATCTCCCCCGGATCCGTAACACTCACACCATCAGCACGCACAATCACCGGGACCACACGACTCGCTCGCTCTCTCCTCTCCAGCCATGCAATCAACTTTCCAGCCTTGTCACCAACATCATACAAGTGCCCCTGTTGTTCCCGACTAGCGAGCTTGGCCGCATCCGTAACCAACGCCCTATAATCCGACTGTTTAAGGCAAAGGGCATGGAGTTTATCCCGTGTGACCCCCCGCCCGAGATCCTCTTCCAAGTCAGTTATGTCAGACTCCAGGCGTACCACCTCCTCATTGTTACGTCTCTTAGCAAGGGAGATCAAGGATAGGGCCTGCCCACGGATGACCACCTTGAAAGCCTCCCACAATGTTACGGCCGATGAGACTGAACCCTGATTTTCTACAAAATAACGGTCAAGAGACTTAACCAAAAGGGCACGAGTTGTGGGGTCATGCAAATACCAGGGATTAATCGGTGCCACCCTCCCCCTGCCCCCAAGACCACATCTAAGTGTAGCAGGACCGCGGAATGATCAGAGATGCCACGAGCCAGATGCCTGACCTCCCCGATCATTTGAGCTTGGGCGGCCGGCATCAGCACATAGTCCAATCTAGATAGGGAGCCGTGGGCGCCAGAGTGAAATGTAAATTGGGCGAGCCCCGGATGCATCGATCTCCAACAGTCCACAAGCCCCATAGTAACGATAAAGCCACCCAACCAAGAGTGCGCCCCGGGGAGGTCTCTGGGAGGGTGCCGATCCTCTCTACCCGATACCACAGAATTGAAGTCGCCACCTACCAGCAGGAGGCCCTCCGGGAGCCCAAGCAGCAACCCTCCCAAATCCGCAAAGGTGGTGGTTTGCAACCCAGGGGGGACATAAACTGAAACCAAACACAAAGTCTGTCCTTCCCACCGGCCAACCAACACCACGTAACGCCCCCGGTCGTCGTGCATCACCTCATCAATTTCCAGCGGGAGAGAGGATCGAACCAAAATGCCCACCCCTCTGGAGCCAGTAGTAAAACCAGAGTGGGCCACAAAACGGTAGCCCCTTCTATTCATAGCATGGCATGAGTGTCCCACCAAATGCGTCTCCTGCAACAGAACTACATCAGGAGAGAGACGTTTCAGATATTGTAGCACCACCCCTCGCTTCAATCGGTCCCCCAAACCATTGACATTCCATGTTAATTCGCAATCCCCTACCCCCCATTTCCACCACAACGGTCACCCCACCCACGTTGAGAGCAAAAAACAGCACACTGGTTGCCTGGTACAAAACAAACGCCACCCAAAAACAACTCCCCTACCGCCACCCCCCCAACTCCCGTTACACCCCCCCCCACCCTGCACCCCTGCACAAGACCATTCAGCCACCCCAACTCGCAGTGTGCCTGTCGCCCCAACATGAACCTACTCTACGGAAAGAAAGAAAACCCCCCGAGGAGGAAGAATCTCACCAGATACCCCGCAGCCTCCCAATGATGAAGGAAGGGTGATACAATCCTAAAGAAGAAAAAACAATACATCAAACCCAAGTCGAAGGTGAACTCAAAATTGTCTAGGAACCACCAGTCATTCGTTCACACTTGATCCGCTGATCCACCACCCTCATCCTCGGCTCGTTCCTCCCCGCCGCGCCGACGGTGCAAGGTGTCAAGCCAGTCCTCAACCGCCTCGGGCCGGTCGCAAAAATAAGTCCGTTCCTCCCGTTCAATACGTAGCTTGGCCGGGAAAAGCATAGAGTACTTCAAGCCCATGTCCCTCAGCCGCCGCTTGACAGTCATAAATCCCATTCGCTGTTTTTGTACCGATTGTGTAAAATCAGGATAGGAAGTGATGTCCACATTTTCATACTTCGTCGGGCCATTCACACGGGAGGCCTGCAGGATTGCGTCACGGTCCCTGAAGTTGAAGATCCTGGCAATGATAGGTCGCGGTGGGGCCCCAGGCCTCCGTCGGCCCCCCGGAACTCTGTGTGCCCGCTCCACCGTAAAGAATTTGCTGAGGCCTTTCGGCGCTAGTTTGTTCAGGATCAGATCTTCCACAAAGAGATCGACCGGCCCATCCTCCCACTTCTCCGGCACACCGATGATGCGCACGTTATTCCGCCGGGCCCTGCTTTCAAAATCCTCCACTCTCTTAACAGAAAGGTCGTTGAGGGCCCGCAAACCGCGGATCTCCGTCTGCAGTTCAGAGACATCTGTCTTGAGGCCCGATGTCGTGAGATCGAGTGATTTGACCTTTTCACTGGTTTTCGTCAGGTCCGCCCTAAGTAAGTTGACATCGATCAACACGGTGTCCAGCTTGTGGGCCAGCGAGTCGAATTGCTGGCCGACCGAAGCCTTCATGGCGTCGATGGCACCCATGACATCTTGCAGTGTCAATTCCGTCGAGGGTGACAGGCCCTCCTTGACCGCATCCGAAAGCCCACTCGAACCGGGAGATCCCTTCTGCTGGGCATAACGGTCCATGTTGTTCGTTTGCACGTAGCCACCTCTCCGGGTAGCCCTAGACTTTTGCTTGTCACCGTCCAGCCGGGCCGCCATTACACAGCAGGGAGAGCAGATCCAGTATACCTGTTAGGCGTAGCGATCACCCTGGGGAATCCACCTAAGTGATGGGCAGCCCCCTTTGTCAATGCCACTCGACAGCCACAGATCGGTCCAAACGTAGAGCGACTGTGAGTGCCCGCCACCAGACTCGTAGAGGAAAGTCAAAAACGAAAGTGAAACCAGGGGGGAGCGGGCTCGCCCAAGACTCTGGAACTGTTGTTGTTCGATTGGAGCTCGGGGACAGTGCCAACCCGAGTCCGGGGTGGTGCCGCGGGGCAGGCCTCTTTCTGGAGGACAGAATAAGTCGAGTTCCCAAAGTCCGATTTAAGTTCCGAAAACAGGAATCACCTCAGCTTCGGTTCACCCGTAATATTCCTTCAAAATAGCAGGATTATAGCCAGGATAGACGTGGGAGGCTGCGAGGGTCTCGGGAGCCCTGTGCCCACACGTCCATCTTGGTTGCGCGCTAGGCTCCTCCTCCAATGATAACATATATATATATTATCTACTGGCGGTCGCCAGTAGATAGTTATAGTTAGGACCGAGTTCCCATAGGAAATCTGAAAATTCTATTTTGAATAACTTTGGCGCCGGTTGACTTATCTTCGTGAAAGTTTCAAAACTAATGGGGCGCTCCGCTCAGCTCCTACGCTGAAAGTCTCGGGGTGATTCGTTAAGCGGGGGCTGAGAAAAAAGGGGGGTCCCAAAACACGTTTTCCCCATGCATTTTCTCATAGGACCTTTAGTCGAAGGTACAGCCCGAAGTGCTGAACGGAATTACACCAAATTTGGCAAAGTGGTAGTCCTCAGTTCAGACTCATGCCTTTTGCTTAAATGGTGTAAATCCGTTCAGTAGTTCCTGAGAAAATCAAAAGTAAAATCACATATATATCTGGGCGGAGCCTACCCACACATCTCATCGTGAGATCTGATTGGCTGTCAGCACTTCATCCAAGAAGTGTTGGCAGCCATCTTGGTACCAATATACATGATAGCACCTCATTAAACATCATTGCAGTTAATAGAAGGTTTTAAGACTTTAGTTACATTATAAATCATTTGATGATGGTACCATACTCATTTTAGGAATTGTGGTGTGTTCTAAGGTGATTTTACCATGTGAAAAAGCCTTCTGCTGTGATATCATGAATCATGTTTGAGAGAAAACTATTTTCTCATGCTTTTCCCACAGAGGTTTAGAAGGTGATCCATAAGCTAAACTGAGTGCATATTTTCTGTAAATTCACATTATCTTTCTCAGTCATGTGAGAATGAAGTCTGCCATTCTCAGTAAAACATGTACATTCAACAAGGGCAGAGACTGTCAGTTGATTCCTTTGTGTTCTACTGCAGCTTCCCAGAGTGTTCTAAAGAACAACTAGAGCGCTAACAGTCCTACTTATGACAAACGTATGGCACACCTGAAGCCATCTTGGTTGGAATAAAGTGGTAACTCTTAAAACATTTCATTTAAAAAGGAACAAAATGAGGGGGTTCATTTTGCCATAGAAAGTATGATCAGTGCTGCAGAAAGAAAAATCTGGGCACATTTTGAGTGACTTCTCAAGTACTCTTCTATTTCATTTAAACATTCTGACATGCAGACTGAAACATGCACTTTCAATACCAGCAGCAGACTTCCCTGGTGAGCAGCAGCTTTACTACAGTGATCTAATAAGCAACTAGAGTGCTAACATTCTGAATTTTTTGGGCAAATGTGTGACACATCTGAATGCCTTCTTGATGGAATCAAAGTAAAAAACTGAAAGTATTTCCTACTGAGGAGACTGTAGTAAATGAGGAAATTAGGAAACATCATAACAAATAAGTCTCCCAAAATGGCCACCAGAGACAAAAGAGCCCAAATGTAGCCCAAATATCACCCAGATGTAGCCCAAGTATAGCCCAATGCCAGAATGTCCCACAGTGTTCTAACGAACAACTAGAGCGCTAACAGTCTTACTTATGACAAAAGTATGGCACACCTGAAGCCATCTTGATTGGAATAAAGTGGTAACACTTAAAACATTTAATTTACAAAGGAACAAAATGAGGGTGTTCATTTTGCCATAGAAATTATGATTAGTGCTGCAGAAAGAAACATTAGGGCACATTTTGACTTCTCAAATCCTGTTCTATTTCATAAAAAAATTCTGACATGCAGACTGAAACATGCACTTTGAATACCAGCAGCAGACTTCCCTGGTGAGCAGTAGCTTTACTTCAGTGATCTAATGAGCAACTAGAGTGCTAACATTCAGAATTTATGGCAAATGTGTGACACATCTGAATGCCTTCTTGATGGAACCAAAGTAAAAAACGGAGTGTATTTCCTACTGAGGAGACTGCAGTAAATGAGGAAATTAGGAAACTTCATAAATAAATCTCCCAAGATGGCCACCAGAGACAAAAGAGCCCAAATGTAGCCCAAATATCACCCAGATGTAGCCCAAGTATAGCCCAATGACAGAATGTCCCAGAGTGTTCTAACGAACAACTGGAGCGCTAACAGTCTTACTTATGACAAAAGTATGGCACACCTGAAGCCATCTTGATTGGAATAAAGTGGTAACACTTAAAACATTTAATTTACAAAGGAACAAAGTGAGGGGGTTCATTTTGCCATAGAAATTATGATTAGTTCTGCAGAAAGAAAAATTAGGGCACATTTTGACTTCTCAAATCCTCTTCTATTTCATAAAAAAATTCTGACATGCAGACTGAAACATGCACTTTGAATACCAGCAGCAGACTTCCCTGGTGAGCAGTAGTTTTACTACAGTGATCTAATGAGCAACTAGAGTGCTAACATTCAGAATTTATGGTAAATGTGTGACACATCTGAATGCCTTGATGGAACCAAAATAAAAAACTGAAAGTATTCCCACTGAGGAGACTGCAGTAAATGAGGAAATTAGGAAACTTCATAACAAATAAATCTCCCAAGATGGCCACCAGAGACAAAAGAGCCCAAATGTAGCCCAAATATCACCCAGACGTAGCCCAAGTATAGCCCAATGACAGAAGTGTGCAAAACACTTATTTTTTGTGTATTTGCAGTTTTATATAGTGCAGCCTAGTGAGGTATTGGAGTGCTTTACATGAGCATTGGTTACATCACACAAGATCAAATTCATTTTGGTTGTAGCCATGGGAGATTAAGTGATTTGACCAGAATCACAGATTGTTGAGCTGAAGCAGAAACTCCAAACTGGTTCCCCAGTTGCAAAGTCTGCAGCTCTGGAAGTAACACCACATCCTCTCCCCTAGGTGCAACATTTAATCAAGTGGTCAACTGGATAAAAAAACATACAAATTACAAATAATTTAAAAGTTCTTTGTCGCTATTTGAAAACTCAGAAAATATGTCCTCATTTTAGTTTTTTAGAGCACTAACCATAATTTTGATGCAAATAAGACCCTCTCATTTATGTAATTTCTAAAGGAAATACTCTAGGTATTACAGTTTTGATTACATCAAGATGACGTCAGGCGTTCCACACTTTTGTAATAAATATAGAATGTTAGCAATCTAGTTGTTCATTGGGATACTGTTGAGAGGCAGAGGCAAGGGGCACGGACTCTGAAAATTGAAGGCAGGTAGGAGAGTGCAAATGCGACAATTTGACCACACTGGGCAGGCAGGAAGGGCAGTGGCAGCACAACAGACTATGGAGGGCAGTGGAAATGGGGGCAAGGGGCAACAAACCAACAATACAGGACTGGCAAGAGAGGCTGTGGCAATATAATAGTCCATTGTGGGCAGAAGGAAGAGGCAGTGGTAGTGCAACCATACATGCCAACAGACCCGTTTCAGCCAGGAAACGTCCAATGTTTTTAAGCTCAAATGGGCTTTATTTGATCTGTCTCCTGTAAACAATCTCCTCTTTTTCAATGTAACTCAAATGGGAAAATCAATACCCCAGTTTTTTTTCAAAATCTCCCTCTTACCATGTTCAAAATGTTCGCAAGTATGGTACATTGGATCATGGTAGGCAGGAGGAATTGGGGTAGGGACATGGACTGGGATAACAGAGGACAGGAGGGACATGGAGAGGTGCACCAAACTGACCCTACAGGGCAGGCATCAGGGTTTGCAGCAGCACAATGCACCTCACAGCGCATGCGGGACGGGAGTGCAGCACAACAATCCATAGAAAGCAATAGGGAGGGGACAGGACCATGCACATGGACAACAGAGAACAGAGGGGAAAGAGGCAATGGTAGCTAGCTGACCATAATGGACAGACAGGAGAGAAAGCTGCAGCATAACAGACCATAAAGGGCAGGAGGGACGGTTCAGGGGCATTACCATGGAACAGACAAGCTAGGAGGGAGGGAATAGGGGTCAGCACATGGAAACAGAGGGCTGGGGGCAAAGGAGCAGGGCAGGAACAGCTAGATGACCATGGAGGTCAGGCAGGATGGGCACTAGAAACAAGACACACCATGGAGAGCAACAGTGAGACTATGATGGCATACACACAGACCATGGAGGGAAGGTGGGAGGGGGTCAGGGGCAGCTAGCTGACCACACAGGGTAGGTGGGAGGGGCCATGGTAGCTAGGGGTGGGCGGAATTTGCGGAATTAACCTTCGCAAATTATCGCGAGAATGTTTAAAATTATCGCAAACAAGCAGAAATATCGCGAAGATGCGGAAGTTTTTTTCCGGCATGTTCGCGAGATTTTCTGCATGGTTGCGGGTCGCCAACTTACCCATGTGGTTGCTTGCGGGCGCGGCCATCTTGTTTTGAGTTGTTCTCGCAGTGCATGATCGCGAGAAGAAAGACGTGATCGCGCGACGCATGACGTCACTGCGGGCGCGAACTGTCGCGAGACAGCGCAAATGGCTAAAAACAATACAACATCTCATGGAGAACGCGACCGGATCAAGAAAACTTGTCGGCGAACGCAGGGATTCAGGTAAGGCGATCGCGCGCGCGCGAGAATGTATCATTTTACAGCGCGAGCAAGAAACAAATTATCGCCAAGCTGCGGAAACCGGAATTTTTGACATTTTCGCGCTCTCCGCGGAACGCAAAAATGTCAAATTATCGCAATTTCCGCGAACGGAACGAAATTTTTGCCCAGGCCTAATGGTAGCACAGAAGACCATGCATGGCAAGCGGGAGGGTTAGTGGCAGCACAATGGCTATGATGGGCAAGAAGGAGGGTGCAGGGGCATGCACAAAGGACCATGGAGGATAGAAGGGAGGGTCATGACCTGGTCACAGTCAAGAGAGTTCAGGGGAAGGGGCCTCACAACAGATCATGCGGGGCAGGCAGGAGGAGCAGTTGCAGCACAACAGACCAGGGAGGGCAGAAGGATGTGGCAGTAAAATGGACCATGGAGGACAGGAGGAAGGGGATAGGGGCATGGCATGTGGACAGGCAGGTTGGAGGTGGCATGGACAGGTTACAGTCATCTGACAATGCTAGGCAGGTGGGAGGGGAGTGGCAGCCCAACAGAACACTCAGAGTAGATAGGAGTGGCAGGTCCATGGAACATGGTGGGCAAAAAGGATGGAGCAGAGGCATGCACAAAGACATCGGAGGGCAGGGGGAAGGAGAATAGGGGCAGCAATATAAGCACAGAGGCTAAGCAGGAGGTCAATGGTGGGCCATAGAATTGGGCAATGGAGGGCAGGAGGAGTGGACTGGTACATCATGCTAAATGCAGGGCAGTGGTAGCACATCAAACCATGCATGGCAGGAGGGAGGATGCTAGTCCATGGATTCAGACAACAGAGGATAGGGAGGAGGTGGATGGGGCAGCAAGCTAACTGTTCAGAGAAGGTGGGTATTAGGAACTTTATTGTTTTTAAAATGTGTGTCTGTGCGAACTACTTAAAATATGAACAAGTATGCAGCATAATCTCACTTTTATTCAGGAAGAAGAGGACGTTTGTGACTGTGACTCCGGGCTCAATTGGCAGAAACACCCCCTGACCCTCCACCCCCCATCGCAAAATGTAATGCCCGTGAAAAGGGTAGGTGGATGCAGTGTTATATAGAACATAGTCCTGAGAGCACGATTGAAAATGAAAATTAGATATGGTATATGGTATAAACTATGCACCAAAAAGTGTGATATAAGATGAACCGGGGCGTGAAATATAATATGCAATACATTGTGCGCAATTACAGATTCATTGGAGAGCCTGAGATAGCACAGGCACTAGCGCGTGCTATGCAATATGTGCCTTGGAGTGTAATATGCACAAGGCAGTGTTGTGTAACCTAACTAGTCTCTAAAGTTGTAATATAAAATATGTGCTTGGGAGTGTAACGTTGCATATGGACTGTGACAAAGATATGGATCCCAGATTGTAATATGTATGGCATAGCGCTGTGCATTATAACATAGGCATCGAGGAAGGCACGTTAGATGGGGCAATATAACCCGTGCGAAGGCAAGTGTGGCATGACATATTCACGGGGTGGTGTTACAGTGCACATGGGCCAGAGAGTGTCATAGCATACGCACTAGCTGGTGGAATACAACACAGAGGTGTGAGGCACTCGGCGGGCACTGGTGGGTGTAACACAGCATTGGGCTCAGCCAGGAGCATGCTGTGACTCTCAAGTGAGGTTTGTCTCCTTTCCAGAGAGTAAAATAAAAAGTATTACACATCCGGCGGTGGATGTGTGTTTTATTAACCGTGAGGGGGGTTTCTTGCATAGTTTGGTCGAATTTTGGTCGAGTCCTCTTTGAATGGCTTGGTGTGCGTGTATATTAAATGTGCCCGTCAATAGCTACCCATGTTTGTATAAATAAACGACAAGGGTGTCTACTTGGAGAGTACCCACTGGCGGGGGCGCCGGGATTAGGTATGGTAGTGCGTCAGACACGTCAGAGCTTCACTAGCGGTGTAAATACATTCCATGTGGATTCATTCTATGCATAGTCGCCTTTTAATGAATATCATGCAAATCGGCATGGTGATAGATACATATGGTTTGTCCATCATGTCCTAGGAGTTTCTCTAAATATATATTTTTTTAAAATAATAAAAAACAAAGGCCGGCCCCGGGGGATGGGGTCCCCGGGGCCATAAGTGGCCTGAGGAGGGGGGCAACGCAGCCCCCTCCTAAAGAATTAAAAAACAAAAAAAGGCCATGACCCGAGGGTTGGGATCCCCGGGGCCTATTAAGGCCTTGGGAGGGCCAAATTTATTTTTTTAGAAAAAAAAAAATTAGGTTGCTGGCCCTGGGGGATGGGGTCAACAGGGCCAGTATATTAGAAAAAGAAGGGGGGCCACACAGCCCTCCTTCTTAAAAAAAAAAATAAACAAAAGACCGGCACCGTGCCGGAGGCCATGCCCCCTCCTTGCAGCACTCTGCAAACGCGCCCCCTGGCCAGTTGTAAATTGGGGAATTAATTCCCCTTCAATACTGAGGGTCCCTGAGGGCCAACTAGCCCAACAGGTATCTCCAGTATGCGCCAGGGAGCTGCGTTGCAGACAGGTGTTCTGAGGCCACACCCCTTTTTACACCTCTATGCAACGCAGCTCTGTGGTGCTTACTGGAGGTACCTAGTGGGCTAGTTTGACCCTAGGGACCCTTAGGATTCAAGGGGACTTAATCTCTCAACTTAGAACGGCCACAGGGCGCGTTTACACAGTGGTGAAGGGAGGGGACTGGGCCTGAGGTGACGTGTGCAAACACGCCCTGTGGCGCGTTTTAAGTTGGGGAAATAATTCCATTTCAATCCTGAGGGACCCTGGGGGCCGACTAGCCCACCAGGTGCTTCCAGTAAGCGCCACTGCTCTGCGTTGCAGAGAGGTGGTGCAGGCCATGCCCCTTTATACACCTCTCTGCAATGGCGCTTACTGGACGTACCTAGTGGGCTATTTTGCCCCTAGGGATCCTCAAGATTCAAGGGGACTTAATCTCCCAACTTAAAAAACGGCCACCGGGCGTGTTTACACAGTGGGGAAGGGAGGGGACGGGGCCTGAGGTGACGTGTGCAAGCACGCCCTATGGCACGTTTTAAGTTGGGGAAATAATTCCTCTTCAATCCTGAGGGCCCCTGGGGGCTAACTAGCCCACCAGGTGCTTCCAGTAAGCGCCACTGAGCTGTGTTGCAGAGAGCTGGTCCAGGCCATGCCACTTTTTACACCTCTCTGCAGCGCAGCTCTGTGGCGCTTACTGATGGTACCTAGTGGGCTAGTTGGACCCTAGGGACCCTCAGGATTCAAATGAACTTAATCTCCCAACTAAAAACGGCCACAGGGCTTGTTTACACAGTGGTGAAGGGAGGGTACGGGGCCTGAGTTAATGTGTGCAAACAAGCCCTGTGGCACGTTTTAAGTTGGGGAAATAATTCCCCTTCAATCCTGAGGGACCCTGGGGGCCAACTAGCCCACCAGGTGCTTCCAGTAAGCGCCACTGCGCTGCGTTGCAGAGAGGTGGTCTAGGCCGTGCCCCTTTTCACATCTCTCTGCAACGCAGCTCTGTGGCGCTTACTGGAGGTACCTAGTGGTCTAGTTAGCCTCCAGGGGCCCCCAGGATTGAAGGGGAATTATTTCCCCAACTTAAAACGCGCCACAGGGCTTGTTTGCACACGTTAACTCAGGCCCCGTCCCCTCCCTTCTCCACTGTGTAAACACGCCCTGTGGCCGTTTTTAGTTGGGAGATTAAGTTAATTTGAATCCTGAGGGTCCCTAGGGTCCAACTAGCCCACTAGGTACTCAATCTCCCAACTTAAAATGGCCACAGGGCGTGTTTACACAGTGAGGAAGTGAGGGGACGGGGCCTGAGGTGACGTGTGCAAACACGTCCTGTGGCGCGTTTTGAGAGGTAGTTTTAATCCCCTGCCCTATTATATCCTAGGGGCTTACAGAGGAGGTCATGCTGATCACAGGGGGACCCCAACGCATAGTGTTTCATAGTGTATGTAGGCGTTTTCACTGTATTCTGAGTGTCTTTTAACATAGCACTGGCTCTAGGACTGGTTAGTCAGACTCAGTTACCACCAGTATCCGTCTAAAAAAGTTGAGGGTACAGGATGATTTTGCAACAAGGCTTCTTTCTGCTCTTCTGTTTGTTCTTTCTGCACGTTATCCTTCTTCCTGCACTTTTCTTAGTCTTTGAGGACTTCTGTTGCTTCTTTCTGCATTTCTTTTTTTTCTTTCTGTGCGTTTTTTCTTCTTTCTTCACATGTCCTATCTCTGTAGGCATAGTTAGAAATTAGCATTTAAAAAACCTTTGAAATTCACTGAAAAAACCATAGGTTTCAGGTACGTTATAGTTAGGAATTAGCATTTAAAAAACCTTAGAAATTCACTGAAAAAACCATAGGTTTCAGGGGGGTTATAGTTAGCTGGACTTTTCACTCGTACAAAACCATTGAAATTCCCCCGTTATAGTTAGTTCAGCTAACTATAACTCGCGCGCCCGCAATGCACTGCTGATGACGTCACATATTACATCACTCATGACATGGTTAGTGACATCACTCATGACATCACTGATGACATCTCAAATTACATCATTGATGACATCATCCTTGTGATAGCGTGGCAGACCTCCTCTCCCCCTAATATAACCTTTGATACACACATTCAAAAATAGAAACTAAAAGTTTCAAAACAATGGACATACCAATATCAGTTACAACAACCTATTCAGTAATTCTAAGATCCACATACACATCCACTCATTCACCAGCAGTCCTATACAGTCACTCATACATGTACTCACTCATCATATGTACTCATACACCTATACATCCTGTTACACAACACCACTCATCCATAGAGATACTCACACACATAGTCACTCATGCTAATAAAGAATCAAACATCCATTTACTTGCATATACAGTTATACACACACCACCACACTTACTTCTACAGAAACGTACACATACTTAGTCTTTTAAACAATCACTTATAGAAACACATACTTATTCATACAGGAACTCTTTCAATCTCTCACTCTCACATATACTCACTTATATACACCAATAGTCACATATACAAGTTTAAAACATATGTAGTTACTCATAAAGACACTATTGAGACAGTCATTCACTCACTAACACACCCATGCACACACTCATCCACCCATACAGTCTTCAACACATACAGTGAGTCACTCATTCATGCACCTATGCACTACGTAATACCCCCCACCGAACCATACAGACACTCAGACACTCATACTGATACTCAAAAAAACAACTAATAACCTATATAGACACTCATGTAGCTACTCACCAACCCATGAAGCCACTTATACACAAAGTGAGAGACTGATACAGATATTTACATATTTAAACATTACTCACTAAGCCATGTATTCCCTAAGATACACTTAATCAGTCAGGCCATGTATTCCCTAAGATACACTTAATCAGTCAGTTATACAATCAATTTTTCAAAAACAATTCATCCATTTAGACACTTATATACCCATTTATTCTTCCATCGACCTTGAGATATACATATATAAAACATATGTAATTTTCAGAAAAACACACATTCACTGGATGATGTCATCAGTGATGTCATTTGAGATGTCATCAGTGATGTCATGAGTGATGTCACTGACCATGTCATGAGTGATGTAATATGTGACGTCATCAGCAGTGCATTGCGGGCGCGCGAGTTATAGTTAGCTGAACTAACTATAACGGGGGAATTTCAATGGTTTTGTACGAGTGAAAAGTCCAGCTAACTATAATGCCCCTGAAACCTATGGTTTTTTCAGTGAATATATATATATATATATATTATCTACTGGCAGTCGCCAGTAGATAGTTATAGTTAGGACCTATTTTCCATAGGAAATCCGCAACATTCTATCTGGAATTTCTTTGGCGCCGATTGACGAATCGTCGCTAAATTCTCCAAACTTTTGGCCAGCTCTGCTCCGCTCCTACCCTGAAAGTTTTGTGTTGATTCGTCAAGCGGGGGCCGAGAAAAAAGGGGGGTCCCAAAACGCGTTTTCCCCATGCAATTTCCCATAGGATCTGTTGTCGCAGCTACAGCCCGAACCGCTGAACAGAATGACACCAAATTTGGCAAAGAGGTAGTCCTCAGTTCGGACTCGTGCCTTTTGCATATTTGGTGTGAATCTGTTCAGTAGTTCCTGAGAAAATTAGGGTAAAAATGTTAGTGATATCTATGGCCGGGGAGGATCCGCGGACCCTACCCGCACCGTAAGCGAACCCTCCCCGAACGGAGCACGCACCCTCCCGATCGCACGCTGAATGCTAATTGGCTGTCGAGCGTCTCACTACATTCGAAACCAGGAACTGTTGGCGGCCATTTTCTGCCTCGGTAGAAGCAAAGCTGAAGAAGCAAGGGGAATAAGTGCGTAAAACATATAAAGGGGGCAGAGTGGAAATACTCTGACCCTCTAGAGGTGCTTAGGGGGTCCCAGAAGGACCCCCTGGGGCCCCCCTTTTTTTTAATAAAAAAGCGGCGAAATGCGCACACGGTGCGCGCATCCTATCGCGTTGGATGCACGGATTCTCTCGCGGTGGGTTCGCGGATCCAAGGAAAAAAAAAATGAAATTGTTGGGAGATAAAGATTAAGCTTAAGTGTTTTGTTCTTGATTGGCTCTAAAAAAAGCCGTTGTGTGCATTGAGAGTTTTTGGTACTTATAAGTAAGTACCTATACAGAGTCTAAAGTTGTTGAGGAAGACTCTGTTTCCTTCATCAGTAAAGTGTACTCCATCTCTCCTATACATCTCTTGCATATGAAAGTGCAGATTGTTATTGTAAATGGATCCCATTCTGTAGTCTCGGAGAAAAGCAGAAACAGATTTATTCACATGTTTCCTACCTTTCCCAATCTGTGGACAAAAAGGATCGGACCAGTTCCATTTCTGCCTTTGGCATATTAGAATACACAAAGGCAGTTTTAGGGAAAAGTGAAATCAGTTGTGCAAAGGTGTCATTCATAAGCATTTCCAGACCTACCCCAGTCAAAGTGCCTAGGTCATTGCCACCACAGTGCACTATTATGAGGTCAGGGTGTTGGATTTGCATGAAGGATTTCACCAATGGCATCAATTGGTGCCACTTTAACCCTCTCTGTCCAATCCATTTAATGTCTACATTTGGCAAACCTAGGTTTTGTGAATGCCTTTGTTTTCTGCATACTTTGGCTCCAGAAAATGTAGCTGTGTCCCACAATCCACACTGTAAGCATCTTGTAAGGAGGTCTGGATGCACTCAGATGGTCTCTTTAAATGAAATGGCAGTTTGGAAAGTAAGATGTTTCTAAAATGGTGGCTAAGATGCAATTTTGAAAAAAGACAAGAAATCATTGGTTGTTTGACAACCTTCTACACTGAAAGGTAGGGTGCATATTTCTGTTTTTTAAACGCTTGATTCTTATTGGTTAACAAAAACAGATTGTAAGGAACATTATATATGATAAGCTGATATGTTGAGAAGTCAAGCACACTTGCTGTTTTGATTAGCTACATTGTGTGTGCTGAACTTGTGACCTGTGTGCTCAGTACAGTGTTCCATGACCTGTTTGTATGGTGACGGGCAGAAGGCAGATTGGGGAAAGGGTTGAAGTTTATGTCATTTGGAAAGGGTTGAAATGTTTAACCAATAGAAATGTGTGTTTGCTTTTGAATTTATGTGGGAGGGAATGTGATTTGATGTTTACATGTATATGTGTGGAAAATGAGAGGGAAACTTTGCCATTCTTTGGTTTTGCTGACAGGTGCACGGTGCAGAGATTCTGTATAAGAAAATCTGGTGTGTGACTGATATCTGGTGTGTGACTGATATACTTCTTAATCTACAAAACATCTTGAAAGGTGAGTTATTTAATTGTGAGGGGATGTATGTAGACTATTTTTATTTTAATCAGACTAATGTATTTTTTCTGCTAAAGTGTAGGGAGTATTTTTTTTCCTCTACAATCTTATTGACAGTGTGAAACCATTTTGTGATAAGGATTTGTGTTTTCCATGTGTTTGTAGACAGATAACTATGCAGTTCTTATATTTTGGTAGATTTAGAAACCACTTATTGTTTATGAATTTGTAAAATTAGTTATGTTTCTGTAATAAAATGTAGTACTCCTTGTAGATGAAGAAATGTGTTTTGGTATAGTGTAAGGGATAGTGTTGTTTGTCTAGAATCACACAGAGAGCCTGTGTGCATTTGGGAACCACTGTGGAGAAGCGTTTGGTAACTTTGTGCATTTGCTGACAGATAACTGTTTTGAAACTTGTCATGTTGTCAAGTTTTAGTAGCATTAGAAGACAGTTATGGCTTATGCTTTCATTAAATGAGTTAGGTATTGACAGTAAAGTGTAGTCGTGAAATATGTAGATTGTGTGCAGTTCCCTTGCCATTTCCATTGTAGTGAATGAGTTTTGGTAAACTCCTAGGAATACTGGTGCTTGTCTAGAATCACACTGCGAGTCTGTGTACATTTGGGAACCACTGTCAGAGAACCGTTTGGTAACATTGTTTATTTACTGACAGATAACTGTTTTAAAACCTGTCATGTTGTCAAGTTTTAGTCGCATTAGAAGCCAGTCTTTGCTTATGTGTTGATTAAATGAGTCAGGCATTGACACTAAAGTGTAGTCGTGAAATATGTAGATTGTGTGCAGTTCCCTTATCACTTCCACTGTAGTGAATGAGTTTTGGTAAACTCCTAGGGATAGTGGTGCTTGTCTACAATCACACTGTGAGTCTGTGTGCATTTGGGAACCATTTTCAGAGAAGCGTTTGGTAACATTGTGCATTTGCTGACAGAAAACTGTTTTAAAACTTGTCATGTTGTCAAGTTTTAGTAGCATTAGAAGGCAGATGTTGCTTATGCTTTGATTAAATGAGTCAGGCATTGACACTAAAGTGCAGTTGTGAAATATGTAGATTGTGTGCAGTTCTCTTACCTCTTCCACTGTAGTGAATGAGTTTTGGTAAACTCCTAGGGATAGTGGTGCTTGTCTAGAATCACACTGTGAGTCTGTGTGAATTTGGGAATCACTGTCAGAGAAGCGTTTGGTAACATTGTGCATTTGCTGACAGAAAACTGTTTTGAAACCTGTCATGTTGTCAAGTTTTAGTAGCATTAAAAGCCAGTCTTTGCTTATGCGTTGATAAAATGAGTCATGCTTTGACACTAAAGTACAGTACCATGTAGTATTGTCTTTACTGCCCCAGAACTGAAAATTTAATATTTTTTCCCAGGCACTGTCCTAGAAGTAGTCTGATGATTTAGTCAGTTTCTAAGTACTTATGTTGTGAACCATTCATTACCAAAGAGACTGCTTCAAATGTCCATGCAGTATGCATGTAGTTCTCTAACCACCTACACAGTTGTTTTTCTCAGCTTCAATTTTCTAAACAGTTTCCATACACTTCCAGGAAACACCCTATCACTCGCTTTGCAGTCCTCTAGTGAGCCATTCAGCACCATGTACTAATCCTTTCACTGTGCCAAAACCCAAACACTTATAAATTCACCAAGACACTCTCTTTCCAGTACTCTAATGATTCAGTCACTGTCTAAGTATTCATGCACTGAGCTAGGCCTTAGCACATTGACTTCTTCAAACCCCTATCCACTGTGAATGCAGTCTTCTAACCACCTAGACACTTGTCTTTCACAGTTTCAATTCCCTAGAGAGTATCAATACAGTCCAGCAAACATCCTGTCACTTCCTTTGCACTTTTCTAGTGAGCCATTCAGTACCAAGTACTAATCCATTCCATGCGCCAAAAGCCTACCACTTATAAATTCACCAGGCACTCTCCTTGCTGTAGTCTAATCATTCAGTCAGTACCCAAGTACTCATGCAGTGAGCCAGGCCTTAGCACATGGACTGCTTTAAATGCCTATCCAGTATGCATTCAGTTCTCTAATCAGCTACACAGTTGTCTTTCGCAGCTTCAATTCCCCAGTTAGTATTTATACACTTCTAGCAAACACCCTGTTACTCACCCAGTGTGTCTCTTTTTAGTACTGTAATCATTCAGTTAGTTAGCATGTAGTTTTTTTGTGAGGTAGGCTTTAGGGCATGAACTGCTTCAAAGTAGTATGCATTATGTATGTAGTGTTTTAATCATCGTCACACTTGTGGTTCAGGGCTACAGTTTTTTAGTCTGTTTTTATATAAAATGTGTTTGTACAGTAAGGGAATATTGTAAATTTGAAAGTTATTAATATACATTTATTTGTGACTCTTTTTTGCAGATACTGTTTTTCAACGTTAAAATCGAGAAAGTATACCAGACAAAAAAAGAAAAAGAAAAGAACAGAGACAGGAGGATTATTTGAAGAAACATCAACCACAAGTATTGAATGAAAAAGATAATGTGGCTAAAAGGAAAAAATATTTTGGTAAGATCACGAAGCAATTTATTAAAAATGTTTGTAGGAGCAAACAGAATGTAGAAAATGCTGCAACTTCAAATAATTTTTTGAGTAAGAAAAAAAATCAAAATAAAAGTAAAAGTAAAAAAGCAAATGTTCAGTCAAAGGAGATAAAGTATGGTAAAAGAAGACAAAATCAGTATAAGGAATTACGCAAAAAACAGAGTAGTGCATAATTTGCTGAAAGATGTAAAGAAATATAAAAAGAGAGCTTTATTTTATAAAAAGAATAAGCATATTGAAAGCATTGTGGAAAAGGCTTTTGAAGTAAAAAGGAAACTGTTTATTTTAGTGTTGAACAGAATTCGATCACTAGATATATCAATATATGTAATGAAAGCCAAAAGTAGGAGGAAAAGAGTTATTAATAAAAAAAAAATTGTGATGTTTTTTTGGGAGAATGGAAACACAGTTCTAGTTCAGAGCCTTTTTTTAATGAAGAGAGTTATTCATTAAGTGAAAAATTATTGTATGAAGTTGACACCAGTGGTAGAGGTTATGAGGTTAGTGATGGTTGTCCAATGGATAAAGAGAAAATGGTTGAAAGAAATGCAGAAGAAGTGATAGCTCATGAAGTTTTAGGGAGACGTGCTAAAAACCCTGTGTACACTTGGGATTGCAGTAGTGTTTGTAGTGTACGACAGGAATGTATTGAAAAATTATGTAGTTTTTTACGAGTCTATACTAAAAAAAAGTGTAAAACAAAAGATTAAGCTGTTGCACAGACTAGACCCTTGCAGAGTGAGAAAACATACTGGTTTGCAAGGTCATTCTCTGGCTTGTCTTTCTAGGAAAGTTTGTGAAAGTGCTTTTCACCATTTCAGAATGCTGGCAGTACATCATACTCAAATGCGGAAGTTAGTGAGAAGGTTGTATTATGCAAAACAGTGCTCTTTTGCGTGGGTCAGTTTCAGATGTGAAGCAGGTCTGTGAGGCTATTGAATTTTGTTAATTTGGGCCTCCGCAAGAGAGTGAAGAAACTGACACATTAGTAGAACAAAATGTTGAAGACAATGTAGAACCTGTAATTACAGAAAAATTTGAGGATGAAATCACAAAGTTTAAGGTAATTTCAGGTGAAAGACCAAATGTTTCTTGTATTTGTTGTCGGCGAAGTCACTATAAAAATCAGACTAGGGGTGTCAATCTGTATTTTAAAAGTGAAATAGAAAATAATGATAAGTGGATGGAATTTGCAACTTATTTGTTGGTAGAGGATTGTTTTGATTTGGGATGTGAGCAGCATATTTGCAAATATTGTTATAATAAATTAGATGAGAATAAAATGCCTGCTAGAGCTGTTCATAATAATCTAGAGTTGGTTGCTATTCCTCCAGAGCTGATAGATTTAAATACGTATGAGTCTATTCTGATACAATGTGTTCACCCTTTTCAGGCTATTGTTCGTATGGAGCCCAAAACAAGTAAATTACCTCCATCAGAGTTGCAAAGAGGATTGAAAGGAAGAGTTGTGTATTTACCATTAGATTTAGGGAAAAATGTTGAAACTATTGGTGTAGATCATGCAGAAAATGAGCCACTAGTCGTTCTAGTTAATGGTGTTCCTACTAAGAATAAGAAAATCTGGCAAGAGTTAGTGGATGTTAGAAAAGTGCAAAAGGCATCATTGTATCTGATAAAAAATAATGAGTACTATAGAAATGTGTTTGTTGGAGAAGAAGAAATAGATTTAGCAGAAGATAGTGAAACATTAAGTGGACAAATTGAAAAAGTGGACATGTCCAGATGTGAAGAGATCTATGAAAATTACAGTGTACATCCACTTCATTCCAAAGAGGTGATGGGGAATACAATTGAGTTGTTTCAAATGAAAAAAGCAACAGGAAGTCCCATGAGTGTATGGGAAGAGAGTTTGGAAGCTTGTTGTTTCCCGCAGTTGTTTCCAACAGGAAAAGGTGGACGATATGATGAACGTCCTGTGCAGATTCCTGCATCTGAATATCGGACAACAAGATTATATGCAGAAGATCCAAGATTTCGACAATGTATCCCTTATATGTTTCATCTTCTGTTTGAAAGTGACTTGTCTGGACTTTCATATGCAGTAAATCACATTTTAAAAACTGGAATGCATCTGCAAAATGTAACTGCAAAGGATTTTATGGATAAAGTGCATCAGAGAAATGATCCTTTAGAATCTCAGTTGATTAATCTGATGGCATGTCAGCGTGGGACTAATGAATATTGGTACCGTCGACATGGAGATCTGAAATGCATGCTACGGAACTTGGGAACTCCTACATGGTTTGTTACACTAAGCTGTGCTGAGTATGCTCGGGATGATTTACTTGAATTTCTTCGAGAGCCAAATTACATTATAAATAATATTGAATACAAGACACCTGGAGAATTGTGCTCTTTGGATCCTGTCAATGTATGCAGATATTTCAATCATAGATTTGAAGCTATGATGTCTTTCATCTGCAATAAAAAGAATCCTCCTCTTGGAGAAGTTGTGGATTTCTTTTGGAGAAAGGAGTATCAAGCAAGAGGTGCTCCTCACATACATATGTTGCTATGGGTCAAGGATGCCCCCAAATTTGGAACAGATTCAGAAGAAAGTGTTTTGTCTTTCATTGAAGACTATGCTACATGTGCTGTACCAAATAGCAGAGAAGACAAAAACTTAAAAGAACAAGTCTTACGATTTCAAAGCCGTAGGTGTGGAAAATACTGTCGACGAAAGTACAAGTCAAAGGATAAGTGCTATACCAAATGTCGTTTTGGATTTCCACGTCCTGTATTAGCCAAAGGAAGAGTGAACAGTTTCATGTCAGCTGTATGACATACCATCACAAGAAAGTCTCCGAACAACACCTACAACTTAAGAAGAAGCGAAGAATCGAAATATATAAATGACTACAACCCAGTTATTTTATCCATGTGGAACGCTATCATGGATATTCAGTATGTTGCGGACAGTTCTATTGCTGTTGCTCGATATGTAACGTCTTACATTACTAAATCAGAAAAGACTGAATTGAAAGAAATGTGGGAAGAGATTTCTCACGAGAAGAGTCTAAGTAAGAAATTATACAGTTTCAGTTTGAAAATGTTATCACATCGTGAAATTGGAGCATATGAATGTTCAGATCGGTTATCATCTGCAAGTCTATATTCCAAAAGTAGAAGAATCATTTGGGTGAGTCTAGGTCTTGCAGGAATGCGAAATCGGGTACTGAAATCTGTTCAAGAAATTGAATATTTAGCAGAAAATGACCCTGAAAGTACAGATATTTTGAAAACCAATATGTTGGACACATACTATCCAAAGAGAAGTCATCATCTTGAGAACATGTGTCTCTATGAAGTGTTGCAAAACTACACTTTTAAACGGAATATTACAGAGAACATCAACGATGGAAAATATGGAGTGATTGGTTCTGAAGGATGTCTGGTGAAACAAAGGAAAGGAAATTTAATTAATCACAGAAAATTGAGTTGCGACACTGCTGACAAAAGGGAATTTTACTATTTAGCCCTTTTGCAAATGTTCAAACCATGGCGTTCTGAACTGGAATTACTTGGAGATTTTCCCAGCTATGAAGATTAATTTAATGCTTGTAAAGATAGCATACAATGCAGTGCTTTCGCAAATTATGTGAAAATGTTGAATGATGAAATTGATCAAGAAGCTACAATTGCAGCTGAGATTGCTAGAGACAGTTCTCAAGATAGTCAAAGTTCTGCTGCACTGAGTCAAGATTCACTTGTACAACCAATTGTTGAAAATGAAGCAGCGATTGCCCTGAATGAGGTGGAAACAGCAATGTATCAAGCACAAGAAGATGCAATACAGTTAGGAAACTTGGAAGAGCAACTAAATGTTGAACAGAAACAAATATATCAGCAAGTGAAAGAGCAGATTGACCATGGTTTACTTCATGAAAAGAAAGACTGCTCATGTACATCATTTCAACCTATCCGAATGTATGTGAGTGGTCAAGCTGGAACAGGAAAGAGTTTCTTAATTAAAGTAATTACAAGTTATCTGCAAAAAACAACTGAGTCGCATTTGTCTTGTGTTGTCACTGCTCCAACTGGGTTGGCAGCACATAACATTAAAGGAATTACTTTACATTGTTTACTAATGCTGCCAGTAGAGCATGAGAACAAATTGGAATACCACAAGCTATCTGGAGAAGCTTGTTGTGAAGTTTCAAGAGTCCTGAAGAAAATGAAACTTTTCATTATTGATGAGGTGAGCATGGTTTCAAACTTGATGCTTGCCTTTCTGCATTTAAGAATGCAGCAAATTCTTAAAACAGAGTATGACGTGTTATTTGGAGGAAAACACGTCATAGTTTTTGGAGATCTACTGCAACTGACACCGGTAAAAGGACAACCGGTATTTAAAACACTTGCCCATGAGGATACCAGAAAGTCTCTTGGCAGTGTTGGTAATGTGAACATTTGGAGTAATTTTGAATACAAAGAACTGACAACAAATATGCCACAGGCAAATGATGGTGAATATGGAAGTATTCTTCAAGATATAAGAATTGGAATTCTTTCAAAAAAAGGGAAAGGAGCTTTGGAGAGTCGATTACTTTGCAATGTCTTTCCAAATGAAAATTCAGTTGCTGCAAAAGTGTACGTGGAAATTGCTAAAAGTAAGTCAGTGATTTGCTTAATGCCAACACTGCGTGAGTGTTCAATATTCAACGAAGAATTATTAAAATTGGAAAATGAAGAAATTGTCAAAATGGAAGCCACTGACAAAATACTACATGAAGGAATCACTATTATTTTAACGGGTAAGTTGAGATCAAAACTAGATTGTTTAGAAAAAAAAATATCTAAAACTGCTGGTTTGGAAAAGACGCTGTATGTGTGTGTAAACTGTTGGGTAATTTTAAGGCATAATTTGGATGTAGAGAAAGGTTTAGTTAATGGTGCAATGGGCAAAGTGGTGGATTTTGTGAATTATCAGAAAAAAGAAGGAATTGAATTTTTAAAAATTAAATTTGATCAGATTGATGAAGTTAAAGTAATTGGTCGTTGTTCAGTTCGTTTTTTGCTTGTTAAAGATTTATATGTCCGTAGGAAACAATTTCCATTTGCTCTGGCATATGCAGTGACTATTCATAAATCTCAAGAATTAAGTGTAGACAGTGCATTGGTGAACATTGGATCTACTATATTTAAAGAGGGTGTGGCATATGTTGCTTTGTCGCGAGTCAGAACATTATCTGGTTTGTTTTTGATTGATTTTGATGAGACAAAGGTTACTGCAGATGCAAACTGTGTAAAAGAGTATAATAGGTTAAGAAGGGTGTATGCTCCAAATTTAGGTCAATATCCTGTATTTGAAAAGCGTGTGGTTGGTCGAAAAAGAAGGTTAGAGAATATCTGTTCTGAAGGTATCAAGGAAAGAAAAGAACAAGATAATGTTGTGATTGCAGGTAAAAAGAAATTGGACACTGTTGGAGAGATTGTTGGTTATCAGTTTGAAAATAGTTCTGGTGTCAACTGCTCTGCTAATGTAGTGGTCAATGTTGTTTTTTATCTTGAAGGTTTGCAAGAGCAAATTATGGAGTATCAGCAAAAAAGATTTTGTTCTCTGTTGCACTCTGTTTATGAAAAATTGACAACAGATAGAAGTAAAATACAATCTGTTTCAGACGTTCATAGTCTTTTGGATGTGTGTTCTGGTTCTATACAATTTACACAAAATATCCAACAAGATGCTCAGGAATTTTTAATGTATGTGCTTACCATTTTTGAAAATGAAGTTGTAGAAATAGAAAATATTTTTGGCCTTTCTTACAAATGGGAACATCATTGTGAAAATTGCAGGTATACATGTAGCACCAATGTAGACACTGAGAGATTTCTGTATTTAACATTACCAGACTGTAAATCAGTGGCTTTCAATAAATTAGTGAAAGGTGCAAATCAAAACATGGAGTGTAGCCAATGTAAATCAGAAATATTATCCACATTATTGTTAACAAAATAGGGAAAATACATAATTTTAATGATGCAACGTTGTACAGCTGATGGAAGAAAATTGGATACTTTAATAAAACAATTTGTAGCAGTACAAATATCAATATCAGGAAGGACTTTTGTAGCAATTGCAATAATTTTCCATGATGGTCCTTCCACCACATCTGGACATTACACTGCCTATCTAAATTGTGACAAAGGCTGGACACTTTGTAATGATGCCCAGTTGGTTTTCAAACAACGTTTGCCTAGGGAATTACAAAATTCCTACCTAATATTTTTGAAGCCATAGTTTTAGGAAGCTAATTCATTCTCTGAGGAATTTATTATTATAATTTAATAGAACTACCATTGGACAGTTTACATAAAGAAGAAGTGCAAAAATACCATTTGGCCTCAAGTAAAGGTATAGTTTTGAATTATGGACTTTTTGGTGGTCATTTATTCGGTGATTATTTTAATGTGGCACCATTTACAGTTTTTATAAGTTAAAGTTATACAATTTTGTAATCTGTAAGCATTTCATATATGTGTGATTTGTATTTTCTGGTATTTTACTGAGAATAGTATGTTGTTGTTTTTTTAACAATCTTTCTGATTGTTTTTTTTTTTGCCTGCTGTTAAGTAATGAGTACCATTGAAATCACTATTTCGAGTGAAATTTAATATATTCTGAGAACAGCAAAAAAGGCAAACAAATTACTTTGTGGAAATTATGTTGTGTTGTAAAAAATGTATTATTATATGTTATTTTTTTATTTTATTTTCTTCCACAGATCCAAATTTTAAAATGAACAATTTTTAAGAATTTATATTTGAAAGAAAAATAGGCAAAAATGAATAACATTTTTTATTCCTATTACTGTGAAGGTAAGTTTAACTAAGTCTCAATATGGAGAATGAAGAGGCCTGCAAGGATCTACAAATTTGAAACACGTTTCTTAAAACACTGTGTTTATGTAGTTTTGAAATTTGACCATAATCAGATATCAAGTGACCTGCAAAAAAAGAGATTTGAGGGGTTCATAATATTTCATCTTTTTAGCTGTTGAAGAACCGCAATCATTTCAATCATTCTTCTTTGAACATCTTTGCAGTCAAAATTCTGTGCTTACCTTCTATCATTCGCAAGGAAATTTAAAAACGGAAATATGTCACGTTTTGTAACATAGTTATTGTGTAAGATATTCTTTCATATTTTCAAGGAGAGGAAAAGGCATTCTGTGCACTTTTTATACTCCATGAAAATATAACTTCATCATGCAGACCACTTTCGGTTGAAAGGGTGTTCTATAAGTGTTGTTGTGCATGATTGCACTTAATACTCATAGAACAAGACACATGTCTAGATTTATTAGAAATCGTAAATCTCAATATGTGTGTGAATGGTGCACCATTCTACAATTGGTGTAGGAAAGCACAACAAAGAGAATTGTTTTAATTTCTCCACATTTTTATTTCTTCAATGCATGCTGAAATGTTCTCATTGTTTTTGTACAGGAAGGTTTTTTCAGTGAATATATATATATATATATATATATATATATATATATATATATATATATATATATATATATATATATATATATGTATATATATATATATATATTACCTACTGGCGGTCGCCAGTAGGTAGTTATAGTTAGGACCGTGTTTCTATAGGAAATCCGTAACATTCTATTTTGAATAACTTTGGCGCCGATTGACGAATCCTCGCGAAATTTTCAAAATAGGTGGGGTGCTCCGCTCCACTCCTTCCCTGAAAGTCTCGGGGGGATTTGTCAAGCGGGGGCCGAGAAAAAGGGGGGTCCCAAAACGCGTTTTCCCCATGCATTTTTCCATAGGACCTTTAGTCCAAGCTACAGCCCGAACGGCTGAACAGAATTACTTGAAATTTGGCAAAGAGGTAGTCCTCAGGTCAGGGATGTGCCTTTTGTAGGTCTGGTGTAAATGTTTTCAGTATTTGCTGAGAAAATAGCATTTAAATCAATATATATATCTATAGGCGCGCTCCGAGCGCTTACGGTAAGCTTACCGTACGCGCACGGTGCCGTGCGCGAGCTCAATTCTGATTGGTGGTTACATGACTGTAAACATTCGAATCGGTCGAAATCAGGAAGTGTCGGCTTCCATTTTGTGTGTCTCACACTGATAAACAAAGGAGGAGAACGTGGAAAGGGGGCAACAAAGAGAGTTGCAGACCCCCTAGCGTTTGTCAGGGGGTCCAAGAAGGCCATAAAAGTATGAAAAATATATTTAAATGTTTTTTAAAAAAATCACGGGGTGCGGGTACGGTAAGCTTACCGTACGCGTACGGTAGAAAATAACAAAAAAAGAAGAAAAAACAAATTTAAGTGTTAAGATATTAGGGGGCTCTAAAAAGAGCCGTTGTGTTCATTGAGTGTTTTTTGGTACCTACAAGTAAGTACCGATGCAGAGTCTAAAGTTTAAGAGGAAGACTCTGTTCCCTTCATCATTGAAATGTACACCGTCTCCTCTATAAATGTCTTGCATGTTGTAACGCAAGTTGTTGTGGTATATGGAACCCATACCATAGTCTCTGAGGAAAGCAGAAACAGATTTGTTGACGTGCTTCCTTGCTTTGTCAATCTGCGGACAAAATTGGTAGGACCAGTTCCACTTTTGCCTTTGGCATATGTTAGAATATACAAAGGCAGAATGAGGAAAAAGAGACATCAATTGCACATAGGTGTCCTTAATAAGCATTTCCAGACCTACACCAGTTAAAGTGCCTAGGTCATTTCCACCACAGTGCACAATAATAAGGTTAGGGTGTGGGAGATGTAGAAAGGTTTTCACCAAAGGCATTAATTGGTGCCACTTTAACCCTCTCTGACCAATCCATTTAATGTCTACATTTGGCAAAGCAAGGTCTCTCACCATACCTCTTTTTTCTGCAAATTTTTCACTCCAGAAGACATAGCTGTGACCTACAATCCACACTGTGAACATCTTTCAAGGAGATCTGGATGCACTCTGAAGGTGTCTTAAAGTAGAATGGCAAAATGAAATGAAAGACAGTTTGGAAATGGAGGCATACATATTTTTTTAAAATAAAAAGAACTCATTGGCTGTTTCACACCATTCTACACTAAAAACTAGGCTGTATGGGTAAATTTATAGAAGCATGTTTTGTATTGGTACAGAAAAATGTGTTACCAAATCACATTACTATGGATTTGCTGTTAGGTTTGAAAAGTCAAGCACTCTTGCTCTTTGGAAATGAAACATTGTGTGGTGAACTTCTGACCTGACTCCACACAGCAGTGTTTCATGAGCTGTTGCTATGGTAGCAGGCAGAAGTCAAGTTGGGGGAAGGGTACTTTTGGAAAAGGGTTGATTTTCAACCAATAGAAATGTGTGATTTCATTTGAAAAAAAGGGGGAAGCACTCAGATTTGTAATTAACATGTATATGTGTGAAAAAAGAGAGGGAAACATTGCCATTAATTGGTTCTGCTCACAGGAGAGAGGTGTACAGCTCTGATATTCTGAGTCTGATAGTCTGCAGTTTGAGTGCCACATTTCTTTCTCAACTAACTAATTTTAAAGGTGAGTTATGAGTTTGAGAGGGGATGTATGTGGTGATTTTTGCATGAGTCTGTGAGCAAAGAGGAATAGCTGTCAGAGAAGTATTTTGTGTCTCTCTGGTTCTTTTGGGAAGTAACCATGCGTATGTCTCTTGCTACTGAAAATATACAGTCTGCATAAGCAGACTGTTAGCACACACCCAGCAGTTTATCATGTAGAATCATGCTTAGTAGTCACAAGTGAGTGGTGTTTCAGGTAGCAGTGAGTAACGCTAATACATTTAACATCACCAAGGCTGATTTATTTTGCTGGAGCGTAGTCAGTCACCAAGGTCACACATGAACATGGTCTCAAAAAGCTGTTTGCACATGTGCTCTTTTCTGTTTCAGAAAACTGTAATGAAAATGTATGCGACTGTTAGAGTAATTAACGCTTGGAGGAAAAAATCAGTAGTAACTGTGCTTTGAAATTGGCAAGCAAATTTCGTTTTCTGCGTAAAGTCACAGCATGAGTCTTTTATGGCATTTTTGGACCCCCTGACAAATGCTAATGCATTCAACATCACCAAGGTTCATTATCTTTGCAGGAGTGCCGTCAGTATGCCAGGTTACACATGTATATGCTTGGAAAAAGCAGATTGCACATGTGTGGTTTTTTGCCTCTGTAAACTATAAAGAAAATGTGTCAGACTGTTAGAGTAATTAAAATTGCAAAAAAAAAAACCAAAAGTGTGCTTTTGAATTGCAAAAGAAATATCGTGTTCTGTCTAGAATTTCACCAAGAGTCTGTGTGCAAACAGGAATTGATCTTAAAGATTACATTCATGTTGGTTTTCTTGTGTTTTTCACTTGTAGGAAAGGGATAGGTAGTGTTATTTGAAAAGAAATGATCATAACAAAAATAGTAATATATTTAAATTACAAAAAAGGTATTTTTTATTAGTTTCTTTCAGGTATTGCTGCAGAGCAGTGAAGAAAATAAAAGATGCCTATAAAATCAAGACAAAGAAAACAACAGAAAAAAAAGGTTTATTTGAAGACAACTGGAGGACCCAAGTTAGTTGAAGATGCTCATGTTGGGAAAAAGAAAAAGTCTTCTGGTAAGCAGAGAAAGCAATTTTTAAAAAATATTTTCAAAAAAAGGAAAAATTTTAAAAATGCCCCCATAGGAAAAACTGTTTCAAGTAGAAAACAACAGGAGAATAGTGAAAATTTACAAAATGCTAATGTAGAAGCAGAAGCTAAAATAATTAACTTGAAAATAAAATCAGCATTTAAAGAGATCCGTAGGAAAATGTTTCAGAGAAGAGTGATGTCCAATTTGCTAAAAGATGTGAAAAAATATAAGAAAAGAGCAACATTTTTAAAGAGAAAAAAGGATATTGAAGCCATTGTAGAAAAGGCTTTAAATTTAAAAAGGAAACTATTCATTATAATTTTGAACAGGATGCGTACATTAGAAAAAATAGTTAATGTAATGAAGTCACAAAGCAAAAAGAAAAGAGTAGTAAAAAGAAATAACTTTTGTAAAGTGTTCTTAGGAGAATGGAAGCATAGTTCAAGTACTGAGCCATTTTTTAATGAAGAGAGTTATCTTCAAAGTAATAGTTTGCTGCATGCAGTTGACACCAGTGGTCGAGCATATGAAGTTAAGGATGGTTGTATAATGGAAAAGGAGAAAATGGTTCCAAGAAATGAGGAAGAAGTGATTACAGATGAGGCTATGGGGAGACGTCCTAAAGCTCCAGTGTATGCTTGGAAATGTAGTAGTATTTGTACTTTGCGACAGGAATCTATTGATAAATTACGTGAGTTTTTAAGAGAATATAGTAAAAAGAGTGTAAAACAGAAGATTAAGGTGCTTCAAGGACTTGATCCATGCAGAGTGAGAGAGAATACTGGTTTGCAAGGTCACTCTCTGGTTTGTTTATCTAGGAAAGTTTGTCAAAGTGTTTTCACCATTTTAGGATGCTGGCAGTTCATCATACTGAAATTAGGAAATTTGTAAGAAGATTGTATTTTGCTAAAAGTCCAGCACTAAAGTTAAATGAGTTGAATAAGGCTCTGTTTCGTGGATCTGTATCAGATGTTGAGAAGGTTACTGATGAGATTCAGTTTTGTTACTTTGGGCCAGAACAAGAAAGTGCAGGGAATGACACAGTTATTGAGGAAAATGTAGAAGAGAATGTAGAACCCTCCGTAAGTAAGAAATTTGAAGATCAAATTACAAAATTTGCTATCATCTCTAATGAAAGACCAAATATTACTTGTATTTGTTGCCGGAGAAGCCATTACAAAATCCAAACAAGGAATGTTGATCTCTACAAAAAAAGTGAAGAAGAAGATAATTATAAGTGGAAGGATTTTGCAACATATATATTTCTGGAAAATTGTTTTGATTTGGGTGAAGATCATCGTATTTGTAAATACTGTTACAACAAGTTGGAACAAAATAAAATGCCAGCTAGAGCTGTACATAATAATTTAGAATTGGTTGAAGTTCCTGCTGAACTTTCTGATTTAAATACGTATGAGTCTATACTCATTCAATGTGTTCATCCGTTCCAGACCATAGTACGTATGGAGCCAAAAACAGGCAAATTACCTCCTTCAGATTTACAGAGAGGTTTAAAAGGAAGAGTTGTCTATTTGCCGTTGGATTTGAAAAAAAATATGGAAACTATTGACACAGAAAATTTGGAAACTGAACCATTAGTTATTCTGGTTAATGGTGTACCTACAAAGAATAAGAAAATTTGGCAGGAATTGGTAGATGTTCGGAAAGTACAAAGAGCAAATTTATATTTGAAAAGGAATAATAAATGGTATGAAGCCATTTATATGGATGAAGATGAAGAAGAATTAGTAGGAGACACAGACACACCAGCTGGGCAAATTGAAAAAGTTGACAAGTCAAAAGAAGAAGAAATTTATGAACATTTCAGCATACATCCTCTTCATTCAAAAGAAGTAATGGCAAACACCATTGATCTATTTCAAATGAAAAAAGCACAAGGAACTCCTGTGAGTGTATGGGAGGAGAGTTTGGAAGCTCGATGTTTTCCCCAGCTGTTTCCTACAGGAGAAGGTGGACAATATGATGAACGTCCAGTTCAGATTCCTGCTTCTGAGTATCGGACTACAAGATTATATGCAGAAGATCCCAGATTTCGTCAAAGTATTCCTTATTTGTTCCATCTGTTATTTGAAAGTGACTTGTCTGCACTATCTTATGCAGTAAACCACATTTTAAAAAGTGGAACACATCTACATAATGTGTCTGCTAAGGATTTTATGAACAAAGTGCAGCAGCGAGATGATCATTTGGAATCACAATTGATCAATCTGATGGCTTGTCAGCGTGGGACGAATGAATATTGGTACAGACGCCATGGAGAATTGAAATGTATGTTACGGAATTTAGGAACTCCAACATGGTTCCTAACCCTAAGCTGCGCCGAATACGCTTGGGATGATTTACTGGATTTTCTACGAGAGGCAAATTCAAACATTAAAAACATTGAATACAAGACAGCAGGAGAACTGTGCTCATTGGATCCGGTTAATGTTTGCAGATATTTTAATCATAGATTTGAGGCTATGATGTCCTTTATCTGCAACAAAAAAAATCCACCACTTGGAGAAGTTTTGGATTTCTTTTGGAGAAAAGAGTACCAAGCAAGAGGTGCTCCTCACATTCATATGCTGTTGTGGATCAAGGATGCTCCAAAATTTGGAACAGATGCTGATGAAGCAGTGTTATCTTTCATTGAACAATATGCAACATGTGCTATACCTAAAAGCACAGAGGAGAAAAAGTTAAAACAGCAAGTTTTACGTTTCCAAAGTCATCGGTGTGGAAAATACTGTCGACGGAAGTACAAGACCAAAGATAAATTCTACACAAAATGTCGATTTGGATTTCCTAGACCTGTTCTTTCAAAAGGAAGAGTCAATAGTTTTATGTCAGCTGTGCGACATACTATTACAAGAAAATCTCCCAAAAATACGTACAACCTGAGAAGAAAAGAACAGTCAAAATATATAAATGACTACAACCCAGTCATTTTATCCATGTGGAATGCAAACATGGATATTCAGTATGTGGCAGACAATTCTATTGCTGTTGCTCGGTATGTCACATCGTACATTACTAAATCTGAGAAAACGGAATTGAAGGAAATGTGGGAAGAGATTTCTCACGAGAAGAGTGTCAGTAAGAAGCTGTACAGTTTCAGTTTGAAGATGTTAACGCATCGAGAAATTGGATCCTACGAATGTTCAGATAGGTTATCATCTGCAAGTCTTTACTCGAAATCCAGAAGAATAATTTGGGTCAGTTTAGGCCTTGCAGGAATGCGAAATCGGGTACTGAAATCTGTTGGAGAAATTGAATATTTGGCCGAAAACGACCCAGAAAGTACAGATATTTTGAAAACAAACATGTTGGACTCATATTACCCAAAAAGAAGTCATCATCTTGAGAACATGTGTCTCTATGAAGTGCTGCAGAACTACATTTTTTCACGGAAAGCCACAGAAGACATCAACAATGGAAAATATAAAGTCATTGGTGAGGAAGGATGTTTAGTGAAGCAAAAAAAAGGAAGTTTGATTAATCACAGGAAGCTGAGTTGTGACACTACTGACAAAAAGGAATTTTACTACTTGGCACTTTTACAGTTGTTTAAACCATGGCGTTCAGAGGACGAACTACTTGGAGAATTTCAAAGCTATGAGGATTCATTTAATGCATGTAAAGATACCATTGAATGCAGTATTTTCAGGAATTATGTCCAAATGTTAAACGAAGAAATTGAACAGGAAGCTACAATTGCAGCTGAAGTAGCTAGAGATAGTTCTCAAGACAGCCAAAGTTCTGGAACGCTCAGTCAAGATCCCCTAGGACAACCAATCGTAGAAATTGAAGCTGCAATAGCCATGACTGAAGTGGAAATGGCTATGAATCAAGCAAAGGAAGATTTAATAGAATTACCAGATTTGGAAAAACAACTGAATGAAGAACAACGACAAATTTATGAAGAAGTCAGAAAAAAAATTGATCACGGATTACTACATGAAAATAAAGAGTGCACATGCACAGCATTTGAACCAATTAGGTTATATGTGAGTGGACAAGCTGGAACTGGGAAAAGTTACTTAATTAAAGTCATCAGAAGCTACCTACAGCAAAAAACTGATTCAACTTTGTCTTGTGTTGTTACTGCTCCAACTGGATTAGCAGCATATAATATTAAAGGAATTACTCTCCATCGCTTGCTAATGTTACCAGTGGAGCATGAGAACAAAATAGAATATCACAAGCTAACTGGCGAAGCATGTTTCGAAGTTTCAAGAGTGTTGAAGAAGATGCAAGTTCTCATTATTGATGAGGTAAGCATGGTATCAAACTTAATGCTTGCCTTTGTGCATTTAAGAATGCAGCAAATTCTAAAAAGAGACTATGACGTGTTATTTGGTGGAAAACATGTAATAGTTTTTGGGGATCTACTGCAGCTCACTCCAGTTAAAGGACAACCAGTGTTTAATACTGTGACACATGAGGACACAAAGAAGTCATTAGGAAGCATTGGTAATGCGAATATTTGGTCATTCTTTGAGTACAAAGAACTCACTACCAATATGAGACTAGCAAACGATGAAGAATATGGAAGTATTCTAAAAGATATCAGAATTGGACTACTCACAGAACATGCCAGAAAAGCTTTACAGAGTCGATTGCTACATAATTTATTTCCAAATGAAGAAATAGTTGCAGAGAAAATATACAAGAACATTGCAGAAAAAAATACTGTAATCTGCTTAATGCCAACACTACGTGAATGCTCGATATTCAATGAGGAACTTTTGAAATTGGAAAAGGAAGAGATTAAGAAAATGGAAGCAGTGGACAAAATCCAACATGAAAGAATTACAATTACATTAACAGGCGAACTGAAAAATAAACTGGATTCTCTAGAGAAGAACATTTCGAAAACAGCTGGATTAGAAAAAAATTTATATCTTTGCATGAACTGTCGAGTATTTTTAAGGAGAAATTTGGATGTAGAAAAAGGATTAGTAAATGGAGCTATGGGTAAAGTTGTGGGTTTTGTTAACTACCAGAAAAAAGAAGGCATTGAGTATTTAAAAATAACATTTGATCAGATTGAAGAGGTAATAAACATTTGTCGTTCTTCAGTCCGTTTTTTGCTTGTGAAAGACTTATATGTACGTAGGAAGCAGTTTCCATTTTCTCTAGCATATGCTGTAACTATTCACAAGTGTCAAGGATTAACTGTTGATAGTGCATTTGTAAACATTGGATCTACTATGTTCAAAGAAGGTATGGCATATGTTGCTTTGTCACGAGTGAAAACATTATCTGGTTTATTCATGATAGAATTTGATGACTCAAAAGTTAGTGCAGATGCAAATTGTGTAAAGGAGTATAATAGATTAAGAAGAACCTATGCTCCTCATTTGGGTCAGTATCCTGTGTTGGAGAAACGTGTTGTTTATCGGAAATGGAGATTTGAGAATATCTGTAATGAGGATGTAGAGAAGAGAAAACAAAAAGAGAGTCATGTGATTGCAAGCAAAAAGAAAAAGGACAATGTTGAACAGGTTGTTGGTTTCCATTTTGAAAATAGCTCTGGTGTCAACTGCTATGCTAATGTAGTGCTAAATGTTGTTTTTTATCTTGAAAGTTTGCTTGAGCAGATAACAGAAAATCATGAAAAAAGATTCTGTTCTGTGCTAAGTCTTCTTTATGAGAAGCTGAGTGTTGATAAAGCAAAAATAGAAAGTACAAATGAAATTAGAAATCTGTTAGATGTTTGTTCAGGACGAACACAGTTTTCACAAAATATCCAGCAAGATGCACAGGAATTCTTCATGTACATTTTTTTGGTACTTGAAGATGAAGGGGTAGAAATAGAAAATATGTTTGGTCTGTCTTATAAATGGGAACATAGTTGTGAAAACTGTTTCTACACATGCAGCTCTAATGTTGATTCAGAAAGGTTTATCTATTTAACATTGCCAGAGACTAAATCAGTGACTTTTAGTAAATTAGTTAAAGATGCCAATCACAACATGGAATGTTCTAAATGTAAATCAGACATGTTTTCAACGTTATTTTTAAAGAAATATGGACAGTATGTAATTTTAATGATGCAACGTTGTAGAGCTGATGGAACAAAATTGGACACTTTAATAAAGAAATTTTCAGGACAGCAATTATCAATTTCTGGAAAAACTTTTGTCACAGTTGCAATAATTTTCCATGATGGGCCTATTGTAACTTCTGGTCATTACACAGTTTTTCTTAAATGTGAAAAAGGCTGGACACTGTGTAATGATTCTCAGTTGGTTTTCAAGCAACGTTTGCCCTTTGATTTAGCAAATTCGTATTTAATTTTTCTGCAACCAAAATTTTAGACAAAAATTGCAACATCTGTACAAAACATTATTTACATTTAATTGGATTACCGTCGGAAATGTCATCAAATATTATTATAAAAATTACCATTTGGCCGTATGGAAAGGTAATAATTTGCATTGTGGATTTCTTTGACAAAAATTATTTTGGTGAATATGCTTATGCAACAGAATTTTCGGACAATATTTACTGAAATTAGTGATTGTTTTTACGTGAGGATTATATTACGGTATGTTTTAATGAGAAGAGATTATGGGCTTTTTTAAAACAATCTTTGTGATTGTTATTTTTTTTTGCCCGCTGTTAAGTGATGAATGCAATTGCTTTTACGATTTACAGTAAAATGCAATATATTCTGAAAACAGCAAAAAAAGGGCAAATATATGTTTAATGAAAAATGAAAATATGTGCACTGTATTCTAAAAAGTATTGTTAAATATTAATACATTTTTCTTTTTTTACAGATTGAGAAAGGAAAAATATAAAAATAAACTTCTTTTCAGCAAGTAAAATAAATCACTTATTTTTCTTTTAGTTATTTTCTTTGTCAGGTAAGTGTGAAATTTAAGGAATTATCACACATTTACTTTAATGCTCACTTTTTTCACTACTCTTCTCTATGCTTTTTTCATTTCTGTAGTAGTCCCTCATGGACCTTGTAGGTTGATTACATTTTTGGGTTTTAAAAAAAAAAAAAAAAAAAATGCGCGTACCGTAAACGCACGGTAAAATATAAAAAATAAAAAAAGTCATTTAAATAATTTAAAAAAAAGTTAAGAAGTAAGGTTGGCTCTTAAAAGAACCGTTGTGTTCATAAAGGGAAAGAGGAAAGAAAGAATGGGAATACTAACAAGGACCACAGATGTGCTGGTCTATCTCATTGTTTATGAGGGAAACCCAGGTCTCCGCATAAACAATTAGGCCATGACATCTTGTGCACCTCATTACAACCCTACCAAAACGAGGGTTTATATCCAGAGGAGCAGAAGAGGGTGATGCTCCCACCGCAGAGGAAGTGCTCGGCTGAGCTGCCGAAGAAGTACTCGGCTGAGCATCTGCAGGTGTGCTTGGGTGACTTACTGGAGATGTTTCTCCAGTATGTCTAGCATAAGTCCTAGGATGTTTATCCTTAATGTGTCTAACCATAGAGTGATTTCCAAAGGAATATTTCTTCCTTGGATTCCCTCTAGATAAGACACGCTCACAAAGTGAGCAGGTGACTAAAGGAGCATTTACCTTTTTCTGCCCCTCTGGATAGGTGAAATATTCCCATACAAAAGAAGTCTTTTGTTTCCTCCTTCTCTCTCTGATGATGCTGCTACCAGGCTCACTCTCAGAAGAGGACTGCTGTTCTGCCATCGTATCACAAAGACAACTCAGCTCCTTCTCCTAAGGGATCACAAGCAGAAATGAGGGGAATGGGTGTGGTGTAGGAAGGTTCTAGAACTGAAAGTAGTTTAAACCAATCAAAAGTTTTGTTTCTTGATCACATGACCAACCGTGCGCGTACGTTACGCTTACGAAGCGCTTACGGTGCGCTTACGGTAAAAGTACGCATGCGTGTAAAAAAGACACTCGCACGTGCGCATGCGCATAACAGGCACGCTCGACCACTTCCGCGTAACGTGCGCGTATAACGTATGTGCTTACGCGACGCGTATGCAGTACGGACGTCTACGTAAATTGCGTAACCCTACGCAAACGGAGTAGAAAAATTACGTAGGTTAAGCAAAACGTGCGCTTACGGTAAGCTTACCGTACGCGCACGTAAAAAAAAAAAAGAAAAAAAGATTCAGTATGTTATACTACTATATCTTACCTATTTGGTTAAAAAAAAAAGGAGAAAAATTATATATTGAAGAATGTAAAATTTTTAACCATACTGTTGAAAGAGAATATAAATTTAAAAAAAAGATGTAAAAAACATTGCAACAAGAAAAAAAAATAATAATTTCACACACGTAAAATGTAAGAATTAGCATTTAAAAAACCATACAAATTCAATGAAAAAACCATGGGTTTCACACACGTTATAGTTAGTATTTAGCATTTAAAAAACCATACAAATTCACTGAAAAAACCATGGGTTTCAGACACGTTATAGTTAGGAATTTTCATTTTAAAGACCTTGCAAATTCACTGAAAAAACCATAGGTTTCACAGACGTTATAGTTAGCTGGACATTTCACTCGTAAAAAACCAATGAAATTCCCCCGTTATAGTTAGTTAAGCTAACTATAACTCGCGCACCCGCAATCCACTGCTGATGACGTCACATATAACATCACTCATGACATGGTCACTGACATCACTCATGACATCACTGATGACATCTCAAATGACATCACTGATGACATCACTGATGACATCATCCTTGTGATAGAGTGGCAGACCTCCTCTCACTCTAATATAACCTTTGATACACACATTCGAAAATAGAGACTAAAATTTTCAAAACAATGGACCTACCAATATCAGATACAACAACCTATTCAGTAATTTTAAGATCCGCATACACATCCACTCATTCACCAACAGTCCTATACAGTCACTCATACAGGTACTTACTCATATGTGCTCATACACCTGTACATCCTGTTACACAATGCCACTCATCCATAGAGTTACTCACACACATAGTCACTCATGCTAATAAACAATCAAACATACATTTACTTGCATATACAGCTATACACACACCACCACACTTACTTCTACGGAAACTTACACATACTTAGTCTTTTAAACAATCACTTATAGTAACACATACTTATTCATACAGGAACTCCTTCAATCTTTTACTCTCACATATACTCAATTATATACACCAATAGTCACATATACTAATTTAAAACATATGTAGTTACTCATAAAGACACTCTATCACTCACTAACACACCCATACACACACTCATCCACCCATACAGTCCTGCACACATGCTGTCTTCAACACATACAAACAGTCAGTCACTCATTCATGCACCTATGCACTACGTAATACCCCCCACCGAACCATGCAGACAATCAGACTGATACTCAAAAAAACAACTAATAACCTATATGGACACTCATGTAGCTACTCACCAACCCATGCAGCCACTTATACACAAAGTGAGAGACTGATACAGATATTTACATATTTAAACATTACTCACTAAGCCATGTATTCACTATGATACACTTAATCAGTCAGTTACACAATCAATTTTTAAAAAACAAATCATCCATTTAGACACTTAAATACCCATTTATTCTTCCATCGACCTTGACATATACATATATAAAACATATTTGATTTTCAGAAAAACACACATTCACTGGATGATGTCATCAGTGATGTCATCAGTGATGTCATTTGAGATGTCATCAGTGATGTCATGAGTGATGTCAGTGACCATGTCATGAGTGATGTTATATGTGACGTCATCAGCAGTGGATTGCGGGTGCGCGAGTTATAGTTAGCTTAACTAACTATAACGGGGGAATTTCATTGGTTTTTTACGAGTGAAATGTCCAGCTAACTATAATGTCTGTGAAACCTATGTTTTTTTCAGTGAATATATATATATATATATATATATATTCACTGAAAAAAACATAGGTTTCAGGGGCGTTATAGTCAGCTGGACTTTTCACTCGTACAAAACCATTGAAATTCCCCCGTCCCCATCCATTTTGACACCAAAGAAACACTTTGAGGCTCATTACTGGTGGTGAAGCTTTATTCGGTATCCAGATGGCACAGCATGCTTTCCATTTCTAACGTTTCGGCATGTAATCAGCCTTGCTCACAGTTTGGAAATCAAGTTTGCACAGTGCGTTCATGCGTGCCTTTTTAAATGTTGCATCACGTGACTGCATGTTGAAAATACAATTCCCATAGTGCATTGTTACATCCATACGAAATAACAGTCTGTAAGTCCTCATATTCATACCATCATTGGAACATCTCATTCGGCGCAAGCACTAATGTTGGTGTGGAAACTTGAAAAACAGTCAGGTGAGTTCAAATTGCGTAGTGCTGTAATTTTACTGATATCCTGACAAACCTTCAAACACCAGCACGATCAAAGTGGGATGTTCTCCCCCTCGAATCCCTTCCACACGCGTTCATATTTTCGCTTCTTTAGCATTCCCAGATGGGTTGGGCGCGTGAGTGGGTCATGCTCCTCCATAAAATCCACAAAAACAAACCTCCTGTTCCGGAGCCCCCGACCCTTCAGGGCAGCCTCAATTACAATGGGCACGGAGCAGCCCATCCATTTTGACACCAAAGAAACAGTTTGAGGCTCATTACTGGTGGTGAAGCTTTATTCGGTATCCAGACGGCACAGCATGCTTTCCATTTCTAACACATTCACTGGACGATGTCATCAGTGATGTCATCAGTGATGTCATTTGAGATGTCATCAGTGATGTCATGAGTGATGTCACTGACCATGTCATGAGTGATGTAATATGTGACGTCATCAGCAGTGCATTGCGGGCGCGCGAGTTATAGTTAGCTTAACTAACTATAACAAGGGAATTTCAATGGTTTTGTACGAGTGAAAAGTCCAGCTAACTATAACGCCCCTGAAACCTATGGTTTTTTCAGTGAATTTCGAAGGTTTTTTAAATGCTGATTCCTAACTATAACGTGCCTGAAACCTATGTTTTTTTCAGTGAATTTCAAAGGTTTTTTAACTGCTAATTTCTAACTATGCCTACAGGGATAGGACATTTGAAGAAAGAAGAAAAAATGCACAGAAAGAAAAAAAAGAAATGCAGAAAGAAGCAACAGAAGTCCTCAAAGACGAAGAAAAGTGCAGGAAGAAGGATAACGTGCAGAAAGAACAAACATAAGAGTAGAAAGAAGCCTTGTTGTAAAATCATCCTGTGCCCTCAACTTTTTCAGACGGATACAGGTGGTAACTGAGTCTGACTAACCAGTTCTAGAGCCAGTGCTATGTTAAAAGACACTCAGAATACAGTGAAAACACCTACATATACTAGGGAACACTATGCGTTGGGGTCCCCTGTGATTAGTATGACCTCCTCTGTAAGCCCCTAGTATATAATAGGGCAGGGGATTAAAACTACCTCTTAAATGCGCCACAGGCCGTGTTTGCACACGTCACCTCAGGCCCCGTCCCCTCCCTTCCCCACTGTGTAAACACGCCCCGTGGCCGTTTTAAGTTGGGAGATTAAGTCCCCTTGAATCCTGAGGGTCCCTAGGGTCCAACTAGACCACTAGGTACCTCCAGTAAGCGCCAAAAAGCTGTGTTGCAGAGAGATGTAAAAAGGGGCACGGCCTAGACCACCTCTCTGCAATGCAGCGCAGTGGTGCTTACTGGAAGCACCTGGTGGGCTAGTTGGCCCCCAGGGTCCCTCAGGATTGAAGGGGAATTATTTCCTCAACTTAAAACGTGCCACAGGGCGTGTTTGCACATGTTAACTCAGCAGCAACAGGCGCCAAACAAAGCACAGGCACAGGGTCAAGACTGATTTGCATATGGCCATGTCTAAACTTGGGTGGCGTAGTGGGCAAAAGAACGATGGATTTAACTCAGATCTCTTGACTGGGGGAGAATGTCTGCATTGTCAGCATTCCATCCATCATTTGTTTGTTGTAACGCTTTTCGCCCTAAGTGGGATGGGTATTCCCAGACGTGGGACCCGTGCTTACTACGCCACTGGAGTCAAGCTATCCTGGCTGATGACGGCTGATAGCCAGAAACCGGTCCTAGGATGCTTGATTCCGGTCCAGGGAAGACATGGCTTGGCAGTTCGGGCTGGACTGTTCCCATGAGGCACAGGGTCAAGACTGATTTGCATATGGCCATGTCTAAACTGGGGTGGCGTAGTGGGCAAAAGAACGATGGATTTAACTCAGATCTCTTGACTGGGGGAGAATGTCTGCATTGTCAGCATTCCATCCATCATTTGTTTGTTGTAACGCTTTTCGCCCTAAGTGGGATGGGTATTCCCAGACGTGGGACCCGTGCTTACTACGCCACTGGAGTCAAGCTATCCTGGCTGATGACGGCTGATAGCCAGAAACCGGTCCTAGGATGCTTGATTCCGGTCCAGGGAAGACATGGCTTGGCAGTTCGGGCTGGACTGTTCCCATGAGGCACAGGGTCAAGACTGATTTGCATATGGCCATGTCTAAACTGGGGTGGCGTAGTGGGCAAAAGAACGATGGATTTAACTCAGATCTCTTGACTGGGGGAGAATGTCTGCATTGTCAGCATTCCATCCATCATTTGTTTGTTGTAACGCCAAACAAAGCAGCAACAACAACAAAAAAATGGCATACAAACAGAACAAGCGATGGAACCGCAAATGAATAAACATGATAAAGCAACGAACCATTCACAAACAATCATCAATCTCACATCAACACCATTGAATAAAACAGAAACTGATATCTTATCACTAGGTTTAACCTACAGTTCAGCTAGTGATTTTAGTTACACCCAGACGCGGATTGACATTTACAAATTCACCAGAAAAATGAAGCTACGCAAATATTTCATTCTCAATAAACATCAAAGAGAAAAACAATCAAAGACTACGATGCAAATAACATCAGATTTGAGTGCCAAAGATTTGCAAGCACTACAAAATCTTTATGATCTGGCTGAAGAAAGCAACAGTAATATCAACCAAGATGCTATTACATTGAACATGTCTGGTAATGCACAATTTAAGGCTAAATCTACCTTTACCCCTATCATGCTCCATGATAATATTGACATTTTCTCAGAATTAACCACAATTGAATTAAAAAGACTGTATAAATCTATTGGTTATTCCAAACGCAGATACACGCATCAAAACCAATGCTATTCTCAATTGATCAAGAAGCTTCAATCCGATGGTTAATCTGGTTTTTGCTGATTAAGAGAAGATGAATTAAAAATAAATTAAGATTGGAAGAAAGCTGCTGGAGTGCGACCCCTTACTTCCACAAGGGAGTTCTGTGTTCATTAATTGCGGTTTGGTTCCACCGCGTTGGCCACGCACCCCTCAAGAAGCGCCTGAAACCCGGTAAGAGTGAACCGCCTTGGATTTTATATATATATATATGTATATATACGCTTTACAAGTGATGACAACATGGTGATTGAATTGATCCATGTTTGTCTAGAGAGGTTAGCAGTCTAGTTGTTACAAATAGTAAACACAAGGGATTAAGCACTAAAGCACTTTCTTTAAATAGTGTCCAGATGCGAGGGACTCTATGGTCCAGTAGAAGGCTAGTGGTAGCCGAAACGCGTAGGCCGCCGTATCTTCGCTCACTTTTGCACTTGGTGTGGAAATAAATCACTTTTAAAATTTGTACCTTGCTGTGGTGCCATGACTTTCGCCATGACAGCCGTCGAGGAGCTCCACACGGAGGCGAGAGAATCCTAGGAATATATATATATATATATAGTTATAGTTAGGACCTTGTTTCTATTCAAAAAGTGTTCTTTCTTTTGCCAATATCGTTGGCGTCGTTTGACAAATTTTTAAAACTAATGCCCATTCACTTTAGCTGCTTTGTTGAAAGGTTTGGGGTGATTCGTCAAGGGAAGTCCGAGAAAAAGGGGGGTCTCAAAACACGTTTTCTCCATGTGAATTTCCATAGGAAACTTTAGACACGGCTACTGCCCGAACAGCTGAACGGAATTACACCAAATTTGGCAAAAAGTTAGCTCTTAGTTCAGAAAGAACTCTTTTTGTTAAATGGTATACATCCATTCAGTAGTTCCTGAGAAATTTAAACATTTCTCAGATATACAAATATTGACGCGAAGGATCCTCAGACCCTCCCAATCTCGAGCCTGCCATCTGATTGGCTTCCAACAGTTCCAACCAGGAAGTGTTGGCAGCCATCTTGTGACTCGGTTGAACCAAGTCACAAGGAAAAAGGTTCAAAAACATTCAAAATAAAGAAAAGGGGGCAGGGTAGAAACACCCTAACCCCCAGTCCTGCTCAGGGGGTCCCACAGGGATTTTTTAAAACGGCTGGATTCACAGGGGTGCAAGAATCCGGCAGACATTTTTTTAATGAAATGAAGTGCGGACTCCCGCCCTTCATTTTCTTTTAGCCTCCAGGTGGGCCAGGTCAAAGGGCAATCAAAAATAATGAAGTGGGGGCCATCACGGGTAAAGAAAAGGGGGCAGGGTAGAAACACCCTGACCTCCCAGTCCTGCTCAGGGGGTCCCACAGGGATTTTTTTAAATTGGTGGGATTCACAGGGGTGCAAGAATGAAGTGCGGACTCCCACCCTTCATTTTCTTTTAGCCTCCAGGTGGGCCAGGTCACTGGGCAATCATAAATAGTGATGCGGGGGCCCTCATGGGCCCATGCATGCCCCAGGGCCTACCACATCTCTGGGGGTTCTGTATATTAAATGCAGGGGGCCTCACAGGCCCCCCGCAGCCCTGGGGACTGCAACCTCCCTGGTGCTTTATTTTTAAAGTTTTTGAGTTCAAGCTCTAATTCTGTATTGCATTTATCAGTCTAAGTTCGTGGGCATGGTCATGGTGAAGAAGATGTGCTTTCTCCTCATTTCTACCATGAAAAGATTGCTGTAATCCTTGATAGACGTGGTTGCATCCTTGCTTTTCTTGAGCGCAAACCCTCATGCAGTTCCTGTGACCAGGAGGTTTTTTCTTGTCATCTGCTGCTGAGACAAGAGATAGTGTGCTGATATTTTATAACAGGCATGTAAACATGCCGAGAAAACCCGCCCGTTTGGCCCCGCTTCATATACATTAGCGGGATGCAATACCTTCCCGCCCTTTTCCCAGAATGATGGACAGCTTACTGAAAGCAGCCCAGTGCGTTTCCCGCTCGATGGCAAAGTTAGACACACAAGTTCACTGGAGACATTCCTTTGGGTCCTTCACGCAGCTGTAGGGTAGGAGATGTACTATACATTTACATATCGAGAGAACTTACTGATTAGCCATCAGAAAATACTCTAGTCAAATACAGGTATTGCACAAAACCGTGGCCTCTTCTTGGCTAAATATGCAGGGCAGGATTCATTCTCGCACGAAGTTCGTGTCACAAAAATTAAACTTAAACAGAAAACACTTACAGATATAAGGAAAGCAGGTGCCCAAGTTGAAGCTCCACGTCTGTAACGCATTTCTCAGCCTAACTTTGTGGGAATGGTCATGGCTAAGAAGGTGTGCCTTCTCCTCATTTCCACTGTGAAAAGATCGCTGTAATCCTTGATTGAGGTGGTTGCATCCTTGCTTTTCTCAATCGCAAAACATCATGCAGTTCCTGTGACCAGGAGGTTCTTTCTCGTCATCTGCTGCTGAGACAAGAGATAGTGTGCTGACATTTTATAACAGGCATTTCAACATGCCAAGAAGCCCCGTTAATTTGGCCCCACCCCATATACATTAGCGGGATGCAACGTCTTCCCACTCTTTTCACAGAATGATACTGAAGGCACACCAGTACGTGTCCCACTCGGTGGCAAAGTTACAGACACACAAGGTCTCCGTCTAAACCCTGGTCTGCCCCAGAACTTAAAGTGCTTAAACATGAATGTAAAGTACTGGAGCGAAGGTGGCGCTGCAATGACTGCTGTCCAGCAGCCAAGCGGCAACCTAGGCATAAACAAAAAACCTACTATGAGGCCATAACCCAGGCCAAAAGGTGCTTCTATTCAGCACGCATTGACTCTGCTAATAATAATGCCAAGGAAATCTTCGCATTTGTCCAGAGCTTTACATCGCCGACTGCCCAATTAAATTTGTCTCCATCGACGGACTCCTGGTGTGAGAATCTTTCCTGTTTCTTCAGAGATAAGATCTGTACCATACAGGTGTCTTTTGCCTCTTGTGATAGTGCCTCAGGGGTTTTGTCAGCGACATCATTGCCTCACCCTACCTACTCCCTCCAGGTCTTCAGTCCCGTGGACCTGTCGGATTCTCTTAAAATCTTAAAGGGTCTGAAATCAGGCTCTCCCGCGGACCCTTGCTCAGCCAGATTGCTGGCCACGGCTGCTGGGACTATCAATGCTGAAGTGAATGGCATCATTAATCTGTCCCTTCAGAAAGCTTGTGTTCCGGAGGTCTGCAAGCAGGCCAAGATTCTTCCCCTTTTAAAAAAGCCTTCTTTAGACCCCCTTAGCCCAGGAAATTATCGCCCCATCTCCCTCCTGCCTAGTTTAGCAAACGTTTGTGAAAAGATGGTGACTAAACAACTTACTGAGTTTGTTGAAAGTGAAGGCCTCCTGCACCCAGCTCAGTCAGGGTTTAGGGCCTCCCACAGTACTGAATCAGCCTTGGTGGAGGTCCCCGAAGCCACCAGAGAGTGTTTGGTCACCGACGGATTGATTTGTCGGCGGCATTTGATACGGTCCTGCACTCACAGCTCCTCATGTGCCTTACCGAGATAGGGGGCCCTGGCAGGCCTGGGGCTGGATCAGGTCCTTTCTGGATGGACGGGTCCAGCAGGTCTGGCTTCCACCGTCCTCTTCTGCTCCCCAGACAGTGACCACAGGGGTCCCCCAGGAGTCCTCCCTTGGCCCCCTCCTTTTTAACGTTTACGTTACACCTTTGGTTTACTTGGCAGAAGAACTGGGGGCGAAGATTATCACCTACGCTAATGATACCCAGCTTCTCTTCACATGGTAGAAAATACGGACTCAGTCTCTTCTGGGAAGTAATGTTTGTCCTCTGTTTTTAAATGGCTTGCCTCCGCACAGCTTAAATGCAACGAAGGGAATTTCCACCTAGGTTTAGGGACACTCTCTGGCCACCAGAGTCCCCCCTGCCTACCTCTTTTGGAAAACCCATTAAGAATCTGGAGGTGTGGTTCGAGGAGAACCATTCCTTCTACACTCAGGTCAAGAAGCTTGCTGGCACTTGCTTCGGCCTGCTTAAAACCTTAAGGAAGTTTCTCCCCCTTCTGCCTAGGGCTGCGAAGGAGACAGTCATCCGGGCCGTTTTTCTATCTCAGCTAGACTACGCCAATGCTCTCTATGTTGGCATTCCTGGCTACCTGCTGAAAAAGTTTCAGGTGGTCCAGAATGCGGCAGCCAGGCTTCTTCTTGACTTGCCCTCCAGAATTTGAATGAGCCACCATCTGCGTTCATTGCACTGGTTGCCTGTGGCTGTAAGTGTTAAGTTTAAAACCTTAGTCGTGGCCCATCGGGCTCTCTACGGTCAAGGCCCTACTTACCTGCAGAAACGCTTCTCTTTCTATGCACCTCTGAGACAATTGTGTTCCTCGTCTCATCTTCTGGCTCTGGGTCCCTGCTTTAAATGCCAAAGGTTAGGTGGCAGCTCACTCGCCTGGAAAGCTACCGTGGCTTGGAACGCCCTTCCCTTTGCTCTTCGGTACATAAAGGATCCATTGGTTTTTAGAAAGCTCTTAAAAACACACCTCTTTGTCTAAATTTCACTCTCCACCCCTCGTTATGGTTGCGCGCCGGGACACTCTTGAGTATCTGTGTGCGAAATAAAATAAAATAACATAACATAACAGGTCACTGAAAACATTTCTTCGGTTCACGCAGCTGTATTGTAGGAGATGCACTGTATATTTACCTTTTGAGTGAGCACTCACTGATTAGCCATCAGAAACGACTTCAGAGGAGTACATGTATTGTACAAACAGTGGCCTCTTCTTGGCTAAATATGCAGGGCAGAATTCATTTTGGCATGATGCTCGTGTCACAAAAATGAAACCTCAACAGGAAGCACTTACATATATAAAAAGCAGGTGGCCAAGTTGAAGCTCCACTTCTGCAATGCACTTATCAGCCTAACTTCGTGGCCATGGTCATGTCTAAGAAGGGGTGCTTTCTCCTTCTTTCCACCATGAAAAGATCGTTGTAATCCTTGATTGCAGTGGGTACATCCTTGTTTTTCTCTAGCGCAAAACCTCATTCAGTTCCTGTGACCAGGAGGTTCTTTCTCATCATCTGCTGCTGAGACAAGAGATAGTGTGCTGACCTTTAATAACATGCATGTAAACTTGCCAAGAAGCCCCGCCCGTTTGGCCCCGCCCCATATACATTAGCGGTATGCAACATCTTCCTGCCCTTTTCCCCGAATGATGGACAGCTTACTGAAAGCACCCCAGCGAGTTTCCCTCTCTGTGGCAAAGTTACACACACAAGGTCACTGGAGACATTTTTTATGGTCCTTCACGAAGCTGTAGTGTAGAAGATGCACTATATGTTTACCCAACGAGAGAGCACTTACTGATTAGTCATCAGAAAGTACTCTAGTTGAGTACAGGTATTGCACAAAACAATGGCTTCTTCTTGGAGAAATATGCAGGGCAGGATTCTTTCTGGCACAATGCTCGTGTCACAAAAATCCCCAGTGCGTTTCCCACTCGGTGGCAAAGTTACAGACACACAAGGTCACTGGAGACATTTCTTTGGGTCCTTCATGGAGCTGTAGTCACAGGCCATACCCCCTTTCTCCACCACTCTGCAAACGTGCCTCCTTGTGTGCTCTTGGTTGAAGCATGAAGTCCCCTTGCCTCTTGAGGGTCCCTGGGGTCAACTGTCCCTCCTGTTACCTCCAGTAAGCCCTACACAGCTAGATTGCTGAGAGGTGGTTAGAGGCTATGCCCTGTTCTCCACCACTCTGCAAATGTACCTCCTGGCTCACTACTGGTTGGGGGATGATGTCCACTTTACTCCAGAGGGACCTTTGGGGCCAAGAAGCCCTCATGGTACCTCTTGTAAGTCCTACGCATCGGATTTCATGAGAACTGGTCAGTGGCACAGTCCCCTTTTTGCACCACTCTGCAAACGTGAATGCTACTTAAAAAAACCTTAGAAATTCACTGAAATAAACACAGGTTTCAGGGATGTTATAGTGAGAAATTAGCATTAAAAAAACCTTAGAAATTCACTGAAAAAACCACAGATTTCAGAGACATTATAGTTAGATATTAGCATTTAAAAAACCTTAGAAATTCACTGAAAAAAACAGAGTTTTCATGGATGTTATAGTTAGAAATTAGCATTTAAAAAACCTTGGAAATTCACAGAAAAAAACAAAGGTTAAAGGGACGTTATAGTTAGGCTGACATTTCACTTGTACAAAACCAGAGACATTCAGCTGGTATAGTTAGCTGAGCAATGCACTACTGATGGAGCCACATATTACATCACTCAAGACATGGTGAGTGGCATCACTGATGCCATCACTGATAACATCCCAAATGACATCACGGGTGACATCATCCACAGCATCTCTGAGGCACCTACGCGCACCCTAATATGACCTTCCATACATTCACTTCACAATTCAGATTACCATTCTCGAAACAATAGACGTACCAATACCAGTTAGTACATACCCACTCACTGATTCATAGGTCTACACACATCCACTCACTCACCCATTCAGCCACTCATACATCTAGTCACTCACCAATACAGTAACTGATATATGCACTAATACACCCATACAGACACTCACACACACCCACTCACCCAAAGAGTCAATCACACTGTCATTTACTCACCTGTACAGGTATGCACCCACTACCTCACCTATTCACAAAGATACTAACACATTCTTACTCTCTTATACAACCCCTAACACAAACACACAATCATCCATAAAGCCACTCTCACAATCAGTCACTCTCACATACAGTCACTTATATACTTCAACACTCACATATACTGGCTTACACATATGCAGTTACTCACCCATATACCACTGAGACATCCATTCACTAACCTACACAGCCATAGGCACACTCACTCACACATACAGCCCCTCACAGATGAACTCATGAGCCCATACACCCAGTAAATCATCCACTCACACATCCATGGAAGGAGTCACACATACCCTCACCCACCCACACAGACACTCAGGTACCCATACAGGTACTCAGACAACCAATCCGATCAATAACCAAATAGGCACTCATGTAGCTACTCAGCAACCCATGCAGCCACTTACACACCAACTGACAGGCTGATACAGTAATTCACACAGATTAGTCACTTACCTACACATTCTCTGGGACAAGTATAATCACTCACTTATACAGTCAGTCATTCACCCACTTAATCATTCATCCAGGCACCCATACACCCACTGATTCATCAATACACCTTAGTGTATATATATATATATATATGCTTACTTTTTCGTCCAATGTGTCCTTTATAGCATCGAAATGACGATCACAGACCCAGGTTTGGTGCAATTTCTTAGTTTATTGTGTTCAAACGCCCTGCACCACCGCCATGACGCGTTTCGGGCAACTCCGTGCCCTTGATCACATATATATATAAAACATCCTTAAACGTTTTAGAAACACTCACAGTCACTGATGATGTCATCAATGATGTCATTTGAGATGCAATCAGTGATGTCATCAGTGATGTCACTCACCATGTCATGAGTGATGTAATATGTGACCTCATTAGCAGTGCATTGCGGGGGGCAAGTTATAGATAGCTCAAATAACTATAACTGCTGAATTTCTCTAGCTTTGTATGAGTGAAATGTCAGCCTAACTTTAACGCCTCTCTAACCTCTGTTGTGTAAAAAAAAAAATATATATATATACACACATATATATATATATATATATATATATATATATATATATATATATATATATATATATATATATAACCGCTCCACTCGCACCAATTTCTCGCACTCACGAACGGGTGCCGTATGGCGGGGGTTGCTCCCGCCAATATTGTCGCTGCACGCCTCCTCTCACTTCAGAAAAGACACAGCACTCGCGGGGTGAGTCAATAGATTTATTCTGACTCACAACGCTTCAACCAGACGCGTTTCGGCAAACGCCTTCCTCCATACCATCAATGCTAGCAAAGACAGCATAGAATGCAGTACTTTCACAACTTATGTTCATATGTTAAATGAAGAAATTGAACAAGAAGCAACAATTGCAGCTGAAGTAGCTAGAGACAGTTCTCAAGACAGTCAAAGTTCTGGGACATTCAGTCAAGATCCTCTAGGACAACCAATCGTAGAAAATGAAGCAGCAATAGCCATGAATGAAGTGGAAACAGCTATGAATCAAGCTCAGGAAGATTTAGTAGACTTAACATATTTGGAGCAGCAACTGAATGAAGAACAAAAACAAATTTATGAAGAAGTCAGGAAAAAAATTGATCACGGATTACTACATGAAAATAAAGAGTGCTCATGCACATCTTTTGAACCAATGAGAATGTATGTAAGTGGACAAGCAGGAACTGGAAAAAGTTTCTTAATTAATGTAATTAGAAGCTACGTACAGAAGAAAATGGATTCCATTTTTTTTGTGTTGTTACTGCTCCAACTGGGTTAGCAGCGTATGACATAAAAGGAGTTACCTTACATCGTTTGCTAATGTTACCAGTAGAGCATGAGAACAAAATACAGTACCACAAACTAGCAGGAGAAGCATGCTTGGAAGTTTCAAGAGAATTGAAGAAATTGAAAGTACTCATTATTGATGAGGTAAGCATGGTATCAAACTTAATGCTTGCCTTTGTGCATTTAAGAATGCAGCAAATTCTGAAGACAGAGTATGATGTGTTATTTGGAGGAAAACACGTCATAGTTTTTGTGGATCTTTTGCAACTTACTCCAGTTAAAGGACAACCGGTATTCCATACACTTACACATGAAGACACGAAAAAGTCGTTAGGAAGTATAGGCAATGTAAATATTTGGACATATTTTGAGTATAAGGAACTCATTACCAATATGAGGCAAGCCAATGATGAGGACTATGCAAGTATTCTAAAAGAATTAAAAATTGGACTACTCACAGAACATGGCAGAAAAGTATTACAGAGTCGATTGCTGAGTAATTTTTTTACAACAGAAGAAATAGTTCCAGAGAAAATATACAAGAAAATTGCTGAAAAATATACTGTAATCTGCTTAATGCCAACACTACATGAATGCTCTGTATTCAATCAAGAACTTTTGAAATTGGAAAATGAAGAGATCATAAAACTGGAAGCTGTGGATAAAATTCAACATGAACGATTAACTATTATATTGACAGGCAAATTGGCTACTAAATTGGATTCTCTGGAGAAAAACTTTTCAAAAACAGCTGGTTTGGAAAATAATCTTTATGTTTGTATGAACTGTAGAGTAATTTGAATGGAGCTATGGGTAAAGTTGTGGGTTTTGTAAAGTACCAGAAAAAAGATGGAATTGAATTCTTAAAAATAAAATGTGATCAGATTGAAGAGGTTAAAGTCATTAGTCGTTGTTCAGTTCGTTTTTTGCTAGTGAAAGACTTATATGTACGTAGGAAGCAGTTTCCGACTTCTCTAGCATATGCTGTAACTATTCACAAGTCTCAAGGATTAACTGTTGATAGTGCTTTAGTGAACATTGGATCTACTGTGTTTAAAGAAGGCATGGCATATGTTGCTTTGTCACGCGTGAACAAATTATCTGGTTTATTCATGATAGACTTTGATGACTCAAAAGTAAGTGCTGATGCAAACTGTGTGAAGGAGTATAATAGATTAAGAAGAAGCTATGCTCCTCTTTTAGGTCAGTATCCTGTGTTTGAAAAACGTGTTGTTTGTCGGAAAAGGAGATTTGAGAATATCTGTAATGAGGATGTACAGAAGAGAAAACAAAAAGACAGTGATGTGACTGCAAGCAAAAAGAAAAAGGACAGTGTGGAAGAGGTTGTTGGTTGTCATTTTGAAAATAGCTCTGGTGTCAACTGCTACGCAAATGTAGTGCTGAATGTTGTATTTTATCTTGAAAGTTTGCAAGACCAGATAATACTAAATCATGAAAAAAGATTCTGTTCTTTGCTGAGTCTCCTTTATGAGAAGCTGAGTAATGATAAAAATAAAATAGAAAGTGCTTCTGATGTTAGAAATCTTTTAGATGTATGTTCTGGATGTACACAGTTTACACAAAATGTCCAGCAAGATGCACAGGAATTCTTGATGTATATCCTTATGGTACTGGAAGATGAAGGAGTAGAAGTAGAAAATGTATTTGGTGTCTCTTATAAATGGGAACATTGTTGTGATAACTGTATGAACACAAGCAGTAGTAATGTTGATTCTGAAAGGTTCATATATTTACCATTACCAGAAAGTAAAACAGTGACTTTTAGTAAATTAGTTAAAGATGCTAATCACAACATGGAATGTTCTGAATGTAAATCTGAAATGTTGTCAACGTTATTTTTAAAGAAATATGGACAGTATGTAATTTTAATGGTACAACGTTGTAGAGCTGATGGAACAAAATTGGAAACTTTACTAAAGAAGTTTGTTGGTAATTAATTATCTATATCTGGAAAAACTTTTGTAGCAGTTGCAATACTTTTTCATGACGGTCCTTCTATAACTTCTGGTCATTACACAGTTTATCTTAAATGTGAAAAAGGATGGACACTGTGTAATGATTCTCAATTGATTTTCAAGCAACGTTTGCCTTATGATTTATCCAATTGTTACTTAATTTTTCTGAAACCCACATTTTAAATACTAAATTCAGCATCTGAACAAAGCATTATTTAAATTTTAAAGGATTAAAATGGAATATTTCACTCAAAAAGGATTTTAAACTTACCATTTGGCCTCAAGGAAAGGTAAAAGAAACAGTTGTGGACTTCTTTGACAGATATTATTTTGGAAAATGTTTTTTTGCAACAAGGTTTACAGACGTTATTTCTTGAAAATTGTTATTATACTTAAAAGGTATTTTTGACATTTCTATTAAGGTATGTTTTAGTGAGGATACATTTGGGGCTTTTTTAAACAATCTTTCAGATTGGTTTTTTTTTTGCCCGCTGTTAAATGATGAATACAATTGATTTCACTATTTTCAGTGAAAATCAAAACATTCTGAAAACAGCAAAAAAAGGGCAAAAAATTGCTTTGCTAAAAATGAAAAAACATGTACTGTTTAATAAAATGTATTGTTGAATATTAATACTTTTTTTCTTTTTTTCAGAACTAGAAAGAAAATTTAGAAAATGTAATTCAGTTTCCTTGCAATTAAATAAAAACATTTATTTCTAAATAAGTTACTTTGATGGTCAGGTAAGTTTAAAATATCTGTATGTGTCACTGCTTTTGTTTCATGCTTCCTTTTCTTCACCTCTCCTTATTCTGCTTTTCTCATTTCTCTTCTCACTCTCTCTTCCTGCTTTACTACTCCTTTGTAACTCCCTCACTCCTTCTCTACTACTCCCCTACATTTACTACCTCCATCACTAATTTTTCATCCATGTTTCTTTCTCTGTATCCATATGTCTTAGTCTTTTTAACTGCCTTACTCCTTCTCAGTTGTTTGCTTTCTGTCTCTGTATCTGTCACTCTCTGTTTGTCTGTTTTACCCTTAACTTCCTTAACATCTCTGGGGCAGATTTACAAGCCACCTGCACCACCACTACGTCACTTTTCTTGACGTACTAGTGGCGCAGGGTGCTCTTTCATATTTACAAGGAGAGAATAAGCCACTCTGTTTGTCTTTTCTTCTCCTGGTAAATACAGCCAATTCAAACGCAGCACTAAAATGAGCTATTATCTTTTTTGATAGGTTTAGGGTACCTATACGTAAGTACTGATGCAGAGTTTAAAGTTTAATAGGAAGACTCTCTTCCGTTCATCTGTGAAATGTACACCATCTCTTTTTTAATTACTTTGCCACTCCCCTCTCTTTGTCAGGGAGTCCCTGAAGGTTTACTAAAGGTGAAAAAAATGTTTTTTTTTAAAAAAAAAACATCATTGGGTGCGGTGCGCGCACCCCAAAAAAAGCAAATTGACAAATAGATTCAAAAAACAAGTTTTTGTGTTTAGATTTTAGGTGGCTCTAAAAAGAGCCCTTGAGTTAATGTAGGGACAGAGGAAGAGAAAAACGAAAAAAATAACAATAAAACTATAGCCTACTGCAATATTGCTCCTCATATTTTCTCTGAATGAGATCAACACGGCTCTCACCCATAGTAATAAGAGTACCACAAACCATGCAGCGTGTACTCATCCTCCCAAAACAAGGACGAATATCCAGAGGTGTGTAAGAAGGTGAAGGCACCATCGCAGAAGGAGTGCTCGACTGAGCTGCCAAAGATGTGCTCGGCTGAGCTGCTGCAGATGTCGTCGGCTGAGCAGGTGGAGGGTTTGCTCCAGAAGCTTGACGAAAAGTCACAGGATGCATTTTCTCAACGTGCCTCAACATTGTGTGAATACTAAAAGAGTACTTCTTATTAGGATTCCCACGTGATAAGGTGCGGTAATAAGTGGGTATGTAGTTATTGGTATTGCAGTATGTATAGTGTTGACAATTGAACTCTTAAATTTTGAGTTGGTATATCAAAGGTTATATTAGGGTGTGAGAAGATGTGCTAATTTTTCACATGGATGACATCATCAGTGATGTCATCAGTGATGTCATTTGAGATGTCATCAGTGATGTCATGAGTGATGTCACTGACCATGTCATGAGTGATGTAATATGTGACGTCATCAGCAGTGGATTGCGGGCGCGCGAGTTATAGTTAGCTGAACTAACTATAACGGGGGAATTTCATTGGTTTTTTACGAGTAAAATGTCCAGCTAACTATAACATGTGTGAAACCCATGGTTTTTTCAGTGAATTTGTAAGGTTTTTTAAATGCTATTTCCTAACTATAACCTGTATGAAACCTATGGTTTTTTCAGTGAATTTGCAAGGTTTTTTAAATGCTAATTCCTAACTATAACATGTGTGAAACCTATGTTTTTTTCCGTGAATATATATATATATATATATATATATATATATATATATTCAATGAAAAAACCAAAGGTTTCACACACGTTATAGTTAGCTGGACATTTTACTCGTAAAAAACCATTGAATCATACCATGATGAGGCACCTCAGGGATGTACACAGAAGGACACATGCTCGACTTTTTGGAGGTAACCCTTCAGAAAGTCAACCAAGCACATCCACAGCAGCTCAGCCTGGACCATCATCTGCAGGGCTGACTCCTTCTTCTGCAGGTCAGGTGAGCCCTTCATCTGTGGGGGGAGCATCTCCTTTTGCTGGCCCTCTGGAAATTAATCCTCGATTTCTGAGGGTTGATATTCGATGGGCCTCTTGTCATGATCTAATTTGTCATAGGGAGACCAGTGTTTCCCTAGTGGACCTCAAAATAGATCAGCACACTTGTCACAGAGACTAATTTTCCCATTCTTTCTTTCCTCTCTCCCTGCATGAACACAACGGCTCTTTTAAGAGCCAACCTTATCTTTCATCTTTTTTTTATAGATGTTTTTAAAAACACGTACGGTGCGCGTAATTTTTTTTTTTTTTTTTTTTTTAAAAACACTAAAAATCAATAATCACATTACAAGGACTTTGAAACACTACAATTATTATTATTGACTTACCATACCCACTCAAAAAAATATTTATTCATTTGTTTTTTTTAAAAAAAATTGCTTTAAAAATGGTTCTAGTTTTCGAAAATTTTCTATATCAATCTGAAAAAAAAGAAAAAAGTATTAATATTTTTTAAACATTTTAAAATACAGTACTCGTATTTACATATTTTTAAAAAAATATTTTTGCCTTATTTTTGCTGTTTTCAGAATATATTGCATTTCACTTTAAATTGTGAAAGCAATTGCATTCATCATTTAACAGCGAGCAAAAAAAAAATAACAATCTCAAAGATTGTATTAAAAAAACCCAGAATCTCTTCTCACTTAAACTTAACATTACAGAAATGCATAATATTCTAAAAAAATATCATCAAAAAACAATACTTATTTCTTTAAAATACCGTCTGATATTTTTGTTTCAGAAGTATAATCACAATATTATATCTCAAATAACTCCACAATACATCTGATTCCATTTCCTTTAGGCCAAATAGTAATTTTAAAAAATTTTTGGGATTAAATTTCCAACGGTAATCCAATAAAATTCTAAAGTTTAATTTGTCCAGATCTCACCGATTCTCTGTAACATTTTGGTTCAAGAAAAATGTTTTAATAATTTAATAAGTCCACAATAGAATTGGTTACTTTTCCGCATGGCCAAATAGTAATTTTTAAAATCATTTTTGAAAAAATTTCCAATGGCACTCCAATAACATTCCAAAATTTAAATTGTGCAGATGTTACCGATTATCTCTAAATTATTGGTTTTTGAAAGTTTCATTAAAAATTAAAAAAGTCAACATTACAATTGGTTATCTTTCCATTAGGCCAAATGATAATTTAAAAAATCTTTTTTTTAGAAATTTCCAATGGTAATCCAGTAAAATGGTAAAATTATTTTGTCCAGATCTTGCCAAGTTTCTCTAAAATTTAGGTTTCAGGAAGATTAGATAGGAATTTGCTAAATCAAAAGGCAAACGTTGTTTGAAAATCAATTGGGAATCATTACACAGTGTCCAGCCTTTTTCACATTTAAGATAAACTGTGTAATGTCCAGCAGTAACAGTAGGTCCATCATGGAAAATTATTGCAACAGTTACAAAAGTTTTTCCTGAAATTGATAATTGCTGTCCTGTAAACTTCTTTATTAAAGTATCCAATTTTGAACCATCAGCTCTACATCGTTGCATCATTAAAATTACATACTGTCCGTATTCGTTTAAAATTAATGTTGAAAACATGTCAGATTTACACTCACCGCATTTCATGCTATGATTAGCATCTTTAACTAATTTTGCAAAAGTGACTGTTTTACTGTCTGGCAATGTCAAATAAATAAACCTTTCATTATCAACATTAGAGCCACATATATTATAACAGTTTTCACAACTATGTTCCCATTTATAAGAGAGACCAAATACATTTTCAATGGGAACCCCTTCTTCTTCCAGTACCTGAAGAAAATACATCAAGAATTCCTGTGCATCTTGCTGTACATTTTGAGAAAATTGTGTTCGTCCTGAACATATATCTAAAAGTTTTCTAATTTCAGTAGCACTTTCTATTTGAGTTTTATCTTTACTCAGCTTTTGAAAAAGGAGACTCAGCTCAGAACAGAATCTTTTTCCCTGATTTAGTATTATCTGCTCTTGCAAACTTTCCAGATAAAATGCAACATTTAGCACTACATTTGCGTAGCAGTTGACACCAGAGCTATTTTCAAAATGACATCCTACAACCTGTTCTTCATTTTCCTTTTTCTTTTTGCTTGCAATTACATCACTCCTCTTTTTTTTCCTCTTCTCTACATCTTCATTACAGATATTCTCATTTTTTCTTTAACGAGAAACTACACGTTTCTCCAACACAGTATACTGACCTAAATGAGGAGCATAGCTTCTTCTTAATCTATTATACTCCTTTACACAGTTTGTATCAGCACTAACTTTTGAATCATCAAAGTCTATCATGAATAAACCTGATAATGTTTTCACTCGTGACAAAGCAACATATGCCATACCTTCTTTGAACACAGTTGAACCAATGTTCACAAATGCACAATCTACAGTCAATCCTTGAGACTTGTGAATAGTTACAGCATATGCTAGAGAAAACGGAAACTGCTTCCTACGTACATATAAGTCTTTCACAAGCATGAAATGAACTGTACAACGACAAATATCTTTAACTTCTTCTATCTGATCAAATTTTATTTTTAAACATTCAATTCCATCTTTTTTCTGATAATTAATAAAACCCACAACTCTTCCCATAGCTCCATTAACTAAACCTTTTTCAACATCCAAATTTCTTCTTAAAAATACTCTACAGTTCATGCAAACATATAGATTTTTTTCTAATCCAGCTGTTTTGGAGATGTTCTTCTCTAGTGAGTCCAATTTATTTTTCAGTTTGCCTGTTACTGTGACAGTAATTCTTCCATCCTCAATTTTGTCCACTGCTTCCAATTTCCTGATCTCTTCCTTTTCCAATTTCAAAAGCTCCTCATTAAATATTGAGCATTCACGTAGAGTTGGCATTAAGCAGATGACACATTTGTTTTCTGCAATGTTCTTGTATATCTTCTCTGCAACTATTTCTTCCTTTGGAAATAAATTATGTAGCAGCCGACTCTGTAATGCTTTTTTGCCAACTTCTGTGAGTAGTCCAATTCTGATATCTTTCAGAATACTTCCATATTCTTCATCGCTTGCTTGCCTCATATTAGTAGTAAGTTCCTTGTACTCAAAGAAGGACCAAATATTTGTATTTCCGATGCTTCCCAATGACTTCTTCGTGTCTTCATGTGTGACAGTACTAAACACTGGTTGTCCTTTAACTGGAGTAAGTTGCAAAAGATCTCCAAAAACTATGACGTGTTTTCCACCAAATAACATGTCATAGTCTGTCTTCAAAATTTGCTGCATTCTTAAATGCACAAAGGCAAGCATTAAGTTTGATACCATGCTCACCTCATCAATAATGAGAACTTGCATCTTCTTCAATACTCTTGAAACTTCCAAGGATGCTTCTCCAGTTAGCTTGTTGTATTGTATTTTGTTCTCATGCTCCACTGGTAACATTAGCAAATGATGTAAAGTGATTCCTTTTATGTTATATGCTGCTAACCCAGTTGGAGCAGTAACCACACAAGACAAAGTAGAATCTGTTGTTTGCTGTAGGTAGCTTCTGATGACTTTTATAAGGAAACTTTTTCCAGTTCCAGCTTGTCCGCTTACATACATCCTGATTGGATGAAATGATGTGCATGAGCACTCTTTTTTTTCATGTAGAAATCCGTGTTCAATTTTGTTTCTGATCTCTTCATAAATTTGTTGCTGCTCTTGATTCAGTTGTCTTTCCAAATTTTCTAAGTCTATAAATTCTTCTTGAGCTTGATTCATAGCCGTTTCCACTTCATTCATGGCTATTGATGCTTCATTTTCAACGATTGGTTGTCCTAGGGGATCTTGACTGAGTGTTCCTGAACTTTGGCTGTCCTGAGAACTGTCTCTAGCTATTTCTGCTGCAATTGTAGTTTCCTGTTCAATTTCTTCATTTAACATTTGCAGATAACTTGAGAATGTACTGCATTGTATGCTGTCTTTGCAAGCATTAAAAGAATCTTCATAGCTTTGAAATTCTCCCAGTAGTTCATCCTCTGTACGCCATGGTTTAAACAACTGTAAAAGAGCAAAGTAGTAAAATTCCTTCTTGTCAGTAGTGTCGCAACTCAGCTTCCTGTGATTTATCAAACTTCCTTTTGTTTGCTTCACCAAACATCCTTCCTCACCAACGACTTTATATTTTCCATTGTTGATGTCTTCTGCGGCTTTCCGTGAATAAATGTAGTTCTGCAGCACTTCATAGAGACACATGTTCTCCAGATGTTGACTTCTCTTGGGATAATATGTGTCCAACATGTTTGATTTCAAAATATCTGTACTTTCTGGGTCATTCTCGGCCAAATATTCAATTTCTCCAACAGATTTCAGTACCCGATTTCTCATTGCTGCAAGGCCTAAACTTGCCCAAATTATTCTTCTTGACTTCGAGTAGAGACTTGCAGAAGATAACCTATCTGAACATTCGTAGGATCCAATTTCTCGATGCGATAACATCTTCAAACTGAAACTGTACAGCTTCTTACTGACAGTCTTCTCGTGAGAAATCTCTTCCCACATTTCCTTCAATTCTGTTTTTTCTGATTTCGTAATGTAAGACGTTACATATCGAGCAACAGCAATGGAATTGTCAGCTACATACTGTATATCCATGTTAGCGTTCCACATGGATAAAATGACTGGGTTGTAGTCATTTATATTTTTGGATTCTTCTTTTCTTTTTAGGTTGTAGGTATTCTTAGGTGATTTCCTTGTGATAGTATGTCTCACAGCTGACATAAAACTGTTGACTCTTCCATTTGAAAGAACAGGTCTAGGAAATCCAAATCGACATTTAGTGTAGTATTTATCTTTGCTCTTGTATTTCCGTCGACAGTATTTTCCACACCGATGACTTTGGAAACCTAAAACTTGCTCCTTTAACTTTTTCTCTTCTGTGCTTTTTGGTATAGCACATGTTGCATATTCTTCAATGAAAGATAACACTGCTTCATCAGTATCTGTTCCAAACTTTGGGGCATCCTTGATCCACAACAGCATATGAATATGAGGAGCACCTCTTGCCTGGTACTCTTTTCTCCAAAAGAAATCTACTACTTCTCCAAGAGGTGGATTTTTTTTATTGCAGATGAAAGACATCATAGCCTCAAATCTATGATTGAAATATCTGCAAACATTAACCGGATCCAATGAGCACAGTTCTCCTGCTGTCTTGTATTCAATGTTTTTAATGTTTGAATTTGCCTCTCGTAGAAAATCCAGTAAATCATCCCAAGCGTACTCCGCACAGCTTAGGGTAACGAACCATGTTGGTGTTCCTAAATTCCGTAACATGCATTTTAGTTCACCATGGCGTCGGTACCAATATTCATTTGTCCCACGCTGACAAGCCATCAGATTGATCAGTTGTGTTTCCAAATGATCATCTCGGTGCTGCACTTTCTCCATAAAATCCTTAGCAGACACATTTTGTAAATGTACTCCACTTTTTAAAATGTGATTTACTGCATAAGACAGTGCAGACAAGTCGCTTTCAAATAAAAGATGGAACAAATAAGGAATACTTTGTCGAAATCTGGGATCTTCAGCATATAGTCTTGTAGTCCGATACTCAGAAGCTGGAATCTGTTCTGGACGTTCATCGTATCGTCCTCCTTTTCCTTTAGGAAACAGCTGGGGAAAACATCGAGCTTCCAAGCTCTCCTCCCATGCACTCACGGGAGTTCCTTTTGCTTTCTTCATCTGAAAGAGATCAATGTTATCTCCCATAACTTCTTTTGAATGAAGAGGATGTATGCTAAAATGTTCATAAATTTCTTCTTCCTTTGACTTGTCCACTTTTTCAATTTGTCCAGTTGGTGTTTCTGTGTCTTCTTGTAAATCTTCTTCTTCTTCTTCTTCTATATAAATTGATTCATACCATTTGTTATTCCTTTTCAAATACAAATTTGCTCTTTGTACTTTCCGCACATCTACCAGCTCCTGCCAAATCTTCTTATTCTTTGTAGGTACACCATTAACCAGAATAATTAATGGTTCAGTTTCCAAAGTATCCGCATCAATAGTTTCCATATTTTTTTTCAAATCCAAGGGCAAATACACCACTCTTCCTTTTAAACCTCTCAGTAAATCAGAAGGAGGCAATTTACCAGTTTTGGGCTCCATACGTACTATGGTCTGGAACGGATGAACACATTGAATGAGTATAGACTCATATGTATTTAATTCAGAAAGTTCAGCAGGAATAGCATCCAATTCTAAATTATTATGTACAGCTCTGGTCGGCATTCTATTTTCCTCTAACTTGTTGTAACAGTATTTACAAATACGCTGATCTTCACCCAAATCAAAACAATTTTCTAGAAATATATATGTGGCAAAATCCTTCCACTTATAATTATCTTCATTTTCACTCTTTCTGTAGAGATCAACATTCCTAGTTTGTTTTCTATAATGAGTTCTGCGGCAACAAATACAAGTAAAATTTGGTCTTTCATTAGAGACTATTGCAAATTTTGTTATATGATCATTAAATGTGTTACTTACAGAGGGTTCTACATTCTCTTCCACTTCTTCCTCATTTACTGTGTCCTTCTCTGCACTGTTTTGTTCAGGACCAAAGTAACAAAACTGAATTTCATCAACAACCTTCTCTACATCTGATACCGTTCCTCGGAACAGAGCCCTATTCAATTCATTTAACTTTATTGCTGGACTTTTGGCAAAATACAACCGTCTCACACACTTTCTCATTTCAGTATGATGAACAGCCAGCATCCTAAAATGATGGAAAACACTATTGCACACTTTTCTAGATAGACAAGCCAGAGAATGACCCTGCAAACCAGTATTCTCTCTCACTCTGCATGGATCCAGACTTTGAAGCACCTTAATCTTCTGTTTTATACTTTTTTTACTATATTCTCTTAGAAACTCTCGAAATTTGTCAATAGATTCCTGACGCACAGTGCAAATACTACTACAATTCCAAGTGTACACTGGGACTTTAGGACGTCTCCCCATAGCCTCATCTGCCATCACTTGTACCTCATCTCTTGGAACCATTATCTCCTTCTCCATTATGCAACCATTTTTTACTTCGTAAGAACGACCTCTGGTGTCAACTGCATGCAGCAAACTATTACTTTGAAAATAGCTCTCTTCATTAAAAAAAGGTTCACTACTTGAACTATGCATCCACTTTCCTAAAAACACTTTACAAAAGTTTGTTCTGTTCACTACTCTTTTCCTTTTGCTATGTGATTTCAGTACATTAACCATTTTGTCTAATGTACGCATCCTATTCAAAATTAAAATGAATAGTTTCCTTTTTAATTCTAATGCCTTTGCTGCAATGGCTTCTATTTCTTTTTTTCTTTTATAAAACTTTGTCTTTTTCTTATATTTCTTCACATCCTTCATCAAATTGGACATAACTCTTCTCTGAAACATTTTTCTACGTATCTCTTTAAACGCTGTTTTTCTATTTATATAAATCTTTTCAGTTGCTGAAGGTATATTTGCATTAACTAAATTGTCAATTTTTTTCCTCTCCTTTTTTGTTCAAAACATCCTTTCGAGTACAGACATTTTGTACATTTTTCATTCTTTTGAATATATTTTTTACAAATTGTTTTTTCTGCTTACCAGAAGATTTTTTCTTTTTCCCAACTTGAGCATCTTCTACTAACTTTGGTCCTCTAGTTGTCTTCAAATATAGGTTTTTTTTGTGCGTTTTTTGAACTCTGGATTTTGTAGGCATCTTAAATTTTGTCCACTGCTCTTCAGCAATACCTGAAAAAAACTAAAAAAAAAATCCTTTATTTTATTTAAATATATTACTACATTTCTTTTCACAATAGTCACAAAACGTACTTTCTTTGCCAATTTGAATGCACACTTACTGCTCTTTTTTTTTGGCAAGTTAAAATCACTTTTACAGACTGACACATTATGAAACCACTTTTCAGTTTTTTAAAAAAGCCCATGTCCAGACTGCTTTTTCAGACCACCACCATGTGTATCCTCGGTGACTACCTACACTCCAGCAAGGGCAACCAGACTTAGTGATGCTGAATGTATTTGCATTACAGACTGAAACCTGAAAACCCCACTCGCTTGTAAATACTGTGCATGATTATACATGGACAGGAGCTGGGTGTGTGCTAAGAGTCTGCTTCTTCCCCCAAAAAATCGCTCCCCCTTTTTCCTACTAATGCAACTGTGAAATCACCAGAGCAAAACGCAATAAATCTCTGCCTGTAATTCCTATTTGCACACAGAGTCATGTTTTCACATTAGTCCCAAAACGAAATTTCTTTGCCAATTTGAAAGCACACTTACTGCTCTTTTTTTTTGGCAAGTGAAAATCACTTTTACAGACTGACACATTATGAAACCACTTTTCAGATTTTTTTAAAAAAGCCCATGTCCAGACTGCTTTTTCAGACCACCACCATGTGTATCCTCGGTGACTGCCTACACTCCAGCAAGGGCAACCAGCCTTAGTGATGCTGAATGTATTTGCATTACAGACTGAAACCTGAAAACCCCACTCGCTTGTAAATACTGTGCATGATTATACATGGACAGGAGCTGGGTGTGTGCTAAGAGTCTGCTTCTTCCCCCAAAAAATCGCTCCCCCTTTTTCCTACTAATGCAACTGTGAAATCACCAGAGCAAAACGCAATAAATCTCTGCCTGTAATTCCTATTTGCACACAGAGTCATGTATTCACATTAGTCCCAAAACGAAATTTCCTTGCCAATTTGAATGCACACTTACTGCTCTTTTTTTTTGGCAAGTGAAAATCACTTTTACAGACTGACACATTATGAAACCACTTTTCAGATTTTTTTAGATTGCACATGTCCAGACTGCTTTTTCAGACCACCACCATGTGTATCCTCGGTGACTGCCTACACTCCAGCAAGGCCAACCAGCCTTAGTGATGCTGAATGTATTTGCATTACAGACTGAAACCTGAAAACCCCACTCGCTTGTAAATACTGTGCATGATTATACATGGACAGGAGCTGGGTGTGTGCTAAGAGTCTGCTTCTTCCCCCAAAAAATCGCTCCCCCTTTTTCCTACTAATGCAACTGTGAAATCACCAGAGCAAAACGAAATAAATCTCTGCCTGTAATTCCTATTTGCACACAGAGTCATGTTTTCACATTAGTCCCAAAACGAAATTTCTTTGCCAATTTGAATGCACACTTACTGCTCTTTTTTTTTGGCAAGTGAAAATCACTTTTACAGACTGACACATTATGAAACCACTTTTCAGATTTTTTTTAAAAAGCCCATGTCCAGACTGCTTTTTCAGACCACCACCATGTTTATCCTCGGTGACTGACTACACTCCAGCAAGGGCAACTAGCCTTAGTGATGCTGAATGTATTTGCATTACAGACTGAAACCTCAAAACCCCACTCGCTTCTAAATACTGTGCATGATTCCACATGGTAAGCAGCTGGGTGTGTGCTAAGAGTCTGCTTCTTCCCCCAAAAAATCGCTCCCCCTTTTTCCTACTAATGCAACTGTGAAATCACCAGAGCAAAACGCAATAAATCTCTGCCTGTAATTCCTATTTGCACACAGAGTCATGTTTTCACATTAGTCCCAAAACGAAATTTATTTGCCAATTTAAATGCACACTTACTGCTCTTTTTTTTTGGCAAGTGAAAATCACTTTTACAGACTGACACATTATGAAACCACTTTTCAGATTTCTTTAAATTGCACATGTCCAGACTGCTTTTTCAGACCACCACCATGTGTATCCTCGGTGACTGCCTACACTCCAGCAAGGGTAACCAGCCTTAGTGATGCTGAATGTATTTGCATTACAGACTGAAACCTGAAAACCCCACTCGCTTGTAAATACTGTGCATGATTATACATGGACAGGAGCTGGGTGTGTGCTAAGAGTCTGCTTCTTCCCCCAAAAAATCGCTCCCCCTTTTTCCTACTAATGCAACTGTGAAATCACCAGAACAAAACGCAATAAATCTCTGCCTGTAATTCCTATTTGCACACAGAGTCATGTTTTCACATTAGTCCCAAAACGAAATTTCTTTGCCAATTTGAATGCACACTTACTCCTCTTTTTTTTTGGCAAGTGAAAATCACTTTTACAGACTGACACATTATGAAACCACTTTTCAGATTTTTTTAAATTGCACATGTCCAGACTGCTTTTTCAGACCACCACCATGTGTATCCTCGGTGACTGCCTACACTCCAGCAAGGGCAACCAGCCTTAGTGATGCTGAATGTATTTGCATTACAGACTGAAACCTGAAAACCCCCTCGCTTGTAAATACTGTGCATGATTATACATCGACAGGAGCTGGGTGTGTGCTAAGAGTCTGCTTCTTCCCCCAAAAAATCGCTCCCCCTTTTTCCTACTAATGCAACTGTGAAATCACCAGAACAAAACGCAATAAATCTCTGCCTGTAATTCCTATTTGCACACAGAGTCATGTTTTCACATTAGTCCCAAAACGTAATTTCTTTGCCAATTTGAATGCACACTTACTCCTCTTTTTTTTTGGCAAGTGAAAATCACTTTTACAGACTGACACATTATGAAACCACTTTTCAGATTTTTTTAAATTGCACATGTCCAGACTGCTTTTTCAGACCACCACCATGTGTATCCTCGGTGACTGCCTACACTCCAGCAAGGGCAACCAGCCTTAGTGATGCTGAATGTATTTGCATTACAGACTGAAACCTGAAAACCCCACTCGCTTGTAAATACTGTGCATGATTATACATGGACAGGAGCTGGGTGTGTGCTAAGAGTCTGCTTCTGCACCAAAAAATCGCTCCCCCTTTCCATCTAATGCAACTGTGAAATCACCAGAGCAAAACGCAATAAATCTCTGCCTGTAATTCCTATTTGCACACAGAGTCATGTTTTCACATTAGTCCCAAAACGAAATTTCTTTGCCAATTTGAATGCACACTTACTGCTCTTTTTTTTTGGCAAGTGAAAATCACTTTTACAGACTGACACATTATGAAACCACTTTTCAGATTTTTTTAAAAAAGCCCATGTCCAGACTGCTTTTTCAGACCACCACCATGTTTATCCTCGGTGACTGCCTACACTCCAGCAAGGGCAACCAGCCTTAGTGATGCTGAATGTATTTGCATTACAGACTGAAACCTCAAAACCCCACTCGCTTCTAAATACTGTGCATGATTCCACATGGTAAGCAGCTGGGTGTGTGCTAGGAGTCTGCTTCTTCCCCCAAAAAATCGCTCCCCCTTTTTCCTACTAATGCAACTGTGAAATCACCAGAGCAAAACGCAATAAATCTCTGCCTGTAATTCCTATTTGCACACAGAGTCATGTTTTCACATTAGTCCCAAAACGAAATTTATTTGCCAATTTGAATGCACACTTACTGCTCTTTTTTTTTGGCAAGTGAAAATCACTTTTACAGACTGACACATTATGAAACCACTTTTCAGATTTTTTTAAATTGCACATGTCCAGACTGCTTTTTCAGACCACCACCATGTGTATCCTCGGTGACTGCCTACACTCCAGCAAGGGCAACCAGCCTTAGTGATGCTGAATGTATTTGCATTACAGACTGAAACCTGAAAACCCCACTCGCTTGTAAATACTGTGCATGATTATACATGGACAGGAGCTGGGTGTGTGCTAAGAGTCTGCTTCTTCCCCCAAAAAATCGCTCCCCCTTTTTCCTACTAATGCAACTGTGAAATCACCAGAGCAAAACGCAATAAATCTCTGCCTGTAATTCCTATTTGCACACAGAGTCATGTTTTCACATTAGTCCCAAAACGAAATTTCTTTGCCAATTTGAAAGCACACTTACTGCTCTTTTTTTTTGGCAAGTGAAAATCACTTTTACAGACTGACACATTATGAAACCACTTTTCAGATTTTTTTAAAAAAGCCCATGTCCAGACTGCTTTTTCAGACCACCACCATGTGTATCCTCGGTGACTGCGTACACTCCAGCAAGGGCAACCAGCCTTAGTGATGCTGAATGTATTTGCATTACAGACTGAAACCTGAAAACCCCACTCGCTTGTAAATACTGTGCATGATTATACATGGACAGGAGCTGGGTGTGTGCTAAGAGTCTGCTTCTTCCCCCAAAAAATCGCTCCCCCTTTTTCCTACTAATGCAACTGTGAAATCACCAGAGCAAAACGCAATAAATCTCTGCCTGTAATTCCTATTTGCACACAGAGTCATGTATTCACATTAGTCCCAAAACGAAATTTCCTTGCCAATTTGAATGCACACTTACTGCTCTTTTTTTTTGGCAAGTGAAAATCACTTTTACAGACTGACACATTATGAAACCACTTTTCAGATTTTTTTAAATTGCACATGTCCAGACTGCTTTTTCAGACCACCACCATGTGTATCCTCGGTGACTGCCTACACTCCAGCAAGGCCAACCAGCCTTAGTGATGCTGAATGTATTTGCATTACAGACTGAAACCTGAAAACCCCACTCGCTTGTAAATACTGTGCATGATTATACATGGACAGGAGCTGGGTGTGTGCTAAGAGTCTGCTTCTTCCCCCAAAAAATCGCTCCCCCTTTTTCCTACTAATGCAACTGTGAAATCACCAGAGCAAAACGAAATAAATCTCTGCCTGTAATTCCTATTTGCACACAGAGTCATGTTTTCACATTAGTCCCAAAACGAAATTTCTTTGCCAATTTGAATGCACACTTACTGCTCTTTTTTTTTGGCAAGTGAAAATCACTTTTACAGACTGACACATTATGAAACCACTTTTCAGATTTTTTTTAAAAAGCCCATGTCCAGACTGCTTTTTCAGACCACCACCATGTTTATCCTCGGTGACTGACTACACTCCAGCAAGGGCAACTAGCCTTAGTGATGCTGAATGTATTTGCATTACAGACTGAAACCTCAAAACCCCACTCGCTTCTAAATACTGTGCATGATTCCACATGGTAAGCAGCTGGGTGTGTGCTAAGAGTCTGCTTCTTCCCCCAAAAAATCGCTCCCCCTTTTTCCTACTAATGCAACTGTGAAATCACCAGAGCAAAACGCAATAAATCTCTGCCTGTAATTCCTATTTGCACACAGAGTCATGTTTTCACATTAGTCCCAAAACGAAATTTATTTGCCAATTTAAATGCACACTTACTGCTCTTTTTTTTTGGCAAGTGAAAATCACTTTTACAGACTGACACATTATGAAACCACTTTTCAGATTTCTTTAAATTGCACATGTCCAGACTGCTTTTTCAGACCACCACCATGTGTATCCTCGGTGACTGCCTACACTCCAGCAAGGGCAACCAGCCTTAGTGATGCTGAATGTATTTGCATTACAGACTGAAACCTGAAAACCCCACTCGCTTGTAAATACTGTGCATGATTATACATGGACAGGAGCTGGGTGTGTGCTAAGAGTCTGCTTCTTCCCCCAAAAAATCGCTCCCCCTTTTTCCTACTAATGCAACTGTGAAATCACCAGAACAAAACGCAATAAATCTCTGCCTGTAATTCCTATTTGCACACAGAGTCATGTTTTCACATTAGTCCCAAAACGAAATTCCTTTGCCAATTTGAATGCACACTTACTCCTCTTTTTTTTTGGCAAGTGAAAATCACTTTTACAGACTGACACATTATGAAACCACTTTTCAGATTTTTTTAAATTGCACATGTCCAGACTGCTTTTTCAGACCACCACCATGTGTATCCTCGGTGACTGCCTACACTCCAGCAAGGGCAACCAGCCTTAGTGATGCTGAATGTATTTGCATTACAGACTGAAACCTGAAAACCCCCTCGCTTGTAAATACTGTGCATGATTATACATCGACAGGAGCTGGGTGTGTGCTAAGAGTCTGCTTCTTCCCCCAAAAAATCGCTCCCCCTTTTTCCTACTAATGCAACTGTGAAATCACCAGAACAAAACGCAATAAATCTCTGCCTGTAATTCCTATTTGCACACAGAGTCATGTTTTCACATTAGTCCCAAAACGTAATTTCTTTGCCAATTTGAATGCACACTTACTCCTCTTTTTTTTTGGCAAGTGAAAATCACTTTTACAGACTGACACATTATGAAACCACTTTTCAGATTTTTTTAAATTGCACATGTCCAGACTGCTTTTTCAGACCACCACCATGTGTATCCTCGGTGACTGCCTACACTCCAGCAAGGGCAACCAGCCTTAGTGATGCTGAATGTATTTGCATTACAGACTGAAACCTGAAAACCCCACTCGCTTGTAAATACTGTGCATGATTATACATGGACAGGAGCTGGGTGTGTGCTAAGAGTCTGCTTCTTCCCCCAAAAAATCGCTCCCCCTTTTTCCTACTAATGCAACTGTGAAATCACCAGAACAAAACGCAATAAATCTCTGCCTGTAATTCCTATTTGCACACAGAGTCATGTTTTCACATTAGTCCCAAAACGAAATTTCTTTGCCAATTTGAATGCACACTTACTCCTCTTTTTTTTTGGCAAGTGAAAATCACTTTTACAGACTGACACATTATGAAACCACTTTTCAGATTTTTTTAAATTGCACATGTCCAGACTGCTTTTTCAGACCACCACCATGTGTATCCTCGGTGACTGCCTACACTCCAGCAAGGGCAACCAGCCTTAGTGATGCTGAATGTATTTGCATTACAGACTGAAACCTGAAAACCCCACTCGCTTGTAAATACTGTGCATGATTATACATGGACAGGAGCTGGGTGTGTGCTAAGAGTCTGCTTCTGCACCAAAAAATCGCTCCCCCTTTCCATCTAATGCAACTGTGAAATCACCAGAGCAAAACGCAATAAATCTCTGCCTGTAATTCCTATTTGCACACAGAGTCATGTTTTCACATTAGTCCCAAAACGAAATTTCTTTGCCAATTTGAATGCACACTTACTGCTCTTTTTTTTTGGCAAGTGAAAATCACTTTTACAGACTGACACATTATGAAACCACTTTTCAGATTTTTTTAAAAAAGCCCATGTCCAGACTGCTTTTTCAGACCACCACCATGTTTATCCTCGGTGACTGCCTACACTCCAGCAAGGGCAACCAGCCTTAGTGATGCTGAATGTATTTGCATTACAGACTGAAACCTCAAAACCCCACTCGCTTCTAAATACTGTGCATGATTCCACATGGTAAGCAGCTGGGTGTGTGCTAAGAGTCTGCTTCTTCCCCCAAAAAATCGCTCCCCCTTTTTCCTACTAATGCAACTGTGAAATCACCAGAGCAAAACGCAATAAATCTCTGCCTGTAATTCCTATTTGCACACAGAGTCATGTTTTCACATTAGTCCCAAAACGAAATTTATTTGCCAATTTGAATGCACACTTACTGCTCTTTTTTTTTGGCAAGTGAAAATCACTTTTACAGACTGACACATTATGAAACCACTTTTCAGATTTTTTTAAATTGCACATGTCCAGACTGCTTTTTCAGACCACCACCATGTGTATCCTCGGTGACTGCCTACACTCCAGCAAGGGCAACCAGCCTTAGTGATGCTGAATGTATTTGCATTACAGACTGAAACCTGAAAACCCCACTCGCTTGTAAATACTGTGCATGATTATACATGGACAGGAGCTGGGTGTGTGCTAAGAGTCTGCTTCTTCCCCCAAAAAATCGCTCCCCCTTTTTCCTACTAATGCAACTGTGAAATCACCAGAACAAAACGCAATAAATCTCTGCCTGTAATTCCTATTTGCACACAGAGTCATGTTTTCACATTAGTCCCAAAACGAAATTTCTTTGCCAATTTGAATGCACACTTACTCCTCTTTTTTTTGGCAAGTGAAAATCACTTTTACAGACTGACACATTATGAAACCACTTTTCAGATTTTTTTAAATTGCACATGTCCAGACTGCTTTTTCAGACCACCACCATGTGTATCCTCGGTGACTGCCTACACTCCAGCAAGGGCAACCAGCCTTAGTGATGCTGAATGTATTTGCATTACAGACTGAAACCTGAAAACCCCACTCGCTTGTAAATACTGTGCATGATTATACATGGACAGGAGCTGGGTGTGTGCTAAGAGTCTGCTTCTTCCCCCAAAAAATCGCTCCCCCTTTTTCCTACTAATGCAACTGTGAAATCACCAGAACAAAACGCAATAAATCTCTGCCTGTAATTCCTATTTGCACACAGAGTCATGTTTTCACATTAGTCCCAAAACGAAATTTCTTTGCCAATTTGAATGCACACTTACTCCTCTTTTTTTTTGGCAAGTGAAAATCACTTTTACAGACTGACACATTATGAAACCACTTTTCAGATTTTTTTAAATTGCACATGTCCAGACTGCTTTTTCAGACCACCACCATGTGTATCCTCGGTGACTGCCTACACTCCAGCAAGGGCAACCAGCCTTAGTGATGCTGAATGTATTTGCATTACAGACTGAAACCTGAAAACCCCACTCGCTTGTAAATACTGTGCATGATTATAGATGGACAGGAGCTGGGTGTGTGCTAAGAGTCTGCTTCTTCCCCCAAAAAATCGCTCCCCCTTTTTCCTACTAATGCAACTGTGAAATCACCGGAGCAAAACGCAATAAATCTCTGCCTGTAATTCCTATTTGCACACAGAGTCATGTTTTCACATTAGTCCCAAAACGAAATTTCTTTGCCAATTTGAAAGCACACTTACTGCTCTTTTTTTTTGGCAAGTGAAAATCACTTTTACAGACTGACACATTATGAAACCACTTTTCAGATTTTTTTAAATTGCACATGTCCAGACTGCTTTTTCAGACCACCACCATGTGTATCCTCGGTGACTGCCTACACTCCAGCAAGGGCAACCAGCCTTAGTGATGCTGAATGTATTTGCATTACAGACTGAAACCTGAAAACCCCACTCGCTTGTAAATACTGTGCATGATTATACATGGACAGGAGCTGGGTGTGTGCTAAGAGTCTCCTTCTGCACCAAAAAATCGCTCCCCCTTTCCATCTAATGCAACTGTGAAATCACCAGAGCAATACGCAATAAATCTCTGCCTGTAATTCCTATTTGCACACAGAGTCATGTTTTCACATTAGTCACAAAACGAAATTTCTTTGCCAATTTAAATGCACACTTACTGCTCTTTTTTTTTGGCAAGTGAAAATCACTTTTACAGACTGACACATTATGAATCCACTTTTTAGATTTTCTTAAAAAGCCCATGTCCAAACTGCTTTTTCAGACCACCACCATGTGTATCCTCGGTGACTGCCTACACTCCAGCAAGGGCAACCAGCCTTAGTGATGCTGAATGTATTTGCATTACTGACTGCAACCTCAAACCCTTAAAGTATTCCTTATTTTTACCAGTACACCTTAATTTATCATGAAAAAATTGTCCATATTATTTTACATGTTCCTCACATTTAAATTTCTCCCAAAACAGAAAATAATAAACACAACTTCTACAAAAGGAATTCCAATTCTATTATTCATTTCTTAATTTACCATATACATCCCCTCTCAAACTCTAAACTCACCTTTAAAATTAGTTAGTTGTGAAAGAAATGTGGCACTCAAACAGCAGATTATCAGAGCCAGGATCTCTGTTCTCTACACCTCTCTCCTCTCAGCAGAACCAGATAATGGCAAACTTTCCCTCTATTTTTCCACACATATACATGTAAGTTTCAAATCTCAGTGCTTCCCCCTTTTTTTCAAATGTAATCACACATTTCTATTGGTTGAAAACCAACCCTTTTCCAAAAGTACCCTGCCCCCAACTTGACTTCTGCCTAGTACCCTTCCCCCAACTTGACTTCTGCCTGCTACCATAGCAACAGCTCATGGAACACTGCTGTGTGGAGTTAGGTCAGAAGTTCGCCACACAATGTTTCAATTCCACAGAGCAAGAGTGCTTGACTTTTCAAACCTAACAGCAAATCCATAGTACTGTTCTTTGGTAACACATTTTTTTGTACCAATACAAAACATGCTTCTATTAATTTACACATACAGCCTAGTTTTTATTCTAGAATGGTATGAAACAGCCAATCAGTTCTTTTTGTTTTTCCAAACTGTCTTTCTTTTCATATTGCCATTCTACTGAAAGACACCTCCTGAGTGCATCCAGTTCTCCTTTGAAGATGTTCACAGTGTGGATTGTAGGGCACAGCTATGTCTTCTGGAGTGAAAAGTTTGCAGAGAAAACAGGTATGGTGAGAGACCTTGCTTTGCCAAATGTAGACATTAAATGGATTGGTCAGAGAGGGTTAAAGTGGCACCAATTGATGCCATTGGTGAAATCCTTCATGCAAATCCAACACCCTGACCTCATAATAGTGCACTGTGGTGGCAATGACCTAGGCACTTTGACTGGGGTAGGTCTGGAAATGCTTATGAAGGACACCTTTGCACAACTGTTTTCACTTTTCCCTAAAACTGCCTTTGTGTTTTCAAACATATGCCAAAGGCAAAAATGGAACTGGTCCAATCATTTCTGTCCACAGATTGACAAAGCAAGAAAGCACGTCAACAAATCTGTTTCTGCTTTCCTCCGAGACTATGGTATGGGTGCCATTTACCACAACAACTTGCGTTATGACATGCAAGAAATTTATAGAGGAGATGGTGTGCACTTCAATGATGAAGGGAACAGAGTCTTCCTCTTGAACCTTAGACTCTGCATCGGTACTTACTTGTAGGTACCACTTAAAAAATCACTTCATAAACACAACGGCTCTTTTTAGAGCCCCCTAATATCTAAACTCTTAAATCTGCATTTCATTTCTTTTTTAATTTTTTTTTTTTCCGTACGCTTACCGTAAGCTTACCGTACGCGTACCCCGTGATTTTTTTTAAAATCAATAAATGTTTTCTTTGTACTTTTCTGTCCTTCTTTGACCCCCTCACAAATGTAAGGGGGTCTGTAACTCTCCTCCTTGCCCCCTTTTCTTGTTTTCACTCTTTTTTTTCTGAGTGAAACACACAAAATGGCGGCCGCCGCTTCCTGGTTTCGGCCGATTCGAATGTTTACTAAAATCTAACAGCCAATCAGAATCGCGCTCGCGCACGCCACCGTACGCGTACGGTAAGCTTACGGTAAGCGTACCGTAAGCTGGCTCAGATATATATATTGATTTAAATGCTATTTTCTCAGGACCTACTGAACAGATTTACACCAAACCTACAAAAGGCACTTCCTTGACCTAGGGACTACCTCTCTGCCAAATTTCTAGTAATTCTGTTCAGCCGTTCGGGCTGTAGCCCTGTCTAAAGGTCCTATGGAAAAATGCATGGGAAAAACGCATTTTGGGACCCCCCTTTTTTCTCAGCCCCCGCTTGACGAATCCCCCCGAGACTTTCAGGGTAGGAGCGGAGCGTAGCGCCCCACCTATTTTGAGAAATTTGCGAGGATTCGTCAACCGGCGCCAAAGTTATTCAAAATAGAATGTTGCGGATTTCCTATGGAAAAGGGGTCCTAACTATAACTACCTACTGGCGATATATTCATATATATATGAATCGTGGTCCGTGCCTGCTTTGGTATCCCGAGGACTTGGGAGGAGAGTAAGCAGCAGAATCGCATATTAAGGCTGCAGCAGCTTCAGGCAGCCCTGCACGGATCCCCACTCACTTAGAGGCGACGGAACACTAGAAGCTTGTTTGCCTTCGTGCCTTCAGCCGGAGGCAATTGGATTATTTTCCCCGGAAGGATCTATACCGTCGGCCCCCCCGCAGCCAGAACAGAACAACCAGCCTGAGGTGCTCTCTTCGGCGAGCAGTGTCGGAGGACGCGCCAACCGAAGATTGAACATTTCAAGGTAGGAAGTTCCACGGAAGTGCGGGGAGAGTGGTTTGTGCGAGTGACGACTACAGCGGGCTGCATTTGCAAATTAGCCTGTTACGTCTAATCTCCTTATTTCATTAAAGAAATTTGCAGTATGTCGGCAGACACGCTCAAGGACCGAGAGGCGGCAGCCTCGGAAATTTTTAGCAACATACCACCAAGTAACATGGGCAGTCATCAAGGGACAGAAATCTCACCTAACGTCCACATCAAAGATAAGTTCAGGCTGTTAGAAAAACTGTCTAAATCGGAGCAAGGAAAATGGTGGGAGAATAAATCACTACAACGCTATTTGGATGTAAATAGAATTCCGAGAGGTCTGAGAATTCTAATAGCTCCCAGTTACGATCAACCCAATCCAAACATGATGAGGGACTGGGCTCAAAGCAACTTGGACTCATCGAGAAAACTGGTTGAAATTCTGGTTAAGTACGCAGAAATTGATCGAATTGCGTTACAAGAAAAAATAGAGACTCTGAACGATGAAATTAAACAAATGAACAAAGGCGATGAGGAGAAAAAACTAAGAGAGGAAATGAAAGCACGTTTAAAACGGGAAGAAGATATAATCAAGGAACGAAAAGCTTTCAAATTTCATCGCGACAGAGTTGACTATGAGTCAGGCCGCATCTTTACTTTTTCAAAAAAATACGATATAATGAAAACAAAGAAAATGACCCAACAAAATGGTATGGGAAATGAATTGTCTATGCATAGAGCTACCCATATATCCGTATCCACTTCGGATCTCAGTTCCAATCTGGAAAGTGAGGCGGAATTAGATGGTCAACCCCTAGTCCCAAAAATAGTGGCACCCAACTTATCACCAGGGGAGGAAATGAATTTTTTAGTGGAAGAACGGAGAGCCACCCTGCGCCCCAGGACTCAAGAGAATGCCAGAGGAAGAGGCGGAACCACAAACGTAGACAGAGGAGAAAGGCCAACAGAGCGGCCAACAAACAGCAAGCAAACGAGAGGGAGAGGGAGAGGGAGAGGTTGGTGGAAACGCAACTAGATGATAACTCAGTCAAAACTATCATAAACCTCACAGATATCTCCCTTTCCAAAGCAGAAGAACAAATCCTATCATTGGGTCTCTCCTTCTGTCCCGAATCCAATTTCAATTACGCCAATACCAGAATGGATGTATACAAATTTATAAGAAAATTAAAATTAAAAAAATACCATGAATTAAAAGCAAAAGCATCAAATGAAGACGAAGAACGTCAGAACAAACAAAAAAATCAAACAAATAAAGTAAATACACAAAAGAAAACGAAAGCGGCAGAAGCATCCATAGTGGAAATTTCTCAAACATCGGAGGATCTTCTTCTTGAAACTTTACTCGATTTGCAGAATGACAATCACACGATGAGGACAGCAACAAATACTAGCCAAGTTTCAAATTCGGATGAATCAAATGAAACTATGGGTTCCCCGGAACTTGTGGCATTATCAGTGGACAGAAAAGCAACAACTTTCAAACAAAAATCTACGTTTAATCCCATAATGCCAAGGGATAGTATTGACATTTTTAATGACCAAGTTGTGAATGAAATTAAAAAACTTAATTACAAGGTGATGCAAAGCAAATCCAAATGGCACCCTAAAGACAGACAGCTCAAAACATTATTGTCAAAAATACAAAGTAACAAAAATGTGATCGTCAGAAGTGCAGATAAAGGAGGCAACATTGTTTTATGGGACAGAACACAATATATGAAAGAGGCATCATCCCATTTAAATGACAGAACCTGCTACAAAATTAGCAATTGGGTCACAGTCAAGGCAATCCAAAATGATTTCTATGGTAAACTATTGGCTTGGAAGTGTGCAGGAACTTTAACTATGGACGAATACAAATTCATCCACAAAGATAATCCTATGCTGCCCAATATCTACTTTATCCCTAAAGTACACAAAGATGTCAAGAATCCACCGGGTCGACCTATTATCTCGGCCCAAAATAGCTTACTAGAAAATGCCAGCCAATATATTGACTTTTTTCTACAGGAACTAGTACAAGCATTACCCACGTACATAAGGGACACTAGTGATTTCCTGCAGAAAATAAATAACTTCGAATGGCAGAACAGCTATCTACTAATGACTTTGGACATAGTGTCCTTATACACGAGTATAAGACACAGAGATGGCATTAGAGCTTTGGAACATTTTCTTGGGAAAGGGAAACCAAGACTTTCTGCACATAACATGATGATAAGTGATCTGACCCAATTCTGTCTGCATAATAATATCTTTTTATTTGACAAAACTGTTGACCAGCAGACGCGGGGCGTGGCGATGGGGGCCAGCTTCTCCCCCAGCTATGCATGTCTCCACATGGGCTGGTGGGAGGAGCTGGTCCTTGGCGCTGAGCACCGTGCTGTAGTGGAAAACCATGTCAAACTATTATACACATATATAGATGATATTTTTCTGGTTTGGGATGGACCGATTCAAGAGGCCCACAATTTTGTTACTAGCCTAAACACGAATGAAATTAATTTAAGTTTTACGGCTACAATTGACAATCACAACATTAATTTTCTAGATGTGGAGGTTTATGTGAATAATGGCAAACTGGAAACTAAGCTCTTCAGAAAACTAACGGCAGGAAATTCATTATTACATTCGTCTAGTTTCCATCCACGACACCTGATTAATAGTATCCCCTATGGGGAAATGTTAAGAATTAAACGCATCTGTAGTTGTATGTCCGATCTACAAAAAGCACAAGAGGAATGTAAAAAAAGATTTTTAGACAGAGGCTATAACAAAAAAACCTTAAACTTGGCCATTGCTAAAACGAGAAAATTAGAAAGGGAGGAACTGTTGGTCACTAAACCTAAAAAGGATTCCAATAATGAATTACGACTGATTACTACCTACAACTTACAACATAAAACTATTAGAAACATTATGCAGCGTAACTGGCCAATAGTGCTAGATGATCCAATAATAGGACCACTGGTACCAAAAAGCTTAGGTTTAACATTCAGAAAAGCACCTTCAGTGAGTAATAGTTTAGTTACAAACTGCCCTGAGGTGACAGAACCTACTAATTGGCTCACTCAGAGAAAGGGTTTTATGCCATGTAAAAATTGTAAAGCTTGTATTTATGGCACCAGCAGAAAAACCTTCAAAACTCCCTTCAGTGACAGAGAAATAGAAATAAAACTACCTCTGCATTGCAAATCGGACTACGCCGTTTATGTTTTAGAGTGCACCTGCAATTTGAAATATGTAGGCAGCACAAAACTTCCGGCTAATAAAAGAATACTACAGCATATAAGAGCGATTAACAACAAAGATCCCTCTTACCCTGTCGCTAGACATTTTCAAGAAAAACACAATAGTGACCCCAAATACCTGTCATATTATCTGATTGACGCAGTACCTAAGAATAGAAGAGGAGGAGACAGGGAGAATACATTACGGAAACTAGAAACCCGTTACATTTTAAATCTCGATAGCAAGATACCGGGAGGACTCAATGCCACTGAGGACCTTTACACCTGCATTTAGTTGGGTCAAAGACACAATATCTAAGGTGCTGACTTTGAGCAGCTTATTTTGCTGTTATAGTATATAACTCGGGCTATAATCAGTCTTAATTACTTTTCCCTCCTCAATGTAATATGTATGCAAATGTTTTTAATTATTTAATTATTTATATATTTATGCATATTTATATATTTATATAGTTTTATATTTGGTACATATTTATATACATATTTATCTAGTTTCTAGTTTTTAGGTGAACTGTGTCTGCAATATAACCAAGATAATTACTGCCATTCGCTGTCTCTTGATGGCCTGCCTATGTTCTGATCAATTTTTAAATTACTGAATTCTTTTTACTATTTTTACACACTTATTTTACACGATAAGTCACATCATGTTTTATTAACAGCAACGGAGGGTTAAGCGACATTTCAGTAATTTTTCGATTTTATGTGTCATTTTTATCTACCAAGATGTTACGTTGCATTTATGCTGTTACGTTTTAAAAATGACAGATTTCAACATCTTATGGAAATTCGTAGATGAATATGGTTATATGTTTGTTTTTATGAAATTTTAGAGCTACACTGAGAATTTTAGGAATTAGCTTTGTTTACACTAAGATGCGATTAGTCATCATTATGTGTTTTACATTTTTTTCAAATTGCTAAAATTACGAGCATTTAAGCATCTAATAGCAATTTCCAAACTGGTACCAGATTGATTGGATTTCTCTCTATGTCCAGGGTACAACATTACTAAATAACTATATTCTCACGTAACCCTTATTCCAAAGAGTAATGAATCGGAAGTATTTTGTCGCTTTCCATGCTGTACTTTGCACTTTGCACTTTGCACTTTTTGTAACTACAAAATGGCGGTTGAAGCCTAGTAGCGTTGTCATGTGATCAAGGTCCAGGAGGGACCGAAACGCGTCATGGCCGACTGAGCAAGCAATAAAGAAATTTGCACTGAATCGTGGTCCGTGCCTGCTTTGGTATCCCGAGGACTTGGGAGGAGAGTAAGCAGCAGAATCGCATATATATATATATATATATATATATATTCACGGAAAAAAACATAGGTTTCAGGGACGTTATAGTTAGAACTTAGCATTCAAAAAACCTTAGAAATTCACTGAAAAAACCATAGGTTTCAGGGTTGTTATAGTTAGCTGGACATTTCACTCGTACACAACCATAGAAGTTCCTCCGTTATAATTAGCTCTGCTAAGTATAACTTGCGCGCCCACAATGCACTGCTGATGATGTCACATATTACATCATTCATGACATGGTCAGTGACATCACTGATGACATCACTGATGACATCTCAAATGACATCACTGATAACATCACTGATGACATCATCCGTGCGACAATCTGATACACCTCATCACACACTAGTATAACCTTTCATCACTCACTGTAAAATACAGAGTACCATATTTGAAACCATTGACACACCAATACCAGTTGCTACATACCCACTCACTGATTCCTAAGTCTACACACACAACTACCCATTCACCCACAGAATCACTTATACATGCAGTCACTGATCAATAGAACACTATCAAATGCACTCATACACCTATATAGACATTGAGACATCAGCAGTCATCCTAGTCGATTATGCAGTCATCCTACATACTCATGAAAAGAATCAATCATACTTACATTTACTCACCTACACAGTTATACACACATCTCATTTATTCATACACAGAGTAACTCATAGTTACTATGTTATAAAATCACTATTACAATTATACACTCATCCATAAGTCACTCTCACAATCACTGACTCTTGCGTATTCTTATTTATATACACCAACTCTCACATACAATGGTTTTTATTTTAGTACTATGTTTGAGATGTACCACTGAGACATATATTCGCTCACCAACATACCAATAAACACACTCAGTCACCTAAACAACTGTTTCCACATGCACTCTTAAACTCATATACCTAGTCAATCAAACACACACATCTATGCATAGAGTTACACCCCCCACCCAACCACACACACACTCAGTCTCCCATATAAATACTCAGCCAACTAATCAATAACTAATATAGACACTCATGTAGTTAGTGACCAACTGATGCAGCAGGTTATACAACAACAGAGACAGTGATGCACACATTCGCATAGTTTAGTTACTAACCCATGTATTTAGTGAGACACTTTTAATTACTCACTTAAACAGTCAGACAGCAACTAAATCCTCCATCCAGGCAGTTATATATCCACTCAATCTTCAATACAGATTGGTATATATATAATACATATTTAAATTTCAAACAAAACCACATTCACTGGATGATGTAATCAGTGATGTCATCAGTGATGTCATTTGAGATGTCATCAGTGATGTCATCAGTGATGTCACTGACCATGTCATGAATGATGTAATATGTGACATCATCAGCAGTGCATTACAGGCATGTGAGTTATTGTTAGCAGAACTAACTATAATGGAGGAATTTCTATGGTTTTGTACGAGTGAAATGTCCAGCTAACTATAACACCCCTGAAACCTATGGTTTTTTCAGTGAATTTCTAAGATTTTTTAGATGCAAATTTCTAACTATAACGTCCCTGAAATGATAATAATACTGGGACTCTCCAATTGTCATAGGAACAATGACTGTCCAATTGTCATGGGAACAATTTTGATTACCCTAGTAATAGACTTGATCTCTACAAGTTCACGAGAAAACTAAAGTTCAACTAAAGTTCAACAAAAAACGTATGTTACTTAAGCGATCTAGTAGATCATTTAATTGTGCTTTGCCGGGCATAAATGTGCAAAATATAGACAATGGCATGTCGGAAGATGACATTTTAGGGAACCTATTAGCCCTACAAGAGGAAGGAGGCAAAACATGGAACAGGCAACTAATGGAAATGAAGAAAGGACCTTTGAATTGATTAAAGGAGCAGGCATTACCCCATTTAGACCCAGATCTAAATTCATTCCGATTATGCCAAGGGACAATATAGATATATTTTTGGATATTATGACCAAAGAATTGCAACGCATTAATGTCTCTACTAAATGGAATTTCAACACACTGAATCAGAGAGACAAAGGTTTCTTTGATACTGTAAGGAGATTAAAATAAATGAAGTAATTATTGAACCTTCAGAAAAAGGAGGGAATGTGGTCCTCTGGGATTGAGACCTTTATGAAAACTAAGCTCTATCACAACTAAGCGACAAGAACTATTACATCCCCATTACAATGGAACATTATCCATCTATCAAGGAAAATTTCCTTTAACGTCTGCAATTCTGGAAAGACACAGGTCATTTCAGTTGAGATGAGTACGGCTTCCTGAGATAAGACTGCCCTGTGATGCCCACTTTTTAAATGATTCCCAAAGTGCACAAGAACAGGTCAAGACCACCAGGCAGACCTATTATAGCAGCCCAGGACAGCATTTTTGAAAATACCTCCAAGTATATTGATTTTTTTCTTAATCCAATTGTCAGTTCATTACTTTCCTATATCAGGGACACTTCAGATTTTAATTTTTGACAAACAACAGTACCGACAGAAGAGGGACTGCGATGGGCACCTGTTTCACCCCTAGTTCTGCGAACCTTCACATAGGCAGGTGCTTGGCTATAAAGAAATGGAACATTGGCTACAAGATACTGTTTTATGGTTAAGATATATTGACAACCTCTTTGTGCCATGGCAGGGCACAGAGATGGAGGCTAAACAGTTTGTTAGGTTGCTTAATGCAAATAACTTGAATCTTAAACTCACTGCTAGCATCAGCTCCACCACAGTGGACTTTCTGGATGTCCGCATCACTGTTGGACCCAATGGTCTGGAGACCTCAGTATTCGGAAAACCCACTGCTGCAAATACAATATTGCATGCCAATCCTTTCCACCCAGCAGCTCTCATCAGAAGCATCCCCTTTGGAGAATTATACAGAGCTAAAAGAATTTGTAGCAGCTCTGAATCTTATGCCATAATCGAAAATGAAATGTTGAAAAGATTTAATCAAAGAGGATATTCTGACAATATCCTGGATACAGCCTGTCGGAGAACAAGACTTATAAACAGGGAATAAGCACTCTTTGATCCTACAAGAACCAGTGCAAAAAGAATGAACACCACAGGCACACCCAGATTCATAACCACATACAATCAAGAACACCAAAAGGTGCGCCAGGTCATGTCACAACATTGACATCTCCTGAGAGACGACCCTATCATAGGTCCACTAGTCCCCATACGCCCTATGGTTACCTATAGGAAGTCCAAATCAATGAGAGACTATCTAGTCAGAAGCGATTTTGAAAGAAAAGCAAGACCACAAGTTCACGAGAAAATTAAAGTTCAACAAAAAACATATGTTACGTAAGCGATCTAGTAGATCCTTTAATTCTGCTTTGCCGGGCTTAAATGTGCATAATATAGGCAATGACATTTCGAAAGATGATATTTTAGGGAACCTATTGGCCCTACAAGAGGAAGGGAGGCAGAACATGGAACAGGCAACTTATGGAAATGAAGAAAGGACCTTTGAATTGATTAAAGGAGCAGGCATTACCCTGTTTAGACCCAGAACTAAATTTATTCCAATTATGCCAAGGGACAATATAGATATATTTTCGATTATTATGACCAAATAATTGCGAGGCATTATTGTCTCTACTAAACGAAATCTCAACACACTGAATCAGAGAGACAAAGGTTTTTTTGATACTGTGGGGAAATTAAAATAAATGGATGAAGTAATTATGAAACCTTCAGACAAAGGAGGGAACGTGGTCCTCTGGGATCGAGACCTTTATGAAAAAGAAGCTCTATCACAACTAAGCGACAAGAACTGTTACATCCCCGTCACAATGGAACATTAACCATCTCTCAAGGAAAATTTCCATGAACCTCTGCAATTCTGAAAAGACAAAGGTCATTTCAGTTGGGATGAGTACAGCTTCCTGAGAAAAGACTGCCCTGTGATACCCACATTCTACATGATTCTCAAAGTGCACAAGGACAGCTTAAGACCATCAGGCAGACCTATTATAGCGGCCCAGGACAGCATTTTTGAAAATACCTCCAATTATATTGATTTTTTTCTTAATCCATCCACTCCGGATCTCCAACCGACCCCTGCCCGCACCACGTCTTCAACAAGGCCGACGCTGTCATCGCACCCCACCTGCGGGACATCATCAACACCTCCTTCGACACCGCTACCTTCCCGGAGAGCTGGAAGCACGCCGAACTCAGCGCTCTACTGAAGAAACCATCAGCGGACCCCACTGAACTCAAAAACTACCGCCCCATCTCGCTCCTCCCGTTTCCAGCCAAAGTCATCGAGAAGACCGTCAACAAGCAGCTGGCCGCCTTCCTCGAGTCGAATGGTTCCCTCGACGGCTCGCAGTCTGGCTTCCGGGCTAACCCCAGCACCGAGACCGCCCTCATCGCAGCCACCGATGACATCCGAGCCATGCTCGACAACGGGGAAACAGCGGCCCTCATCCTCTTGGACCTCTCCGCGGCATTCAACACTGTCTGCCACCGCACCCTAGTGCAGCGCCTCTGCAACGTCGGAATCCAAGAGAAGGCAATAGAATGGATCATCTCCTTCCTCGCCGGAAGGACACAGAGAGTCCGCCTTCCCCCCGTTCAGATCAGAAGCCACTGAAGTCATCTGCGGCGTTCCTCAAGGCTCCTCGCTCAGCCCCACCCTCTTCAATGTCTACATGAGCCCCCTTGCGGCCATCGCACGCCAACACAACCTGAACATCATCTCTTATGCCGACGACACCCAGCTGATCCTCTCCCTCACCAGCGACCCCGCCACCACCAGAGCCAACCTACACGAAGGGATGACAGACGTAGCCGAGTGGATGATGAACAGCCGCCTAAAGCTGAACTCAGACAAGACGGAGGTCCTCATCCTGTGCTCCTCGCCCTCCGCCTGGGACGACTCCTGGTGGCCCCCTGCCCTGGGCAGCGCACCCAAACCAACAGACCATGCACGCAACCTGGGCTTCATCCTGGACTCCTCCCTCTCCATGACCAGACAAGTCAACGCCGTCTCCTCGTCGTGCTTCAACATCCTGCGCATGCTACGTAAGATCTTCCGGTGGATCCCTACCGAGACCAGGAAGATGGTTACCCAGGCCCTCGTCACCAGCCGACTGGACTACGGCAACTCCCTCTACGCCGGAACCACTGCCAAACTCCAGAAGAGACTCCAGCAGATCCAGAACGCCTCAGCTAGATTCATCCTCGACATCCCCCGACACAGCCACATCTCCGGACACCTGAGAGACCTGCACTGGCTCCCGGTCAACAAGAGAATCACCTTCCGTCTCCTCACCCACGCACACAAAGCCCTACACAACCAAGGCCCAAGATACCTCAACAGCCGCCTCAACTTCTACACTCCCACACGCCAGCTTCAATCGACCAGCCACGCCCTCGCCGCCGTCCCCCGCATCCGAAGAGCCACCACAGGAGGAAGGTCCTTCTCCTACCTGGCCGCCAAGACTTGGAACTCCCTCCCGACCCACCTCCGCCTGACCCAAGACCACCTCGCCTTCAGGAAGCAGCTCAAGACCTGGCTGTTCGAGCAGTAGCGGACCCCCCTCCCCAAGCACCTTGAGACCCTCCGGGTGAGTAGTGCGCTATATAAATGCTTTGATTGATTGATTGATTGATTGAGTTCATTACCTTCCTATATCAGGGACACTTCCGATTCCCTGAAGCATATCTTTGATGCGAAAAGGGAAAGCAATATGTTTTTAATAACACTGGATGTTTCTACCCTGTGCACTTGTATCCATCACAAAGATGGCCTAAGGGAAGTACAGCACTTTTTGCGCATGAGACCATTGGGGTTTGCTCTACATAATAACATGCTCCTAGAAATGACTGAATAGTGCCTCACTAATAATAATTAATGTTGGACCCGGCCTCGTGGCGTGGCCCGTTCAGACCCATAGCGACACCAGGCTACCCCCTACACCCCACACTACACTGACTAGCGTAGCCTCCCCGACCCAGAACCCGTGGTTACCCCTGTCCTCCGCCCCATCTTCCTGACACCAGGCACCCTTCCCATTCCCACGGCCTCCAGGACCCGGCCCAGCACCCCCGATGGCCACCTCGACCCAAGCGCAACCCCGGCCTAGTCGCGCCATGCTGGCTGGGGAGAGGGAGAGCTCCTGGTGAGCAGGAGAGGGAGGAGTAGTTTTCATTTACACCTGGCCTCCTCCCCAGAGATGGTTTCGATCGCCCTCCAGCCACCCTGAGGTCTGGCTCCACACCTGCTGCGTGTCTGGGATACCTGAAGACCCCGCTTTGAAAGGATCAAAGGGCCACGTGGCAGGAACCCCCAACAAACGACCCCCAGGCGCTAAGACCCCTGCCCGTGAAGACTCCGGACATCAAAGAGGAGTCGACCTATAACAAGGGGCGCCCTGGGACCCTCGGCAGTTGAATCCTGGAACGAACGAGCCTTGCTGACGTGGTCGCGGCTGAAGAACATCCCCACAACACCCTATGGAATTCTTGGAACCTTGGTGAGCCCTGCAGACAGTGTCGCGGCTCTACCTGGCAGAGACGGACTTCTGCCTAACGACATCTGAGCCCTGCTGACGTGGTCGCGGCTCACCTTGCACCTGAGAGAACTCTGAGCCTGCTAAGTGACTCGTGGATCCTGGACGATTTTCCGACCTCTGACACCCGGACTCGAGTCCTGCAGAGCGGACACACTCAAGAGACATTCCGGTCCGGCTGGACCCCAAAGATCATCTCGTATCCCCCGACTCGAGGATTGAGAGCTGTGCGCCGGATACGCACTGCATTGACCCAGATCCTAAGACTGTCCCGCTACCTCTACCCCAACCAAGACTTTGTGAGCCCTTGCTCTACTTGTACATACTCCTGCGGATCATAAAGATCCTGATATTGCTAGATAAAGCATACGTATTCCAGAATCTACGGTGTGGTGTCTCTGTGTTACCTGGTGCTGAAGCAGCGTGTACGATCCTAGGTGTGAGACCCAGGCCTGAAGGGGGTCTCCGACCGGTGCTCGGCTATTTCTCCCAGAAGGGTGGGTGCAGGGTGGTCAGGCACATATTCTGTCCGTCCCTGGGGCTAGCCCTTCTAACAATTGCATTTTTGACAAACAACTGTACCGACAGAAGAGGGACTGCGATGGGCACCTGTTTCACCCCTAGTTCTGCGAACCTTCACATAGGCAGGTGCTCGGCTATAAAGAAATGGAACATTGGCTACAACATACTGTTTATGGTTAAGATATATTGACAACCTCTTTGTGCCGTGGCAGGGCACAGAGAGGGAGGCTAAACAGATTGTTAGGTAACTTAAAGCGAATAACTTGAAGTCCAAATCAATGAGAGACTATCTAGTCAGAAGCGTTTTTGAAAGGAAAGCTAGACCACAATCATGGTTGATGTGGTATGATGGCTTTAGGAAGTGCTTTGAGTGTAAGACATGTAAGAACGGTGAGAACCGAACATGCATAGAAACACCGTTCAATACATACATCAAAATAAGGGGCAATTTGACATGTAAATCAGATCATGTTGTGTATATTCTTTTTTGTCCCTGCAAGAAAATCTATGTGGGTAGCACCACATTGCTGGCACACAAAAGAATATTACAGCATATATGTGCCATCATACACAAGGATCGCAGTTACCCTATTGCCCACAATTTCGAAAAAGCCCATCATGGTGATCCCAAAGCCTTGAGGTACAGCTGTGTGGCACAAATACCAAAAAAGAAAAGAGGAGGGACAGGGAGAAAGAATTGCGGATACTTGAAACTTGGTTCATTTTAGAACTAGATAGTATGGAACCTGTGGGTCTTAATATAGACGAGAAACTGCACACCTGTCTTTTCTGAAGGTCAAACAGGAGCAATTGATACATATTTTCCTTCAGTGTGTGGAGTTACTATCTATGAATTGATACATATTTTTACAAAGGGTAACATTTGAAATGTAGGATTCCAAATCTACAACTGTTGTTTTGTGGTCTATGTTCAATTATGAATTTTCAATTCTTAATTTTTAATTTTTATTTTCTTACCTTGTTATCTTCTAATGATTATTTTCATGTGTATATATGATATTATGGGAAGATGTGGAAAATCTGCAAAATCTTTTGAATATTTCAATTTGGTTTAATCTCTGATGGGTTTTTCTGCCCCAAGAGGGACTTGTAAATATATATATGTTTAATTGTATTAAAGTGACACAAGTGCACTTTATTTTAGGTGATGTAAGGTACACAACATGGCATACATTATGCACTTGCTGATGAACATTTCTTCGAAAAAATGTACTTTATTTAAGGTTTGGGGATTTGTGGGTAGTCTCAGGCCTCTCGTGTGTATTATTGCTGAAGTTAAACCAACTTTGGTTTACACTCTAAATTATTTACTTAACTGGCAACACGTGCTTTAAAATTATACCATAGATTACTTCTGAAATAAGGGACAATGTACAGGCCATTTTTTTAAATTTGGACAGCATAATTTTATGTTTCATCAATTTTGATCTCTATTTTCAAATTTTGCTAATATATTGTTATGGAGACTACTCAAAAGCATACCCCCCCCCCGAGAAATACAAAAAGCATTTAACAACAATGTTATGCCTGTATATGTGTATCCTTCTAACCAAAATTGTTTTCTATGTCTATTGCACCCCTTGTCTATTTTTATCACATCTATTCACTATATGTGCATTTAAAAAAATGGCACTCACTGTCGTGATCAAGGCTGCTGTGAGCAGTTGAAACGCGTAGCCAATCACTCTGTATGCTTTTAAATGAAGCATCTGCTGAACAATTTGTCGAGGAGTTCGTCTGTATCTTTTGTTTTCGAGTTTGGATACATTGTTGCATATATATATATCTCAAACACAAAGTTCAATGATTCGCGCTCTCAGAATCCAGTTTCAAGGGTAGTTTGTTGCTCAAGGTTACGTGTTTCGGAAGAAACGTCAATGCAGAGCTTATTCATATGTTTGACCGTTAGTTTCACACTGTCATCACGGAACCCCCTTTCCTGCAAATGGACAACGCTCAAGTGAAACGACATTTCCAGGTTTACCTGGAAGCACTTCAATCCAAGGACGATACGCAGCGTTTGACTCCCCCCTAAACCCAATCACATCCGGAAGCCGACCGCAACTCTGGAGAAGCCGAGTCAGAGGATACGGCGACAGCAGTGGAAGATAAGGTAGGAAAAACAGGTTTTCAGGGGTGAAGAGGAAATCAGTATCTACGCGAGTTAACTGGATTAACAGAAAGTAACATCTGTGACAACAATTAAGAACAATTATTGCATAATGTCAGCAGACATGGTTAGAGACAGTGAGGCTGCAGCGATGAACATGTTTTCAGACAGCCCCCCAACAATGACAGGTGTCAAAGAACAAGACGCTAACAACCAAAGTGTGAGTAGTTCTAACTAGATGAAAGAAAAATTCAAAATATTAGAAAAAAAAATGTGAAGCGAACAAAGTAAATGGTGGGAGTCACGATCGCTACAAAAATACATTGACATGGGCAGAATCCCAAGAGGATTAAGATTCTTACATGCCCCGAGTTATGAAGACCCAAATCCTGACCAAATGCGCAAGTGGGCAGAAAGTAATTTGGATTCGTCCAGAAGACTTGTCTTAATCCTAATTAAATATGCAGATATATACAGGGCTCAACTCCTGAAAGACATTGATGAAATAAACAATGAATTGGAAAAAATGGAAGAAACAGATGAAAAGGTCAAAATGAGAAAAGAAATGATAACACGATTAAAAAAGGAGGAGGTAAAAATTAAAGAAAGAAAAGTTTTTAAATTTCAAAGAGATCGAAATGATTATGAACTTGGACAGATCTTTACATTTTCCAAAAAATACGACGGACTCAGGGCATCTAAATATAAAGCTGCACACAATGTACGAACTACCAATAGAACTTATGAAGCTAGACAAGAAACATCACAGTCAGACATGAGTTCAGCAGGAGGAGGCGAGTCCGAATCTGAAATGAGAAATCCCGACTTGATAGGAAAACAAAAAAAGCCATTACCAGGGGAAAAATTGATTTTTTATGCCAACAAAGGAGACAAACTCTTCGCCCAAGCCCACAAAAAAAGATCGAAGAACAAATAACAACTTCAGGCACAATCAGAGGCGCAAAGCAAGCAAATGACGCACAGAACTACACCAAAACAAGAGGGTGGGGATATTGGCACAGAAAGTAAATGACGTGATAGTACCCAGTCGTACCATTATCAACCTCTCGGGCATTGCGCTGTCAACTCAAAAAGGAAAGCATTTTAAGCTTGGTTCTAACATACTCCCCAGCAGCAGATTTTGATTATGCGTCAACAATATTAGACCTATACAAAACTGGAAGGAAATTAAAACTCAAGAAGTTCTATACATTGGCAAAACTACAAGAGGTGCAAACAAAACGAGTTGATCTCGATATCTTGGAACATACAAATTTAACGCCGTCAGATACAACACTATTGAGAGAAATGGAAAGCCTGTGGAACAACACAAACCAAGAGCACCTTGAAGACAAGACCTCCAATTCTGACATTAGAGACTTTACCCCAGGGATGGCCGACGGAAGAACACCAACACAAACAACTCCCTTTAAACCGACCTCTACGTTCGACCCCGTAACTCTTCGGGACTCTATAGATGTATTCCAGTCAGTAACATCACGATTGAAAAAACTTAACAAAGAAATAGGTATGACTAAGAAGAAGTTCAGTAACCAACAGCGACAATACAACAATCTGGTTACCAAAATGAAAAATGACAAAAGTGTAGTAATACGAAATAGCGACAAAGGAGGCAATGTTGTCATCTGGCCACAAGCTGACTACCAGAAAGAAGCCTTCAGACAGCTAAATGATAGGGAATGTTATACTCGTAACAACACTGCAAATCTAAAAAAAGTGCATGCCACATATTATAACAAACTATCAACATGGAAAACAAAAAGACTAATCACTACAGATGAGTATAAATTTCTAAAAAAAAGGACAATCCAGTAACACCTACGATATACTTTATCTCTAAAATTCATAAAGACCCAAAGATGCCACCTGGGCGCCTCATAATATCAGCAAGGGAAGGACTTTTAGAGCACCCATCTATATATGTAGACTTCTTTCTACAAGAATTTGTCAAAATGTTACCATCATATGTACATGATACAGGTGACTTTTTAAGACAGATCAACAATGTGACTTGGCAGGACGATTATTTATTAATGACAATGGATGTAACGTCCCTGTACACAAGCATAAAACATGATGACGGCATCAAGGCTATTAAATATTACTTGGTACAGAGACACACATTTCAGAGAGATCATAACACCATGCTCCTGGAGATGATAGAATTCTGTTTCATGAACAATAATTTTATGTCTAACAACCTTCTGTTTCAGCAAACCATAGGAGTAGCCATGGGGGCCAGTTTTTCTCCCAGTTATGCCTGTTTGCATATGGGCTACTGGGAGGAAATGGTCCTCAGAGGCAAGCATAACCAATACATTGAAAACAATGTTCAGGTTTTATTACATTACATTGATGATTTATTTGTGATATGGCAAGGTACATATTTAGAGGCAGAGACATCTGTTGGTGCTCTAAACAACAATGAATTAAACCTTCATTTCAAAACTAACATCATTAAGGACACAGTTAATTTCTTAGACACTCAGATTTATATCAATAAGAACAAGATAGAGAGCCAACTATATCGTAAAGAAACAGCAGGCAATACTACCCTACACGCGACTAGTGCTCACGCGCGACATCTCTAAACAACAATGAATTAAACCTTCATTTCACAACTAACATCAGTAAGGACACAGTTAATTTCTTAGACACTCCGATTTATATCAATAACAACAAGATAGAGAGCCAACTATACCGTATGGTGAGATGTTGCGGCTACCCCGCATTTGCAGCAATTACTATGACCTGAAAATAGCACAAGTGGAAAGTGGTAAAAGATTTATGGAAAGGGGATAAGTAAACAGATAATTGACACAGCTATATCCAAATCTATGCTACCCAGTAGGGAGTCTCTAATCAACAATAAAAATCAGAAGGAAGAGAATACAGAAACAGCAACTACTTTCAGAATAATTACGAGATACAGTAACCAACACAGAAACATACAAAAGATTATTGAAAAAACTGTCCGCTTGTCTTAAATGATGCTGTGATTGGACATCCCGCTACCGCAGAGGGTGTCTATCACATATAGTAAATCACCCTCCATGAGAGATGTATTAGTCAGCAATAGTCCGGAGGTGATTGAAAATACAAGCTGGCTACAATCCAATCTAGGGGCCGATTAGGATGGCGGGCGGACACCCTAGCAGTGCTGGGACTGGCCGCCAGTGGTGCGGCGGTCCCGCACCGGCAATTAGGATGCCACTGCCACCGTGGCGGTGGCATCCTCTATTACCAGCATTGTGGTGGGCGGTGCTCACAGCACCACCCGCAACAATGCTGGGAATGCACGTCGTGCATTGGCATGCACATGGTGACAGGCACTGCGAGGTGCCTGCCACTTTGCCACTTGCCAATGCGGGGTGGTACCAGAGGTACCCCCCATGTGCTCCCCCACCCCCCCAACACTGTGCCTGCAAGGCACCGTCACCTTATTGTTGTGATTTTCCGCCCGGTAGGTAATCGGGCTGATTGCCTACCGGCAGAAAACCGGTGGACGGTCTTCCCATCCGCCGGGGTCCCCCTGCCATCATAATGTGGCAGGGGGGAAAAGTGATGCAGGTGGTGACTTTTGGCAGACGAATCGCCACCGCCATATGGGCGGTGGTGATCCACCCGCTATACTAATCACCCCCAAAGGGTTTTTCAAATGTAGGTCATGTAAAGCGTGCTCTCATGGAATAAACACGAACTCATACAAATCACCATTCAGTAACAGGGAGTACAAAATGCAAAAATTCCTTACATGCAGAAAAGGAATTTGCTGTCTATGTACTGGTGTGGCCTCCAGCACATAGGCAGTATTATTCTGCAAGTCCACAAACGCGTCTTACAACATCTACGTGCCATCAGTAATTAGGATAATACCTACCCGGTGGCATGTCATTTTAGAGAGGCTCATAACTCCAAAAACACTGATCTCAAATACTACGTTATAGAAAGTGTACCACCGAGCAGGCATGGCGGTGACAGATAATCAAAATTAAGAGTATTAGAAACAAGGTACATTTTACAATCAGACTCCAAATCACTAGGAGGTCTCAACACCACAGAAGATATGTACACTTGTCTGGGCTAAATCAGTATGTCAATTGATCAATATGACTCTTAATTGTCGCGTTTTAACTTGTTATTAATTTGGATTTGAGAAGGGACCACAGAAATAATATAGAAGACCAATGGAAAATAAAAAGATAGTGTCATAGTATACACAAGTTTGTACAGTTACCAATAATTCAATGTGGCCTAACTCTATAATTATGTAGATTTTATATATTTTTTTTAGTTGCTCTTATGTCAACATTTTATACATGTATCTAGAATTATGTAATATTTATGAGAGTATTTATTAGGATATATATATTTATGTTTATATTTATAATGATACTTATATTTATTTATATATATACATGTATTAGATATGCCAGCACATATCAATGTTTTTTGCCAATTTTGCACAAGGGTCCGTACAGGTCAAATTGAGTCTATATGAGATTTCAAACAATTATAACCATAAAAAAAAGACAATAATGTAGAGTTATGCGCCATCAGAAAGTAGCCTCCACAAGATCTGACTACATCAACAACATACACTTTGTTCTAGAATAATGTATGAAGCGATCAAGAAACAAGTAAACTTGGAGTTCATTTTTAATACACAAAAGCACTTTTTTAGATGCACAAGCCCTTTAAGCTAACATGGACCTAAGACACTAGATTTATTCATCTCCTCTAGTCATTGGGACTTAGATTGATGCATTAAAGCTATTTAGCTAATACATAACACAGCAGAGTGACATGAAGGTATTTCTATGCAGAGATACAACAATCAAGTGAGACCTTATAAACAGAGTTTCAACATAAATTATTGATTCAGTAAATGTATTTTACAAAAATGAATTGAAAAATGTAATTTATGTTTTAATATTTATCTAATTAGTTTGAGGTCAACAAAAGAGGAAATGAAGCTTGTATCTCTTCTATGTCTCTGTTTTTACCTATCACGTGGTTTAAAAATATTTTTACGCACCTGTCACTTTAAATTTGCTCCAAAAGGATTCTCACTGTGTCATGTGATCAAGGCTCGGAGGAGCCAAAACGTTATGGCGGCAAAGCAGTAATATTCTGGGTCCGTGTCTGTGTTTGGGAGGAAGCCGACAACACACGGAGCTTATTCATATATAAATTACCTACTGGCGGTCGCCAGTAGGTAGTTATAGTTAGGACCACGTTTCCATAGGAAATCCGCAACATTCTATTTTGAATAACTTTGGCGCCGGTCGACGAATCCTCGCGAATTTTTCAAAATAGGTGGGGCGCTACGCTCCGCTCCTACCCTGAAAGTCTCGGGGGGATTCGTCAAGCGGGGGCTGAGATAAAAGGGGGGTCCCAAAACGCGTTTTTCCCATGCATTTTTCCATAGGACCTTTAGACAGGGCTACAGCCCGAACGGCTGAACAGAATTACTAGAAATTTGGCAGAGAGGTAGTCCTCAGGTCAAGGAAGTGCCTTTTGTAGGTTTGGTGTAAATCTGTTCAGTAGATTCTGAGAAAATAGCCTTTAAATCAATATATATATCTGAGCCAGCTTACGGTGCGCTTACGGTACGCTTACCGTACGTGTACGGTGGCGTGCGCGAGCGCGATTCTGATTGGCTCTTAGATCTTAGTAAACATTCGAATCGGCCGAAACCAGGAAGCGGCGGCCGCTATTTTCTCTCTCGCACTGAGAGTGATGTTTAAAATATAAAGCACAAAAACATGTAAAGGGGCTGTTTAGACAGCTCCCACACACATAGCAATGTTGAGGGAGTCCCCAAAGATCCCCCAAGGCCAAAAACGGAATTTTTATTTTTTCGCTAATTTCGCCGATTACGCTTACCGTACGCGTACGGTAAAAAATTATAAAAAAAAAAAAATTATCCACACTCTCCCCACCCCCTGTGCACTTGGTGCCCGAAGGGCACCAATTGTGCATGGCTTATTAAACATGAGTTAAACTAAAATATTTAAAAAAAAAATAATAAAAAAAAAAATTATCCACACTCTCTCCACCCCGTGTGCAAATGGTGCCCGAAGGGCACCATTTGTGCATGGCTTATAACATATACGAAAAATTAAAATATTACCTTTCAAAACGAAGTGCATCATATGTCCTCCATGTGCGCACGGTGCGCGAAGCGCATCGTGCGTACATGGCCCATCTAGCGTAACGTGGGCACGGCACTAACTGCGTAAAGTGGGCGTGCTCACTGTGCGCGCACGGAACGAACTGCGTTAAGTGGGCGCGCACGCCACGAATGGCGTAAAGTAACTTAGCATTTAAAAAAACGTACAAATTCACTGAAAAAACCATAGGTTTCACACACGTTATAGTTAGGAATTAGCATTTAAAAAACCTTGCAAATTCACTGAAAAAACCATAGGTTTCACACATGTTATAGTTAGCGGAAATTTTACTGATAAAAAACCAATGAAATTCCCCCGTTATAGTTAGTGCAGGCAACTATAACTCACGCGACCGCAATCTTCTGCTGATGACATATGTGTCTTTATGAAAAAAAAAAAATTGTAATATATGTATAGCTAAAAATGTATGGAAGAAGACATGGGCAAATAAGTGTCTAAATACAGTATTAGCATCAGCAGAGGATTGCGGTCGCGTGAGTTATAGTTGCCTGCACTAACTATAACGGGGGAATTTCATTGGTTTTTTATCAGTAAAATTTCCGCTAACTATAACATGTGTGAAACCTATGGTTTTTTCAGTGAATATATATATACATACATATATATATTCACTGAAAAAACCATAGGTTTCACATATGTTATAGTTAGCTGGACATTTCACTCGTAAAAAACCAATGAAATTCCCCCGTTATAGTTAGTTCAGCTAACTATAACTCGCGCGCCCGCAATCCACTGCTGATGACGTCACATATTACATCACTCATGACATGGTCAGTGACATCACTCATGACATCATTGATGACATCTCAAATTACATCACTGATGACATCACTGATGACATCATTCATTGAGTATGTGTTTCTGAACAATTTTAATATGTTTAATATATATAGGGAAAGGCCTGTTGAAGAATGAGTGGGTGTACAAGTGTGTAAATGTATGATTTTCTTTGGTGCGTAACTGACTCTATAAGTGAGTCAACAAATGTATCTTACTGCAGACTAGTGACTAAACTGTGTAAATGTTTGTATGTGTCTGTATGTTAGTGTATAAGTGGCGGCATGGTTTTGTGAATATCTATATAAGTGTCTATATGAGTTATTGATTGCTTGTCTTGTATGGGTTCCTGAGTGTTTGTGTGGGTAGGGTGTGTGTGACTCTATGCATAGATGTGCGAGTGGGTGATTCTATGGGTGCATGGTTTTAAGAGTGCATCTGTGATGGACTGTATGGTTGAGTGAGTGTATGTAAGGGTGTGTTAGGGATTGAATGTATATCTCAGTGGTACATTTGTGACTAACTACATATGTGAAAGGCAGTAAATATGTGTGTAAAAGTATATAAGTGGGTCGATGTGAGAGTGTGTGATTGTGAGAGTGACTGTATGGATGAGTGTGTGCTTGTATCAATGATTCTATAACAGCGTAAGGATGTGATACTATTTTTATGAGTAAGTTAACTTGAGTGTGTATAACCGCATAGGTGAGTAAATGGGAGTGTGATTATTTGCATGACTAAGTAGGTGTGAGAGTACCTCTATGGATGATTTGTAGTGTGTGAGTGTCTATATAGGTGTATAAATGCATATGATAGTTTTGTATGGAGTGACTGTAAGTATGAGTGACTGTACAGGTGAATGAGTGGAGGTGTATGTAGACCTAAGAGTTAATAAGTGGGTATGTAGTTATTGGTATTGCAGTATGTATGGTTTTGAGAATGGAACTCTTAAGTTTTGAGTCAGTGTATCAAAGGTTATATTAGGGTGTGAGAAGATGTGGTAATTTATCACATGGATGACGCCATCAGTGATGTCATCAGTGATGTCATTTGAGATGTCATCAGTGATGTCATGAGTGATGTCACTGACCATGTCATGAGTGATGTAATATGTGACGTCATCAGAAGTGGATTGCGGGCGCGCGAGTTATAGTTAACTATAACGGGGGAATTTCATTGGTTTTTTACGAGTGAAATGTCCAGCTAACTATAACATGTGTGAAACCTATGTTTTTTTCAGTGAATTTGCAAGGTTTTTTAAATGCTAATTCCTAACTATAACGTGTGTGAAACCTATGGTTTTTTCAGTGAATTTGCAAGGTTTTTTAAATGCTAATTTATGAATGTTTTATTATATTTTTTATTTTTTTATTTTACAATATGCTACCTATGTATATAATTATAGATTTTCTGTATCCTGCAATATGGAATGGCTCAGCTTTTTATTTTTATTTTGGATATAGTTGAACAGCATAGTTAATATCTTCTATAAACCTCTAAACATTTTTTCTAAGGATTTTTGACCGTGCGCGCACCGTACGCGTGCGGTTTGCGTACGGTACGCGTACGGTGCGCGCACGTTGCTTGCATGCGTACGTGCTCCGTGTGCGCATGCGTACTTCATGGGTGATGCATACGCACGAGCTCCGTACGCGCATGCGCGCGTGCTCCTTTCGCGCATGCGCACGTGCTCCGTATGCGCATGCGTGCTTGTACCGTGCGTGCTCCGTGCGCGCACCGTACGCGCTCGGTGCGCGCGCGGTAAGTCATGTGATCAAGAAACAACACTTTTCATTGGTTTATAGTAGTTTCAGGTCATGTGATTAAGAAACAACACTTTTCATTGGTTTATAGTAGTTTCAGTTCCAGAAACTTCCACTACAACACCCACTCCCCTCATTATTACTTCTGATTCCCGGGGAGAAGGAGCTGAGCAGCTTTTCTAGTACTTCAGTACTTCAGAATGGCAGAGCAGCAGTCATCTTCTGGGAGTGAGCAGGAGACCCTTGTGAGACAGAGACAGAGGAAACAGAAAGACTCTTTTATATGGCAATTTTTTACATTTCCACTGGGGCAGAAGAAAGTGAATGCTCCCAAAGTCACCTGCACTCTTTGTGATCGTGTCTTATCAAGAGGAGATCCTAAAAAGAAATACTCTTTTCGTATCTTCACTATGATCAGGCACGTTAGAGATGTACATCCTGTGGCTTATGCTCGAGCTGCTAGAGAAAACCCTCCAGCAGCATCCGCAGCAGCTCAGCCGAGCACATCATCGGCAGCTCAGCAGAGCACTTCATCTGCGGCGGCAGCTTAACCTTCTTCGGTTCCTCTGGATATACACCCTCTGTTTGAGAGGGTGCATATACGGTGCAACTTGTGTAATGCTCTTATCTCTTATGCGGACACCAGCATTCCGCTAATAGAGAGGAAGATACAGCAGCACACATGGAACACCCTATAATTTTTGCCATGTCTTTTTTCTCCTCTGTCCCTCAATTAACACAACGGCTCTTTTTAGAGCCACCTAACATCTAAACACTTACATTTTTTTTATTCAATTTATTTAAAGTTTTTTTTCCCGCCGTGCGCGCACCGTGTGTGCACGGTACGCGCACCCCGCGATTTTTTTATAAAAAATAAAATGTTTTTTTCATCCTTCATGGTCCTTCAGGGACCTCCTGACAAAAGCTAGGGGGTCAGGAACTCTGTACCCTGCCCCCTTTTCACGTTCTCCACCTTTCTTTTAAATGGAAATACACATTTCTTTTTTTTGCATATTTTAACCCTTTCCAAATGATTTCTACCCCCAACATGACTTCTACCTGCTAGCATAGCATTAGATCATGGAACACTGGTGTGTGCAGAGACGTCAGAAGTTCAGCACATAATGTTTCAAATCCAAACAGCAAGATTGCTTAACTTTTCAAACCTAACAGCAAATCCAAAGTAATGTTCTGTTGGAACACATTTTTCTGAACCAATACAAAACATGCTTTTAAAAATTTAAACATACAGCCTAGTTTTTATTGTAAAATGGTCTGAAACAGCCAATGAGTTCTTTAAGTATATAAGCCTCCATTTTACAACTACCTTTCTTTTCATTTTGTCATTCTACTGAAAGACACCTTCAGAGTGCATCCAGGTCTCCTCCTCACTCCCTGAAATACACTGCTGTTTTACCATTTTCAAGTAAAATTGATTGCTGCTCAGCTCCTTGTCCCAGGTAATAAGAAGAAATAGTGAGGGGAGTGGCTATGGTGTATGAAGATTCTGGAAGAGAAACAACTATGAACCAATGCTTCTGAGTGCATCCAGATGTCCTCCTCACTCCCTGAAGTAGATTGCTCTTCTGCCATTTACAACTAAAATTGATACCTGTTCTGCTCCTTGTCCCACGAAATAAGAAGAAATAGTGAGGGGATTGGCAAGGAATTTATAGAGTAGACGGTGTACATTTCACAGATGAAGGGAACACAGTCTCCCTCTTGATCTTTAGACTCTGCATTGATACTTACTTATAGGTACCAAAAAACACTCAATTAACACAATGGCTCTTTTTAGAGACATCCAACATCCAAACACTTAAACATTATTTTTAATTCTATTTCTCATACGATTTTTTTGTCACATCTCTATGCTTCCCCTGAGCAGGCCTACAAACTGCAGCCATGCGCCGGTGCAGGCTCCCTTGCACCATGGTTCAAGGATGACTGCGTGGTGGGGAGATTGTTCTTGTGCAGGAGAGGGACACCTTCCTGCACAAAAACAATCAAAAGAGGCTTTTTCCTCTTTCACTGCATGCTGTAGAATGGAGGACGCATTAAAAGAGGAAAAAACGAAGAGAAATAAAAACATTTCTCCTCGTTGTGCCTCACAACACCACCTCTAGGGTGGTGTAGCATTCACACGCATCTCCAGAGTTACGATTTCTCATAAACCTGGAGATGTGTCTAGTTCTTTGAGTGTTGCGTGGGAACACCCACAACAACACCCATGGAACGCCCCTTCAACGCACAGTGCTGCGTGTGAAGTGGCTGTATTTATGTGGAGAGGAAAAGTCACGCAGGGTGGCTTTTCCTCTCCTTGTAAATATGGAGGAGCTCCCTGCGCCACCAGTACGTTATGAAAAGTGACGTAGTGGTGGCGCAGGGGCCTTGTTAATCTTCCCCAGAGATGTTAAGCAAATTAAGGGTAAGACAGACAAAGGGAGAGAGACAGAAACAGAGACAGAGAGCAAGGAACTGAGAAGGAGTAAGGCAGTTAGAATGACTGAGACACATGGAGACAGGGAGAGATACATGGTTGAAAAAGTAGTGATGGAGGCAGTAAACCTAGGGGAGTAGTATAGAAGGAGTGAGGGAGTTACGAAAGAGCAGTAAAGGAAGTAGAGAGAGAGAAGGGTAATGAGAAAAGCAGAGTGAGGAGAAGTGAAGAAAAGGGAGCATGAAAGTGAAGGGGTGAGAAATACAGATATTTCAAACTTACCTGACCAACAAAATAACTTAATTATAAATAAATGTTTTTTTTTAATTGCTAGAAAAAAGGATTACATTTCCTAAATTTTCTTTCTCGATGAGGCCAAATGATAATTTTTAAATTATTTTTGGGTGAAATATCCAATGGTAATCCTATAAAATCGAAATAATGGTTTCTTCAGATGCTGCAATTTGTATCTAAAATTTTGGTTTTAGAAAAATTAAGTAGGAATTTGGTAATTCTGCAGGCAAACGTTGCTTGAAAATCAATTGTGAATCATTACACAGTGTCCAGCCTTTTTCACATTTTAGATGAACTGTGTAATGACCAGAAGTTATAGAAGGTCCATCATGGAAAATTATTGCAACTGCAACAAAAGTTTTTCCTGATATTGATAATTGATTTCCTGTAAACTTCTTTATTAAAGTGTCCAATTTTGTTCCATCAGCTCTACAACGCTGCTTCATTAAAATTACGTACTGTCCATATTTCTTTAAAGATAACGTTGATAACATTTCTGATTTACATTGAGAACATTTCATGTTGTGATTTGCATCTTTAACTAATTTACTAAAAGTCACTGATTTACTCTCTGGTAATGTTAAATATATGAACCTTTCAGAATCAACATTAGAGGTGCATGTGTTCAAACAGTTTTCACAACTATGTTCCCATTTATAAGAGAGACCAAACATATTTTCTATTTCTACCCCTTCATCTTCCAGTATCATAAGCATATACATTAAGAATTCCTGTGAATCTTGCTGGACATTTTGAGTAAACTGTGTACATCCTGAACATACATCTAAAAGATTTCTAACATCAGAAGCACTTTCTATTTTAGTTTTATCATTACTCAGCTTCTCATAAAGGAAACTCAGCAGAGAACAGAATCTTTTTTCATGATTTAGTATTATCTGCTCTTTCAAACTTTCAAGATAAAATACAACATTCAGCACCACATTAGCGTAGCAGTTGACACCAGAGCTATTTTAAAAATGACAACCAACAACCTCTTCAGCATTGTCCTTTTTCTTTTTGCTTGCAATCACATCAGTCTCTATTTGTTTACTCTTCTGTACATCCTCATTACAGATATTCTCAATTCTTCTTTTCCGACAAACAACACGTTTTTCAAACACAGGATACTGACCTAAATGAGGAGCATAGCTTTTTCTTAATCTATTATATTCCTTTACACAGTTTGCATCAGCACTAACTTTTGACTCATCAAAGTCTATCATGAATAAACCAGATATTTTTTTCACGCGTGACAAAGGAACATATGCCATACCTTCTTTAAACACAGTAGATCCAATGTTTACAAAAGCACTATCTACAGTTAATCCTTGAGATTTGTGAATAGTTACAGCATATGCTAGAGAAAACGGAAACTGCTTCCTACGTACATATAAGTCTTTCACAAGCAAGAAACGAACTGAACAATGACTAATGTCTTTAACCTCTTCAATCTGATCAAATTTTATTTTTAAAAATTCAATTCCATCTTTTTTCTGGTAATTAACAAAACCCACAACTTTACCCATAGCTCCATTCACTAAACCTTTTTCTACATCCAAATTACGTCTTAAAATTACTCGACAGTTCATACATACATAAAGATTCTTTTCTAAACCAGCTGTTTTTGATATGTTTTTATCTAGAGAATCCAATTTAGTTGTCAATTTGCTTGTCAATATAATAGTTATTCCTTCATGCTGTATTTTATCCACAGCTTCCAAGTTTATAATCTCTTCATTTTCCAATTTCAAAAGTTCTTGATTGAATATAGAGCATTCATGTAGTGTTGGCATTAAGCAGATTACAGTATTGTTTCCAGCAATTTTCTCTGGAACTTTTTGTTCTGTTGGAAACAAATTACATAGCAATCAACTCTGTAAAGCTTTTCTGCCATTTTCTGTGAGTAGTCCAATTCGTATATCTTTGAGAATACTTGCATAATCATCATCATTTGCTTGCCGCATATTGGTAATGAGTTCTTTGTACTCAAAGTATGTCCAAATATTCACATTACCTATACTTCCTAACAACTTTTTCGTGTCTTCATGTGTAAGTGTATGAAATACTGGTTGTCCTTTAACTGGAGTGAGCTGCAGTAGATCCCCAAAAACTATAACATGTTTTCCTCCAAATAGCACGTCATAGTTTGTCTTTAGAATTTGCTGCATTCTTAAATGCACAAAGGCAAGCATTAAGTTTGATACCATGCTTACCTCATCAATAATGAGAACTTTCATTTTTTTCAATACTGTTGAAACTTCAAAACATGCTTCTCCTGTTAGCTTGTGGTATTGTATTTTGTTCTCATGCTCTACTGGTAACATTAGCAAACAATGGAGGGTAATTCCTTTTATGTTATATGCTGCTAACCCAGTTGGAGCAGTAACAACACAAGACAAAGTTGAATCAGTTTTTTTCTGTAGGTAGCTTCTAATTACTTTAAATAAGAAACTTTTTCCGGTTCCAGCTTTTCCACTCACATACATTCTGATTGGTTCAAATGATGTGCATGAGCACTCTTTATTTTCATGTAGTAATCCATGATCAATTTGTTTTGTGACTTCCTCATAAATTTGTTGTTGTTCATCATTCAGTTGCTGTTCCAAATTTGGTAAGTTTAATAAATCTTCCTGAGCTTGATTCATAGCTGTTTCCACTTCAGTCATGGCTATTGCAGCTTCATTTTCTACGATTGGTTGTCCTAGGGGATCTTGACTGAGCGTCCCAGAACTTTGACTGTCTTGAGAACTGTCTCTAGCTACTTCAGCTGCAATTGTTGCTTCTTGTTCAATTTCTTCATTTAACATTTGTACATAAGTTGTGAAAGTACTGCATTCTATGGTATCTTTGCATGCATTAAAGGAATCTTCATAGTTCTGAAAATGTCCAAGTAATTCATCCTCTGAATGCCATGGTTTAAACAACTGTAAAAGTGCTAAGTGGTAAAATTCATTCTTGTCAGTAGTGTCGCAACTCAGCTTTCTGTGATTAATCAAACTTCCTTTTGTTTGTTTTACAAAACATCCTTCCTCACCAATGACTTTATATTTATCATTGTTGATGTCTTCTGTGGTATTCCGTTTAAAAATGTAGTTCTGCAGCACTTCATAGAGACACATGTTCTCAAGATGATGACTTCTCTTTGGGTAACATGTGCCCAACATGTTTGTTCTTAAAATGTCTGTACTTTCTGGTTCGTACTCTGCTAAACATTCAATTTCTCGAATAGATTTCAATACCCAATTTCGCATTCCTGCAAGGCCTAAACTTACCCAAATTATTCTTCTGGATTTGGAGTACAGACTTGCAGATGATAACCTATCTGAGCATTCGTATGAGACAATTTCTCGATGCGATAACATCTTTAAACTGAAACTGTATAGCTTTTTCCTGACAGTCTTCTCGTGAGAAATCTCTTCCCACATTTCTTTCAATTCCGTTTTCTCAGATTTATTGATGTAAGATGTGACATACCGAGCAACAGCAATAGAATTGTCAGCTACATACTGAATATCCATGTTAGCATTCCACATGGATAAAATTACTGGGTTGTAGTCATTTATATATTTTGACTCTTCTTTTCTTCTTAGGTTGTAGGTATTTTTAGGCGATTTTCTTGTAATAGTATGTCGCACAGCTGACATAAAACTGTTTACTCTTCCTTTTGAAAGAACAGGTCGTGGAAATCCAAATCGACATTTTGTGTAGAATTTATCTTTACTCTTGTACTTTCGTCGACAGTATTTTCCACACCGATGACTTTGGAAACGTAAAACTTGCTCTTTTAAGTTTTTTTCTTCTGTGCTTTTAGGTATAGCACATGTTGCATATCCTTCAATGAAAGATAAAACTGCATCATCAGAATCTGTTCCAAATTTTGGGGCATCCTTGATCCACAACAGCATATGAATATGAGGAGCACCTCTTGCTTGGTACGCTTTTCTCCAAGAGAAATCCACAACTTCTCCAAGAGGTGGATTTTTTTTATTGCAGATGAAAGACATCATAGCCTCAAATCTATGATTGAAATATCTGCAAACATTAACCGGATCCTATCAGCACAATTCTCCTGCTGTCTTGTATTGGATGTTTTCAATATTTGAATTTGCCTCTCGAAGAAAATCCAGTAAATCATCCCAAGCGTACTCAGCACAGCTTAGGGTAAGGAACCATGTAGGAGTTCCTAAATTCCGTAGCATACATTTCAATTCTCCTTGGCGTCTGTAACAATATTCATTAGTCCCACGCTGACAAGCCATCAGATTAATCAATTGTGATTCCAAATGATCATCTCGCTGTTGCACTTTGTTCAGAAAATCCTTTGCAGACACATTATGTAGATGTACTCCAGTTTTTTAAATGTGATTTACTGCATAAGATAGTGCAGATAAGTCACTTTCAAAAAAAGATGGAACAAATAAGGAATACTCTGAAGAAATCTTGGATCTTCTGCATATAATCTTGTAGTCCGATACTCAGAAGCAGGAATCTGTACTGGACGTTCATCATATCATCCACCTTTTCCTGTAGGAAACAGCTGGGGAAAACAACGAGCTTCCAAGCTCTCCTCCCATACACTCACGGGAGTTCCTTTTGCTTTTTTCATCTGAAACAGATCAATAGTGATTCCCATAACTTCTTTAGAATGAAGAGGATGTATGCTGAAATGTTCATAAATTTCTTCTTCTTTTGACTTATCCACTTTTTCAATTTGCCCAGTTGGTATTCCTGTGTCTGCTAGTAAAACTTCTTCATCTTCATCCATATAAATTGATTCATACATTTATTATTTCTTTTCAAATATAAATTTGCTCTTTGTACTTTTCGTACATCTACCAGCTCCTGCCAAATTTTCTTATTCTTTGTAGGTACACCATTAACCAGAATAACTAATGGTTCAGTTTCCAAACTATCTGCATCAATTGTTTCAATATTTTTTTTCAAATCTAATGGCAAATAGACAACTCTTCCTTTTAAACCTCTTTGTAAATCTGAAGGAGGTAATTTGCCTGTTTTGGGCTCCATACGAACTATAGTCTGAAACGGATGGACACATTGAATGAGTATAGACTCATACGTATTTAAATCACTAAGTTCTGCGGGAATATCAACCAATTCTAAATTATTATGTACAGCTCTAGCTGCCATTTTATTTTCTTCTAACTTGTTATAACAGTATTTACAAATAAGCTGATCTTCACCCAATTCAAAACAATTTTCCAGAAACAAATATGTAGCAAAATCCTTCCACTCATAATTATTTTCTTTTTCACTTTTTTTTATAGAGATCAACATTCCTTGTTTGAGTTTTATAATGGCTTCTCCGGCAACAAATATAAGTAATATTTGGTCTTTCATTAGAGATGATAGTAAATTTTGTCATTTGATCTTCAAATGTTTTACTAACAGTGGGTTCTACATTCTCTTCCACATTTTCTTCAATAACTGTGTCATTTCTTGCACTTTCTTGCTCTGGACCAAAGTAACAAAACTCAATATCCTCACAAACCTTCTTCACATCTGATACAGATCCACGGAACAGAGCACTATTCAACTCATGTAACTTTAGTTCTGGACTTTTAGCAAAATACAATCTTCTCACAAACTTTCTCATTTCAGTATGATGAACTGCCAGCATCCTAAAATTGTGAAAAACACTTTGACAAACTTTCCTAGAAAGATAAGTCAGAGAATGTCCTTGCAAACCAGTATTCTCTCTCACTCTGCATGGATCTAGCCTTTGAAGCACCTTAATCTGCTGCTTAACACTTTTTTTTACTATATTCTCTTAGAAAGTCACGAAATTTATCAATAGATTCCTGTCGTACAGTACAAATACTACTACAATTCAAAGGGTACACTGGGGCTTTAGGACGTCTCCCCATAACCTCATCAGCTAACACTTCTTCCTCATTTCTTGGAACCATTTTCTCCTTTTCCATTACACAACCATCCTTAACTTCATATGCTCGACCACTGGTGTCAACTGCATGCAGCAAACTATTACTTTGAAGATAACTCTCTTCATTAATAAATGGTTCAGTACTTGAACTATGCTTCCATTCTCCTAAGAACACTTTACAAAAGTTTTTTTTTTCACTTCTCTTTTTCTTTTGCTTTTTGACTTCATTACATTCACTAATTTATCTAATGTATGGATCCTGTTCAAAATTAAAATGAATAGTTTACTTTTTAGTTCCAAAGCCTTTGCAAAAATTGATTCAATATGTTTCTTTTTCTTATAAAATTTGGCTTTCTTCCTATATTTTTTCACATCCTTTAGCAAATTGAACATCACTCTTCTCTGAAACATTTTTCTACGAATGTTTTTAAAATCTATTTTTCTTTTTAAGTCATTCTTTCTTACTTCTGATTGTACATTAGCATTTAGTATATTCTGTTGATTTTCTTGTTGTTTTCTACTTGAAACACTATTTCCAGTAGATATATTTTTTACATTTATTCTTTGCTTGAGGATATTTTTTATCAAATCCTTAGTCTGCTTACCAGAAGGCTCTTTCTTTTTTCCAACACGAGGTTCTTCAACTAATTTTTGTTGTCCAGTTGTCTTCAAATATAGATGTTTTTGCTGTTCTTTTCTCTTTCTTGATTTTATAAGCATCTTTAATTTATTTCAGTGTTGTTCAGCAATACCTGAAAGAAACTAAAAAATAAATACCTTTATGTAATTTAAATATATTACTATATTTTTATGAGCTTTTCAAAACCTATCATATGAGCTGTCCCTTTCCTACGACTGCAAGTCTTACACAATAAAAGCTACAAAAATTAAATCTCTGACAACAATTCCTGTGTGCACACAGACTCATGGTGTGATTCTAGGCAGAAAACAATATTTGATTGGCAATTTCAAAGCACATTTACTACTGTGGTTTTGCAAGTGATAATTACTGTAACAGCCTGACACTTTTTCCTTATAGTTTAGAGATGCAGAAAAGAGCACATGTCCTAACAGCTACTTGAGAGCATGAGCATGTGGAACCTGGGTGAGTGATTAGACTAGAGCAAAGGAAATGAGCCTTGGTGATGTTGAATGTGGTAGCGTTACACACTACTATCTAAAATACCACACAGTGCTGAATAGTAAGCATGGGAGTGCAGGAGAAGCACCTGCCTGTGTTCTAAGAGCGTGCTTCTGGAGACTGTGTATTGTAAGGTGCAAGAGAGATCTGCATGGATGCTTGCACAACTGCATGCAGACTGCAGAGATGTATGTAAGAGTACATGTATGGTAAGGGTTAATTGGAGTTTGGAACATGTAGGAACTACCTCACCCATGGCAGGAGTGGAAGGAAAATCTACCCTGTTGTTTTCAAATGTGTTTGCATTTGCCTCTCATCTGTGAGATAGTGATTTTTGCTGAATGCTAGCCATCACACTTCAAGAAAACAAGCTGCCCCTTTCCTACAAATGCAAGACTTACAGAACCAGACCACCACAAATTAAATCTCTTACAACAATTCCTTTGTGCACACAGACTCATGGTGTGATTCTAGGCAGAAAACGATATTTGATTGGCAATTTCAAAGCACATTTACTACTGTGGTTTTGCAAGTGATAATTACTGTAACAGCCTGACACATTTTCCTTATAGTTTAGAGAGGCAGAAAAGAGCACATGTCCTAACAGCTACTTGAGAGCATGAGCATGTGGAACCTGGGTGAGTGATTAGACTAGAGCAAAGGAAATGAGCCTTGGTGATGTGAAATGTGGTAGCGTTACACACTGCTATCTGAAATACCACACAGCGCTGAATAGTAAGCATGGGAGTGCAGGAGGAGCACCTGCCTGTGTGCTAAGAGCGTGCTTCTGGAGACTGTAAATTGTCAGGTGCAAGAGAGATCTGCATGGACACTTGCACAACTGCATGAAGACTGCAGAGATGTATGTAAGAGTACATGTATGGTAAGGGTTAATTGGAGTTTGGAACATGTAGGAACTACCTCACCCATGGCAGGAGTGGAAGGAAAATCTACCCTGTTGTTTTCAAATGTGTTTGCATTTGCCTCTCATCTGTGAGATAGTGATTTGTGCTGAATGCTAGCCATCACACTTCAAGAAATCAAGCTCCCCCTCTCCTATGAATGCAATGCTTACAGAACCAGACCACCATGAATTAAATCTCTGACAACAATTCCTTTGTGCACACAGACTCATGGTGTGATTCTAGGCAGAAAACGATATTTGATTGGCAATTTCAAAGCACATTTACTACTGTGGTTTTGCAAGTGATAATTACTGTAACAGACTGACACATTTTTCTTATAGTTCAGAGAGGCAGAAAAGAGCACATGTCCTAACAGCTACTTGAGAGCATGAGCATGTGTAACCTGGGTGAGTGATTAGAGTACAGCAAAGGAAATAAGCCTTAGTGATATTGATTGTGTTAGCGTTACTCAATGCTATCTGAAATACCACACAGTGCTGAATACTTAGCATGGGAGTACAGGAGAAGCACCTGCCTGTGTGCTAAGAGCGTGCTTCTGGAGACTGTGTATTGTCAGGTGCAAGAGAGATCTGCATGGACGTTTGCACAACTGCATGAAGACTGCAGAGATGTATGTAAGATCACCTGTGGTAAGGGTTAATTGGAGTTTTGAACATGTAGGAACTACCTCACCCATTGAAGGAGTGTAAGGAAAATCTACCCTGTTGATTTCAAATGTGTTAGCATTTGCCTCTCATTTGTGAGATATTGATTTGTGCTGAATGCTAGCCATCACAGTTCAAGAAAACAAGCTGCCCCTTTCCTACGAATGCAAGTCTTACAGAACCAGACCAACACGAATTAAATCTCTGACAACAATTTCTTTGCGCACACACACTCATGGTGTGATTCTAGGCAGAACACGATATTTGATTGGCAATTTCAAAGCACATTTACTACTGTGGTTTTGCAAGTGATAATTACTGTAACAGCCTGACACATTTTCCTTATAGTTTAGAGAAGCAGAAAAGAGCACATGTCCTAACAGCTACTTGAGAGCATGAGCATGTGGAACCTGGGTGAGTGATTAGACTAGAGCAAAGGAAATGAGCCTTGGTGATGTTGAATGTGGTAGTGTTACACACTACTATCTAAAATACCACACAGTGCTGAATACTTAGCATGGGAGTGCAGGAGAAGCAGCTGCCTGTGTGCTAAGAGCGTGCTTCTGGAGACTGAGTATCGTCAGGTGCAAGAGAGATCTGCATGGACGCTTGCACAACTGCATGAAGACTGCACAGATGTATGTAAGAGTACATGTGGGGTAAGGGTTAATTTGAGTTTTGAACATGTAGGATCTACCTCACCCATTGCAGGAGTGTAAGGAAAATCTACCCTGTTGTTTTCAAATGTGTTACCATTTGCCTCTCATTTGTGAGATATTGATTTGTGCTGAATGCTAGCCATCACAGTTCAAGAAAACATGCTGCACCTTTCCTACGAATGCAAGTCTTACAGAACTAGACCACCACGAATTAAATCTCTGACAGCAATTCCTTTGTGCACACAGACTCATGGTGTGATTCTAGGCAGAAAACGATATTTGATTGGCAATTTCAAAGCCCATTTACTACTGTGGTTTTGCAAGTGATAATTACTGTAACAGCCTGACACATTTTCCTTATAGTTTAGAGAGGCAGAAAAGAACACATGTCCTAACAGCTACTTGAGAGCCTGAGCATGTGTAACCTGGGTGAGTGATTAGACTATAGCAAAGGAAATGGGCCTTAGTGATATTGATTGTGTTAGCGTTACTCACTGCTATCTGAAATACCACACAGTGCTGAATACTTAGAATGGGAGTGCAGGAGAAGCACCTGCCTGTGTGCTAAGAGCGTGCTTCTAGAGACTGAGTATTGTCAGGTGCAAGAGAGATCTGCATGGACGCTTGCACAACTGCATGAAGACTGCACAGATGTATGTAAGAGTACATGTGGGGTAAGGGTTAATTGGAGTTTTGAACATGTAGCATCTACCTCCCCCTTTGCAGGATTGTAAGGAAACACGACCCTGTTGTTTTCAAATGTGTTAGCATTTGTCTCTCATTTGTGAGATATTGATTTGTGCTGAATGCTAGCCATCACAATTCAAGAAAACAAGCTGCACCTTTCCTACGAATGCAAGTCTTACAGAACCAGACCAACACGAATTAAATCTCTGACAACAATTCATTTGTGCACACAGACTCATGGTGTGATTCTAGGCAGAAAACGATATTTGATTGGCAATTTCAAAGCACATTTACTACTGTGGTTTTGCAAGTGATAATTACTGTAACAGCCTGACACATTTTCCTTATAGTTTAGAGAGGCAGAAAAGAGCACATGTCCTAACAGCTACTTGAGAGCATGAGCATGTGGAACCTGGGTGAGTGATTAGACTAGAGCAAAGGAAATTAACCTTGGTGATGTTGAATGTGGTAGCGTTACACACTACTATCTAAAATGCCACACAGTGCTGAATACTTAGCGTGGGAGTGCAGGAGAAGCAGCTGCCTGTGTGCTAAGAGCGTGCTTCTGGAGACTGTGTATTGTCAGGTGCAAGAGAGATCTGCATGGACGCTTGCACAACTGCATGAAGACTGCAGAGATGTATGTAAGATCACCTGTGGTAAGGGTTAATTGGAGTTTTGAACATGTAGGAACTACCTCACCCATTGCAGGAGTGTAAGGAAAATCTACCCTGTTGTTTTCAAATGTGTTAGCATTTGCCTCTCATTTGTGAGATATTGATTTGTGCTGAATGCTAGCCATCACAGTTCAAGAAAACAAACTGCCCCTTTCCTACGAATGCAAGTCTTACAGAACCAGACCAACGCGAATTAAATAGCTGACAACAATTCCTTTGCGCACACACACACACGGGGTGATTCTAGGCAGAACACGATATTTGATTGGCAATTTCAAAGCACATTTACTACTGTGGTTTTGCAAGTGATAATTACTGTAACAGCCTGACACATTTTCCTTATAGTTTAGAGAAGCAGAAAAGAGCACATGTCCTAACAGCTACTTGAGAGCATGAGCATGTGGAACCTGGGTGAGTGATTAGACTAGAGCAAAGGAAATGAGCCTTGGTGATGTTGAATGTGGTAGCGTTACACACTACTATCTAAAATACCACACACTGCTGAATACTTAGCATGGGAGTGCAGGAGAAGCAGCTGCCTGTGTGCTAAGAGCGTGCTTCTGGAGACTAAGTATCGTCAGGTGCAAGAGAGATCTGCATGGACGCTTGCACAACTGCATGAAGACTGCACAGATGTATGTAAGAGTACATGTGGGGTAAGGGATAATTGGAGTTTTGAACATGTAGGATCTACCTCACCCATTGCAGGAGTGTAAGTAAAATCTACCCTGTTGTTTTCAAATGTGTTAGCATTTGCCTCTCATTTGTGAGATATTGATTTGTGCTGAATGCTAGCCATCACAGTTCAAGAAAACAAGCTGCACCTTTCCTACGAATGCAAGTCTTACAGAACCAGACCACCACGAATTAAATCTCTGACAACAATTCCTTTGTGCACACAGACTCATGGTGTGATTCTAGGCAGAAAACGATATTTGATTGGCAATTTCAAAGCACATTTACTACAGTGGTTTTTCAAGTGATAATTACTGTAACAGCCTGACACATTTTCCTTATAGTTTAGAGAGGCAGAAAAGAGCACATGTCCTAACAGCTACTTGAGAGGATGAGCATGTGTAACCTGGGTGAGTGATTAGACTACAGCAAAGGAAATGGCCTTAGTGATATTGATTGTGTTAGCGTTACTCACTGCTATCTGAAATACCACACAGTGCTGAATACTTAGAATGGGAGTGCAGGAGAAGCACCTGCCTGTGTGCTAAGAGCGTGCTTCTAGAGACTGAGTATTGTCAGGTGCAAGAGAGATCTGCATGGACGCTTGCACAACTGCATGAAGACTGCACAGATGTATGTAAGAGTACATGTGGGGTAAGGGTTAATTGGAGTTTTGAACATGTAGCATCTACCTCCCCCTTTGCAGGAGTGTAAGGAAAAACGACCCTGTTGTTTTCAAATGTGTTAGCATTTGTCTCTCATTTGTGAGATATTGATTTGTGCTGAATGCTAGCCATCACAGTTCAAGAAAACAAGCTGCACCTTTCCTACGAATGCAAGTCTTACAGAACCAGACCAACACGAATTATATCTCTGACAACAATTCATTTGTGCACACAGACTCATGGTGTGATTCTAGGCAGAAAACGATATTTGATTGGCAATTTCAAAGCACATTTACTACTGTGGTTTTGCAAGTGATAATTACTGTAACAGCCTGACACATTTTCCTTATAGTTTAGAGAGGCAGAAAAGAGCACATGTCCTAACAGCTACTTGAGAGCATGAGCATGTGGAACCTGGGTGAGTGATTAGACTATAGCAAAGGAAATGAACCTTGGTGATGTTGAATGTGGTAGCGTTACACATTACTATCTAAAATACCACACAGTGCTGAATACTTAGCATGGGAGTGCAGGAGAAGCAGCTACCTGTGTGCTAAGAGCATACTTCTGGAGACTGTGTATTGTCAGGTGCAAGAGAGATCTGCATGGACACTTGCACAACTGCATGAAGACTGCACAGATGTATGTAAGAGTACATGTGTGGTAAGTTTTAATTGGAGTTTGTAACATGTAGGAACTACCTCACCCATTGCAGGAGTGGAAGGAAAATCTACCATGTTTATTTCAATTGTGTTAGCATTTGCCTCTCATTTGTGAGATATTGATTTGTGCTGAATGCTAGCCATCACACTTCAAGAAACCAAGCTGCCCATTTCCTACGAATGCAAGTCTTACAGAACCAGACCGCCACGAATTAAATCTCTGACAACAATTCCTTTGTGCACACAGACTCATGGTGTGATTCTAGGCAGAAAACAGTATTCCTGGGTGATACCAGTACACCTTAACTTATGGTGAAGACATACTCCATAATATCTTACAAGTTCAAGGCAGTTAAATATCTTCCAAAACATAAAATGTAAAACACAACTTTAAAACCAGAATCACATTTATATTTTTTATATCAAAATGCACCACATACATCCCCTCTCAAATTCATAACTCACCTTTAAAAGTAGTTAGTTGAGAAAGAAAAGTGGCACTCACACAGCAGATTATCAGAGCCAGAAACTCTGAACTGTACACCTCTCAGCAGAACCAGTAAATGGCAATGTTTCCCTCTCTTTTTTCACACATATACACGATACATGTTAACTTCAAATCACAGTGCTTCCCACATTTTTTCAAATGGAAACACACATTTCTATTGGTTGCAAATTTCAACCCTTTCTAAATGATCCCTACCCCCAACATGACTTCTGCCTGCTACTATAGCAACAGGTCATGGAACACTGGTGTGAGCAGAGAGGTCAGAAGTTCAGCACACAATGTTTCTAATCTAAAGAGCAAGAGTGCTTGACTTTTCAAGCCTAACAGCAAATCCAAAGTAATGTTCTGTGGGAACACATTTTTCTGAACCAATACAAAACATGCTTATAAAAATTTAAACATACAGCCTAGTTTTTAGTGTTGAATGGTCTGAAACAGCCAATGAGTTCTTTTTATTTAAAAAAAGTATGTAAGCCTCCATTTTACAACTATCTTTCTTTTCATATTGCCAATCTACTGAAAGACACCTTCTGAGTGCATCCAGATCTCCTTGAAAGATGTTCACAGTGTGGATTGTAGGTCATAGCTATGTCTTCTGGAGTGGAAAGTATGCAGAAAAAATAGGTATTTTGAAAGACCTTGCTTTGCCAAATGTAGACATTAAATGGATTGCTCAGAGAGGGTTAAAGTGGCACCAATTAATGCCTTGGGTGAAATCCTTTCTACATCTCCCACAGCCTAACCGTATAATTGTGCACTGTGGTGGAAATGACCTAGGCACTTTAATTGGGGTAGGTCTGGAAATGCTTGTTAAGGACACCTTTGTGCAATTGATGTCACTTTTTCCACAAACTACCTTTGTATAGTCTAATATATGCCAAAGGCAAAAGTGGAACTGGTCCAACCAATATTGTCCGCAGATTGACAAAGCAAGAAAGCACGTCAATAAGTCTGTTTCTGCTTTCCTGAGAGACTATGGTATGGGTTCTATATACCACAACAACTTGCGTTACAACATGCAAGGCATTTATAGTGGAGACAGTGTTCATTTCACAGATGAAGGCAAAAGAGTCTTCCTCTTGAACTTTAGACTCTGCATTGGTACTTACTTGTAGGTACAAAAAAACACTCAATGAACACAACGGCTCTTTTTAGAGCCAACCAACATCTAAACACTTAAACTTGATTTTTAATTCTATTTTTTTATGGTTTTTTTGCCGCCGTGCGCGCACCATACGCGCACCGTACGCGCACCGTGCGCCCTCCCCGCAAAATTATATATATTTTTTTGAGACCTAAGGGGTCTTTCATGGTCCCCCTTAGAAGCCCTAGGGGGTCAGGGACTCTCTACCCTGCCCCCTTTTCACGTTCTCCACTTGTCTGTTTAGCTCTCTTTTGCCCCTAAAACTCAAAATGGCGGCTGGGGGGTGCGCGCACCCCGCGATTTTTTGGAAAAAAAATAAATGTTTTTTTCACCCTTCGGGGTCCTTCAGGGACCCCCTGACAAAGGCTAGGGGTTCACGTTCTCCACCTTTCTTTTTCCCTGTCACACACACAACACACAAAATGGCGGCTGACACTTCCTGATTTCGACCGATTCGAATGTTGACTGTCATGAATCCACCAATCAGAATTCCGCTCGTGCACGTTAGGGTGCGCACACCGTGCGCGTACGGTGCGCGGACGGTGCGCGGCTGTAGATATTTATGTGCTTTTAACTGCAATTTTCTCAGGAACTACTGAACAGATTGACTCCATATATGCAAAAGGCACATCCCTGACCTCAGGACTACCTCTTTGCCAAATTTCAAGTAATTCTGTTCAGCCGTTCGGGCTGTGCCTTCGACTAAATGTCCTATGGGAAAATGCATGGGGAAAACGCGTTTTGGGACCCCCCTTTTTTCTCGGCCCCCGCTTGACGAATCCCCCCGAGACTTTCAGGGTAGGAGCTGAGCGGAGCGCCCCATTAGGTTTGAAAATTTCACGAAGATAAGCGAACCGGCGCCAAAGTTATTCAAAATAGAATTTTCAGATTTCCTATGGAAACACGGTCCTAACTATAACTATCTACTGGCGACCGCCAGTAGATAATATATATATATATATATATATATATCCTACTGGTGGTCCACAGTGGGTAGTTATAGTTAGGGCCTAGCTTCTATAGGAAAAACATTTTTTGACTTGGTTATAACTTTGGTGTAATTTGACCTGTCTTTGTGAAATGTTCCCAAAAAAGTGGCAAGGTAGGTTCTGTGTGTCATGAAAAGTTTAGGGGGGATCCATGCAGTGGGGAAGGAGAAATAGGCGTGCAATATAAGTGTGCATTTGTAATGTTATTCCCATAGGAACGAGTTGTCAAACCTACAGCCCGAAATGCTATCCGGAATTACACCAAATTTGGCAGATAGGAAGATGTTTTAATGCAGATTGTGCTTTTAGCTATTTGATGCAAATCTGTACAATAGTTTTTGAGAAATTTAAGTTGAAATTTATAGTGATATGAGATTACTCGCGAATGTCCACGTCAGTGCTCAATCAGAAAGTTGTGGCCACCGTTTTATCAATCGGGAATGGTTCCAGGGGCTGAAAATGTCTGTGAAAGCTAACATAAAGTGTCAGGGTGGAGGTACTCTGAACGCATGTTTGAGAAATGGGGTTGTTAGTGGCACAAGTTGTGTGTCCAATTGTTTTTTTTATCAACGCGTGATATTCACGATGACATCGCAACTGCCAGCGTGGCCCTTCCATGTACTGTCACGGGAAATTGCAGCTATCACAAGATCTTTGCGAATATTGGTAGAAATATGAAACAAAAGGTATCTATATCTATAAACACACCCTTGCTGGTCACAGTCTCATGTATATACTCACATATCCACTCAGACACTCATATACCCACTCACATACCCACTCAGACTGTAATGCACTCACTCACAGACTCACTCAGAGACCCATGTGTGTACTCACATAAGCATTCAGAGGGTCATACACCCACTCACAGATGAACTCAGAAACCCATGCGCCCACTCACATAGGTAGTCAGAACCTTGTACACCCACTTACAGACTCACTCAGACACTGACAGATCCACTGAGAGACTTATGCTTCTACTCACACACTCACTGATAGACAGACCCACTCAGACACTTATCCATCCACTCATAGATCCAGTCACAGACTCATGTACTCATTCACATTCCCACTCAGGCACTCTTACACCCATTTATATACCCACTCAAACACTCACACACCCACTCATATATCCACTCAGAAATGTACGCATCTACTTATAGATTTAGTGAAGGTCTCAGGCAGCCAGCCACAGATCTACTCACATAGCCCAGTGAGTCATTAATGCACACTGTTATAGAGATATTGAGAGATTGATAAATGTTTTTTAGAGAGTTATTTAGATAGTGATTTATCTAGTGCGATGGTTAGAATGAATTTTATAGTTATAATTATTTAATGTGGTGGTGGCTATTGAATTCCTGCCGTTGCTTTGCGTTTTTGTGACATATCCGCAATCATCACGGGTACCGGCATCCTCATGACTCCTGGCGTTACCACGAAAACAGAGAATACGTTTTATAGATGGTTGTAATTGAAACTCACTAGAAAACCATGAGTTTGAACAGTACAGTAATATACCCCTAGTACCAAAAATACTATAATATGTGTGCATATATGTCTTTTTCAGTCTGTAAAAAGGCGTGATCGTCACTGTTACTGACATCTTTGCGACTCCTGGTGTCACCGTGAAAATTGAAAATAGGTTTTAAAGATGTTTTTTATAGACACTCACTAGAAAAACATGGCTTTAAAGATTACAGTAATAACCCCCTAGTGTGTAAAATACTGTGATATTTGTGCATATATGTGGTTTACACTTTTAAAAAAAGGCGCGATCGTTGTGGTTAACGACGTTGTTGCGATGCCCTGATTAAATGCAAAAATGCAAAATAGGTGTTGGAAAAGGTTTTTAAAGATACTTAGTAGAAGAAAATAGTTTAAATATTTTTTTAAAGAACCATGTATATAGTAATATGTGTAGTGCAATGTTTAGAATGGATTTTTTTGTTGTTATATTTGGGAAGTGCTGGTGGCTGGTGAATGTCTGCTTTTGGTTTTTGATTTTTGCGACTTACTTGCGACCATCGCGACGTCATCGCGAAGATCCCCAAAACCAAAAAAAGGATTTTTATTTTAAAAAACAATATTTCGGATACTAGAGTGGCTTTGACAAGACCAAACACAATAAGGAGCTATAGGGGCAGAGAACAGGTCATCCCCCACTCAGAGAATTATACACAACAAGGGACCTGTTCACAAGGTGATATCAATACTCAAAACCCTAATACACTTGTTGTCATACATTTAGACAATCTGTTAAGCCAGCGGTTATACCATCTTTACTACTAAGGAATGGATCGCCAAAATATGAAAAAAGTTTAAAATCTGTCTGTAAAGAGAGTGACCTGTGTCTCCAACTATCCTTAGTGTAGTGAACTCAAAAGACAAGAAGTGAAAAAATTTGAAAAAATTTGAAAAAGGATTGGTGGTGCCTCACGGTAGTAACACCAAGGGGGTAAAGCAGGAAGGTACTCGCCTGCTACCTCAAGATCTCATCATCAGCTACCACCCATCCAAAGCAAAAAGTGTATCGAAAAGTGAGAAAAACCCATAAGGACAAGGTGCTAGGGTGTGTAAACAAAGATTGTCTGTGCACCAACTCGTGCAACAAGATCAACCCCACAATTGAGACTTAGGAGTCAAGCTGTTGCTCCCCTAGTCCCAATCTAAAACTGAGCTAAATCACACTTGCTAACAATCTTTATTCAATGCTATGTGTCTGCTCATTAAAAAGCCGACATGTTTCATTGCCACAGGAGAAAAACTCACGGCAATTTCTTCAGGGAGTGGGTCAGTCACTCCACCCTGCACCAAAACGTGTCTATTTTAAAATTCCTACAGGAGACACAAGAAAACAGACAGACATGCAAAACATAACATGATTAGTTGGCATCTGGTCACATTTAAAAAGGTTATTCAATATGAAAAAACCTCCCACACATTTTTGTCACAGGATTTACCGGGATGTTGCCCAACATGGGCATACCTTTACCCTCAAGCTCTTGTGTGTGTGTATTCAATCACTCCTTCACTGGCTTTCCCAGTCACTTTCACTCGTGTATCTGTAAAACATGGCAAAGTATTGTAAAGCAGTGAATGCTGGCAAAACACGATTTCAATAACGTTTCATGCACTACCCTATTATGCCATTAGTCTCATGTGGCGGTGGTAGCACGTACGTAAATTTCCTTGTCACATTTACCCCCTGTTTCAAACATCTACTCTCACTATAGTATTTAGAGAACAGTGAGGTGAGATCTGTCCCTTTCTATGCCAATACAAAGCGTGATGAATTTGCCTATACTATCATGTTCATTTCCCCCCGCCTTGCATTTATTCAAAGAGCCATATCCAAACAAGCTTACCGTAACAGTGTCAGGTATTGACTCAGCACCTCATCGGCCCGGGTTAAACTCAAAGTCAGTATTAACGGGCTTCGGCGCGCTACGTCACCGCGCGCATTTGGCCCCTCCTTTACTAACTAATTCACTGTACATGCCATACTAACGTGAACTATAAATTCCATGCATGTCAAAATGCAGTTTGTTGGTATAGATTGAGCTTTATGAAGTAGAATTTTAAAAAATGTAGAAAGTCACTGAAAAAACCAGAGGTTACAGGGATGCTTGTTCCCAGGTCAGGGAGGACCTGGCCTGGTAGCTCGGGATGTGTTTGCTATGTTCGCCCTAAGTGGCCATAGGTATGCCCAGTTGTGGGTCCCTTGCTCGCTGCGCCACTGGATGGGTTTAAACCGAGGTGGCATAGTGAGCAAAAGCACTATGGATTAAACTTAGATCTGTGACTGGGGGTGAGTGGTTGAAAAGTTTCAGCACTCCATTCATCATCTTGCTGTGTTTGCTATCACTGATGGCATCACTGATGACATCTGAAATGACATCACTGATCACATCATCCAGTGATTGTGAGTGTTTTCTAAAAGTTACTGAGTGTTCAACATATATACTAAGGTAACTCGCTGTGGAGTGCCTGTATGAGTAAGTGAGTGGATGTTTAATTGGTATATAAAAGAGTGACTGGGTATATAAGAGACTGTATACATGAGATAGAGGGTGTGTGAGTTTTTGTATACATCAGAGTGGGAGTGTCAGTGCGCGTATGAGTAAGTGAGCGACTGTGAGTATCTGTATAGTTGACTGAGTTGGTGTATCAATGGTTGTAAATGGTGAATCAGAGGGTGCATGAGTGCCTGAATGGGTGTTTGAGCAGATGCATAGGTGTCTGTATGGGGGAGAGAAAGGGTACGAGTGGCCTTCAACAATGGGTGTATAAGTGGGTGTATGAGTGAGTGAGTGGGTGTATGAGTGGCTGTATGTGTGAGCGAATGGGTGTTTGAGTGGTTGTATGGGTAAGTGAGTGTGAGAGAAGTTGTATGGGAGAGTATGTGGTTCTCTCAGTCACTGTATAGGTGAGTGAGTATATATATTGGCATATGTATAAGTAACTGTATTCCTGTGTAAGTAATTGTATGGGTGACTCAGTGATTGTGTGGGTGACTGTATGGGTGAGTGAGTAGGTGTGTGAATAGGTGTGTGGTTACTAATTTACTGTCAGTAGCTGTATGGGTGTATGAGTCAGTGTGTAAGTGTGTCTATATCTCTATGACTGGATCTGTGACTGGCTGTATTGGTAAGTGAGTAGGTGCATAAGTGGCAGTATATGTGAATTGATGGTTCCGTTAGTGGCTCTATGGGTAAGTTGATGTGTTACTGGCTGTATGGCTGAGTGATAAGATGTGTGAGTGTTTGTAAGGGTTCTGTGAATGAGTTTGTCAGTGATTGTGTGGGAGTGTGTGTATGACATGTTTTATGAGGGTTTATGTGAGTATGTCAGTGTTTCTCTGGTCGATGTCATCAGTGATGTCATTTTAGATTTCATCAGTGATTTCATTTGATGTGTCATTTGAGATGTCATGAGTGATGTTACCGACCATGTCATGAGTGATGTAATATGCGAGGTCATAAGCAGTGCATTGCAGGGGCGTGAGATATAGTTAGCTCAGGTAACTATAACTGATTAATTTCTCTGGCTTTGCACGAGTGAAATGTCAGCCTAACTATAACGTCCTTGTAACCTTTGGTTTTCTCAGTGAATATATATGTATATATATATATATATATATATATATATATATTTATATATATATACATAGTGTGAACAAGCCCGCTTGTGGGTGAAACGCGGCACGGCTGGTTTATGAATGAAATAAACCTCCCTTTTTGTTGATTTACTCTTTTGTGTCCTTGGTGGTAATTTTTGCTCCACGAGCGTGTTTGGAATTCCGGTTTTGGGAATATATATATATATATATATTTTCACCAAAACAGAAGAAGTACTCGCACTCCAGGACGTAAGTATCAAGAACTTTTTTACTCCAATTTTCAAACAGCCTGACACCATTGAGTTTCCTTAATCAAACCAATGTGTTTCGATCACTCTGGTCTTGCTCACGGTTAGCTATGTTCCACAAGTAATGTCTTCATATATATACAACTGCCCATCAGCCATTATGATGCATCATGGAAAATGTAGTAAAAATAGTGAAAAGTGATTATTTTTACAGTGCATACACTGTTCCTATTTACAATTCAGAATGGTGAACCATTTTTTTCTTTTATATATGTAATTTATATATATTTGTTTACGTTTTAGTAATGGCTTAGTGCCCTGATTGTATGATGTTATGTCTCATACAACTGCATTTCATGCATTATTTATCAATCAGTACATGATTCTTTTCCCCTTAAACTAGACTATGGGGTCTTTTGCATTTCAGATATTTTGTTCTTTTTTCACAAGCAGGTTATTTACAAGTGTACATGGAGTTCTTCATCACCGTTCAATCCTCTCGGCTGTTTAGTTTGAAATCTGATTATCATTTTTTACTCCAATTGTCTTAGTTTTTTGGTTCTGTCTCCTCCTCTTTCATTTATGGGGATTGTTGCAAGTCCCCAGTAGTTCATTTGTTGCCATCCATATTCTTGATGTATTTACATATGTTTAGTCATGGCATATGTTTGGTCATCATTTTGGATTATGTGGATGTGTTCCAGTATTCTCTTTTTTAATTGACATATTGAACTTCCAATATCTCTGCTTCTGCAATTGCATTCCAACATATATACATCAAATGTGCTTTCACAGTTGATTTTTTCTTTGATTGTATATTTATTTCCTTTTGGACCCATGATTTCTTTCTTATTCATTCCAATTTTACAAGCCTTGCATTTTTCGCATTTTTTGAAACCTTTTTGATGATCCGAGACCCAGGTTTTCTTTTTTATTCCTGTGAAGTGGCTATGCAAAATTTTATCTTGAATTGATGGTGCTTTTTTTTAGATTATACTCGGTTTGTCATTGAGAATTTTTCTTGCAATAATATATGCCAATGTTTGTTCATTATTTCTGAAATGGCATAATTTTCTTTACTGTAAGACAGAATCATTCTTATGTCTGGTGCTTCATTTTTTTGTTCCTGCTTTACTTGTAAGGTGGTTTCTCTTGGAATTTGTTCTGTCTTTGTTCTTCACAATCTTATATCTGTCGGTTTGTAGCCTCTTTCTAGGAATTTTCTGGTTGTTTCATCCATTTTTTGCTTTAATTCATTTTCGTCCGAGCAATTGCGTTTCATACGTAGGAATTCCCCAAAGGGTATACTTTTGATCAAAGGTTTTGGATGAAAGCTAGTGCCATGGAGCAGACTATTTGTGGCTGTAGATTTTGATATGTTGTGGTTTTTAGTTGGCCGTTTTCCTGGTACACTTCAATATCCAGGAATTGAATTTTTGTTTTGTTTGAGTTGTGTGTAAACTGTAGGCCATCCTTGCTGGTATTCAACACTTACATATGTATTGAATTCTTCTGATGTTCCATTCCAAATGATAAACAGATCATCTATAAATCTAAGCCACAGCACAATGTTTTCCGTATATATCTCCATGTCATCATTCCATGCAGTTAATTTTTTCCATCATAGCTCGGCGAAAATGAAACGCCCATGGCGGTACCGCACATTTGGCAGTATACTTGTTGGTCAAATATAAATATGTTGTTCCGTAATCATATTTCCACCATGTCCATAATCATTTTGGAATGCTCAAGGTATTTGATGTCCCTTTATCCTAGAAAGTATTTCGGGGCTTTAAGTCCTGTGTCATGGTTGATTGATGTATAGAGTGACACTGCATCTATTGTTGCTAGTAGGTAATCTTCTTGCCAATGAGTTTCATTCAAAATTCTTAAAAAGTCACCTGTATCTTTTATATAAGAGCTTAATGTTGTCACCATGGGTACCAAAAATGTATCAACGTATTTTGAGAGGGGTTCATAGAGACTGTCACAGCTGGATATTATAGGTCTTCCCGGCGGATTTATTAGGGTTTTGTGGATTTTCGGTAGAAAATACATCGTTGGGATTGTGGGGTTATCTTTTGTCAGATATTTTACTTCATCAGCAGATAGTAGGCCATTCTCTGACCATGTTTTCAATTTGAGTTGTAGTTCAATTGTCAGATGGTTTATGGGATTTATTTTTAATTTTTTGTAATTTTTAATCTCATTCAATTGTCTTAAGGCCTCCTTTTTATTTTGTTTTTTTTCCATCACCACAATATTGCCCCCTTTATCTGCGGGTTTTATTTCAAGATTTTCATTTTGCATTAGTTCTTTTAATGCTTCCCTCTCTGTTTTTGTTAAGTTTTCACTTTTCTTTCTTTGTTTAATTGGTAGATTTCTAAATCTGATATTACGAGGTCATAATAGAGATCAATCTTGCTGCCTTGTGTAAGAATAGGACAGAATTTGGATTTTGGCTTAAAAGATGTTTTTTCTCTTCCATATATTTTAAAGCCTAATTTTTCTATGATCTCTTATTCTTGTAGTTCTTCATCCCCTAAGTTATGCGTTAGGTCATATACTGTTTTAATTTCAGGTATTTGATCTATTGCAATACTGGGTGATGGGTTTTCATAAATTTGACAAAATGTTTTGCTAGTTTTAATTTCCGAATAAATTTGTATGTTTCAATTTTAGTCTCCACTATGTCATGGTGGGTTTCTGGGCAGAAGGTCAAGCCTTTGTTCAGTAGTAAGCATTGATTTTTCGTGAGTACAGTATTTGACAGATTTACAATGAGGTTGTTTTCTGTTTCTAAATTATATTTGTTATTTATTTCTTTGATTTGCTGCGCAATCGGTATTGATTTGTATTTCCTGAGGCTTCTCCTTGTTTGTCTATGTTTGATAACTCCGTTGGTTTGCCTCTCCCATGTCTGCGTCCTCGATTTTGTGTCTGGCTTCGTCCTCCTCCTCGGTTTTTCCCATCCTCTGATCTATGCACATCAGTCTCATTTCGTCTAAAAAAGACGTTTTTTCCTGGAATAGATTGGTTTTCTCCTTCGCTTATTTCAACATCTGATTCACTTACAGTGGTGTCTGAATCCTTTCGTTTAGTGGGATTTGTTTTTAATTGTTTTCTTATTTGTACAAATCGTTTAGCAAAGGTGAAGATCGTTCCTGTTTGGTAATCTCTTTCATCTCTCCGAAACTTTCTTTGTTTCCTTTCCTCAATTTCTTTTTCATATTTTTCCAATATTATTTCCATTTCCACTCTGTAACGTCCGCTCTCCTCTGGTCTTTTAAAAGATTGAATTTCTTTTTTCAAGGTTTCAATTGTTTTATGTAGTTCCTCCAGGTCCTTTTTGTCATATTTAATGATTACCTCCATCATGTTGCGGGAACATAGCATATTGTTTCTCCCCCATTCCTCCAGCATTTCCGGTCTTGTTTCGGGATGGTTTGGTAGAGTAAAAATCCTCAAGCCCCTTGGTACACTATCTACCAAGTATTTTGCCATCGTTATTATTTCCCATCCTTTTGTTATTTCCTTTTTTAGAGCTTTTTCCAGTTGGTTTGTCAGTAGGTAGTTATAGTTACAACCTAGCTTCCATAGGAAAAGCATTTTTTGATTTGCTAATAACTTTGGCGCTGTTTGACAAATGTTTGCAAAATTTTCCACACAAAAAGTCTATCCAGGTCAGCTCCTATCCCGAAAGTTTGGGGGTGAATGGTCCAGGGGGGCTGAGAAAAAAGGGGGGTCCCAAAACGCGTTTTCCCCATGTTAATTTCCATAGGGAACTTTGCGACGAACTACAGCCCGAACTGCTGAACGGAATTACCCAAAATTTGGCAGAAAGGTAGAGCTTGGTTCAGGATGTGACCTTTATTTAAAAGGGTGTAAATCCGTTTAGTAGTTGCTAAGAAATTAGAAAAATAAAAGTTGTTATAGCTGGGCGGAGCGTAAGTCCCGTGCAGGGCTTCACTGTGATTGGCTGCCAATACACCAAACCAGGAAGTGTTGGCAGCCATCTTGTGGCTCGGTAGAAGCGAGTCGGTAGAAAACAGAGAAACAAAGGTAGAAAACAAGAGAAGGGGGCAGAGTAGAAACGCCTTGACCCCTAGGCCTGGTCAGGGGGTCCCCGAAGGACCCAATTTCTTTTTTTTAAATCGGCATAAGTCGCACTGGTGTCCCGGGTTTTCGTGTTTTATTTTAATGAGACCCTGGCGTGGGTAGGTCCCAGGGGCATTTCTTAAATAATAATAACGGGGGCTCACTGGGGTTGCGGGTGCCTGCTGGGGTCCCCGTAGTTTCGGGGCTTCACTCATGTTGGGAGGGGGGTTGCGCGGCCCCCCTCCTGGAGCTCTCCATCTACTCATAACTTTGGCGTCGCTTGATGATTCTTTACGAAAATTTCCATAAAGTTTCTCTTTTTTGATCAGCTCCTATCTTGAAAGTTTAGAGGTGATTGGTCAAAGGGGGCGCTGAGAAAAAAGGGGGGTCCCAAAACGCGTTTTCCCCATGTTAATTTCCTTAGGGAACTTTGCGACGAACTACAGCCCGAACTGCTGAACGGAATTACCCAAAATTTGGCAGAAAGGTAGAGCTTGGTTCAGGATGTGACCTTTATTTAAAATGGTGTAAATCCGTTTAGTAGTTGCTAAGAAATTAGAAAAATAAAAGTTGTTATAGCTGGGCGGAGCGTAAGTCCCGTGCAGGGCTTCACTGTGATTGGCTGCCAACACACCAAACCAGGAAGTGTTGGCAGCCATCTTGTGGCTCGGTAGAAGCGAGTCGGTAGAAAACAGAGAAACAAAGGTAGAAAACAAGAGAAGGGGGCAGAGTAGAAACGCCTTGACCCCTAAGCCTGGTCAGGGGGTCCCCGAAGGACCCAATTTTTTTTTTTAAATCGGCATAAGTCTCACTGGTGTCGCGGGTTTTCGTGTTTTATTTTACTGAGACCCTGGCGTGCGTAGGTCCCGGGGGCATTTCCTAAATAATAATAACGGGGGCTCACTGGGGTTGCGGGTGCCCGCTGGGGTCCCCGTAGTCTCGGGGCTTCACTCATGTTGGGAGGGGGGTTGCGCGGCCCCCCTCCTGGAGCTCTCCATCTACTCATAACTTTGGCGTCGTTTGACGATTCTTTACGAAAATTTCCATAAAGTTTCTCTTTTTTGATCAGCTCCTATCTTGAAAGTTTAGAGGTGATTGGTCAAAGGGGGCGCTGAGAAAAAAGGGGGGTGTGAAAACGTGTTTTCTCAATGGATTTTCCATAGGAAACTTTAGACAAGGCTACAGGTCAAACTGCTGAACAGAACTATGCCAAATTTGGCAGGGGGAAAGGTCTTGGTCCAGAAAGCGCGGTTTTGTTCAAATGGTGTAAATCCGTTCAGTAGTTTTTGAGATAAAAAAATATATATATATCTGGTCGGTGCCTTACTCCCGAGCACAAGATTTGCTACTAACTTTTCAAAGTAGGAAGTGTCCTCTGATTGGCTGCTAACACTTGAAACCAGGAAGTGTTAGCAGCCATCTTGTGCCTCGCATCGAGTGAAAATATAAAAGAAAGGTTCCGGGGGCAATTTGATATAGCAGAGCTCTGTCTAATGATGATTTGGAGGAAGTGAGGTTTAAGATTTATTAACAATAAAGGAGAAACAGGTGAGTGCCAGGCACCTCATCTTCCACTCCAGGACACTAGTAGGAAGATAACCCTTTCACACTCCCTGTGCCCAACATCACCACTTCGGAGGTATGCCTTTAGAAGCCAGTCTGTCGGCTCGCAGCTGTCTACCTTTGTGAGCTAGTACGCTGCTGTGCCTGTACCTCTGCGAGCTACTACGCTGCTGTTTGTTTGAGAGTAGATGGCTCGTAGTTCTGCCTCTGTGAGTCGAGTGTACAGGCCACACTTGTCCCTCTGCGAGCCTGGGTACGAACTGTTCATAAGTCTTACTATATGAGCATTGAAAAGCCATTTTGTGATTCAGTCCGTCAGCTGACATCTGTCCAAGGCATTTTTGAAAACATACCGGAGCTCTGTTTGTGAGAGATACCCCTTTCACGGTGCCTCTCCCCACATCAGCAGGTAACGCACCCTCTTCCCACATCACTAGCATACCACCAACAACCTTCTTGGGCCCACAAGTCTCCCTCTGTGAACCAATGGAGGGCTTGCAGCTCTTCTGGTGCAAGTTCTTGGGCCCGCACTTTTACGAGCCAGGCCGCCGGTTTGCAGGTCTCTGAGAAGAGATGCAATGGAGGCAACGATGATGCAGGTCGGACACCCAACAGTACTCCGACATCCCCCAGCAGCAGTTACTAGTCCACCATCCCTGCTCACCCCCCACAAACAAATGTGACAGGAAAGTTTGTGGAGCCTAACAAATCGTCTGGTGTTGCAGTTTTAATAAAAAAGATGCTTGTGAGGTTGGACAAATAAGAATCTTAATCATGTATGGATTTACATATAAAACATTTTATTAAATTAAAACAAAACAAAAACAAATAATACTATGTGTGTAAAATATTTTAATAAAAGAAAATGACAACAAATAAAACTATATACAGCCATGGCATGTCATCTCTCGAGAATTTGTGAATCACAGCCTGCAAGACAAAAAGAAAAATAAGCGCGTTATGCGTCCAGCAAAGGAGAGAGAAAGAGAGGGAGAGGGAGATACAAGGAAGATAGAAAGAGAGAAACAGTGTGAGAGAGAGGAAGAGAGAGAAAGAGGGAGAGAGGGAGGAAGAGAGAGAGCAAAAGAGAAAGAGAGAGAGGAAGACAGAAAGAAAGAGGAAGACAGAGAGAGTGAAAGAGTGAGAGAGAGAATGAGAGAGATACAAGGAAGAGAGAAACAGTGTGAGAGAGAGAGGGAGAAAGAGAGAGAGAGAGAGAGGAAGACAGAGAGAGAAAGAGAGGAGAGAGAGAGAGAAATAGTGAGAAAGGAAGAGAGAGGGAGAAGGAGTGAGAGAGAGAGGAAGAGAGAGAGACAAAGAGTGAGAGAGAGGAAGAGGAAGAGGAAGAGAGAAATATTAAGAAAGAAAGAAAGAAAGAGTGAGATACAAGGAAGAGAGAAATAAACAGTGTGTGAGAGAGAGAGAGAGGAAGTGAGAGAAAGAAAGAATGAGAGAGAGGAAGAGACAGAAAAAGAGAGAAAGTGTGAGAGAGAGAGAAAGGAAGAGATGGAGAGGGAGTGTTGACACTGGAGAAAATCTACGCAGCTCACCTTTGTGTCACCGGTGTGTCTCCAACCATGCGCCGGGACATACTGCACCTCAAGTTTAGTTATCTGAAAGATAGTATAGAATTAGTAATTTCAGACTAAATACAACTGCACACGCGTAATTCTCTGTTTCGGCTCTGTGCACCCAGGCTGCTGCATCCCATCCACTTCCACTGTCCAGAGGTGTCTAACAGCCGCTGTGCACCCAGGGCCATATTATCAAGAATGGCGATAACATTATTGCCGCTTTAGCGGCAGGAAACTGCCGCAAAAGCGGCGATAAGGGTCTTGATAATATGCACTTGTGAATTCCCATAGAAGCCCAGGTTTGATGTCCTTCACACCAGAACCTGGGCTTCCTTGTGAGTTCTCAAGTGCATATTATCAAGCCACTTATCGCCGCTGTAGTGGCAGTTTCCTGCCGCTAAAGTGGTGATAATGTTATTGCCGTTCTTGATATTATGGCCCCCAGTCTACTGTAGTCCATACACTTGCATTGCCCAGAGGTGTATAACAGTCGCTGCGCACCTAGGCTGCTGCACCCCATTCACTCCCACTATCTGGAGCTGACTTCCTGCCGCTGCTCATCCAGACTGCTGCACCCCATCCACTCCCACTGGCTGGAGGTGAGTGCCCGCTGCTGCGTAAACAAGCCTCTCTGCTAACCTTCCGCCACTGGCGTGTGTCGAAGAGAGTCGATCACGTGCCGAAGGAACCTCCTCAGCCTCAATGCACGCAGTCAACGGAGCTCACATTTCAGAATGGATGTTGATTGTCAGGATGGCCACGCATCATCGCAGGTTCTACACGTGTTCAGCTCTGGTGGTGTTGCGGGGGACGTCAATTTGTGAATCAGAGTCTGTTAGATAAAAAGCAAGATAAGATTGTGGGTCATGCGTCCATCAAAGGAGAGAGGAAGAGAGAGAAAGAGTGAAAGAGTGACACTGGAGAAAATCTTCGCAGCTCACCTTTGTGTCACCAGTGTCTCCAACCAGGTGCCGGGACATAGTGCACCCTTAAGCTCCCACATCTGAAAGATAGTACAGAATTAGTAATTGTAGGAAAGACCAGTATGCAGGAATGAAAAGACAGAGACGGTAATTCTCTTGATGTGGTTTAATCCTCAGAACATGTTTTGTAAGCAGCAAGTATAAAGCAAGAATGACTGAACCCCCATATACTTCTACCTCCCAACCTTCTCAAATTCAAAACATAACATTCACAAAGCGACGCGAGGCAGCCACGAGCTGTGATAGGAATGTCACGCTTGTGTCTGCATGCTTCGATTCTCCCAACACAGCTTACCTCTTTAAAAAAAACAGAAAAAGGAAAGTTCGTCAAAATTTGATGGAAAATTTAAGGGTACATAGTATGAAAAAAGAAATACTCAACTACTTTGCTACAGATGTGGGAGCGACGGACATTTGGCCACATGTAAAAACTGCCCTGCTATTGGAAAACTTGTTCAAAATGCAATTAGAAAGGGTAATGGCAGGGTATATACGACTGCGTATGCCTAAATTGCTGTGCAGCCTTTCTGCATCCAGGCTGCTTCACCCCATGCACTCCCGCCAGCCAGAGGTATCTGCCCGCCGCTGTGCACCCAGGCCTCACTGCTCACCTTTTCACGGTCACGGCACCCTCAACATCATGCAGCTCCGTTCTGGAAGGTAATAGGTCACACATTGGGTACTGAGTCTTGACATGGCCATGGCAGAGGACATACTAGTGAACCTATCATCATTGCAGGTTGTACACCCGCTCAGTGCTAGCGGTGCTACTAACTCAGTGAGAAGTGAGGCCATGTATTCTAAACTCTAAAATGGCGTAGTGCACGTGCGCTCGGTCTTTTATAATAGCAGGCTCATGTGTCCTGTGACACCTGTGCTGGATGGGTGTGGTGTGGGTGTATACCACCCATGAGGGAGTGGCTGTGGCATCAGTGTTGCCAGATTCGGCTAGATCACGCACAATTGGGCTATATATTTCCGGATGTGTGGTAACATTTTGGTTTGTGCTAGTTGCCAGATTATAAATATATATACACTGCTCCAGCAAAGTAGTATGTTAAAGCACTTTATTAGACATATATTTACTTGGCATACGGCTGCAACATCAATTCCAATGCATTCAACGCCTGCTTGACGCTGTCCCTGCCCCTCCTTCCCTAAAGTAGCAATATTGGGCTAGTTTGGGCTACTTTTTAGTTGGCTTTGGGCTATAGAAAGCTTAAAAAATCGGACAACACTGGGTGCGGGTGTCCGTGTTGGAGTGCTACCGTCACCCGGGTTGCAAAACCAAAGTGTCACTCTGTGAGCCAAGTCCCACAATATGGCTAACATGGAAGGTTTGGGGAATTACTGACCCTATATTCATCCATAGTTCCATACAAGAAAGATGGTGGACGTGAGACACCTGTGTGGATATAAATGTTTATTGCACATTCAGTAGAGTGTTGCAACTGTAGCAATACAGGGCCATGGAAAGTTGAAGTTTCAGTTTTTGGCACATGGAGGGCAGCCAATTAGAGACAAGCTCGTTGTAGGAGTTAGGATGCACCAACATATGTACTTATACAATCACTGCGATGATCCTCACGCACTTATAAATTCACTATACACTCTGCTTGCAGTACTCTAATGATGCAGTCTCTACGTACGTACTTGTACAATGACCGAGACAAAGTTACATAACTAAAGATTTCCCCCACTGTCAAAGGTAAGATGGTTGCATACGCTCTTCAGAGCACTATGTAATGTGGTAGGGCCTAGGGGCAGCATGTTGCACACATAATGTACACACGGACACAGATAGATGGTGGAACTGGGTACGGGCACGTGCGCTCGACTCCTTTTTATTACCAGGGTCACATGTCCAGTGACGTCAGAGGGTGATTGTAAGCTAACCCTCCGGGAATGGCTGGTGCTGGCAACAAGTACACCAGTAATCATTAGATCAGACACAGAGATTCAATCATAAAGGGTCAATGATTTGTGCTGCAGTAAGGGACGGGTACCAGATATGAAATCATACAGAAAAGATTCTATCGTAAAGGGTTCATGACTGAGGTAGGACAGCAGATGTGAAATTATACACAAAACATTGTATGAGAAAGGGTGCATGAGTTGTGCTGCACTGAGATAGGGGCATCAGAAGCATTTAGCATCTGTGCAGCCAGCGATGATGTGTGGTCCGAGCGGGCTGCACTGGGAGCAATGTCTCTCACCTACTGGACTGCATCATCTGCAATTGCGACTCAATGTGAATTGTGAGCCCTGCTATCCGCAATGTAGATGGAAGGCAGTAGTCAGCACAGTCATCGAGGAATGCGTTTTGTCACTTCTTCTTGACAAAATCCAAGGACATAGAGTACATTTCTGTCTGCAATTAATAAATCATGTCTCAATGTAAATTGTGAGCTCTGCTGACCGCAGTGTAGGTAACAAAAGATTAAATATGTATGGAATACATTGTCAAAATGTGTAGGTTTCTGGGACGTTATAGTTAGTTGCCTACTGGACTCTGAAATTCATAAATCAAGACTGAATTTGAACTGTGAGCTCTGCTGACCGCAGTGTAGACTGCCATTCAGTGTTCCTTTGGACTTGCAAGATGAATTTCGTGATTGTACTAAAGCTATAGTTGATATCAAAAGCATTCTTGAAGTAAGGATAATAAAAGGATATTATTTGGGTTTCGAAGACGTTGTAGTTAGTTGCCTACTGGACACTGTAATTAATGAATAAACACTCAATTTTAATTGTGAGCCGGGCGGACCGCAGTGTAGGCAGGAGGCAGCGGTCAGCAAGGGCCCACAGCCATGTGGCATTCAGTAGAGCTGCACAGTTATTGGCAATTCAGCGTGTGTGCAGCCAGCAATGATAAGTGATGCACTGAATTAGTGGCACCTGAAGCAACCAGCGTGTGTGCACCCTGTGATGATGCGTGGTCCGGGCAGGCCACACTGGTAGCAAAGTCTTTACATGCATTGAAAGAATCTTCATTGCAGTCAAAATCTCCAAGTAATTCCATTTCAGTCCGCCAAGGTTTGAAGAGCTGCAGACGAGCTAAATAGAAAAACTCTCTCTTATCTGGAGTGTCACGACTTAATTTCCTGTGATTAATCAAATTTCCTTTGGCATGCTTTACGAAACATCCATCAGATCCAATTACAGCATATTTTCCTTCATTTATTTTTTCTGTAACATTTTTTGTAAACCTATAATGTTGCAGTATTTCATAAAGACATATGTTTTCCAGGTATGGACTTCTATTTGGTTAGTATGCGAGGAACAGCAATTGAGTTATCTGCAACATATTGTATGTCCATATTTGCATTCCACATCTTCAAAATTACCGGACTGTAATCATTAATGTACTTCGATTCTTCAGTTTTTTTATATTATAAGTATTTTTGGGTGAATTTCGAGTGATAGTATGCCTCACTGCTTACATAAAACTGTTCACTCTTCCTTGCAATGACTTATGGTGCACTGAGTTAGTAGTACCTTTGGCGATCAGCATGTACGTACCCTGTGATGAAGCCTGGTCTGGGAGGGCCACACTCGGAGCAATGTCTTTTGTCTATTGAATTCTTCCTCAATAAGGCCACGTGGTGATTACTTATGGTGCACTGAGTTAGTAGTACCTTTGGTGCTCAGCGTGTATGTACCCAGTGATGATGCGTGGTCCGGGGGGCCGCACTCGGAGCAATGTCTTTTGTCTATAGAATTCTGCCTCAATAAGGGCACGTGGTGAGGACTTGTGGTGCACTGAGTTAGTGGCACCTGAAGCACTCAGCGTGTGAGCACCGTGCGATAATGCGTGGTCCGAGAGGGCCGCACTGGGAGCAATGTATCTTGCGTACTGGACTGCGTCATCTGCAATCGCTACTCCATCTGAATTGTAATGCCTGCTGTCCACAGTGTAGATTGAAGGCAATAGTCTGTACAGACATAAGTCTGCGGTGCTGTGCCGCTGTGTTCGCAGGGGGCCTGTGTCGTGGAGACCCCCGGTCATGGCGGTAGCCATGTGGCAGGGTGAGGCCCGCTGCTCTGGCACACTCTTTGGTCTTCACAGTTCACAAGTGAACCACTCCCAGAGCCCCAGGTTATTTATTCATACTCCTACGCTGGAGTGGCGTACGTTAGACCAGCCCACTGCACTTTCGCTTACAGGGGATGACGACACAGGTACTTGACTGAGATCTTCCCCACTGTCTGAAGTAACATGGTTGCGTCCACTGTCCACAACACTACAAGCACCAGCAGTATATGTACTGATGGAGAGGTTTATGATCTGTATAGTGAGGTCTGTCCAGCACATCACCACTACACTTGGTATTGTGCGCATTATTATTATTGATGGATGAGTTGCGTCCTTCACACGTTTGCTTGCCATATCTGCCAACATTCAAGTATTGTGTGGCTGAGGGACCATGCTGTTTTTGGAAGGTCTGCTGTCCTGTTCTGCACTGCCTCTGTGGTACTAGGGAGGAGCGTGGTCCTGGGGAACGTCCTTAGGCTGCTGGCAGTGAGTGCTGTGGCCTTCATGGGTGTTTGAGATGCGTGATCAGTAACTTTATGACATATGTTGCGCTTCAGATGTGATTCTGGGCTGCGATCCCTTTCACATTGTAGGTAGTTGTCCTGGTTTACACCAGTAAAATGCAGATGTAAGATACCTACTGCAAACATGGCTTATTCCCTGTTTTTGGATCGCACCCCAGATTTGGCTGCACATTGAAAATAGTGGTAACTGGTGCTTTTGTGTTAATTTTTGCACGGGGATGTCTACTCTGTATACTATTACCATTAGTTGTTGTTCTCATTTGTGACGATTTTTTTGGGGGGGAAAGCTATTGCTGGAAAACTGGGGATATTGGATGTTTTGTTTTCACTAGGTTGACAATGAAGCGATAGATTAAAATCACTGAAAAAACTGTAGGTTTAAAGATGAAAATATTTAGAAATTAGCATTTAAAAAACCTTTGAAATTCACTGAAAAAAACATAGGTTTCAAGGACGTCATAGTTACAAATTAGCATTTAAAAATCCTTTGAAATTCACTGAAAAAACCATAGGTTTCAGGGACGTTATAGTTACAAATTAGCTTTTAAAAAACCTTTGAAATTCACTGAAAAAACCATAGGTTTCAGGGACGTTATAGTTAGTTGGACATTTCACTCATAGAAAACCATTGAAATTCCTCCGTTATAGTTAGTTGAGCTAACTATAACTCGCGCCCCCGCAATGCACTACTGATGACATCACATATTACATAATTCATGACATGATCAGTGACATCACTGATGACATCACAGATGACATCTCAAATGACATCACTGATGACATCACTGACACTACGGATTTCATAAGGACCATCTCTCACATCAATTGGGAACCTGACATGCTCATGATTGTTCTAGATGTCACAGGTCTCTATACATGTATCTCGCATCAGGATGGAATTAATGCAGTCAAGTACTTCGATCTCTGAAATATCTGCAACACAATATCATGCTCATTGAATTTTTAAGTTTCTGCCTAACCAATAATATATTTCTTTTTCAAAAACAATATTATAGCCAGATGAAAGGCACGGCGATGGGCACCTGCTTAGACCCCAGCTATGCAAACTTGTTCGTAGGCTGGTGGGAGAAGCAGGTGGCCTGGGCCGATGAGAATAACCAGTGGGTCACTTCGATTATCGGATGGTACTGTTATATCGATGACCTTTTTATCTTTTGGACAGGAACCAAAACAGATGCCGAAACATATATTGTAAATCTTAATTGCAATGCAGTGAATTTGCACTTCAGTGGCCACATAAGTGACAAAGAGGTCGACTTTCTAGATCTGAGAGTCTTCATAAATGAAGGAAAAATTTGCATCTCCTTATTCCGTAAAACCACAGCTGGGAACTCTATTCTAGAAGCTAGTAGTAGCCATCCTAAATCTCTTAAAAATAGTATCCCATATGGGGAACTACTAAGACTCAATAAAAATTGTTCAAACTATAAAGATTTTTTAACAGCAGGCCACAAATCTATTGAAAGGTTTAAAGTAAGAGGTTATAAAAAGCAACTTTAAGTGAAAAATCTTGAAAAAGTGATAAAGATCCCCAGATCTTGACTTCTTAACCCCTTGCATGCCCGCCCCTTTCCCCGCCCAGTGCCGCGCCTTTCATTAGCGGGCGGAGTTCATGACGAGCTGGACTCGTCATGGGCACAGCGCCACCGCAGCCCATGACGAGTCCAGCTCGTCATGGGCACTGAAGGGGTTAAAGATAAAATCAAACCTTTGGAAAAAACTGAGAACAATTTTTGTTTTATAACTACTTACACTAGAGATTTGGAAAAACTACAACATATTTTATCAAGAAATTGGCATATTTTAAAATCTGATATTGCCATTGGTACTGATATACCAGATCATCCCAGCATAACATATAAGCGTAATCGTTCATTGAAAGACCTCCTAGTCCAAAGCCACTATGAAACTGTATCACGTCATCCCAGATTAGGTAATCTAGCTGGGTTTTTTCCATGCAACAGTTGCAAAGCCTGCAAAAACAGCAGTAAAGTATTAACATTCCATATACCAGGTATACTGAAGGCAAAGAAAATTAAAACATTTCTGACATGTACTACACCATACTGTGTATATTGTCTAGTTTGCCCCTGTAATTTGCAGTACATCGGCAGCACCATACACCCAACGAAACGCAGAATACTTGAACATGCAAGGGCAATTGAACATAAAGACCAAACCTATCCCGTTGCGAGGCATTTTGCCGATAAGCACCAAAGTAATCGTAATTTGCTGAGATTTTTCTGCCTAGATCATGTCCCAATTAAAGAACGTGGGGGAGATAGAGAGATCCACTTACGTAAATTGGAATCCAGATATATTATTGAATTACAAACCAAGAATCCACTTGGTCTTAATGCAGAAGAGGAATTAGCCTTTCATTTGTGATAACTCCCCTACTCTGTTAATATGGATCCCCCCGCTATCATAACATCTTGTGCTCTTTTGTAGATCCATACATAAGTGTTCTTCCAGCCAGCATCACTCTATCCGAGTCCAGTCAAGACTTACTACATTAAATGAATAAACTAATGTTGTCATTGTATTTTTTGTGAAATCATGAATTAATGAATTAAGTAATTTACCATTGTTTAAAACAGTAAATTTCTTCTATGAGTACAGTCATTTGAACAATTTTTTGACAATGAAAGTGGTAACACATTTGCCATATCAATTTCTATGATCTGAATTTACTGATCGTTATGTATATAGTATTATTTGATTGTTGGCTTGAGTAATTTCAATAATCAAAGAATATGAGCATTTTTGAATCACTGAATATATTTCTGTATTAAGCATTATAATTTTTATTGCCCATTCAGGGCTAAATATTTTTGTTTTATTTGATATCGGGATTCATTACAGTCATTGTAACTAGTGGTGCATGTATTTTCATTACTAGCCTAAGATGGCTGCCAAGAGCGAATAACATTTTTCGCTAATTGAGGTACTTCTTTTATGTTGACGGTACAACCGGAAATTGTGTAACTATTCACCCGGAAACATTTTGATATTCTAAAGTCTAAATATGGTGACTGATTTTTGTGTGCGTTTGATCAGTAAGAAGAAGGCGCGAAGCCGAAACGCTTCCTGCTGTTGTATATACGGAAATAAATACCGTATGTCACTTCATCCTGAGTGCGGTCTATTCCTTTGCCAGATGAGGGAATTACTGTGAGCCTGATATATTTTCCGGGGTACCATCGCCACGGACTTGAGACGGGCACCCGCTCCAGAGTGCTACCCGGCGACCACTGATGGACTTTCTGTGTTGAACCGATGTCGCCTGAGCACTACAGTTATGGACGGAAACTCTAAAGACTGAGAGACGGTTTACGAAGACTGGTGAGTTGGAGGACACACATGTCCTCGTTTTCCTTTTCTCTCATTATAGAGATCTATCTCTCGCACTGTGCAACTCCATGTCAAAAAATGGCCAGAGCGCTATAGGTGAAGTGCCAGCTATATCCTCAACCCAATGCTTGCAAGTTTAAATCGTACCTACACAGAATGTACTCAGATGAAGCACGCCTCGAGGCTGCAGCTGATATTTTTAAGTCAGAATGTAGATCAAATGGCTCCACAAGTAGCACAATCACCAATCTACAAGGAACTCTAAAATCTCTATTCGTGAAACTGGAAAGATTATTTGAACGTGAAATTCGAAAATGGTGGGAAGCGACCTCGCTTCAAAACTATTTAGAAGTACAGCATATCCCACGTGGTCTCCGCATCTACACAGTCCCTGCATACGAAACTCCGGACCCACTATTACACGACGAATGGGCAAGCTATACCGCAGAGATGTCAGGCGGTATGTTGAAAATTCTAATAAAGTTTGCATGGAGTGATAGAGCTAAATGCCAAAAAGATACTGAAGAACTAGAGGCATTGATAGCACAGGATCCGGACACCAAATCTAAAGATGAGCTACGAGAAAGCATGAAGAAGAGGCTACTCGCATATGAGGACAAAATAAGACGACGCAAACAAATGAAATTTCAAAGAGATGCACGGGACTACGAACAAGGACGCATTCTCACATTTGCGCGTAAATTTGATGCATCGCTCAAGGCACTTAGAAGTTCCGCTGATAAGAAATCTGTGGCACATCAAGAAGCAACATCAGAGTCAGATGTCACAACAGATACTGAACAATCTGGTGACGAAAGGGTAATACCACCAGACCAACAGTCTACTCAGTCCCATTTTCACGAGGAGTTCCAATTAATGCGACAAACATGGCAGAGAGGATCAAGAGGCAAATCACCGGAAAAAAGACAAGAAAGACACGCAGAGGGGGCTTCAACAGAAGAATATCAAGGAATAGCCTCACACACGCGCAGCAAAAGGGGCAACAGAAGTTAATTCCATCTGATGATCTCACTATTGTTAATTTAACACCACGTAAACTAACTATACATGAAGAAACTGTTCTCAAGAAAGGACTGTCGTTCTGTCCATCATGCAATTTTGAGTTTACTCAGACTAGAATTGACTTATCCCTCTTTACAAGAAAATTAAAACTTCACAAGTTTCATAAAATGAGGAATATATCTAGTAACCTCAATAATAATGTAGGCAATGGTCCACCAATGGCCAATTTAGTGGAAGATGACCTACAAGTATTACAGACACTCACAAGTCAACAGACTTGTAATACACAAGAACAAGAAATGAGTGCAATAGCATCTGCTGAAGGCTTTGGCATTGCTCAGAAAAAATCTAAGACTCAGTTTAAACCATGTTCCACATTTGTACCAAACCTGCCTCATGACGCTATAGACACTTTTGAAGAAACAATCAAAAATGATCTATTGAAAATGAGAACCAATTCACCGAAACTGAAATACAAGAAACCGAATCTTTCAAGAGACCAACAACTGGCGCTAGAAAGGTTAAGAACTGATACAAATTTAGTATGTAAACCCTCTGGTAAAGGAGGGAATATCGTACTCATGACCAGAGATTTCTATTGCACTGAGGCCCTAAGACAACTGAATGACATCACCTGCTACAGTAGAATAACTAGAGATGAATATGTCAAAAGCATTATTGAATAGCATGAGCTATTAGACAAATGGTCCCCCTTAGAAATGTTGGATGATGATGAACATAAATTTCTAAGCTGCCAACAACCAGTTACTCCTACATTTTATCAACTGCGTAAAGTACATAAAAATCCATTAAAACCACCAGGCAGACCCATAATTTAATCTAAAGACAGTCTCACAGTAAGAATGACTCAGTATTTGGATTTCTTTATAATTGACTTTGTCATTACCATCTTACATTAGAGACACTACGGATTTCATAAGGACCATTTCTCACATCAATTGGGAACCCGACATGCTCATGATTGTTCTAGATGTCACAGGTCTCTATACATGTATCTCGCATCAGGATGGAATTAATTCAGTGAAGTACTTCCTTAAGAGTCGATCTCTGAAATATCTGCAACACAATACCATGCTCATTGAATTTTTAAGTTTCTGCCTAACCAATAATATTTTTCTTTTTCAAAAACAATAGTATAGACAGATGAAAGGCACGGCGATGGGCACCTGCTTAGCCCCCAGCTATGCAAACTTGTTCGTAGGCTGGTGGGAGAAGCAGGTGGCCTGGGCCGATGAGAATAACCAGTGGGTCACTTCGATTATCGGATGGTACTGTTATATCGATGACCTTTTTATCTTTTGGAAAGGAGCCAAAACAGCTGCCGAAACATATATTGCAAATCTTAATTGCAATGCAGTGAATTTGCACTTCAGTGGCCACATAAGTGACAAAGAGGTCGACTTTCTAGATCTTAGAGTCTTCATAAATGAAGGAAAAATTTGCACCTCCTTATTCCATAAAACCACAGCTGGGAACTCTATTCTAGAAGCTAGTAGTTACCATCCTAAATCTCTAAAAATTAGTATCCCATATAGGGAACTACTAAGACTCAAGAGAAATTGTTCAACCGATGAAGATTTTTTAACAGCAGCCCACAAATCTATTGAAAGGTTTAAAGTAAGAGGTTATAAAAACCAACTTTTAATGAAAAATCTTGATAAAGATCCCCAGATCTTGTCTTCTCAAAGATAAAATCAAACCTTTGGAAAAAACTGAGAATAATTTTCGTTTTATAACTACTTACACTAGAGATTCGGAAAAACTACAACATATTTTATCAAGAAATTGGCATATTTTAAAATCTGATATTGCCATTGGTACTGATATACCAGATCATCCCAGCATAACAAATAAGTGTAATTGTTCATTGAAAGACCTCCTAGTCCAAAGCCACTATGAAACTGTATCACGTCATCCCAGATTAGGTAATCTAACTGGGTTTTTTCCATGCTACAGGTGCAAAGCCTGCAAAAACAGCAGTAAAGTATTAACATACCATATACCGGGTATACTGAAGGCAAAGAAAATTACAACATTTCTGACATGTACTACACCATACTGTGTATATTGACTAGTTTGCCCCTGTAATTTGCAGTACATCGGCAGCACCATACACCCAACGAAATGCAGAATACTTGAACACTCAAGGGCAACTGAACATAAAGACCCAACCTATCCCTTTGCAAGGCATTTTGCCGATAAGCACCAAAGTAATCGTAATTTGCTGAGATTTTTCTGCCTAGATCATGTCTCAATTAAAGAATGCGGGGGAGATAGAGAGATCCACTTACGTAAATTGGAATCCAGATATATTATTGAATTACAAACCAAGAATCCACTTGGTCTTAATACAGAAGAGGAATTAGACATTAATATGCGATAACTCCCCTACTCTGTAAATATGGACCCCCCGCTATCATAACATCTTGTGCTCTTTTGTAGATCCATACATAAGTGTTCTTCCAGCCAGCATCACTCTATCCGAGTCCAGTCAAGACTTACTACATTAAATGAATAAATTAATGTTGTCATTGTATTTTTTGTGAAATCATGAATTAATTAATTAAGTAATTTACCATTGTTTAAAACAGTAAATTTCTTCTATGAGTACAGTCATTTGAACAATTTTTTGACAATGAAAGTGGTATCAATTTCTATGATCTGAATTTACTGATCGTTATGTATATAGTATTACTTGATTGTCGGCTTGGGTAATTTCAATAATCAAAGAATATGAGCATTTTTTAATCACTGAATATATTTGTGTATTAAGCAATGTAACTTTTATTGCCCATTCAGGGCTAAATATTTTTGTTAAATATTTTTGTTTTATTTGATATCGGGATTCATTGCAGTCATTGTAACTAGTGATGCATGTATTTTCATTACTAGCCTAAGATGGCCGCCAAGAGCGAATGACATTTTTCGTTAATTGAGGTACTTCTTTTATGTTTACTGTACGACCGGAAATTGTGTAACTATTCAACAGGAAACATTTTGATATTCTAAAGGCTAACTATGGCGACTGATTTTTGTGTGCGTTTGATCAGTAAGAAGAAGGCGCGGTTTCACTTACCTGCAATATACTTACATTTTCGCTGTAAAAGTATGCATGGTAAAGACTTGCGTGGTAATGGTGAAGGCAATGCGTGGTAAAGGAATTACATGGTAATGCATGCATTGTAAGGGTATTGCGTTGTAATGACTGCGGGGTAAAGGTTGTTTCCCCAATTGTCAGATACCAGCTTTAGGTGATTGGCAGGGCACGGGACTAACAGCAACACAAATTTAATGGAATATTTCCTAAAACCATAATCCAAGAACACAAAAACTGGCCAACAGATGGAGAATCCTTAGAGTGGAGAAACCATGAAGAGATGTTTCTCTATGATTGAGAGTCCTTTATCACCTCAATTTTAGAGTGGAGAAGTTCAGCAAGGTGGAATACACGTGCCATGGGAACAGATTTGATGGAATAGCTGATTTAGTGGCCCCCAGCTCTGGCGAGTTAAAAAGAAGGGGTTTGTCAATGTATAGGAACAGAGGTTTTAAGTAGAATACCACTGCAAATCTCAGTCAGACCCCACTTAATAAATTAAGGGAGACTTTGAGCTGAACCGAACCAAATGACTGAATTAAGGCCCAGCAGACTTGATATTGGATCCAATCTTGCGACCCTTTCTCTAAACCAGCTTGTAATAGGACCCACCCATGCAAAGGGACATACCCTCGATCTTGTCTGGTCCTCCCTGCCTCGAATGGAAATCCTGGGTGTCAGTCCCTGCATTTGGTCAGATCACTATCTGATCAAATGCTGGGTCCCAGGGGAGCCTTTAACAGCCGCCCCTCCACAAACAAGGAGGAAGGTCCGCCCATGGAAGAAGATCGAGGCCGACTCCTTAGTCACAACTCTTCTTGTGGGACACCCCCGCGCCGCACGGCCACCAGCTGCTGCGTGTGCCCCATCGCCTTGCCCTCTGCCTCGCTGCCTGCCTCGCTGCCGGCTCTCCCGGCTGTTGTCTGTTTTGGATTTGTTTTTCTTGTTTTGTTCGACACTTGTGCCTGTTTTTCCTGTCAGTTTCGGCCCGTGTTAACGCTGTTATTTTCCCTTCTGTGCCTGGTTTTTAATCTGTTTTTCTTGCCCGTGATAGTGTTTTCCTTCCTGTTTGCCCGCCTACCTCGCCGCCCTCCACCTTCCCTCCCCGCTCCCCGCTCCCGCCATCACCGCTGACCCCGCCCCTTTTTTCTTTCTGTTCCCTCCCCGCTCCCGCCTCCCAGCTGCTCCGCCCACCCGCGCACTTGGCCTTAAATGGCGACCGTGCGACGCAGGTGAGTGTGACCCACTTGTGGGACACCCCCGCGCCGCACGGCCACCAGCTGCTGCGTGTGCCCCATCGCCTTGCCCTCTGCCTCGCTGCCTGCCTCGCTGCCGGCTCTCCCGGCTGTTGTCTGTTTTGGATTTGTTTTTCTTGTTTTGTTCGACACTTGTGCCTGTTTTTCCTGTCAGTTTCGGCCCGTGTTAACGCTGTTATTTTCCCTTCTGTGCCTGGTTTTTAATCTGTTTTTCTTGCCCGTGATAGTGTTTTCCTTCCTGTTTGCCCGCCTACCTCGCCGCCCTCCACCTTCCCTCCCCGCTCCCCGCTCCCGCCACCACCGCTGACCCCGCCCCTTTTTTCTTTCTGTTCCCTCCCCGCTCCCGCCTCCCAGCTGCTCCGCCCACCCGCGCACTTCGCCTTAAATGGCGACCGTGCGAACGCGCAGCGGTCACGCGCAGCGGTCACGCGCAGCGGGCGCGCCGATTGTGCGCCGAAGGTGCGCCAAAGGTAAGCCCGTCTACGCCCGTCCGCGCCTGGACCGCGCCCAGTGCCAGGACCCCTGGCCCACGAGGACCCCGACCGACCCGCCTGACGTACACCGCCGCCACCCTCATCACACTCAACACCGGCCGAGTCCCGGGATGCTGCAGAGCCACCCCACGAGACACCCACGGACCCTTCAGCTGCAACACCTGCAAATTCACCTGCATCGGGACCTGCCCGACACCAGCACCCGCCAAGCCGAGCACCAGCAGCAACCACCTCAAGTGCATCCTGCTCAACACCCGCTCCGTCCACAGACACGCCATCGAACTCTGGAACCTCCTCGACACCACAGCCCCCGACGTCGCCTTCATCACGGAGACCTGGATGAACGCCTCCTCAGCGCCCGACATCGCCATCGCAATCCGTGAAGGTTACAAGATCACCCGGAAGGACCGCAACACCAACCAGGTGGGAGGAGGCATCGCCATCATCCACAAGAACACCATCCGCATCACGACCAGCACCGACAACACCCCACCCTCCGCCGAACACCTGCACTTCCAGATCCACACCGACCCGAAGACCACCCTCAGAGGCACCCTGATCTACCGACCTCCGGGACCACGCACACAATTCAGCGAGGACATCGCCGACTTCGTCAGCCCGCACGCCCTCCCCTCCGCTGACTACATCCTCCTGGGGGACTTCAATTTCCACCTGGAGAACAACAACGACTGCAACACCAGCACCCTGCTCGACAACCTCGCCAACCTTGGACTCAAGCAACTGGTGTCCACCCCCACCCACCTCGCCGGACACACACTCGACGCCATCTTCTCATCCAGCAGAGACATCACCTACAGCCACGCCACAGAACTCCACTGGACAGACCACAGATGCATCCACTTCACCTTCAGAAGAACGACGACCCACCACCAACAGCAACAGGTTGCCCGAAGAAGCTGGAACAAAATCACAGCCGACCAGCTCGCCGCCTCCCTGAGCCAGCACCCTCCGGCCAGCTCAGCGAACCCCAGCCAGGCCGCCGACAACCTCACGAAGTGGATTAGCAACTGCGCAGACGAACTCGCCCCACTGAGGACCCCGCCCAGCAGACCCGGCAGTAAGAGAGCTCCATGGTTCACCGACGAACTCAAGAGCTCCAAGAAGGACTGCCGAGCCCTCGAGAAAGCCTGGAGAAGGGAACCCACGCCGGACAACAGGACCACCCTCAAGCTCGCCACCCGGAAACACCACCAACTGATCCGCATCGCCAAGAAAACAGCTTTCAAAAACCGACTAGACAACAACGCACACAACTGCAAGGAACTCTTCAACATCGTGAAAGAGCTCTCCAACCCCAACGCCGGAAACAACGACATCACCCCTTCGCAAGACCTCTGCAACTCCCTCGCTTCCTACTTCCACAACAAGATCGCGGACATACACGACAGCTTCAGCACTCAACCGACGCACGCCACGACCGCAGGACCTCCACCCACCACCACCCTCCGCGCCTGGACCCCGGTCAACACCGAAGACACCGTCCACACGATGAACTCCGTCCACTCCGGATCTCCTACCGACCCCTGCCCTCACCACGTCTTCAACAAAGCCGACGTTGTCATCGCACCCCACCTGCGGGACATCATCAACACCTCATTCGACACCGCCACCTTCCCCGAGAGCTGGAAGCACGCCGAACTCAGCGCTCTACTGAAGAAACTTACAGCAGATCCCACCGAACTCAAGAATTACCGCCCCATCTCGCTCCTCCCGTTTCCAGCCAAAGTCATCGAGAAGACCGTCAACAAACAGCTGGCCGCCTTCCTCGAGACGAATGGATCCCTCGACCCATCACAGTCCGGTTTCCGTGCCAACCACAGCACCGAGACCGCCCTCATCGCCGCCACCGACGACATCCGAGCCCTGATGGACAACGGGGAAACAGCGGCCCTCATCCTCCTAGACCTCTCCGCGGCTTTCGACACGGTCTGTCACTGCACCCTAGTGCAGCGCCTCAGCAACGTCGGAATCCAGGAGAAGGCGCTGGAATGGATCGTCTCCTTTCTCGACGGAAGAACACAAAGAGTCCGCCTACCACCGTACAAGTCAGAGGCCACCAAAGTCATCTGCGGCGTCCCACAAGGATCCTCACTGAGCCCGACTCTCTTCAACGTCTACATGAGCCCCCTCGCGGCCATCGCACGCCAACACAACCTCAACATAATCTCCTACGCCGACGACACCCAGCTGATCCTCTCCCTGACCAACGACCCCGCCACCGCCAGAGCCAACCTGCACGAGGGGATGAGAGAGGTAGCCGAGTGGATGACGACGAGCCGCCTGAAACTGAACTCAGATAAGACGGAGGTCCTCATCCTGGGCTCCTCGCCCTCCGCCTGGGACGACTCCTGGTGGCCCCCCGCCCTGGGCACCGCACCCAAACCGACGGACCACGCACGCAACCTGGGTTTCATCTTGGACTCCTCCCTCTCCATGACCAAGCAAGTCAACGCCGTCTCCTCGTCATGCTTCAACATCCTGCGCATGCTGCGGAAGATCTTCTGGTGGATCCCCACAGAGACCAGGAAGACCGTCACCCAGGCCCTCGTCACCAGCCGACTGGACTACGGCAACGCACTCTATGCCGGAACCACCGCCAAGATCCAGAAGAGGCTCCAGCGCATCCAGAACGCCTCAGCCAGACTCATCCTCGACATCCCACGACACAGCCCCATCTCCGGACACCTAAGAGACCTGCACTGGCTCCCGGTCAACAAGAGAATCACCTTCCGCCTCCTCACCCACGCACACAGAGCTCTCCACGACCAAGGCCCGAGCTACCTCAACAACCGAATCAACTTCTACGCTCCCAAACGCCACCTCCGATCCGCCAGCCACGCCCTCGCCGCCGTCCCACGCATCCGCAGAGCCACCACAGGAGGAAGGTCCTTCTCCTACCTGGCCGCCAAGACCTGGAACTCCCTCCCGGCAGACCTGCGCCTGACCCAAGACCACCTCTCCTTCAGGAAGAAGCTCAAGACCTGGCTGTTCGAGCAGTAGCGCCCCCCCCCCCCCATAGCGCCTCGAGACCCTACGGGTAGGTAGCGCGCTCTATAAATGTCTTTGATTGATTGATTGATTCTTTCCTCCCCCCCTCCGAAGACGAAGCAGGGGAACCTGGACGTAGAGACCATGACCATTATGTCCTGGATCCGCTCTGCCTTAGACAAACTTGCCCCAGAACGGTTAGAGCTCACTCGAAAAAAAGGGAAAGGAGCTCCTTGGTTTGATGCATCCCTTAGGGAAAAGAAGCAAGCTCTCAGGAAGGTGGAGCGTAGCTGGAGACGGGATTATGGGCCTATAGAGTCACTAACATACAAAACTCTTCTGGCCAATTATAAATGGGCCATCCTGGCTAGGAAATCCGCCTTCTATGAGGGCCGGATCAGGGAGGCAACTAATAAACAAAGGGAAACCTTTATTATTCTAAGGGAACTCACCCAGCTGAATGACAAAAGCAGCGATCTGGCCCAGCCCGACTGCGACACCTTTCAAGGATTTTTCCTTCAGAAGGTGCAGGACATCCTGATGGATATCTCTACGCTCTCTGATAGCCTACCAACGCAACTCGGTACAGACAGCTTGCAGTCTGGGGGAGTCTTGCTTAACTTCCCAGCCATCAATGGAGAGCACCTGACAGAACTGGTCAGCCGGATAAAATCAGGATCCTCCAGTGACCCCTGCCCTCCGAAAATTTTCAAACTAGCTTTGCCAGGTATTCAACCCCAGCTGTTGCAGTTAATCAATGCTTCATTGGAAGCCGGTTACCTCCCAGCATCCCTGAAGGAGGCCAGAGTCTCCCCACTTCCGAAGAAAGCGGGTACTGACCCTAAAGTACTAAAAAACTACAGGCCTATCTCTCAACTGCCTTTCCTAAGTAAGATCTTGGAAAAACATGTCCTGAACGCAGTTACCAACCACCTTGAGGAAAATGTGGTTGGTCGTCTGTCTAGCGCTTAGAGACCAGTGGTGATAGGCGCTTTATAAGAACCATATAACATAACATAACATAACATAACATATTGTCACTTTTAACCAGGCCCTATTCATAAAAGGGGTGGGAAATAATCAGGACCAGATTTCATTATAGTACTAACAATGTCAAATGGGATGACAGCTCAAATGGAAAGAATAAAATGAGGAACCCTTACAACATGTGAATGTGAAAACGCAGCCTGTAAGCAAATTATTCCCATGTGAGTGGCTGTTTAACTAGTTGATCATACTTCAGGCTTGCCCAGTCCTTTCTAAAGTTCTAAGCCTGGAGATGATTTAGGAACATAGACGATTCAACATCCCATATGCCTAGGAATTGAAGGATGTGATATGGATTTTTAAAGGATGATACAATTGTTTTGATTGTTTATATAAGATGATTGCTTTTGTGGATTTTCAATTTCAATTATATGTTTAGTAGTTTTGTACAAGGACTTCAGCAACTTCTATTACTTCACTTTGAAATGTTGTGTGGGCGTAAATGTATGTTTATGTATGAATCCTTTATTTTTATATTGGTATCTTTTTGATTATATAGGACACTTGGTGGTTGTTGTTACATTTTGAAGTGTTGTATTTTTTTTATCTTTTAGACAATTTTATTGAATGCTTTATTGATATTTGATAGTATGTATGTTATGCATCTATAATGTAATATCTATTTTATTTCCGAATGATGAGAAATAAATTATTGTTATACAAATATTTTAATAAAGATAACTGTTTATAAATTAGTGTTATGGTTTATTTTATACGTTGTGATTTTCTTTATAGCAATGTGTTAAGAATGCTTTATTAGTTGTGAAGAATGTTACTCCTTCCTAAGTTGCAATCAATCAATTCAAACTTTTTTCGCATACCGAAAGTATGCATAAGAGCAAGATAAAAGCAACATTACAGTAGAATAGGAATTATTATTATTATTATTTATTTAATTTATATGGCGCAACAGCTACCCAATAAGGGTTTCCCGGCGCCTAGACACGAAAACTGAAAAGGGAAGTAATTATTGATTAAAAATCCAAGTCTTCAGTGAACGACGAAAGTGGGGATACAAAGCTCCCCTACGTATGGCAAGAGGAATTGAGTTCCAAAGAGAGGGCCCCAAGACAGAAAAGGATCTGCCTCCCATTCTAGAGAGTCTGAACCTAGGAAATTTTTCAAGTGAGGCAGAGCAAAGATGACGAGTTGGAACATAAGGACAGACAAGAGTCTGTAAATAGTCCGGTGCTAAGCCCCATTTGATTTTAAACATAAAGGCCAGAGCTTTGAACTCGATCCGCTTTTCGATTCGAAGCCAATGCAGGTCACGGAGATGATGGGAGATAGAAGAACATCTAGGAACCCCACACAGGAGTCGGGCAGCAGAGTTTTGTACAAGTTGCAGCCTACGGGACACCGCCTTATTTGCACCCAAAAACAGAAAGTTACCGTAGTCCAGCCGTGAAGTAATAAGAGCATGGACTACGGTTTTTTGGGTGTCTTTGGGCAGCATCCAGATAATTTTGCGCCACCATTTCAAGATGGTAAAGCAGGTGCCTGCAACTTTGATTGCTTGATAATGCATTTTCAAGGAGTCATCAATATAGAAGCCCAGGTTCGACAGGACGAGGAAGAGTACCCAACTCGTTCGGCCAGTGACATGAGCCCCAAAGATCCTTCTGCTTGCCTAGAATAAGGACCTCAGTTTTATTTGCATTTAGCTTTAGATAGTTGTTGTTCATCCAGACAGCGATTTGGCGTAGGCCCAACTGGAGAGCAGAGAAGGAAGAAAAAGAGTCTGATTTAGAAAGCGAGAAAATGATTTGAGAGTCGTCAGCGTATGTAAAAAGAGACAGTCCTGCGTTAACAGCAATGTCAGAAAGAGGCCTGACATACAGATTAAAGAGTAAGGGGCTCAAAATGGAGCCCTGAGGAACTCCAAAAGGTGAAGGAAAGACGTTGGAACTGTCCGACGCAGAAAAGACTTGAAAAGTGCGGTCAGTAAGGAAGGAGGATAGCCAGTCCAAAGCAGAACCGCAAATGCCAAAAGATTTCAGAGTGTTAATCAGGATGGGGGGAGAGATGGTATCGAAAGCCGCGCTCAGATCTAATAGTATGAGCGCGACTGTATCACCAGAATCCAATAGATAGCGCAGTCTTTCTGTGACGCCTAGGAGTGTGGTCTCAGTCGAGAAACCAGCACGAAAACCAGACTGTGAAGAGTGGAGTATTTTATTGTTATCCACAAACTTTGCGAGGTGAGTATGGATATGTCTTTCCAAAGACTTAGAAAAGATAGGTAAGAGAGAAATAGGTCGAAAATTAGACAGGACTTTGGGATCAGCAGCAGGCTTTTTTAACAGAGGGACAACCATGGAATGCTTCCAGACCGGCGGAACAGTAGATGATTGCAAGGAAGAATTGAGAACTTCCATAATAACCTGAAGATGGATGGGATCAAGTTGTTTAATAATGGAAATAGGTAAAGGGTCATTTGGAGAACCAGATTTTATTGTACCAAGAATAGAAACAAAAGACTCCAGTTCCAAAAGAGGCCAAAAGGCCAATTGGGAGGGGACATTTGAATGTTCCTGAAAAGTGTTAGCCAGAATTGAAGGTGACATCAAGCAAGTCAGGGAGGAACTAGCTATTTCTGAATGGATAAGCTCTATTTTGTCTGAAAAAAAATAGCAAGATCCTCACATAAAAGAGGCAGGGACTTCGCTATGGTCTGAGCACCAGCGAGGTTTTTTACTAAGCTAAAACATGTCTTTGGACGATTAGTAGCAGTAGTGATAGTGTTGCAAGTGAATGCAGCTCGCGTAGATTTGCATAGATCATGATAGGTTTTCAGAGAATTTTTATATGCTATTTTCAAATCCGGGGCATAGTTATGACGCCATTTCCTTTCTAATGCTTTGCATTTAGATTTTTCAATTTTAAGACTATCGGTAAACCATGGAGCAGGAGGGTGGTGATAGGTCAATTTTTTCTTGATAGGAGGAAGGCATACATCAACAGCATGGGACAGCCAACTGTGAATAATTTTTGCAGAAACAGGTACCTGCGGAGTAATGGAAGGGGTATTTTCACTTAGCAGATTATTCAGAGTGTTGATATCGATTTTTTTCCAGTCCCTATTAAAAAACATAGACTGGGGGAAGGCAGGAATACAATGTTTTCCATAAAATATGCATAAAAATATGATAAAAACAGCATTACATACAAATATATAAGTACAATGTTTTCGATATTCTATAAGAAAAAATAAACAACTTAAAAGTGGATGAAAACAGTACAAAAGTTCATTTAAAAAGAAATCAGTTATCAAACTTTTCCTATAGTGAGTTTCAGGAAAGTGCTCATCCGGAAACAGACTTCCTCTGTACTCAACATTTGTAAAAATCTTAGGGCAGCCCTGCATTGAACAAAGCAAGACTTTCTAAAAAAAACAGCAGCAGAATATGCTTAGTGTAAAGCCGATAAAAGTTACATAAAAAGATGAACTGGAGCACAAATTGCTCTGAGGTGTGGTCGCAGGCAAAAGAGTCCCAACGGCCCTCTTTGGCAAAACCCAGAGGAAAACAAAACTGGTAGGGAACTATACCAGCCCAAAACTAAATAAAAGTGACTTTTTCCGTTTGCCTATTTTTCAAGTATGGTAAGGCTCCATGCTAAGATTAATTTTTAAATGTACGTAATTATATACAGCAATTTTCAATATACCGTGTTCTCCCTCAATTGTCAACTCTTCTTTAAAAAAAAAGTGATTTCACAGCCCCTGTATCCACATAAGGGAGAGTGGGAAATGAAACAGCTCCAGGCAGACTATATCTATAAAAAGTGATTTGACACAGGCTAACCAAGGTATAGCTGAACCATTATCTAACTGACGACAGTCTCTAATAATATTCCCATTCAAACTCCCCTCGGGGTTAAGCCGTACTGAAGTCCAGAGTAGAATTTGAGCTAGTTTAATATGGTCATCTAAGTGAGCAAGCCCAGCTTGCTGTGGCAGATGAAATGCGAGCTGGAGGAAACCTGGATCAGTAAGCGCCTACAAATTCTCCTCTAGCTTTAAGGTGTTGTTATTACCATGGCCCCAAAATCCTGCACTGTAACAGGGAGTGGAGACAGCCTGGGTCTGGGAGCTTTATATGGATGTGAGAGGAGCCAAAGCCTTGCACCCTACCGGCCAGGGAAGACTCAGTGCACCTGCTGCTCTAGATAGTTTTAAAGTACCAGCTGAGATGTGGCTACCCTGACCCTGAGATATCAAACATTACACCTAAGTAATGTAAGCTATTGAAACTGTCTAAACGTTGGCACCCACATGCTATATGAGGCACCCTGTGTTTGCTAGAGCCACAGAGCATAATATGTCTTACTGATACAATCCAGGTTTGCAATAAATACAACAAATGAATCCACTAACCTAAGGAGTGGGATGGAGGTATGGGCCATGAGGACTGCATCATTCACATACAATGAGGTAGGGATGGCGACGTTGCCTATCTTGGGTACGTCTATTGTGGCACTCAGTAAAGAAGTGTCAAACTATTAATGTAAAGGATAAACAACAGAGGAGCCATCATGCACTCGACAGAAAAAGTGTACTAATGCAACATCAAAGCCCAAATTGAGCAACATCCTCCATAATTTGGTACAATTCACACAATCAAAAGTGGTCGATATATCCATGAACGCTAGGCACAGAGGGCACTGCCTAGCAGTGCTACATTTCCCCACCAAAAACGGGAGTTTCAGGCATTGCTCCACTATACCCAACCGCTCTCTGAAACTGTATTGACTGAAGTGTAGTATGTTATGCTCACGGGTCAATTCCATCATCCGGTTAAAAAATACCCCGCTAATGATTTTTTCTGTGGAATCAGCAAGGGATATGGGACTGTAACACTTAGGTTCTGACTTGTTCCCTTCTTAAAAATTGGCGTAATTGTTGGGAGAAACCAGGACCTTGAAAAATTACGGCAAGGTTGATTTTACCGGTTGTTACAGGATGTTATACAATAGTTACAAAAGAGGCCAATAGCTCCAAGTTGCTCTTAATAAGTTCTATCGAGACCCCATCCAGACTGGGTGATTAGGAATTGGGGATTTCATAAATAGTAGCAGTCACCTCTTCAACCGATGGTGTACCTACCAATACCCTATGAGCTAGCCAGGACCTAAATCATCAACATCAACAGGAGAGCATTATATGCTGCAAAAGTGTTTAAGCCAATCGTTAGCAGTGATAGGGCAACATATTGTATTATCTGGTGCTCCCTTGCCTTATATTGCCTAGGAGTGGACCAGATCTTTTTGATTAGCAGCAGCAGCGAGGCGATCCCAATCCTTATCACTGAGTTCATCCCTCCTTCTTTTAATTTGCTGTCTGTACTGTCTCCTAGCATTCGCCACCTATGCGGGATCCTGGGCTTGGCTAAAACACTTTTCTAAGCTACCTGTTAGCAAGTGAACTTGCGGAATTAAACCAACTGGTAAGCCCATAATTACCAAGTACACACTTAGGACCTGCTGGGATCTATGAAGGCCAGAAATTACTGATCCCTGACTTCAGGATAAGTCACACAGAAGTACTTCAGTCAAGTGTAAAAAGAAGGGGAGAGATCTCTCTCACTCCTCACACTAGCTTCTAGACAGCACCCGTACTTCTTGAGCTAAATAGCTCTATTTACTATTGCTCTCTCCCCTTCTTTCTACACATGGCCAAAGTACTTCTGTGTGACATATAAGCCCATAAGAAGGGACATTTTAATAAGACAGCAAGGCGCCACTCGACAGGAGAAGTTCTCAGGATGCGGTTCCTGATTTATTACGGTCGGAACTGGTAATTGCCCTTAATATAGGGTCCATCTTATCCTGATGTGACTACTTGAAATATTATTATCTGGATTTACCTTGTCTTGGTCAATCGCACCTACGTGAAGCTCACCTTCCTCTCTCAATAATTAAAGTGGACGCGATTCACCATATTCCTTGCTGATTTTATCTGCCGTGGACATACCGGCGTTAAATATTAAGAATGCCTTATTGATGCCCTGAAGAAGTCAATGTGTATGGAGAAAACGTGTCAGCTGTTCAGCTCAACCTGATCGCTTTGAACTTTTTGAATAAAACAAAGACCTTTACGAAACATCTTGGACACAGATCTGATATTTTGATCCTTGAAGAAGTCCATGTGTATGGATGAAACGCATCGGCTGTTCAGCTCAACCTGATCGCTTTTAACTTTTTGAATAAAACGAAGAACTTTATGAAACATCTTGGACACAGATCTGATATTTTGATGTGTGTTTGTTTATCTCTTAGTGGTGATCCTTTTCCTGTGTTAGAAAAAGACAGCATAGCACCTCAAAACGCAGGTTATTAGGGCCATTGGGTACTTCCAAAAGACAGAACAAGAAATAACTCACATGCTGTGGAAGCATTTTAAATGGAAAACTCACTAGGGTTTCAATGCAACCTTAGGCCCTTATCCCAGACCAATGTTTAAAGCATTTAGCAGTATCAAAACAATCAAGATGTCATAAAACAACACAATCAAAATCCCATCAACAATTTCTGAAAATAGAGAAAACTTTAATTAGAAAAATTGCACAAAAATATTAAAATCTAACAAGGGGAACCAAAGATATGAATTGGAAGTCCCATTTCGTGGTTGACCTGGACCTAGGTGTGATTTCAGGCCGACTGTGATGGAGCGGAGATTGGCTACATCAGTCAGGTCATCTCAGTTAAAGTTTTTCCTCCTCCAACAGGGCATGGTTGAAGCCTTTATTAGGCGAAGTCCTCTCAAAGTCGAATAGCCCTTGGTCAAAGTCCTGGTGAAGCTGTTGGTTTTGGTGGGAAAAGCTACAGGCATGAAAATTTAAATTGTGTGCATGCTGAAGTCCTCTCTGTGGTCAGATAATTTTCGGCCATTTGCCTAGTCAAGGTTTCTACTAGCCCAGATGAAATTTAAATTTACTATCGTAATTTGCTAATTTTCCAGAATTTCGCAATGCACTTGTTACACAAAATTGTCAAAATTACACCATGAGGGCCACATTATGTAATTACACCGTTATTGATAGCAAAAGCATAGTGCAGGAGTGCGAGAACAATGCAAACACATACCCTAATTTCTACCTTTGGATTTAGTCTATTTTTTGGAGCTCAAAATCTTCCAGTGGGGCAAGCATGATGCTGCATCTTCTGAAGTCCACTCAGAATGGAATACATTTTCTGTGAAGTTCCGCTGAAGCTTAGGAGGTATTGGTAGTCCAATAGTTTTGAAGTTTGAACTTTTAAAATTTTCTGGAGCAGTTCCTTGTGTTCTATGCTAAGACTCCCAGGACCTTAGAGATAGCACTTAGAGTCCAGGGCTCATTCCAACAGAGGTCACCGGCACGGCCAATTCCCAGTCCACTTGCTATTCGTCAAAAAGGACTCTTGCACCTTGCTGTATCCCTGTAACTGCACAGGAGGTCAGCCAACTTACCATTGAGTCCATTTCTCGATGCTGGGTATAAGTGGAAGTAGGTTGGGCCCTTCAGGTCTCCACACAGGTCACAGACAGCAGATACAATCATGCTCTGTTCATCCACACATTCATATGGCTTCTAAGGAGATGGGGTTGAGGTGCCATATTTGAAAAAGTCACTGGCCAGTGTGTGGGGTGACTCCTGGCCACCCATTCAGCAATTACAAAAAAGGGCAAACCTTCCCACTTTTGCAGTACATCATGTTTGCCATACTGCAGGCTATCATACAGTGCACTATTCTGAGTGAAATCCAGCATGTCAGAAGCCTATTGCCCCTGGAGGAGGCTGGTGACCCACTGAGGAGAATGTCTATGGAAATGATCAGCCCCTCTTCTTTAAGCATACCAAACTAGCTCTCAGACAAGTACCCTTTCCACTAGGCTAGTGCCAAACTGGATACAGCTGGGCCCCAGATAAAAAAAAAAACTTTTCCCAGGTCTTTTTTTGCCGGTGCTATGAAGAGGTAGACCTCTCCTTGTGCTTGTCAAACAAATTAGGCCCATGTATTTTCCTCCACTGTCATTCCAGAGCTGAGATAAGTCACATTCTTCACACCCTGGCCATTACCTCTGCTCTGGGAGCAGTTTTCAAATTTCATTAAGTGAACACACTGTCATGGTAGAGATATAAGTAGGCTAGTGCTAATACACCATCTGGAGTTTCAGAGAGGACAAATATAACATTCTAAGTTACTTTTCCCTGTATATTTATTAAGAATTCCAACTTCACCATCGAATTTGAGTGCTCCATCCAAAATCATAGTGAGATGAGGGCTTATGAGATGCTAAATACATCTAATGTGTCTAGTGTGCATCATATTTCCTAAAGTTATAACTGGCTTTACTGTCTTACCTCTAATGAATTAATAAATCTCAAGGCATTGGAAGATTCCCCCTTTTTATAAAATGATGCACGTTCACTCCTTCCAGGTATAAGGACCTTTTAAACACAACATAATTTCTTAAGAACGTAGGCATTCAGCATTAGAGCGTGTGCTCCCGAAGAAATTATAAAATGGAACATTCTTTTAATCATTATGTTGCAAAGTTAGTTGTCAAGTTCAAAGTTTACAATGTCTAGAATGAATCAGATCATTATGTCGTTTGTCAGAATTGTGTAAACATGGCAAGAAAAATTACAAATTATATTTACGAATGTTTACTTTGCAAAACTGTAGGCAACTCAAAGGAAAAAAGATTAAATGAGAAGGTGCCAGATAATTGCTGCATGAAGAAGAGTTGGGGGCATATTATCAAGACAGGCGATAAAATTATGCTATATGGAATTCCAATTGAAGCTCAGTTTAGATGTCCTTCACATCTAACATGGGCTTCAAATGGAATTCCATAGACAGATTATCAAGCCCATTATCGCCGTTTTAGCGGCAGATAATTTTATCGCCTGTCTTGATAATATGCCCCCTGATTACCATAAACCCTAGTAAAGCATTAGTAAAACACAGACCTGCGTATTATGAAGAATTATGGGGCATATTAACAAGCAACGGGGAAAATGAACACTAAGGACGCTTAGCGTTAATTTTTTTAACACCGGCTATCGCTGGATAATATCGCCTGGTTATCGTGTTATTAACAACGCTAACCGCCTAGGCGATAAAAAATCCAGTGATAGCGGCATTTTGGGAGGTTATCGCTGGTAATGCAGTGATAAAACTACACGGATAGGGATATCCTTGTTGATAGCCCATTGTGGTAAATAAAATTCCTTTACCTGGACTGAATTTGATACAGAAACATAATAAAATAGCTCAGTAAAATGAGAGGCAGAATCCGTGGTATTAGAGGTTCGGAATGGGCTTTATTCCAATAATCGATTATAATCGGTTGCTCCAAGTTCCATCACCACGGGGGTTCAGGAAGTGAAGTACATACATTATTGACATGAAATGACTTTTATAGATCATACATTACAATGAAGCGAATACAGTAGGCGTAACAATTGATAAGGAAAAATGACGATTTGTCTGCGTAACCAAAAATGGGTGGAACAAGGAGTAAAAAGGAACGTAATTGGTTATGATGTCACATGTAGGTGGATCTATAAGATAATACTTGTCATAGATGCGCGCGCAGCAGCATGACGTGTAATTGACGTGTAACTAGGGGGTGAAGGGGACTTGACATTTAGCTCTACATGTGGAGACAAGAAGTCTGGGGGGTCAAGTCAACCTAATCCCAAATCATATCTAACATCCTATGTTTAAAGAACTATGTTATCCATAAAAGAAGGACTCTCGGACAGAATCTGTTCTATACTGACTGTGTGTGCGTGTACAAGCGTCTAAGTGTCTACACTAAATGCGAGGGGGTAGAAATATTCCATGGTAACAGGACTATGAATTACTTGCATGAGGACCGAGAAGCCGGGCCTTTTGCTTGGTAACTGGAAGAATGTTTACTTAAACTACTAGGCAGGAATGCATCGGCTGAGGGGGAAGCAGATAATTCGAAGGTGAAATACAGTTCTTGGCAGAGAATAGGCTGATGTCAGGCTTCGTGAGCCGCGCAGAGAATGAGACAAAGTTCATGGTCACAGATGCAGGCTCGAACTGGAGTTTTCAGAGGCAGAGAGCAAGAAGAGTTTGATGACAGAATCTGGGCCTACTTGCCTGGACTGTAAAATGGCATAAGTGAACCATATAAAGCCGGTGACCTTTCATACTTAGGAATGGAATATCCGGCCTATTCATGGCGGATCTGACAGAGGACATGTTGACGGTGGACGCACATGTATTTGCGTCTTCATAACTGGAACTGGAGGGAACATACATGTACTTGTGACATGCTCATAGAACCATTGGGGTCCAAGATAGGGGACATAACTGACCAGAAAAATCCATATTTCCACAGTCCCTCCTTGTCCCCTACTTGCCCGTTAAGAGATATCAATCTTCATTAATCCATTGATCTGTTCATATAACATCATTTGTTCTTCTTTCTTCTTCCGTGACGAATGAAATCTTGGTGGTGGAATACACGATGTGGCACACAGACCACAGATCGCTGGTCCACATTGTAGACATAGACAGCAACTGAATAGTATGAGAAGGCCAATACCTAGGAAGGATAGAACTCTCCATCCCCAGGCTGATATCACACTCCAAAACCAACTGGACCAAGTCCAAGTGCCTGGGTTCTGGTGTATCTGGTTTACAATCTTATGAAGGCGAGTTATGGCTTTATATACTGATGGCGAATTTTCTGGTATGAATACGCAGCAGCTTGATCCGATGACCCTACAAGCTCCGCCCCTATCAGCCAGGATGACGTCGAGGACAAGACGATTTTGAAGCACAACAATCCGCATAGCAGACTGCTCTTCTGTTAAATTGCCTAGGGCGGAAATAGTTTCATTCACTACTGCTTCAAGGGTTCTAGTTAATCTACGTATCAGTTTACTATTAGTAACAGTACCTATATAGGGAAAGATGCCTTTATTGAAATCTGTGTATTTTTCCCATGCTGTTTCAGTGTAATCGACAATTGGGAGATCTCTCCGCTCTCTGTTGTGTACTAAATGAATATTTCTGTAATAATCCGGAGGAGCTAGAAAAACAGGTGGCAAAAGGAATGCAATGTAGCAGGTACCATCCCAATCTAGAGGTAGACGCATATATGCAGTCTGACCACATATAAAGTAGGAGTGGTGATAAGCTCTAAATGAAGATTTGCCTTGATCACTGAATTCTACTATAGTAGTGCATTTACTATGGCCCATATGTATGGAACCAACCTTTCTTACACATAATTCCCCTTTTGCTGGGAATACTGACATGGTGGGTAAGACTAGTTCAACTTCGGATATGACATTTAGAATCATGGGATTAGGTGTAAAATTACCTAATCCATATACTTCATTTTCTAGATTAGTTCCTGTTCTTTTGGGGCGACCCTCCTTGTCAGGGTAGCAGACCTTGAGTAAAACTAGGTTCAGATTTCCCCATACCCACTGACCTTGGTAAACAGCTGTGTCTGAGTCTATGGAATTGATTAAACTAAACCATGCTCCACAGGAGCCGTTATGTGTAAATGGGTGTGGAAAGAATGGCAGGACTCCTTCATAATTCTGATAGGGAGGGAGTCGACCACACACCCAACAATTAGTGGCATTACTGGTCTGATGGGAATGATGTAACATACTAATGAAAGTGTTATTGCGCAGCGCAAGTCTATAAGACAATTCATGCGGAGGTAAGTCACTAAAAGAATGTTCAGCAGTAACATTATAAACATGTCTAGAAATAGGGTAATATATGTGCAACAATATGCTTGCAGTAATTATTAAAAGACTCAAGAAAAACAAGATTATTAATGTCACTATGCAATGGCTACGCAGTGATTTACAATACGCCTGTTGTTTCATCATTTTTCGCGACTGTCCATGATTCAGGTCTAGAGGATACATGTCAGAGACAGATTCAACCGCTTCACCTAGGAGAGGACTTAAACAATCAAATCGTCTGACGTTCTAGGCCTCAATTTAACTTTATAGAGTTCGGTTTCAGTTTTTTCAACCACAGGAAGTTTTGAATCAGTCTGTGAGGGAGTGCAGGGCACAATGTCTATATCCGAGGATTGTCCATGAAATTTCTTGATATGACTTGAATGAATCCAGCCCTTGCGGCCCTCGATCTTCACGGCTGTTCTTGTGGTCAGCAGAACCAACTTGGGTGTCTTCCACCTGGGCTCCAGCTGAGTCTTTCGGTCGAAATTTCTCACAAATACGATATCACCCGGAACTACGTCATGGGGTTTCACCTCAGTGTTGTCGGGAAATGCTGCAGCAACCTGTGAACGACAAGATTGTAGTGCAGACATCAAGGAAGCCAAGTAATCTGTCAGCATATTACAGTCAATATCAGTTATTTTGCGTGGTATGGGCGTCCCCCACATATTTGGTGGTCTGCCGAAGATCACCTCATACGGGGATAGCCCTGTTCGAGAGTGTGCTACCATTCTCATGTAAAAGAGTGCAACTGGTAATGCTACTACCCAGTCGACACCTTTCTCTCTGCATATTTTGGACAATCTGATTTTCAGTATCTGGTTATGTCTTTCTACGAGACCTGCTGCCTCGGGGTGTCGGACACAGTGGAATTTCCACTGATATCCTAACAGAAGTGAAACATGTTTCATTAATTCGGATGAGAACGGCTGGCCGTTATCTGAGTAGACAACACGTGGTAAACCGTATCGTGGGAAGAATTCTCGAACCAACTGTTTGGCAGTAGTCGGGGCAGTGTAATCTGAAACCGGGTATGCCTCCGTCCAACGGGACAGAGCGCAGACGACTACGAGAACGTATTTGAATCCTCGACATCGTTCCATCTGGATATAATCCATCTGGAGCACTTCAAAAGGGTGATCAGGAGGATGAAATCCACCCTGTTCTACGGGAACGCTTTTTCCTGGGTTAAACTGACAACAGATCATACAGGTACGGACTTTTTGCTTTGCTGCTGCTCGTAAATGTTTATTGAACCAAATGTGTTGAATGCTGTCTAGCATAGCTTTTTCTCCGAGATGTGCTGGACTATGTGTAGTGTTAATTATAACTTGGACCATTGAATCAGGAAGGAACCATACAGACTTTTCCTTCATCATCCATCCTTGGTCCGTTTGGATCCCTCCTAATTCAGTCCATTTCTTTATTTCGTCTTGTGTAGCATGTGTCTGTATGTCAATTACGTCAAGAGTAGGATCTTTAACTGTCATACAATGTGTCGGCATCGGGACTATTGTCTTTGTCATGTCGGGGGTTTGAGTTTGAGCAGTCTGTTTAGCTGTTCTGTCGGCTAGATCATTGCCTTGGGAAATGATATCAGTAACCTTCGTATGAGCCTTACATTTCATAATTGATATTGCAGTGGGTCGATGTATTGCATCTAATAAAGCATGAATGAGGGGTCCGTGCTGAATGTGGGCACCGTGGGAAGTTAAATAACCTCTCTCTCGCCACAGCACGCCGAAGTCATGTACAACTCCGAATGCATAACGTGAATCAGTGTATATGTTGACTTTTTTATTCGTGGCTTGAATACAGGCTTGTGTCAGAGCGATGAGCTCTGCGGCTTGAGCTGACAAAGTATTTATACGATTAGTTTCAATGACTTCAGTATCTGTTGTGACTGCGTAAGCGGCCACTGACTCTCCTGTACTTGTTCTCATACATGAACCATCTACATACAACGTCAGGTCTGGATCTGACAATGGGACATCGGTTAAGTCTTGTCTAGGTTTCGTCGTTATTGTAATAACGTCAATACAGTCATGAGCTAGTGGGTCTGTTCCGGTTACTGGCAAAAGTGTGGCAGGATTCAATGTGTTACAGCGTCTGATTTCTATATGTGGCTGAAACAATGTAAGTTCATACCCTGTAAGTCGTGCTATAGTCAGGTGTTGTGTTTGCGTTCTATTTACAAGGACCTTTACTGCGTGTGGTACTTGAACTGTCAATGGATGTCCTAACACTATGGCATCGCTTTGTCTGATTGCTAAAGCTGTCGCTGCCACTGATTTTAGACATGCAGGCAAAGCCTGAGCTACGGGATCTAATGTACTAGAAAAATAAGCACATGGTTTGTGTGCTCCTGCTTGTTCCTGTGTGAGTACTGACAAGGCAGTACCTTCGCGTTCTGTAACAAAAAGTGTAAACTGTTTTCTGTAACATGGTGTTGCTAAAACAGGTGCTTGACATAAAGCTTTCTTTAAGCTTTCAAAGGCGTGTGTATGTTCCTGAGTCCAAGGGAGAACAGTCGATGTGGCTGCCTCCTGTGTTGTCAACTGAATGAGTGGTTTTGCTAGAAATGCATACTGAGGGATCCACTGCCTACAGTATGAAGTGAGGCCTATGAAAGCCCGTACTTCCTTTTGTGTCTTGGGCATTGGCATGTTAGCTATTAACTGAATGCGGTCGGGTGTAAGCTGCCTTCCCTCCTTGGACAGCGAGTGTCCAAGATAAACAACTCGCTGGACACAGAATTGCAGCTTAGAAGGGGACACCTTGTGCCCCTTTTCGGCTAGAAATTTTAAAACTGTCAGTGATGCTTTTTCACATTCTGGTTCGCTTCTTGCGGTGATCAGCAAATCATCGACGTATTGGAGCAGAGCAGTGTTAACTGGCATGTGGATACTATCTAGTTCTCGTTTCAGTGCTTGGCTATAGATGCTGGGGCTTTCTGTAAATCCTTGAGGTGCGCGTGAGAATTTAAAGCTACGTCCATTTAAACTAAATCCGAACAAATATTGGCTTTCCGGATCTATTGGGACGCTGAAAAAAGCATTCTTGAGATCAATTACAGTAAAGAATGTTGCTTCGGAATCAATGGCTGTCAGTAATGACGAGATATCTGGGACCACAGGGAATTGTGGCACAATGCATTTGTTTAACTCGCGCAGATCAATAACCAATCGATAGACTGGCGGGGCCTTTGGATCTGTTCGTTTAAGAATCGGAATTATCGGTGAATTACATACATTGGAGTCTGTTTCCACAACTACTCCTTGGGCAATGAGCTCGTCAATGATTTGCAGTAAAGCCACTACAGCATCTGGTGGTAACTTGTATTGTCGCATTCGTGGTAGCACCACTCCTGCCTTTAATGTGACTCGATATGGTGTAATATTCATGCGTCCAACATCAGTAGGGCCTTGTGCCCATAGATGTGTAGGTAATGTCTGTAGTCGGGGATCCATGTCTCTAGACACATAGTGACCTTTAAAATCACGTAAAAACAACCTTACTCCTTCCGGAGAACAACATATTATGGCTCCTAGAGCTTTCAACGTTTTTATTCCTAGCAAGTTTTCTGGACATGATTTAGTAAGCAATAAATCTGTAGTTCGGGTCAGAGGTCCTATCGTAAGTGGCAGAGGTTGTGACACTTCATTAACAATAGGTTTTCCTGAAAAACCAAGGGAAATATTCTGTGAGCCTGAGAGGGGTGCCCCTGGAACTTCACTACGTTTTATGGTCGTTCGACTTGCCCCTGTATCGAGTAGAAATTTTCTATCTTGGCCTAATAATTCACTATGTACATAAGGTCCTTCTTGATCTACTGGGATTTCAATAAGGGGTAAATCAACTTCCCTCTCTAGGCTAGTTCATGCGTAACGCTGATACTCAGGATATTCATACTGTGCGGTCTGATACATTTGTCGTGTTGTTGTCTGTGTGGCAGCAACAGGCAACGGTGGTGCAGCTTGCACAAACTGTACCGGCTGTTGTGCGGCTGGCATGGCCTGGGCATGCTGCAGAGCTCCTTGTTCATTCTGATCTTGTCTAAGTGGCCGTGATCTTTCTTGTGTTTTACCTATGGCGATATTATGTTTTAAAACTGGACAATCGTGTACGTAATGACCTGGCTTTTTACAATAATTGCATGTCCCTTTTACAGGTCCTGCTGAATCGGAATGTGTCATACCCTTTTTATGTCCTTCAGCTGGAACTGTCTGGGAAACTAGCATTTTCATTTTCGTGTCTTTCATGCGTCTGTGTTCATGTTCTTGTTCCTCTCTAATTCTATTGTGATGGTACTGTAACATTTGTAACATTTGTGATGGAGTGTTACCTTGCCAGGTACTCTCGAATTTTAATACTCTATTCTTTACTGGGGGCAGGGCATTTTCTACTAATTTTGTTACAAACAGATGTGGGTATGATTCGCTACTTGCTTTTATGCCACTATTTATACCAAAACATTTTTCAAATCGGGCATAGTAATCACTAGTGTCTTCATCTTGCTTCTGTTTACAGGCTGAAATTGTACCCCAATCTTCCTTTTTCGTAGTTAATAAACGTGGCAGTACCTGTACTAATAAACCTGGTAATGCCTTAGTTTTATCCCCAAGTCCTGCTCCTGCAGTTCGGGCCTTTTCTTCTGCTTCTAACACTGACCATTCTATCTTTTGGTCTCCTACCTCCCACTCTTTTTCCTTGAGTTTCTCATAAATACCAGCAGGCATCAATACCTTTAATATTGTCATAATGTCGGGATAGGTATACTCTCCCATGAGTAACATGTCCTTAATTTCTCGGTGAAAACCCGCTGGATCTTTGTCATGACTGGGTACCACTTTTTTCATTTGTAACAATTCTATTTTTGATATGGGCGTATATACAAATACGCGCTTAAACTCGTTGTCCTCGCCTTTTATTGGGTGCACTTCTCGTAAGGGATTCTGTCTATCCATGTGATACGTGGTTCTTTCCTTGACGGGCAATGAGACACGGTCTGAACATACAAAAAGAATATACTGCTTTCTTGATTCTAGAATTTCTTTAATTAATTTAGTACCTGAACCTCTCCATTTATTCATAAGCAATTCGGTCAATATGTCAGGTAAGGGACCAGGGTCCGAATGCTGACTCCGATATAGTATAATGAGTTGTGGAATCATATAAATCCCAGCTAACCTCTGTTCGTCTGGGGTGAGATTCAAAAATGTGCGTGCTACTGTATCATCACTATATTTTCCGGGACTGTCCACCCAATGGACAGCTGCCCTGGCTAAATCTTGTTCATCCATAGAATCGAGAAAATGATAACCCCTCCGTTCTTGGAGTAGTTTGTCGGCGGTTTGGAACGAATGCTCGTTTGACCTTATATTAATTATAGGTATTTGGAAATTCCTGTTATTATCTGGACATATCAGACGTATCGAGTCAGTAAGACATCTATTACTATTACAAGATCTTCCTCTACCTACATAGGCTATGGTGTCCGACTGTCCTGTGGGCAGTCCTGACCCTTCTTCCTCGCTTTGTTCGAACTCGTCTACCTCTAATCTCTCTTCGTGTAGGCGTTCTATTTCTTTACGGATCTTTCGGCACATGGCTATTATACAATTCTGTTTATCATGTCTCCCTTCTGATATATTCTGGCTCCATCTTGTAAGAATTTGCATTGCTTCCGGGTCTACCCCCGGTCGGTCTTGATTTCTGATCACACAGTTTATGAGGAAACGTAACAGTTCCCCCTGTATCTCTACTTTCTGGTATTCCATAGCTCTGTTAATACATTCTGGATCTCGCCCTGTTTGGACAAAATGATATATTTTATCTAGATGCGCAGTCATTCCTGGTAACTTTCCTAAATACACTGCGGCTCGTCTGATACGCAATGATGCCAGGGTCATTTCGTCCTCTTTACCGGGCACAGGGTCATATCTGCAATCTATAAGAAGTTCCTTCAGCGTACGGGCACTTATGAGTTTGGGTGTACGTGAATGTGCTGACTCTTGAAAAGTACGTTTATTTATTCTGGGTGGCGTAGAAAAAATGTTGCTAGCACCTCCCGTAGCCCCATCTGGGGTGTCGGGCGTGAAAGGATTCGTCGAACGTGACACAGCAACTACAGGTGTGGACACAGCTATAGAAGTAGCTGTAGGAGCGGATGCAGAAACAGATGTGCTTGCCGGAACTTGTGACTCGATTTGTTGCTGTAGGGATACGGGCACTGGATCTTGGCGTTGAACCTCCCTGATATGCGGTCTATGTGGGGCGGAATTTGCATACTCGGGAGCTGCGTCATCTAAATATGAGGAAAGAAAAACATCTTCTGCGGTTCTAGGATGCCCCTTAGGATGTACCTTTATTGGGAACAATGGGGGTTGCAAGTCTTTCGGTATTTCTGGAGTAGCCTTAGGTAATCCTTCGGCCAGAAGGGGATACATACCATTCATAAGGGCATTTCTTTGCCTATCTACTTGTTCTGATTTCACTCGGATACCTTCCTCAATTAATAGATTCTCTCGAACTTTATTTGAACTTTCTTTATTCTTTTCTTCCTGTCTACGTGCTTTTTCTGTGCGTCTATGAGATTCTTTACGCCATAACTCAACGGCGTCTTTCTGTGACTGTCTGACCTTCCTTTTCCATAACTCTTCCTCAACTTTCATGATGCACTCTGCATCCCAGGTTCCCGCTGTGGGCCACCTCTGACTTTCTGGTAATCCCTTGGTGTAGTCTACCCATAAATCAAGAAATAATATAGCATCTAAGCCATGTTTGTGATACATAAAGTGCCCTGGAGTGTCCCTAGGAGGAATAGGAACGGCTTCTTCGAGAACCCCTTTTCTAGTAGTGATCTGTCTTAATTTCGAAAAGAGCGGCATATTGAGAACTGACCTTATACTTGATTTTGACCAACTGACCTGATACTTGATTTTGAACAGACTTAATACAATAAACACGATAATGAACAGTCATTCATACCACAATATGCAGGACGTTTTTAAAACATTTAAACATTAAACATTAAACCTTTAACTGAAACAACAATGATGATTGTCTGCATAACTAATCACCAAGCTTAATTCTTGACAATAACTAGATACTTCGGAATACTTGATATACTGCTAAACAGTACAGATACACTGCTAAAACAGTGCAGACCGGATTTGTGTACCCAAACCCGTCTTGACCGGCACAACCTATGTGCACGTCAGAAATGCCTCCCCAGCAATGGTACTCACCGGGTAGCTTCGGAAACGGAAGGCCTCGGTAACTTGAACTTGAACCGGACTGGACTCGACTCGACTCGTCGGACACTGGGCTTGACTTCGAACTGGTGGGTCTCTGTATACCTCGGATCTTGCTCTCTCAGCTAGGCTCTGGTCGGGATACTTCGCACTTCTCACCGCCTCGTCTGGGTGTTGATCGCAGCCTCAGTCGCCCCCGCTTGACCGGAGGGAGATACAGGAAATCCTGCTGGTACGCGTTATTGTCCGTCCAGCTGTGGCAGGAGACCGGGCCTGCAACTCACCGCCGGCGCGTGAGATGAGAAAGTGTCCCTGTTCGGGCGCCATTCATGTGGTAAATAAAATTCCTTTACCTGGACTGAATTTGATACAGAAACATAATAAAATAGCTCAGTAAAATGAGAGGCAGAATCCGTGGTATTAGAGGTTCGGAATGGGCTTTATTCCAATAATCGATTATAATCGGTTGCTCCAAGTTCCATCACCACGGGGGTTCAGGAAGTGAAGTACATACATTATTGACATGAAATGACTTTTATAGATCATACATTACAATGAAGCGAATACAGTAGGCGTAACAATTGATAAGGAAAAATGACGATTTGTCTGCGTAACCAAAAATGGGTGGAACAAGGAGTAAAAAGGAACGTAATTGGTTATGATGTCACATGTAGGTGGATCTATAAGATAATACTTGGCATAGATGCGCGCGCAGCAGCATGACGTGTAATTGACGTGTAACTAGGGGGTGAAGGGGACTTGACATTTAGCTCTACATGTGGAGACAAGAAGTCTGGGGGGTCAAGTCAACCTAATCCCAAATCATATCTAACATCCTATGTTTAAAGAACTATGTTATCCATAAAAGAAGGACTCTCGGACAGAATCTGTTCTATACTGACTGTGTGTGCGTGTACAAGCGTCTAAGTGTCTACACTAAATGCGAGGGGGTAGAAATATTCCATGGTAACAGGACTATGAATTACTTGCATGAGGACCGAGAAGCCGGGCCTTTTGCTTGGTAACTGGAAGAATGTTTACTTAAACTACTAGGCAGGAATGCATCGGCTGAGGGGGAAGCAGATAATTCGAAGGTGAAATACAGTTCTTGGCAGAGAATAGGCTGATGTCAGGCTTCGTGAGCCGCGCAGAGAATGAGACAAAGTTCATGGTCACAGATGCAGGCTCGAACTGGAGTTTTCAGAGGCAGAGAGCAAGAAGAGTTTGATGACAGAATCTGGGCCTACTTGCCTGGACTGTAAAATGGCATAAGTGAACCATATAAAGCCGGTGACCTTTCGTACTTAGGAATGGAATATCCGGCCTATTCATGGCGGATCTGACAGAGGACATGTTGACGGTGGACGCACATGTATTTGCGTCTTCATAACTGGAACTGGAGGGAACATACATGTACTTGTGACATGCTCATAGAACCGTTGGGGTCCAAGATAGGGGACATAACTGACCAGAAAAATCCATATTTCCACACCATGGTGGACTTAGCCATGTAATCCACCTCCCATTGCGCAGCTTTTTGTCTCTAACAGGGTTAGCGTGAAGCTTGATAATAGGAGAAATGTCGCTTAGCGACATTGCTCCTATTATTTTGCTCTGGAACGCCCACTTTGCATCTCATTAGAGATGCAAAGGGAAGCGTAGTGAAAAAGGGTGCTAACATGCAATTTTGCTGATAATTTTAACGCCGTTTGTTGATAATATGCCCCTGTTTTCCTAAATATGGAATATTGGACCATGTGCTTCTGCCAGGTCATATGGAGAAATGAGCCAATGTGATTGACAAGAATTGTTCTGGAATATATCTATGCATTTCTCTCTGGCCGTGGTCAACAGGTCGAAATTGACTCGTGGAATGACTTTGACAAACCATTCAAGGCCCCCTCACCAATTCCCGCAACCGCCACTACTGTTCAATATTAACATACGACCCCCTATGTGCATGTTATGAGTCATTGAGTGAAATACTATAGGTGAAAATATCCACCTCCTAATGAGTACAGCTACTAAATAAAAGTGTTAAAAGCAGAAAGGTCCAGTAGCTTGAATAATCACATTCACCTACAGGATTACTACTTTACATGGGTGTAGAATTCCGATTTTTAGGACTTCTGATATATGCTTGTATGTTTGATTTTCACAAGAGAAAATTGACTTGTTACATGATTTCTCTTCTTTTTTAAAAGAGGAAAACAAAATCCTTCAAAAGAATTTCATTTCGCATTGTGATGTAGCTGTGTTGACAGCTGTGCATTATTAGCAGCAATATTTTCGTAAGCTTAGTGCCTACTGAGGGCGGGTTTGACAGCACTCATTTTCTCTGCCTGGGTCCACATGGTGCATGTGGACGAGGATAATGTGCAATGGCCTTAAACACAAAGAAAGAAAAGCTGGACATCTGGCTTTTTTTGTTTTCCAATTCTTGGTTTGTAAGTTTTTTTTTCAGTACAAAAATATATGCAGAAGGGGCACTTTAAATATGGGAACCATTCAGCAAACTTGCCACGATCTCAAAGGCGCTGTCAATGTGACGGAGGTCCCTAGTCTCAGTCCCACTGATGAATAGACCGACCACCTGCCAGGGAAAAAATGACCCATTCTGTCTACATTAATGAGGCAAATGTGGCACTGTTACTGGAACTGGTAAAGGAAACAACCAAAAATATGAAAGCAGAAAAAAATATGCCTAAGGAGAAGACAGAGAGTGCTATAGCAGGTGTGAATGGCACACCTGAAGGAGGTGAACATAGTAGCAAAGACGCATGGCAGTTCAGCTTAGCCTTCTCTGCCAAATCACATCTAGCAATCCACTGTCATACAGAATACGACCACTAGCTTGCTTCATTGACCACGTGCAACCATCAGTTAATATAGCGCAATGAGTTACAGTACGCGGGAGCTGCTGTGGTCTAAGTGCAACTGGGAGCTCTAAAGTATGAATCCTGGCAGCACTTACTCATCCATTATGTTTCGGTAACTGACATCTTCCACAAAAATCTTGAGCTCACAACAGTAGATTCCTTTAGCATCAAGAGTAAGCTATGGTCTCTATGGTAAGAAGGAAAACTGGAAGTGTTTTCTCACCTCCCCACTGAGTTGTGGTCTAGTGAGGAAAATGTTGCGAAATAGGTACGCTCGCGGAGTTTGCGGAGTTTTCTGCACTCCGCGGAGCTCACGGAGTGCAGAAGACTCCGCTTCGCGATGTGCAGCGGAGATTTTTCCCCACTTGCAATCGCGAACGGTAAGTTCATGATTGTTTGCGAGTGCGAGCTACCACTCAGGTAGAATTTCTACCCAAGCAGCAGGAATACCAGCATGAACTGCAGTTCGCACTGCACTCTGCCACTCACGGAACTTTGCAGAGTTTTTTGTAACTTTGCGGAGTTCCGTGTAGCAAAACTCTGTGAACTACGCCCAGCAAACCTATTAGAGAGAAAGCAGAGACAGTTTATAGCACCACTCTGACTCATCACTCTGTTTGGTGCTGACAACTACTGGATTTTAGTGACTATATCTCTGTAGAGAATCATCACAAACATCATAACAAATGATATACCTCAAGCAAATATATTTGTATTAAAACAAATCCCTTCTGGCTAGTAGGCTTTCTTACCCTCTGAGAGGCAGATCTGCGGTAATTGTCCTGTCGTACTCTGAGGGGGGCAGAAAAACTGAAATATATTATCTGCCCAGGGGGCTGCTCCCCCATCCCTGGTGACTAGTGAGTGGATCTGCGCTTGGGGCTCGGTCTCCAGTGGCAATCCTCAAGCTGGGATCCACTGGGCAGAGGTACTGTTAGAAAGTGGAGACTCTCTACTTTCCAACAATACCTCTCCCAAAGTGCTCTGGGCTGAGAGATGCCCCCCAGCACTAATTCAGTGAAAGTAAAAGGAGACCATCGACTCGTTTTTACTTTCACTTTTACTTCAATTATGTCAGCGAGCGCACCCTGCCCGCTGACCTTGGCTGCAGTAAATGGATACAAACAATCAGGCTTCTCTGCAAGCTTTTCCCAAGCAGCCTGAAACTAAATAAACCGGAGGGGCCTTTAACCCCTTGTGTGCCCCGCCCTTTCCCCGCCCTGTGCCGGGCGTTGAATTAGCGGGCGGGGTTCATGACGAGATAGTCTCGTCATGGGCACAGCGCAACCGCGGCCCATGACGAGACCATCTCGTCATGGGCACTCAAGGGGTTAAACCCTCCCCAGTGTCTGCAAATGACCAACACTCACAATGGGGAGTTAGTGGGTGGCAGCCATTAGTCGACGGCTGCACTTATGATGTTAAGAAATCTTTAATTTGCAGTTTTTTTAAAATTTGCTCCTCATCAGGAAGCCCCCTTCTTCTATCAAAATCGGTAGTTTTAATAAAAGAGTTACTGCAGGCAAGGAGTGGAATTAATCCGAAAATAAATAGGAACATAGATAAACAGAATCTTCACAATGTTGTACCTGGCAACAAATGCAATGAGTAGTTTATTCCAAATGTGAATTATTGCCATGAAGGTTTTCAACAAAAGTGCCTAATTAATTGTTTGTTATTCTTACTCCAATATACAGCACTGAAACCAATGTGAGAGTATGACCAGGCCGTATTGGGATTGATAAATATCATAGTTTTAGAGGCCTTCATGTGATACCGAGAAATAAATGCAAATTGTTTTTCAGTCCTTTATATAACATTTCCACACTCTGAGAAGAAATCACCTTGTCATTTGTGTATACTACTGCTTTGAATTGATATGTATTAAAATTCAAAAAGCACATCTGTCACCATGAGGGCAGTACTTCACTTAGCTGCTCATTTTGCACAGGTCAAAAAAAATTTGCAAATTTTTCCTTTTATTTGCACCCTAGAATGCTTTCCCACCAAAGCAGGAGCCCAATTGAAGATTGCTTGTATTACCCATTTACCCATAAAGCCTTTCTTCCACCATGCCACACTTTCCGTCTTGGTTGAAAAATTGAAAATCTCTAGCGCCCAATGGTGATCGAGAACTGCTGAAGTACTCCCCCTGGATCATACAACATTCAGGTAAGAACACTTCATGAAACAAGTATTCTTTGGCTGTGCAAAGAGGATTTGGAAACTTCCTCCCACCAGCTCTTCTCACTACCTTGAGTCTTGCCACATTTTAAAAGGATCTCAAAATCCGTCTATTTAAGAGACACCTTGATAGAAGCTTTGATCACTTCTCTGCATCCTCTTTTGATTTATCCAATCTATCGATATACAATCTGCCAGACCTTTCTCCCCTGATTCGAAATGCTGGGTCGTTGGGTTTTCTTGGTTGCTAATTTCATGTTGATTGATATTCTTCTTCTTCTTCTAGCTCTTTTGTAATGTGCTCTGATGCCCTTGGGTCAAGTTTGTACTATAGAAAACAACAATAATAAATAACAGAGATAAATACAATACTATTAAAATTGATAGGATTTATTCTTCTACGGTTTATGATATGTGAGAGGTAGCAATCCAGGTATAAAGAATATAACCGGGACGCAGGGTAGCCTTGCCACAGGCACTTAGTAATCTAGATCTGGTCACACCTATAGAAACAAATCTTGCTGTTATGGCACAAAAAGACAATTGCAAAAGTGTGATAAATACAAGATCAAACCACATCTGTGTCACGATGGCCCTTAAACAATGCCAGGAGACTCTAGCTAATACATTTGCAGCATTGAAAGGATCATACAAACCATTTTTAGGTAGCATCAAATAAAGCGATGGCCATTTTCTTATGCTCAGTAGTATCTTGGCCAGGTATAAAGCCATTATGTTTTTCTAAGCCTCATTAATGGATACCAATATCCCATGAGACAAAAAGCAATGACATATAACCCAAATGATTGGATACAGGTAGACTTAAAAGAGTTAAATAAAGTGATAAAAACTAAAAACAAAATATGCTTATCATGCCTGGTAAAAATGCAAAGATGTCAACAAAATTCCTAGTCTTAAAGAGTAGAGTTCACAACTAAAAAAGAAAGCAGTCTTATGAGCCACATATAACTAATTTTCTGATAGAATTCAAAAGGCCAGCAATTGCACAAGAGATTTTTTAACTCTACTTACATTTCTTATGAATATTGAAGATCCAATGATGGCTGAAGAACAAACCCTGATCACCTCTGCCATGTAGACCATCCACTATGGGCCCAATCTGACCCTTGTTACACCATGCCTTCACCAAAGGACTCGTCCTCTTGAATAACACTCTCAACACATGAAAAAAAAAGTTCACAGCCTGCATGACTAAAATTGCTAATTGGATGGAAACCAACTGTCACAAAATGAACTACGACAAGAAAGAAGTAGTGATCTTCAGCAAGAACACTTCACCATGGGACACCAACTGTTGGCTTGCTAAACGCAGACCCACATGCAGAACCCACGCCAGGAACCTGCACATGGCCACACAATCTGCTTCCTTACTCTGAAGATGCGAAGGAAAATCTCCAATTGGCTCTCAAGCAACACTACAGAAACTGTCACACATGCCCTAGTCACCAACACGCTGGACTACAAGAACAAGCTCTGTGCCAGAATCACCAAGCAACTCCCTAGAAGGCACCAAACCATCCAGAACTCAGTGGCCAGACTCATCCTTAAGATCATACACAGAACTCACATTGCACCACACCTCAGGAAGGTGCACTGGCTCCTGATACACAAACATAGTCATCTGAAAGTCCTCACAGACATTCCAGGCAATACACAACTTATGTCCCACCTACCTAAACAATAAAATTTCCTCCCACCAACTCCGTAGACTCCTCTGCTCTGCAGGGCTCCTACTCGCACAACTACCACACAAAAACAGAACCTGATCAGGAGGAGTAGTGTTCTAAAGTGCGGAATGGGCTCCCACTCTATATCAGAGCTGTCTCCTCTTTTGTTGGATTTCACAAGAAGCTGAGGACTTGGCTGTTCAAATATGCAATCTACCACAGGCAGGGCTAGCCACACACACACCTGATCAGCACCAGGAAAGTATCATGGGTTATTGTGCATTTTTAAGTACATATAACACATCATGCTAATTGGAATTAATGACAGAAAATATAAATCCAATTGGATTATATTTTGGTAATCCATATTCAGGGCATGGTATTTATGTCAGTTGATATTTCTGTAGCCATTATTTTCACATTTACAACACAACAGAGGATTGTTCCTGATGCATCATTATTCCATGATAGAACTAGGTTTAATCATTATTGCCTTGTAGTGAATGTTCTTCATCAAGGAGGAGTTTGTCACAGTTTGTAGAAATTATCAAAGATATTTACCCTTTGATCATTGATCCCTTTGGCTTCTCTTGTCTCAATGCCTTCATAGAGGCAGTATCCAAGGAGTTATTGGCTTTTGAAAATGTGATATCAGTAACAGAGGTTTTGTGATAAACTACTGGAATACTGCTGGTGATTGAATTAATAGACAGTTGCATATGATATCTCTTTCCGTCTCATTATTAAAAACTTGAATTTACTTGTCCAGACTAGAAAAAAACTGTTGTTGAAATGTATGTGTTATGGCTTTTCCATGCATTGAGATATTGTTACATACAACTCTGGCTTGTTGTATGATATGATGATAATGAACTTTATTCGATATGTATAAAAACAATATCATAAAAGTACATACATATAAAAATCCAATAAAAACAAATTAAAATTTCATTCAGATTGTAACATGATTAAGATCAGAATAAAAAGTATGAATACAGTCAAAGCAACAAGATACAGATCCGCTTAAGTCTGCATTGATATCCTTAGCCTCATCGTCATTTTCAGGTAGGATGAGATAGCTACCAGGGCTAAAGGTGTTTCCAAGATTTTTAGTTTTTGATAAGCCAGTTTGCAAGAGCGTAATCCCCATGATTTAAGCAACGTTTTTAAGAAAATTACCCTTGGGAGCTGATAAAATCTACAGAATAGGATGCAGTGAATATTGGATTGAGTCGAAAGGCCATCACATGGGCATTTCGGTAAGTCACTGGACCAGCAATTTGAGTTGGGAAAAGTTAAAAGTCTAAAAAAAGTGTTGGTACGAAAGCGGGTCAAGAGCATGCGGGTGAACGGTGATGGTTCCAAGAGTAGGTATGTCTGTATACCGCTCGTAGTGATCAGATTTTGATAATCCGCAGTTGTACTCTTCTGTTTTTCTTGGGACCATCGTTGGCAGCTCAAGTGATTTAGAACAAGTCCCTTTAGCTTAGCTTTTGCAATATTACCAAGGGTTGAAGGATCGTTAAAAAATTCAGGATGCCCTATGTCAATGGATAACCTCTTGACATAATTCAACCATTTGATGCTTTTGACCTCTTTCAGTTTTAGACAGTCTGTAATAATTTCCCTATTAAAAGGTGTCTCTTCGTTGGTCCAGACTTTATGCCATAATATGAGTGGAGAAGAATTAATGGTATCCGCAATGTATGTGAGGCCCAATTCAGTATGCACCATATAAGTAGAAGTGCCAGGAGGTACAGCCAAAAGGTAACGTAAAAAAGCATTCTCAAGGCGTTGGATATGCTCAGCGGGTTCAATCCCCCAAATCCCCGATCCATAGGTGCCAGTTGAAATGCACTTCGCCCGGTAAATCTGAAGTAAGGGGCTTATTGGGCGACCCCCTAATTTTTTGGAAAAGTTGGTCAGTGCTCCTATGGCTTTAGATAGTGCTAACCCTCTGGCTTGGGCCGCGGCTCGCCAAGTGCCCCTCTTATTGAAGGTAATGCCCAAATAAGGGAAACTATCAATGTTAATTAATTTTTTACCATTCAGAAAAATGGTACATGTTTTTTTGCCGATCCCTAGGCCGCAGGACATGGTGTAGGTTTTAGAGGTGTTGACATTTAAACCTCTCTTTGACATGAAGTCAGTGAATTCAGTAACTGCCCTTTGTAGCCCCATGCGGGTCTGGGACATAATTGCAGCATCGTCTGCGTAGAGCAAAATGGGAATAGGTTTACCATTAATTGTGGGGTAATCGTGGAAAGTTCTATTCAGATGAAGGCTGACAGAGTTGATATAAAGGGTAAAAAGTTAGGGGGCTAGTATACAACCCTGTCTAACACCTCGTCTGATAAAAAATTTGTCGGAGCATTCTCCATTATTACCATATCTCACGCGGGCAGATGCGTCCCTGTACAGCTCTTTAATGAATGATATAATGAGAGGATCTAAGCCAATCTCTGCAAGGGATTCCCATAGCTGCATGTGGTCAACACAATCAAATGCAGAACTGAGGTCTACAAAAGTTATAAAGAGGTTTCCTTTTTTTGCCTGGGTATATTTGGCTATTATTAGGGTCAGGTTTAGGCCCTGTTCTATAGTACCCTTGCCTTGTCTGAAGCCATATTGCAGGTCAGAGATAATATCTTGAGTGCTTAGCCAATCATGTATTCTATTTAAAATAATTCGCCCAGCTACCTTCATAAGGGAGTCTAAGAGTGAAATTGGGCGGTAATTGGTGGGATTATCCCTTGCGCCTTTTTTAAAGATCGGGAAGACAATTGCCTCTGGCCAGGTGGAAATAAAACCGGTAGTATTCAAAGAGTTCAGTACATTGGTAAGCAGTGGGGCCCATAAGTCAGGTTGTGACTTAAAGACGTCTATTGGGACGCAGTCTGGACCTGGGGCTTTCCCGGAGAGGCTGTCTTTTAAGGCCATCAATACCTCGACGTGGTCAAAGAAAATATTTAAAGGGAAGGGGGTGGTGATGATTAAGTTAGAAGGGGAGTTGGGGACATTTTCCCACTCAGATGATCGATTATCCGAATCAATAGGGTTATATAATGTGCTAAAGTGTTTAACCCAGATTTCTGGGGTAATAGCTGAGTCCAAAATCGGTTGCTGAGAGGGTCGAAAAAAGGGGGCGTTGACTGCCCTCCAAAAAGCAGTGTTATCCCTCTTCCCAGAGGCTTCCACAAGAGCTGACCAGGCCTGCGACTTCAGCTGGTTTTGTCTTGCCTGACGCTGGATACGATAGTTGTGTCTGGCTTGCTGGACCTCTGCACGATTTCTAGGGTTAGACTTCAAAGCTGCTTTCAAAAGTCGCAGAGCTTTGGAACAATCCCTGTTGAACCAGCCATGGGTGAGTGGGGTAGTTTTATTTGGAGCACGAGCAAGCAGAGTTTTAATTTCAGACAAAATTACAGAGAAAGAATCTGTTATTGTCTGTGAATTTTCTGTGGGTGACAGACAAATTTGAATATGGTCGTAAACATTATTAACCAGAGTATTTAGAAAAGTAAGGGGAACCACTTTGTCCCATTTAAGAAAAAGGCCCATAGTGGTTCCCAACTGCAAGGGAGGAGAATAGAGGGGGTTTTGCCTGGCCTTGTCATTAGTGTGCGAGGTTAACTTAAAAGTTACCTCGATCGGATAGTGATCACTAATAACAGTATCAAGGGTCTCCCAGGTGAGTATCGACCCTGAATACCTAGAAGAGATAAGTGAGTAATCAATCGTGGTATGGCAGCCTCTCCCATTGTAAGTGGGTTTAAAGCACTTAGGTGGAAGACATATGTCATTGACGAAAGATAGATTAAAATGGGATGTTAGGCCATTCAAAAGGTCTCCCAGTTTGGTATGACGAAAATGGCTGGAAGAATCATCCATATCAGTTGTCAGGCCACAGATGCCTTTAATACTCTGAGGACATAGGGAGCAGTTAAAATCGCCTACCAAGATGATTAAGGTGTCAGAGTTAGTTTGGGACTCTATTTTAATTAGATCGGATTTTAATCCATTAAGGACCAAGTCCAGGTGTGAGTTTGGGATGTTATTATAGAAATTGGCCAGGACGATGTTTTTAAAAAGGCCACCGGTCAAACTAATTAACTGATAGTTTGAGGACCCTATGATATAAGTTGGTTTAAGACGACATTCTACAGAAATGTAGGTCATGAGTCCTCCCTTATTTCTACCATGAAAGCTGGGAGAAGCTGGGGTGTGAAAAGTCTGATACCCTAAGAGATGGAGCTCTGTGGTAGTCCAAGTTTCCTGCAGGCAGATGATACTATATCGGGAAACAATTTGGATCCATGCGGCATTAGTCAATTTGTCAAGGAGTCCTGCCACGTTCCAAGACAAAAGACTATCACCCTGCAGGGGCTCATCCGTACCAGTATTACCATTCGTGGGGTCAGTTACAGCCTCAGCGATTTCTGAGGAGTGTAATGAAATTTTTGGGAAAGGAGTATATCTGTGGGCCGAATAAGTGAGAGGAAGATTGGTGATCAAACAATCTGGAGATGGCATTGGCTCTAAAGATGAAGAGTCAGGGACGATGTCAAGAGTTGACTTCCACCCCGAATTGTCAGTGGGATATGTATTGTTCTTGGGATTGAAGTTATCTGATGATAGAATAGATGACGAGGTGCTCATGGTAGAAGGATTGTCAACCAAGGGTCCAGGATTGAGAAGTCAATCCTGTTCGTCCAAACCTGAGAGAGTGGTGTATCTGTTTGAGGTTGGGATAGTGAAATGAGATTGCTCAGTGATGGCCCTCACTGATGAATATGATGACAAAAGAGAGCGGGGGTAAAAATAGCTTAAGTCGAGCGTTGAAATTCCCGAACCCCTACCTGGAGTATACCAATCCACAATGTGGGATAGCACCCTGCGATCTCGGAAGTTAATTATAATGACATCACCCTGTATGTCCTTGGGTCTGGGGCCCAACCATTTCAGTCTCCTGACATGTAATATTTCGCCATTAATTTCAGGGGGGAGTGGTCTATTTTGAGTCAGCCAGTGTACTACTTTGTTCTTGAGTTCCTGGTATCTCTCCGTTTTACCCTGAGCAAGCGCAGGGGCACCAATAAGAGTCACTACGTAGGGAGCCGCTTCGGGGGGTAAGTCAATGTAAGAACTTTTATCCAATTTATAGTCTGGGGGGGCTGCCAATTGATGTTATTGCCCGGAGGCGCTACTGGGTTCGAAGTTTGATCTTCTCTTGAGAGCCTATTGGCGGTGAATTGTTTCTCTGGTATAGGCAGAGAAACTTGTGTCTTCTTTATGTGATTAAATGTGTTTGACTGAGTAGTTGTTTGAGTGGAAGGGAGGGACACAGTGGGGTTTTTACATAAATGAGAATTCAAATCATTATTTAATGCAATGAGGGAAGCATGAGATGCTTCCAAACATGTTAGCTGTGTTGCAATGTTCTTAACTCTCTCTATTAAGGGTGAGAGTAAAGATCTTACCAAGTGCTCTATATCGGTCAGTAGGTTGGAAAAAGGAGAAATAGGAGGCTGTGTCGGGAGTGCAGAGGGCCTGATTCGTGTAGGAGTCGATATTGACTGGAGCGGGGGTTTGGGCACGTCCTGGTGGCAGTCTTTTCTCCTTTTTTTTATTGGAGCAGTAAGAATTTTTTTTGCTGTAGTCTTGGGGCAAGAGGCTCTGGTTTTAGTGGCTTTTCTCTTAAGTGTCTTATCAGTATGAATGTGAGTTAAATCCACACAGGGAGTGCCTGTTAAAGGTTGTAAGTTGAGGGGACGTATATCGGATTCAATTACAGTGGGCGCTATGTCTTTTGGATCACAAGTAGGGGTGGGCGGAATTTGCGGAATTAACCTTCGCAAATTATCGCGAGAATGTTTAAAATTATCGCAAACAAGCAGAAATATCGCGAAGATGCGGAAGTTTTTTTCCGGCATGTTTGCGAGATTTTCTGCATGGTTGCGGGTCGCCAACTTACCCATGTGGTTGCTTGCGGGCGCGGCCATCTTGTTTTGAGTTGTTCTCGCGGTGCATGATCGCGAGAAGAAAGACGTGATCGCGCGACGCATGACGTCACTGCGGGCGCGAACTGTCGCGAGACAGCGCAAATGGCTAAAAACAATACAACATCTCATGGAGAACGCGACCGGATCAAGAAAACTTGTCGGCGAACGCAGGGATTCAGGTAAGGCGATCGCGCGCGCGCGAGAATGTATCATTTTACAGCGCGAGCAAGAAACAAATTATCGCCAAGCTGCGGAAACCGGAATTTTTGACATTTTCGCGCTCTCCGCGGAACGCAAAAATGTCAAATTATCGCAATTTCCGCGAACGGAACGAAATTTTTGCCCAGGCCTAATCACAAGATTGCGCGAGGATCCCCTCATCGTTGGTTAAGTCAGGATCAGGAGTCCTAGGTGGCGGTGAGGGAACCTGTTGAATGGGACCCAAGGAAGAACGCTTCTGAAAAACAGGGTCCAATGATAGGCGGCGTTCCGTAATGGCAATCTCTTGTTCCAAAACGGAAGCAGCCCTAGTAATAAAATGGTCTAAGGTCCCCCTAACTGAGCCCCCTACCAGGGAGAGCCTTGGTTTTGTAGGATGCGTGGTCATGTTAATTTGTTATTTGGGGATAAAACGCTAATAAAGAGGAAAACCAATGCTAACATGCAATAGAAGTAATATGGCACGTAAAACTAAAAAACGGTCAATGGCTATAAGAGACAGCCCTCCTTATACCCACAGTGAGGCAATAAAAGTAACAGTCACCTTGCTCTGGAACAACTTGTAGCGTTTGAGTAGCCTACATCAGGGGGGGTGGCCCAGCCCAGCCTCGGTCAGCCTTGGACGGCCGTAGACGGCCCGCCCTTTGCCCGGGCTTAGCCCGGCGTGTCCCGCTGCGCGTCCCGCGAAGCGGGAGGCGCGAGGTCTTTTTGAAGTCTGCCGCCGGTTTGAAAGGGAGGGGCTGCTGATTGTAACACTGCCCCCAGCTGCTTCTGGTCCAGGTAGTTCTGCGGTGATCAGGTCAGACTGCTTCGCTCACCATACGCTGCGCGTCCCGCGAAGCGGGAGGCGCGAGGTCTTTTTGAAGTCCGCCGCCGGTTTGAAAGGGAGGGGCTGCTGATTGTAACACTGCCCCCAGCTGCTTCTGGTCCAGGTAGTTCTGCGGTGATCAGGTCAGACTGCTTCGCTCACCATACGCTGCGCGTCCCGCGAAGCGGGAGGCGCGAGGTCTCTTTGAAGTCCGCCGCCGGTTTGAAAGGGAGGGGCTGCTGATTGTAACACTGCCCCCAGCTGCTTCTGGTCCAGGTAGTTCTGCGGTGATCAGGTCAGACTGCTTCGCTCACCATACGCTGCGCGTCCCGCGATGCGGGAGGCGCGAGGTCTTTTTGAAGTCCGCCGCCGGTTTGAAAGGGAGGGGCTGCTGATTGTAACACTGCCCCCAGCTGCTTCTGGTCCAGGTAGTTCTGCGGTGATCAGGTCAGACTGCTTCGCTCACCATGAGCTGGCTTGTTGTATGTTATCATGGTGCTGTTTTTGAACTGACTGCAATAAAGTACAGTATTAAGGCCTATAATATGGGTTTTTAATAACATGAGCTGCTAAATGTTCCAAAATAATAATAAGTTATTTGCACTAATTCATTTTCACATATTTTTACTAATGCTCATCCGTATCATAAATAGAAGGGACTATTTTGTTCTTTGAAGCATTTTATACATTCATAAGGGTTTTAAGCAATGGTGTACTTTTGCTAAACAATAGGTACAGCACAAAGCAAGCTTAATATGCAAAGACATGCATTGCTTAGTGTTAGACCTGGCATCCTTACCTGACTTTTTGCCTCTACCTCCTGTATTTTTTACACTGAGCTGGATTTAGTTTTTGCTGGTTTAGATGCTTTGGCCACTTTGCCACTGCTGAACAGTGCCAAAGTGCAAGTGCTGCCTATGTAAATTGTTATTGTGATTGGTTATCCATGATTGGCTTATTTGTTTTCCCAGTAGGTCCCTAGTAAAGTGCACTGAGAGTGCCAGAATTGGTAATTCAAATGCTACTAGTGGGCTTGCAGCACTGATTGTGCCACCCAAAGAAGTAGCGCTAAAAAGAGGTCTCAGGCCTGCCACCACAGTGCCTGTGCGCAGTTTGTTAACTGCCATGTCGAGCTGGCCAGTGAACCCACTTGCCAGGCCTTACCCTTACCTTTTCTTACACATAGGACAACCCTATGGTAGGCCCAAGGTACCCCCCTGGGCAGGGTGCAGTGTATGTGAAAGGTAGGACATGTACTAGTGTGGGTAATATGTCCTGATAGTGAAATACTGCCAATTTTGGTTTTCACTATTGAAAGGCTATCTTGCCCAGAGGACAGAATGGGGAATGCTGTGTAACATGTTTCCCTGCATATCTTCCTATAGGAGCAAACTAGAAAATTGGAGTCTGATATCCCTGAACTCAGAATTTAATAACACATCTTTTAGTAAAGATGTTTTTTAAATACTGTGTTTGAAAATAGCACTTTTAGAAAGTGACAGGGGCTGGGGTGGCTCCAGGAGTCTGGGTGAGTCAGCACTACGCTGATTAGACCAGGAGTAGCACCTGGGCCTGAATAGGGCTGTGCCTGCCTTCCACAATGCTGGCTCCCCCCTGTGGTGTGTCTAATGGCCCTTGCCCACACTCACAAAGGAAGAAGATGTGCCCTGGCAGAGTGCCCCAGAACTGGTTTGGACTAGGTCCAGGACCCCTCACACATAGAGAACAAAGACTTTTGGGGTATAAATATGAGAGCTGCGACCCCTGAAAGTTAGACTACTTCATGATCAAGAGGAATACCTGCCAAAGAAGATCTGCTGAAGAGACTGAGGGGAAATACTGCCCTAGCTGTGTGCCTGGGGTTGGCCTGCATTTTGCTGTTTCTACTGGGGAGATGACCAAGGGACTTTGCTGTGTGGTGTGTCCCCTGCTTGAAGAAGGATTTTGCTGTGTGCTGTGTCCATCTGAAGAAAAGTCTCCAAGGGCCTGAGAAGAGCTGGCTTCCTGTTTCTGAAGTCCCAGGAGCAAAAAGACTTCACCACCAGCTTCCCTGAACTTCCTTGCTGGGAGTTCCAGTTTGCCAGGAAGGCCTGTAACTGTGTGTGAGGCATTTTTGCTGCTGGGAGCTGGAAGTGCGACGCAACAAGAGAGAAACGTGACGCTGCCGTAGCAGCTGCTGTTACATCATCGAGGAAGCATGTCGCCGCTGCGGCTGTTCGCCGTTGCATCACTGGAGAAGCGTGCCACCGCAACAGAGGGTGCGGATACATCACCAAGGAAGGGTGTCGCAGGGCCGTTGCATCGCTGAGGAAGCGCGCTACAGCTGATCACCGCCGCAACACCGGAGAAGCATGTCGCAGACACCGAGTGTGTCGGCGCATCACCGGGGAAGCGTGTCGTGGCTCAGAAAACCACTGAGTTCGCCGCATGGCCGTTGCGTGTGCACGCATCACCTCCACGTTGTCATATCGCAGTAAAAATGCAATTTTTTCGCATCGCACCGGATCGTTGCAACGCATCGAGGTGCCATCTTGTCGCATCAGAACCGGAGCACAGGAAGAATCGACGCACCGCCTTCTCTGCGCCCCTTTTGTTTGTTTTGCGTTACGCATCCCAGGTACTTTGAGACTACCCTTTTTAAAGACATTCTACTAAGTAACTGTATGTTGGATTTTTGTCGTTTTGGTCTTCTGTAGTTTAGATAAAGATATTTTATTTTTCTAAACTGGTGTGGTGTCCAGTTGTTGTGTTTTCACTGTGTTACTGTGAGTGTTGGTACAAATACTTTACGCCTTGATCTGTTACATGGTTTACAATAACCCAAGAATGCTTGTATGAAGTACAAGCTGCAGCCCCTTCAATATCTACTTCAATGGGTTGGTTCCCCAAACCAGTTGACCAGTGCTACCAATGCAAGCATGGTAAATTGGGCCTTCACCAAAGAGCTTTTCTGGTCCAGGTGCAGAGCAACATGTTGTTAATTCTATGGTGGTTGACAGGGACGAGAGCACGATCCAAGCCTTAATGTTACAATACCATCAACATCACCTCTAACACCGTATCAAGAGACATTGAAAATGTATCACTGGGGCGTGGCCAGGCGCCGTGAGGAATGGCCGCCTGATCCCGGAGCTCTGCCGGGACCGTTGGTGTCCCCTCACATCCGCTACACATCCGAGCTGTGGGGGTCGCCTGTGAAGGCCCCCCGACTACCTCTGCCCCAGCGACCTGACATCGTGGCTCAGAGCGCTCCTGCGACCTGCGGACGGCTTGTGACGGCGGCCGCGGCGGGTGGTGGCGGCTCGGCGCTCTGCCCCTGGAGCCCCGTGACGGCTCCCAGCTTCACCGGAGGCCCCGGCTTCAGGCCTGCACATCGGCGTGCCCCGGGGGATGGCAGCGAAGAGGGGTGAGGCCTCGCCTGAGGCGCCGGGCCGCCGCTGGACTCGCGCGGCCCGTATGCACTGACGGCAGGACCCAGACGCCTACAGGGCAGACGAACTAACAAGATGACGGAGGCAGTCTGCAGACACACCTGGTAGTGCGACGAACGGCCATCTTGTGTTTAGCGGCGGCCGGAGTGAGGGGAGGGGACCGGCTGGGGCTGCAGCTGTGGGGTGCCCTGCATCATAGGTGGGGCGCGATTGTGGATGGGAGTGAGCCTCCAGTGGGGAGCTGGTGGAGTGGGACGGCGCAACTCACACCCGGAGACTAAGCTGATCGACTGCTGACGAGAGACCCCCCCCCCGAGCTGATCCCTGGATAGCGCCGAGGGGACAGGACACGCCATTCGGACGGGTTTGGAGCTGGCGCGGCCCGGCGGTGCTACGGACAGAGGCACAATCGGCCCCAGACGCATCCGGAACTCCATGCTGCCTAAGGGTGGCGACGCGACCCAAACCAACAAGCTGGACCAGTATACAGTAGCCAAAGCGATGCCGCAGCCGGGGGGGGCCGCGAAGGAGGCTGCAGGTCCGGCGGAGACTACCCTTACGTCCTTAATGGCCGCAATCCAAACCCTGGGCACAAACTTGGAGACCAAAATGGACAAGATCACGATCGAGGTGAACCTGCTCCGCGCCGACCTGGGGAAGACCACAGACAGGTCCAAGACCAACGCGGTGGACATAAAGGCCCTGCAGGACTCGGAAAAGCGGTTCGAGGGCAGGGTCAATGAGCTCGTACACCAACACCGGCTGATGGCCCTACGGCTCGACGACCAGGAAGGTAGGGCCCGCAGAAGCAACATCCGCGTGGTGGGGGTGACGGAGGGACATGAAGGGGACTGTATGGAGCTCTTTCTGGAGGACTTGATTCTCACCCACCTGAAACCCAAGCGCCTATCCGAGCTCTTCACTATCGAGCGGGCGCACAGAGCCCCGATCCCAAGGCCCAAGCCGGGGGCCCCGCCACGGACAATTATAGCAAAAATACTGAATTACCGGGACCGCGACGCAATCCTTCAGGCGGAGAGACAACACGGTGATATACAGTATGAGGGGGCCACGATCCGGTTCTTTCCTGATTTCATGCTCCAGGTCCAGCAGGAACGACGATCATTTCAAGGGGTCAAGGCTGCGTTGCGTGAGCGTAGGATCAAGTACATGATGTTCTTTCCCACCAAACTGAAGATCATAACCGGCGGTAGGTCCCTCCTCTTCACCTCCCCGGCGGTGGTGCAGGAGTGGCTGGACGCGGGTGAGGCGGCGGAGGCTCCCCGGCGGGACGACGCCGAGCGGAGGGGCACAGGGCAGCCCTCCCCGGGCTCAGCGGCAGGGCGAGCGGACGGGGGTGAGCTGTCTCAGCGGTCCTGGCGTTCCAGGTCGAACAGTCCCCGCTGGGACTCACCCAGAAACGGTGCAGCACAATGAGCCCGCGAAAGCGCTGATGAGAAGACGTCGGACAGTAAAGCATAACGTATGGTTTGACTGTGAGAATTGATGCCCCTCGGGGCGGTGGGACTGTCTGCCCACACACGGGACTGGCTCCCTGTTTAGATGTGGCGCCATGGGTCTGAGGGACTTATCGAATTGGGGCACCATGGACGGGCGGTCAGGAGGGGGCTGGCCCACGGACTACCCAAGTAGAGTTACTCGGAGGCTCCTCCGGGGTGGGGTTGGGCGACAGGCTCTCTGCTAATTGGGGTGGTGGGTAGTTCAGAGCCCACGGAGCAGGGGGCAGGGAGGGGGGGGTCTGTTATTTGCAGGGGGGGTAGGGATGTTGGGGTCTGACCCGCTAGGGGGGGAATGGCCTGGTCTGTTTGTTAACTCCTTTGTTCTGTACACTCTATGCAATTGCGGGGTGGGGACCAGGGAGGGGTGGGAGTTGGGGTTCTTTTACGGTCACACGAACTGTGGTAGCACGAATGCAGCTGGGGTGGTGGGACGATGCACCCTGATAAGCGCCAGCTATGGCTAGGAGATGGGAAAAAAGCTTGAAGGTCCTCAGTGGGAATGTTAATGGACTAGGGGACAAACTCAAACGCACTATTGTTCTACAATTCCTCAAGCGGCACCAGCCAGATGTGGTGCTCCTGCAAGAGACACACTTGATGGGGAATGTCTGTCAGGCACTGAATAGGTATGGCTACACACTGGCAGCGCACTCAGGTTTTACCTCCGGATCGAGGGGGGTGGGGATACTCCTGCGTCGCTCGCTGCCCCTCCATGTAGACCTCACCAAGACTGACCCACAGGGTCGCTTCACGGCTGTGTCTGGACGTTGGGAGGGCCGCACGCTTAACCTACTCTCAGTCTATGTCCCGCCGGGCCTTTACAGATCTGGGTACGTTTCTCCTCTCCCTTCCCGAGGGTCAGCTAGTGCTGGGAGGGGACTTTAACGCAGTAGCATCGGGAACCCGAGATAGGCAGCCCCCTAGGGACCTGCCCCAAGGACAAGGGTGGTTGGCGGACTTTCTGGAGGCCTTCGGGCTAACGGACGTCTGGCGCCTGCTCCATCCCACCGACAGTCAGTTTTCTTTCTTTTCGGGGGCGCATCATTCCTTCTCACGACTGGACTACATCCTCACCCTGCTGCAACAAGACATGCTTGTGCTGGAGGCAGAGCTCCTGCCCAGAGGCATTTCTGACCACTCACCGGTTTGTACACACATTACATTTGGGACTCACCGTGAGGGCTGCACGGCGCCAATTAACGCTTGGCACTTAAAGCAGGAAGACACTAGGAAGCATGATTCCAATTCCATCTCGCAATACTTCGAGGAGAATGCTGGGTCGGTTGAGTCCCCTGTCACCCTGTGGGAGGCATTCAAGCCTGTGGTAAGAGGTGAGGCGCTTTCGGCTATAGCGGCGAGGAGGCGGGAGCGATGGCGACAGGTCGCGACACTGGAGGCAGATTTAGAGGTGTTGGAAAGGGAGGCGCCGACCAGTGGGAACCGGGAGGCTAGGCACGCACTGCAGTTAAAGGCAGCAGAGTACAAGGCACTGGTGACCCAAGAGGCACAGACGTTGGCTCGGCACAAGTTGGGCAGAATATGCGACCAGGGAGATAAGGCCGGGAAACTTATTGCTTGGCTCGAGAGGAAGCAACAGGCCAGCAGGGTGGTGCCAGAGTTACGCACCGAGTCCGGGAGAGCAATTACTGAGCCCCGAGAAATAGTCAATCAATTTGCTAGGCACTACCAACAGGTCTACAGGCGTGGGTCGGACCGGCCGGAGGAGGATTCCGTGAACCTCCTCACTGACATACGCATGCCCATCCTGTCGGTTGCAGACTGGGAGGCTCTGGACGGCCCGATTACCGAGCTGGAGCTGCAGCGTGCGATAGGGGATCTCCGCCCCGGTAAGGCGCTCGGCCCAAACGGCATCCGGATAGAGATATACAAGCTCCGGCCGGACGTCACTAGTAAGCACCTGAAACTCATGTTCGACCGCAGCAGGGAAGTGGGGATGCTACCCCGGGACCAGCGTATAGCGACCATAGTGGCAATACCGAAGGAGGGGAAACCCACTGACGCCTGTTCATCATACAGACCGATCTCGCTTCTAAACGCAGAGCCCAAAATACTGGCGAAGACGCTGGCCAATAGGCTTCAGTCGGTGCTCCCTTTATTAGTCCACCCCGACCAGTCGGGATTCATGCCCCACCGCAACACGGCCCTCAACATCAGGAGACTGAATGGGGTGTTGGGGCAGCGCCACAGATTGCAGGAGGACGCGGTGGTGGTCTCCTTGGACGCCACCATGGTCATCGATACCCTGGAATGGCACTATATGTTTGCAGTCCTGCGCAAACTGGGCTTTGGACCTCAATTCACAGCTTGGGTGCGCCTACTATATGCTGAACCCCTGGCGCAGGTGTTGGTGAACAATAGGCTGTCAGAGGTTTTCACGCTGGGAAGAGGGACGCTGCAGGGCTGCCCCCTTTCTCCCCTTCTTTTCGCCCTCTCCCTGGAACCACTAGTGGCCTGGATACGGCAAGATCCTGCCTTGAAGGGCATAGCATGGGCGGATGGGTGGGAGGATAGGATATCCCTCTACGCCGACGACATACTCCTTTATCTCTGTAAGCCGCGAAAATCGATCATCGTGGCGCTCGACATACTGGCTAGTTTTGGGCTCAATTCTGGATTCCGGGTCAATTGGGCCAAATCACATCTGTACGTCTTGCGAGGGGACCCCCCGCGGCTACCGGACACCTGCCCGATTAAGGTGGCAGAGGATGGATTTAAGTACCTGGGAGTGTACATCACAGCTAACAAGTCACTGCTGTATGAGCATAACCTTAAGCCGCCGCTACTTCGGCTCCAACGGGAAGCCAAGTCATGGCAGCACCTACCGCTGTCCTTGCTGGGCCGGGCGGCATTATTTAAGATGTTAGCGCTCCCACGGTTTCTTTATGCGCTGCAAAACTACCCGGACTTGGTTCCAAACGGCTACTTTGTGGCTATCGAGGCCGCACTGCGCGACCTCCTCTGGGCCGGGCTGCCCCGAATCTCACTCGCCAAGCTCACACTGGGCAGGTATGACGGCGGAATAGCCCTCCCCGACATCCGCAAGTATTACTGGGCAGCCCATCTAGCCGCGATCAACCAAGGGACATATGGAGATGGCAACGATCCGGCCTATGGCATGGACAGATGGTTGCTCCCTGGGGGGAACTACGAAATAGCCCTGTACTCCAGAAGAGGTGTGCGTCACCTCACGGGACCTACACTCCACCTACACTCCACTCGGTCCAGATCTGGCACATCGCACAGAAGAAGCTCGGCTGGTCGGGAGTCCTCACATTGGCCACGCCACTCTGGGCCTCTGAAAAATTGGGTAACCTGGGGCGAACTAGGGGATTCCGCAACTGGGACTTGATCGGCATCTCCCAAATTAAGGACATCTGGGGCCCGACGGGGATCCGCTCGTTCGCCCAAATGCAAGATGCATATGAGCTGGCGCAAACCGAATACTTTCGATATTTGCAGGTGCGTCACTCCCTACAGGCCAATATTCCACCTGAGACCAAACTGCCACAAGCCTCCCCGCTTGAAGATAGACTGCTGGATGGTCACCTCACGGAACACGCCATATCCCTCACTTATAAAAAACTCATCAATAACCCCCCCGATACGCTCAATCCCCTTAGAGAAAAATGGGTAGCCGAAGGGCTGGAGATAGATGACGAGGAGTGGCTATACGCCCTGGCTTTCCCGCGCGAGGTCGCGATACCAGCCCGACTGAGACTTATCCAACTGAAGATTTTACACAGAGTTTACATCTCCTGCACGAGACTCCACGCGATGGGGAGGGCAGACACGACACTCTGTAGGAGGGGGTGTGGTGGCGCGGGTACCTTCTTCCATGTGTTGTGGGGCTGCCCCAGGATTCAGAGGTACTGGCGAAGGGTGGTGCGGTGCATGGAGGAGGTGTGGGAGGTGGAAATCCGCCCGGAGGCTAAGAGGTGCCTCCTCAATATATGGGAGCAATCGGACCTGACACCAAAAGGGAGACTCTGGGTGACGCTTGGGCAAGTGGTTGCGAAGAGAAACATAGCTAGGCTCTGGGGAAGTCCTACGCCACCTAGGCTGTCAGACTGGAGCACTGATATGGACTGGTGCATGCTGCAGGAAAAGACTGTTTACGTGGCGAGAGGGTGCCCACGTAAGTGGGTCGAGGTGTGGTCCAAGTGGAATGAGTACAGGGGGGGCATTTGTGAGCCTCCCTCAGTCGCAATGGAGGACCCCGGGGAGGTGTGAAATCCTGCTGCTCTTGTTGCTTCGTGTGCTCAGGGAAAGGCATGAAGATACACTACCGGGACATGCAATACAGAGGGGGTTCTGAGTGTTGACCGTGGTTTGGGGGGGGGAAGGGGGAGAGTTTAAATGTTAGACCTCTTTACGCATGGCGGGGCACTGTGCTCATGATGTATAGTGGTGTTAACACACAAAATGAGACCTTCAACTTCCTCCACTACAGCAGGATACACTTGCATCCGTTAACGCCGCCGTACCCCCGGGTTGACGGCACAGGGCTGTGTGATCATATTACCTGCAAAAGTATAACCTTCGCGGCCGGCCCGTTGGGTTGTAGGCTTTAAAGCTGTGTACTGTGTAACTCTGCAATAAAGGTCTTTTAAAAAAAAAAAAAAAATGTATCACTTATTAATTTACAATAGAAACCTAAAATAATCAGATTAGAAACTGATGGGGTGAGAAACCTTATTCACATGTAGCAGCTAAAGTAGTGAGATTGAATAGAATGAGGCAATGGATCTAATGAATGTTTTGAAACATATACTTGAACTAGCTATAAGCCAAAGTCAAAGTGTAGGCTTGTGAAACAGATTGTTTCAAAAACACATGCTCGTTTACCTTCAGGAGTACATACACTAAATTCCATTGGGCTTATATTTGGATTGTCCTGACAATCATCTCATTTTCCATTTGGATAACAATGGTGGTGTTTTCCATGCAAACAGTGAATTGAAACTATTTACCAGAATTCGAAGAAACAGGTGCTATCAGAGTGCAAATGGATATGCAAGCTGAGTTTCACAGACCAACAAGAAATTTGTCTGAGGTCAATATGTTGCAAGATGTTGGCATACTGGGAGTAGTTTGAGTAACAAATACCGAGGTCAGCAGCAACTGTACTTTAGTCTTAACCTATATGGCGTAATTTCACACTTAACTAGGGTTTAGGGTAAAGATACAGTGAGGAATCTCTTCATTGATCTATATTCCTATGCTACTCTGAATGATGGAGATCTATTAATGAACACAAGTAACTATAAAGGCATATGTTACAATAGATATGCAGGCTGCTTCCTAAACATCTCAAGTGCCCCCAGGGTGGTGTTTCCATATTTGCAATGGGAGCACTGCTCAGTTCCAAGTCGGGATAGTACCCGGAATTTGTAGTTAAATTCTTCTATTTCAAATACCCATTATATAAGAATTTGATCCAGACTATTACTTTTATGACCAAACATATATCCATTTGTTCACTGCGATTCTTTCTAAGCATAAAATGATATAAGCACATTCACTTATAAATTAATATGTTGATTACGTTTTTCATCAAATGGAACAAAACAATTCCTTTACTGGTGTGTGAAGAACAGAAGCCTACCAGATCCAAGGAACAGACACTCTAGCTCAGATTTACAATTTTGCAATGATGTTGCATCACTTTTTTGACCCAGCCCAAATGCAAAATCCGTTCGGTATTTGCAAAGCCAATTAAATTGACAGAAAAAAAATAATCACAGTGCATTGCAGTGCCTTGCATTATTTTGCATCCAGGTGGCATTCCATGGGTGGTAAATGGGCGTTCCTGTGCAAACACCTATGAATTTTGACTCAAATCCATATTTACAAAGGATATAGACATGGTTTTGCGCCAAAATGGTGCTCTCACCTGAGACTGGTTTAACAATGAGAAATATTTCTGCACCGGCCCATGGAGAGAGCAAAACTGGACTGTTTCTTTGAAGTTATGCCACAGTTTCCCTCTCTCCAGGTGATGCTATGCACCACAGCAACTTTGCTTGCTGCACTACTCTCCATCTTTGTACATATGCCCCTCTATTTCCAGCATGCAACTATCCAAATGATTTTGTGTTTTTGAATGATACTGTTCTGCACACAACTTGTTTTGGTTGTCCTAGTATGAGAGAATTCATAAACATGAGTGTGTAATCAGTTTGCCAAATAAGCCCCAGGACCACATTCTACCAGAGTGGATACTAAAAATGGTGAGGTTCATATTGCAATCTTTTGTGTGGGGAAGCTTTGTCAATAATGATCTAAAGACTGACTAGTGACCACAATCACACAGCATATTGAGCCTTTTTATAAAAATATGATTGTAAATAGATGGGCAGATTCAAAAAAGATTTGATAGCATTTACAGTGATGACACTGAAGCAAAACAAATCTTCTTCTAAGAAATAAGCAGCATGCTTATCAGAGAAATCGGTATGGAGAATTTGAGAGGTTCACTAAGAATAGCATATGGTAACATTAGAACGTTGAACGAACGACTATATTCAGTGTCAGAGCTAACATCAACTGTACTTTAAATTGCAAAAGAAACATCGTAAAAATACACAAAAAGAACAAACATAATATAAAGCTACATTTGCATTGCAATTTCTCACAGAGTAACGTGGAACCTTTTGGAATCTTATCAATAACACAATCATCTTTCACATCGTACTGTTTGTAATGTAAGGAATGGCGTATAAGTAAACAAGATGTAATGTATAATATGGCGTTGGATCATAAATTTGACTTTAGCTTCTCTTTCACCATTTGAAAAACCTAGTATAATGTAGCTGATACATAAAGTAATTTCCTTACCAATAAGGCTTTTAAAAAAATCGAAAAATGGGGAGGCACAAACAAATAAGAAAGTACTACGCCATACTTTTATTGGCAAATGCCATTCATGTTGCCCATTTAAGGACAAACAATGCTCATAGGCAGAAGCAATTGTCCTGGCCTGTTAGGGACTTCATTGTCATGCGAACAAATTGCAATACATGGGGGGCGGAGCTAGCCTTGTAGCGCGATGGCCGCTTGGTGAGCAAGCTCCTCGCCATACGCCAAATTATCCTTCAAAATCATCCTTCCAACACCAATCCATAGTGCCTCCAACTGGCAGAGGTCGAGAGGAGGAAGAAACAGGACTGCTTCTGGACCGACTCCGGCCTTCTGGGTCGCTGGCAATCCCTGGACCGGCGCGCGGCGATCTCAGGCCTGGCCGCGAAAGGGAAAGTGAAGCCCCGGGCCTCGGTGAACAGACGCGCCGTGACGCAAAGCACGCAGCGCCGCCGCGGGAGGACAGGAGGACCGCTTCGACTGCATCTTTGGGGAGCAGGCACTGGAGGCGGAGGCGATCGCGTGAGCGGGGCCCGGCACCACCCGAATCAAGTAAGGCGGGAGGCGGGGTGCCTGCGCAGGCCTGCTGGGTGCGAGGGGCCCGCGTGCACCGCCGCGTCCCGCACGGCTCCGGCCCGCGCCTTGGGGATTGCTTCTGCTGGTCCAGCGCACTTCTTGTGGGCCAGAGGAAGAAACGTGGACCCCCCTGGCATCTGCTATTGGCGCCCGGACTGAGACTGCTGACGGAGGGCGGTAGGTCCTGGTGTGAGGTCCTGAGGTGGCAGTAAGGCAGGTCAGGTGCGAGAGCCCTGCTGTGGGGCACAGACACTCCAGAAAATACGACTTGGGGCCAGAGGGCTGTTTGGAGGAGTAAATGGGCCCTACAGTACAGAGAAGACCCGTGCAGCGGGGCAGACTGCACCCCAATGCTGGACAATTGCTGTAGATAGTGAAACAACGATAGGACTGTTTGCTGCACTGGGCCCATACGCCGACACCTCGATATGCAGGGGTCACCCCCCCTTCTTGATATTATTCAGTTGAGTGCCAAATTCAATGGGACAGAACGGACGGGAGGCCAGGGGTGCATACACAGGCGCGGCAGAGATCGGCAACTAGCTGAGGCTGCAAAACACACCTATGGTGGCTATAAGACATTAGACCAGGAGACGGCTGGGCCCTTGCCGCCATCGGTCGCAGTCCAGGAGAATCCGAGCATTGGGCGGAAGGTCAGGGGCTGGTGAATTGCTACCAATGTCCATCTGAGGACAACGAACCCAGTAAATACATTGGTGGCCAAAGGTACACCTCGCTACAACATTGTGCCCACCGTAGGAGTCTGGGACCTCCGTGCTTCCTTAGTTATAAATGACCTTCCCGCCACCTACCAGGTAGAGGAATTATACCCAAGACGCCATTGCCCTAGAGTCGCTGTGGTCCTCGGTGCATTTCTGGATAACCCCTAAACCTGCACAATGGGTAAAACAGACCGTACCCAACCAAAACTCACCTTTGAGCAAGCTAAGAAACATCAAGATCGCAGTACTGAAGATCACTCAATGGAGCAAACCTCTGCAGGAGCCACAGGCGGCGTAACCAATGATGACATCCAAACCATGTTTGCCTCAATCCAGACTGCACTGTCAAATATCGATGGGAAAATAGACTCGCTGACATATAGAGTTGATAGGATGTCAGAGCAGATGGATAAACACACAGAAAGACTGGACATGGCAGAACGTAGAATATCTGAAGCCGAGGATGGTCAAGCACAGCTGGTCACAAAACAGACAAGGATGGAGAAGCAGTTGGCGACCATGGCGGCAAAGTCTGAGGACTTGGAAGCTAGGTCCCGCAGAAGCAACGTCCGTTTAATGGGGGTCTCGGAAACAACAAACACGGGCCAGATGGAAAAATATGTGGAACAACTGCTCATCTCCATGCTGGGTCGCGAAACGTTTTCAGAGGTCTTCATCGTGGAGAGGGCCCACAGATCGCTGGCGCCGAAGCCACCCGCTGGTTCCCGGCCGAGACCCATTATCGCTAAACTCCTAAATTATAGGGATAGGGATGCGGCCCTCCGAAAGGCCAGGGAACTTGGCAAGCTATCGCATGAAGGTATGGATATATCCATATACCCGGACTTCACATCATCGGTGCAGGAGGCGCGGCAAAAAATTCACAGCAGCAAAACAGAAACTGAGAGACATGAATGTTCCATATGCCATGTTATACCCGGCCAGACTCAAACACACAGTGGAGGGCAGGACACGGATTTTCGCCGAACCATCGGAAGTTATGAAGTTTATACAACAGAGGGGCCAGCAGAGAGCACGAGAAGATCACAGAGGGGAGAACATGGGGAGCAGTCCACCACGTCTGATGTGGAGTGAACAACAGCTATTGGTCGTATATTTGATTAGGCGGCGACATGCCTGTGCTCTGGGTGTGACCTCACTCGCCGAGCGCCGGACAGTAGCTGCTGGAATATTGGAGGCCTGCAACTTGAGAGATCAGATAAGTTGTCCCCATGCATTTATAGCTCTATGGCCCCGTATGCTGTTATACCCCTAATGGTTCCTATGCGGGGTGGGTGCATACGCCTCCGCAGGAGTGGGCTACTGTACGGACTTGCCACAAGAAACGGGAGGGCAGCTCCGACCCCTACGTGTGTACCACACAAATTGTTAGATTGGGTTTCTTTTTTTTTCTTTAATCCACTGGAGGTAATATGATGTTGGCCACTTTTGGGAATGTCTCCACTAGACAGGGGAAGGTGGAGTGGGTGGGGGTGGGGGGGGGCAAGGGGGGTACGCAGGAAAACCTGACCAGTGGCAAAGTGACAGACAGGCACTTGAGAAACACTCACAACCACCACAGACACTTGCACCAGCTGGAAAACGCAGAACTGGTGGGTGGCTAATACTTTACAGCAGCACAGACCACTGACACTCCTGACATGGAATGTCAGGGGACTGCACAACCCACGGAAAATTTGCAAGGTACTAGCATACTTGGATAGACACAAAGTAGACGTAACCTGCTTACAGGAGACTCACCTGACGGAGGTAAGGGAGACACAAATAGGGGCGAGGTGGGCTACATACAGATTGACATCGTCCTACTCCTCTTATTCGAGGGGGGTCCTGCTTTGGGTTAAACGCAATACACCCTTCACGCTTATTAAATCTGTATCGGACGATCAAGGGCGCTATGTCATGGTACAGGGGTGCTTTGGGGGTACAGTGTTACTAATTGTAAGCGTATATGGACCGAATACTGACGACCATTCCTTCTACACATAAATCTGGATGAAACTGTGAGACTTCCAACCCAGTGCTATCCTATGGGGGGGGAGATTTTAACACCTGCCTGGACCCCACACTGGATAGGTCAACTGGAATTGACAGATATGGTAAACACTCGGCCAAAGTATTAAGGGATGGGATGGTGGACTGGGACATGCTGGACATATGACGACATAGACACCCGGACCGAATGGAGGGCACGTGCTTCTCCTCCTCCCATCTGACGTGGTCCAGACTCGATTACTGGTTGATATCTAGGTATGCAAGCACGTGGACCAAGGTTATTGAGCATTTACCTAAGACACTCTCGGACCATGCGCCAGTTCGCATCACACTACATATCCCGACACACACCCCAAGGCAGTTCACGTGGAGATTGAGGCAAACGGCACTACAGGACCAGGTATTCAGAGAAGAGCTACGCCAAGCCATTGTAGATTACTTCACTCTCAACTCAGGCTCAGTGCGGAGCACCAGAACACTTTGGGAGGCTTTTAAAGTCACCATAAGGGGACACTGCAACAGTAAACACGGTGGCATACTAAAGGATATACAGGGTCAATTAGAAAGAACAGAGACAGAAATTAACAGACTGGAACGTGAACTCGAAGATACGTGTGATGGAACACTATTGGCCAACATCAGAACACAGATCGATAAATACAATGAATTCGCAGACGATGAAACAAAGTACATCTCGTGCAAGTTTACTGCTAGGAACTATGGGGAGGGAGGTAGACCTGGCAAAGCGTTATCACACAAAGTTAGGCCCACTCACACTTCCACGTACATTACACAGATCCAAGACGAGCAGCGTAAAACGGTATACGACACTCCAGCCATACTAGAATGTTTCACCAAATACTACACTAAACTTTACACCGCCCAGGCCGCATCCTCCACCCCAGAAATGCGCGACTATTTAGAGGACGTGGCACTGGCATGGTTATCGGACACCCACCGCGAATATTTCTGTCATCATATCACCCGGGAGGAAATAATAGAAGCCATTTACTCTCTACCCAATAATAAAGCGCCGGGATAGGATGGCCTTCCGGGTGAATTTTATAAAGAGTACCGGGATTTGCTGATACCGCATTTTGCTGAAATGCTGGAAGAATCCTATGAAGAGGGCACACTCCCGACCACACTAAGCGAGGCACTCCTAATATCACTCCTAAAACCTGGCAAGGATCCCACCGAGTGTGAATCATACAGGCCCCTATCCCTGATAAATGTCAGGTTGGTCCGGGATGTGCACCAAACAACAGAACTTCCACAGGAGCGAAGACCTCGTCCCCAAACTTCCAGAAAACAACTCTCGGAGAAGAGCAAAAAACCTCCTCCTGAGTAATTATTCGTTAAAAGTGAGGTGAATAACCAATGAGTGACCACCACTCTTCCCCTGAGGTTTGTGTCCGGAAGCGTTGGTTGGGGATCAGTAGATTGCTAAACCAAAAAATACAGATGATGGTTATAAATGTTCTATAGAAGTGCACAGAGAGTCTCTAACATTAATGCATGTCCACTTTTCCCAGGAAGTTCACTTACCGATAGAGCGTCTTAGAGTGGCCTATAATGTCTTTTCCGTAGAAGGTAGCACAGGTCAGCAACCTTCTCTTGAGGACTTGTACGTAGGAGTTGAAGTGCCCCTACTGAAAGCTTTTCTTAAAGAAGGGCGAGGAATGACTCACTCACACCTGCAATCATACCGGGTCTCAAAACTAAATGCGGGGGGAATACTAATGAACGGGACAGAGTATAGTGTAGGGCTTCAGGGACCCAGGAATATATAAAAAAAAACGTGTCATGTTGGCCGGCTCAGAGGGGGGGAACGAAGTGAGCGGAGCAATCACGAACACAGTTATGTCCAAGAAGGCTAAATGAGGGACGTCGTGCTGGCCGGCTCTTAGGGAAGTGTGGAGAGTGGAGCAGCCACAAACATACCCTGTGCTAGAGCAATAAGAGAGGTCCCGTGCTGGCCGGCTCTTGAGGTGATTGAAGGGAGAAGAGCAGTCACGGACACACTTTAAAGAATTTAGGAAGGTTGTTCAGCGCTGGCGGCTCCCGAAAAGAGAAGAGAGCGGAGCAGCAACGACGTCCTCCTCAACCAGGTAACGCGCCGCGCTGGCCGGCTCCGGGTTAGGGAAGGGAGCAGATCAGCAACGAACGCTCACCTTTTGAAAGAGGGCGCGTCGCGTGGCCGGCCCCAGCTTTGGAGAAGGGAAGCAGCGGAACAAACACTCAAAGTTGACCGGCTTCGAATTAACGGAAGGGAGCGGAGCAGCGACGACCAATCCCTTTGACGACAGTTATGCCCTGCTGGCCGGCTCTGGGGAAGGGAAGGAGCGGAGCAGCGCCGGTCACAAACCAAGGCGTCGAGGGTATCCGATATTGTAACGAAGCAGGTACAAGGCGAGGGCAAATCGTAGATTCAGGATTCAAAGTTAGTCGCTAGGAATGGGGGCGTGGTCACCAGTCGGAAGCAGGATCAGTAAGCCAAGCACTGATTTGTGAATGAGACAACCACTTATACACGGTAGGAGACGTCTCTAAAGTGCCTTGTACATTGCTACTTAGGGATCATCTAAAAAGTATGCGTTTTCATGAACGAGCATGGGGGTGGATCATGCCTTAAGGTTTCGACTTCCTATTCATGATGCTTTGCTGAAAAAAGGGATCCTAACAGTTCTCCCACCCAAAGATCTACTCCTGGGGCGGGGTTTTGATGGATGGAGAGCATGAAACCTACGGATTAGGACAGGGGCATGGATATTCTCAGCGGGTTCCCATTATCGGTCCTCTGGGAAATAACCAACCCAATCTATGAGGTACCGGAGTTTCCCTTTGTGTCTACGAGAATCCAGAACCTTATTCACTTCATACTCTTCTTTGCCTTCAACCACTATTGGAGGTGGTGGTGTCTCAGGGCTCAGAGGGGGAATATACCTTTTGACTAGGGAACAATGAAAAACGGGATAGATCTGCATGTCTTCTGGTAACTGTAGTTTGAGGGTAACCGGGGTTATCACCTTGTCAATTATATAAGGGCCTACATAGCGAGGTTGTAACTTTCGAGATCCTTTTAATCTCAGGTTTCTGGTTGATAACCAAACTTTATCTCCTTTTTGATAGGCCGGCACAGGGCATCGGTGTTTATTCGCCTGTTTTTTCATACTTTCCTTGGTTTTTTGCAATTCGGTTATGGCTTTTTCACAAACGGATAGAAGTGTTTTGTGGTGTTCTTTAAGTGCAGGGATACTATCCAGCTCAGGTGGAAGAGAATTGGGTAGGAATTTAGGATGCTGACCTAGTGTAAAATAGAATGGGGATACCCCAGTTGAGGCGTGGGTGGTGTTGTTATAGGCGAATTCCGCCAAAGGGAGAGCCCTAACCCAGTCGCTTGTGATTGTGGATAGCAGACATCTCAAGTTTTGCTCTAGTGTTTGATTAGTGCGTTCAGTTTGTCCATCATGGGGATGATAGGCGTTGGATAACCTGTGATCCAGATTCCCAGAGCAGTACACATGCCTTGCCAGAACATCAACACGAACTGGGCCCCTCTATCTGACACGATCACAGATGGCAGGCCATGCAATCTAAGGATGTTATCTACAAATACCTGCACTAATTCTTTGGAAGTGGGTAATTTTTTCAAGGGGAAGAAATGTGCCATTTTGGTTAACATGTCTATCACTACAAAGATAGTGTTGTACCCTTGACTTCGAGGTAAATCAGTAATGAAGTCCATACTGGTGGAATGCCATGGCGACGGGGGTATTGCAAGTGGTTTTAACATGCCTGTGGGTGCACAATGTGAAGCTTTTTGTTGCGCACAAGTAGAACAAGAATCGACAAAAGCGGTAACATCTTTGTTCATTACTTTCCACCAAAACCATCTTTGGCAGGCCTTGAGGGTTTTAATACTGCCCGGATGTCTGGCCAAAGCGCTGTTGTGACACCATTGTAACAGCTGTTGCTGTACTTCAGTGGTAGGCAAGTATAATTTGTCTTCATGATAATAAAGCCCTTCTTTGATGTGATTTAGAGGATCCTTTTTCCAGTCTTCCGGTGGAATATATCGTTATACAAGTTTTTTAGTTTCTCTAGGAACTCTAGGGACCTTGTGTCCTTATGATATTCGGCCCCTATGATTTTGTCGTTTGGAATGATGGGAAAAGGCTCGTCTGGTGTGAGGGTCTTTTCATGACCCAGTCGAGAAAGAGCGCCTGCCTTACCCTGCTGAGGGCCAGGACGGTAAGTAATCATGAAGTCATACCCACTAAAAAATGCAACCCATCTCATCTGTCGGGGGGTAAGGGCTCTGGCTGATCTAAAAAATTGGAGGTTCCTGTGATCAGAATAAATTGTAATCACATGTGGGGACCCTAACAGGTAATGTCTCCATTCTTGGAAGGCTAATTTGATGGCCAACAACTCTCTTTCCCCAATGGTATAATTTCGTTCTGCGGGCAACAAGGTCTTGGAGAAGTATGCAACAGGGTGTAAACATCCCGAGGTCTTGTCTCGTTGTGAAAAGACTCCCTCTACTGCAAATTGTGACGCATCTGCTTCCACATAATAGGGCTGTGTATTGTCGGCATGTTTAATGATGGGGCATTAGTGAATCTTTCCTTTAAGAGGCAGAAGGTGAGTTCTGCTTCTTGGGTCCATTTAAAGGGTATTCCTTTCTGTACAAGCCGAGTTATGGCTTTCACTGACTCGGAAAAATGATGTATGAATCTCCGATAGAAGTTGGCAAAGCCAATAAAGGATTGCACCTCTTTCACAGAACCAGGGCTAGGCCACTTCACCAATGCTTCTACATTCTTTGGATCCATGTGCACCCCTTCAGGAGATATTACAAACCTGAGGAATTCCACGCGAGTGGTATGGAACATACTCTTATCAAGTTTGGCGAATAACTGGTTCTCTTTGAGTTTCTGTAGGATCTTCTTAACATGCATAACATGGTCCTGCTCGTTTTGTGAGTATATCAAGATGTCATCGATGTAGACTATTACGAAGATGTCAAGATATTCACGCAGTATCTCATTAACAAAAAATTGAAAAGCGGCAGGAGCATTGCAAAGGCCAAATGGCATTACGCAATATTCGAATAAGCCAAACTTGGTGCGGAAGGCTGTTTTCCATTCATCTTCCTGTTTAATGTGGATAAATGGTAGGCTCCTCTCAAGTCAATTTTTGTGAAGAGTTTGGCTCCCCGTACCTGATCTAAAAGTACTGGAATAAGCGGGAGAGGATATTTGTTTTTGATGGTAACTTTGTTAAGAGCGCGGTAGTCCAAACACTCCTTCTCGCTTCGGGATAAAAAAAAGAGGGGAGGAAACCGGGGACGTGGAATGTCTGATGAATCCCTTTTTTAGCATGTCTTTGATGTATTCTTGTAGATATTCCGTTTCAGGCGCGGTCAAAGCATAATTGCGACTGACAGGCAATTCTGCTCCTGGGACCAAATCAATACGGCAGTCATATGACCTGTGAGGGGGTAAAACGGTGGCTTTTGCTTCATCAAAAGCAGAGTTGTATTCTTCATAAATCGCAGGAAGACCTGGTGGTGTAGATATCGTACTTGTGGCACAGCATAGAGAAGCGTTCCATTCTCTTGCTTCTCGGTAGCAGTTCAACATACAATAATGTGAATTTAGCGTCACGGTATGAGATATCCAATCGATTTGAGGGTTGTGCATCTGCAACCAGGGTACCCCTAATATTGCTCCAAAGTTAGGGGTATCTATGAGATCAAAGATGATAGATTCGGAGTGGCCGTTACTGCAAATCATCACCATCGGAGGGGTCTGGTACGTAATTAATCCAGACGATAATTCAGACCCATCAACGGCTCTTACTGGTTCTGGTTCTGGTTTTCGTACGAAAGGAATGTCAACGTCTCTCACTAACTGGATATCCAAGAAATTACCAGTGGCTCCCGAATCCAACAAGATATACATGTTTTTTCGACACTGTGGGGATATTACCAGAGTGACAGATAAAGTGAAATGCTTAGGTACTAAGGGTGTTGTCTTTTTGGAGGGGGAGACCTTAAAAAACCCAACACTTGAAGAATCGGTCTCTGTGTTCTCCAAGCTTGCTAGTTTTCCCCTTCTATTGCAGGTGAGTGTCTACTTGCCAGAGTCTTTGAAGCTGTACGAGGACGTACTGGACAGTCCCGGGCATAGTGTCCTCCTTTCCCACAATAGAGACAGAGGTTATTCTTTCTTCTTTTGTCTTTCTCTTCCAAAGAGAGAGGATTCCGTACTCCCCCAATCTGCATGGGTTCCGGTGTTTCTTTCTTCTCTGTTTTTAACATTAGATATCTAGGAGGATTTAGACGATACTTCTCCCCCTTCCTTTCATGTAGTCTATGATCCAGCTTAACTGTCAAATCAATAAACTCAGAGCACTCTTCCGGGGGATTGACTATCTGGGACAACAGATCCTTGAGTTCATCACATAAACCACGATAAAACAAGGAAGTCCTTTTTTCCTCAGGCCAGTGCGTTTCTGCAACTAATCTATTAAAATTGGTGATATACGAAAGCAGGTCCTTAGTTCCTTGTTTAAGGTTAAGGAGGGCATTGTCACTTGCCTGCATAAAGGTATGCTTAGAAAAAAGGCTCTTCATCTTGTCCTGGAATAACGCAAAATCATATAATAAGGGGTCGTTGTTCTCTACTAATGGGACAGCCCAATAGGCCGCATTGCCAGCTAAATAGGATATAACAAATGCTACCTTAGCGGCGTCATCAGGAAATGCTGTGGCTTTACAAAGGAACTGTAGCTGGCGTTGTTTAATAAAAATGCTGTACTTGGAACTGTCTCCATTAAATCTCTCTGGCATGGCTAAGGGTACTGGATTAGTGATATGTACGGTCAATTGTACTGGAGTGAAGGAACTATCTCCTCTAGTAGGGGAACTAGCACTAGTAGAAGGGATAGAAAAATGTGCAGGCTGTATGTAGTTTTTTCCGCTCTTGGGAAGAGCACCAGGGTCTCTAGTGTCTATGAGAACCTGTGTTTTTCATTGCATTACTTCGGCCTGTAATCTCTCATTCTCAGTCCTTAACCTCCCTACCTCAGATTGTAAGTCAACCAATGCCATTGCTAATTCGTCTACAGATGGACTCTGCAAAGCAGCGTGTAAGGAGGGGTTTAACGGGGCATCAGTCCCGTCTTGATTCATCTTCGGTCGGGTGGAAATATTTCTTGGGCTTGGCTTTCTGTCAGGTTGGTCCGGGGTGTGCACCAAACAACAGAACTTCCACAGGAGCGAAGACCTCGTCCCCAAACTTCCAGAAAACAACTCTCGGAGAAGAGCAAAAAATCTCCTCCTGAGTTATTGTTCGCTAAAAGTGAGGGGAATAACCAATGAGTGACCACCACTCTTCCCGGATACACCGGCGACGGCGGCACTATTAGATGCTGCCAAGGCTTTCGACTCGGTAGAGTGGATCTTTATGTTCGCTACCCTTCGAAAAATGGGGTTCCCTGAACCATTCTTGAAATGGATAAGGTTATTGTACACTGCGCCTAAGGCTCGGGTTAGAATCAATGGCTATACATCCAACCCAATAGAGGTGACGCGTGGAACCAGGCAAGGCTGCCCGCTGTCACCCATGCTATTTGCACTAATCCTGGAACCCCTGGCCTGTAGGATTTGCCAGAAACACTCGGCCTCTGCGCTGCAATTCGGCTTAAGCCCCATTGGAATATCACTGTATGCCGACGACATGGTCCTCTATACCACGCACCCAGATAGGAACCTAACCCCGCCTATTAGGGAGTATGTTAGGTATGAGAAATATGCCGGCCTCTGCATAAACTGGGATAAATATGTTGTGATACCCTTAACGGCAGCAACAGTTGCACCTCAGCTAGACTTACCTTTGAAATGGAGGACGGACCCAATTAAATATTTGGGGGTCTGGATCCATCGTGACCCAGAATTGGTCGTGAGGGAGAATTATGGAGCAGCGCTGATGCGATTGGAGACGCAGGTAGACAAATGGATACAAATGCCTCTCTCAATGGCGGACAGGATAGCCTTACAGAAAATGATTATATTGCCCAGGTTCTTATATTTGTTCTGGAATATACCAATATGGTTAAATGCAGCCTTTTTTGTCCGACTACGCTCTATTCTACAGAAACTTACATGGGCAGGCAAACAGGCCAGAACGAGCTGGAAGGTCTTAACCCAACCATATCACTTGGGAGGCTTTGAGGCACCGGATTTCCATCTATACTACCTCTGTGCGCAGGTACAAAACGCCCACTATTGGACAAAACCACATGCATACATACCACACATAGTGGTGGAAGAGGACAGTGTCGCTCCCCTACCATTGACTGCGCTTATGGCCGATCCGTTAAAATACACACCAAGTACCGAGATCCGCGCTGCCCAATGCACCTCAAGGGCATGGTGTGTGTTGGCGCACAGGGCACGCAAACTGCCGGTATATGCACGGGCGCTACCTACGGTGCAACGTCACAAACTTACCGTCACACAAGAAAAGAAAATGCACACACTACTGACGGAGATGGGACTGACCACTATGGGACATTTGTACCCCCATGGCTCCTTCATTCAGTGGACAGACCCCTCTCTCTGTGCTCACCGACTCCCCCTAAAGCAATTTGCATACTTACGACTATGTGCGGCCATTCGATCCTTATATACAATATTCACAGACGAACCCTCACAATTGAATACACTACAAATACTGTTAACAGCACCTAACCGGAAAAATCTGGTAACACGCTTATATAACGCAGCCCAGGAGGAACAGGCGGTGAAGCCTACTGCAGCACTGGGCAGATGGGAGATAGCAATGGGCAAGACGATAGAAGAAACAAGATTGGCATTACAGCTGCACACAACTCGCACTTCTCACACCGAACTGCAACCTGCGCATCATTCATTTCAAATTCCTTCACCAACTATATTACACGCCAGCTAAACTTCACAGGCTAGGCCTCAGAGAGTCAGACAATTGCCAGAGATGCAATGCACCGAACGCTGACTTTTTACATACTTCATGGTCATGCCCACAGCTACAGATATACTGGGACGAGGTCACCACCACGCTGTCCGCAATGCTGTCAGAGCGGATTCCCAATACCCCTTGTTGTGCATTCTGGGAGCTAAGAAACTTAAACACGCTAAGCGCAGGAAATTCTTAGCGGTGGCATTGCTTCTGGCAAAAAGGCGTGTAGCGATGAGGTGGGGAAGCAAAAGACCCCCCAGACTTAAAGACTGGATCACGGACATGACATATTGTAAAGCCACCCTGGAGACTTATGCAGAGGACATTCCACAAGCTTCACGGCCCAGGGACTTCTGGGAGCCACTTGTCCAGTATTTACAGACCACGTCGGAGCCTGAATCACGACCTGATTCATGAAGTACCTTGCTCACACGATCACATGTTTGGGTTTTCGCACATCTGTTAGGTGCTGTGAGTAACAAGCAGAGCAGCGCCAATGGGGAGTGCAGAGTCACATGTAAGATGAGATACCGCCTACCGCTGCGGTTACTGTAACGGAAATCACTACTATGTGGATGATGCAAGTTGTAACTCTAAGCGTTATGTATTATTGAATAATGATGTTTGAAATGTCTTGAATGCTATGTCACTGCTGGTTAGATGGAAAAATAAAATAATAATAAAAAAAAAATTGCAATACATACTGAATGTAATTCTAGAAACTCAAAAAATAAGGGCCTAATTACGATGACGGGCAGACTTACGTCTACCCGACACCTGCAATTACAATGTGACAGCCCATGGTGCAATCACATACTCCCATTTGTCTATGGGAGGTTGTGCTATGGCCATAACCTGGCCATAGCACAAGCTCCGATAGACAAATGGGAGATCTGTTTATCTCTGCACTGCATAGTAGGCACCTCAAGGTTCCTGCCACATGGTGCAGGGATTAACAGGGGTGCCCCCTCGGCACCTGCCTGGAGACCGCAGGATGAAGAGGGCCCTGCTAGTGGCCACCAATGTCGCTTTCCGACAGCTTTCCATGTCGGAAAGCCCGAAATGGAAAGCCTACTTGAAATCTATATTGTAATCCCTACAGTGGAAACGCCGTCCATAGGATTACGTGCCAGTCTCCAACTGGCACACAGGCTCCTTGAGCCCATCGAAATCCAGCCAGAATGACCGGTCGGTTTCAGTTTTGACCGCCTCCTTTGTAAATCGGCGGTCGAAACTTAAACAGCGATGAGGTTCGTAATGAGAGGCTAAGTGTTTGTATGAAATTGCAATGCACATGTTTTCTTCTGGAGAAGAAAAGGAAGGTGGTGCATTTTGATCATTGGAACTACTTGGAGACAAGGTTTGTGCCTTTGGAAGACGCACCACACATACTCAGAAACTACTTTTCCCATGAAGACACAGAACTTTCAAGATGTTTAAATATGGTTGGTGGTCATATTTAAAGATATGGAATACATGTTTCTTGTGGTCCAGAACGTCTTTGATAGTCAATGATGATAATTTGTTGCTGCAGCCAGGACCTAGTTACAATACCTTATGAAATCCTTAGCAACTGCTTGGTTTCCTTTTAAAAACTTAACTAGAAGTCAAAGCTGAATACAGAGAGCATTCTGAGAAAATAAATAGTACTTTGTTAATTGCCTTAAATTACCAATGGTAAAATAGTTTATAGTTCTCTTTCAAAGCTGTACTTAATATACTTTAAGGATTGCAAATTCATATTTGTGGTGTACCTCTGGGTTATAAATTATGGAAAGAATGCTAAGAATCCTTAACACCTGCAATGAAAGTTGATATTTCACTATGCATAGCTTTGTATTTAAATTAGTGGTAGTGGTATGTGTTCAGGAAAGCAATGCATAAAACCAGTGTAAGTTATATAATCCTGATAAATGTTTGTTTCTATTACAGTTTAAGAAACAACAGAGAATGAATATTGAGCCAGAGAGCTTGCACTTAACAAAAATCAGAGAAACAAGTGAGATTATCTACAATCAATACAGTATCAATTATATAGTTAGTTTTCATATTTCAGTTACAAGGAGTGCAGAATACTACCATATCTCAGGGAGTCTGAGGCATACAGAATTGCAGATGGGGGTAATTACCCTCGGTCAGCCCGCCGCAGGGACATTAAGTCCACTAGATTCCAGGCAAAGTTAAAAAAAAGAAATATAGGATTGGGGCTGCCCAACATGAACATGTCTATTCCCCCACCCCAACTAAATGGGGCAACAGTATTTCTTTTCCCCCAGATTGGGTTAATTGCCCCCAATGTGCCCTGCTGGGGGAGCAGAAAGCTCACTAGACATCAGTGATTTTGTTGGGTACTCCCAAGCATCAGCATGCCATTCCATACCCCAAGTAAACGGGGCAACAGTCTTTCTTCCCCATGAGCACCAGATGGGAGTAGTTACCCCTGATCTGCCCTGGGGGCTCTGAAAGCTCACTCGATACCAGGGAAAGTTAGCAGTGAGGGCTGACCACCATGAGCATGGCTATGATCCCATCTGAACTAAATAAGGTAACAGTCTTTATGCTCCCCCTTGGTGGGGAGATGGGTTGCATATGCCCATTCTGTCTCCTGAGGGGCAACAATCCCACTAGACGCCAGGGATTATTTTAAATGAAAATATAGGGATGTGGGTTGCCCACAAGGTAAATGGAGCAACAGTCTTTCTGCCCCTCAGAAAAAAGTGGTGCTGAAATTGCACTCTGACATTGGCCACACCCCACCAAAAAATAGACAAACTGGTCTTTGCCCACAGGGGCAGACAGGAGGTGTGCCCCCAATTTTTCCCTGGGGGCAGACAGCTGACTATATGGTAGGAATTTATATATTTTTAATAAAATAATGAGGTGGGTCTTGCCCATCCCAACATCAGGCCCCAGCTTCATCCCTAAAACCTCAACAGTCTTTATGCTCCCATGGGGACTAAAGCATCCCAACCCAATGGCAAGCGAGAGGACATTTAATTATTTTGAGTGTTGATTTGACACCTGGGCCAGGAGAGTGCGGCTATCTCCCAATATTGTCCCACTTGCAATGATGAACAGCTGCACTTTTTGGGCTGGGGTAGGGTGCCACCTGGGCAAACCTAGCAGACCCAGACAGCTCTGAAAACCACATATCTTGTGGGAGTCCACTGTGGTGTGCTTCACATGCATTCCACACCATTTTCTTACCTGCAATGCCTTGCAAACCTCCAACTTTGATAAAAACACATATCCCTCACATTTCTTTGAGAAAATTGTCTGGGATCTGCAGGGAGCCACACATTTTCTACCACACAGCATCCCCCCAAGTCGCCCGATAAAAATGGTACCTCACTTGCTCGGGTGGGACAAAAGACCTTGACACAAAAGGCCCTTTAGCGCTACGTTGAGAGATCAGCAATAGGGATAGCTGGGGATTTGGGGTCGTGTTTGGCCATAACCCATGAAAACCTACCAACCACAGACATTTTTAAAACCTAGACAACCAGGGCATTTTAAGGTGGTTTTCCTTAAGTGAATACCAGGAGGTTTTCTTACTCACAGTGCTGTTTAAACCTCAAACTCTGCCTGAAATCACACATTTTCCTTACATCGCAGGGGGTTCACACAAGGTACACCACCTTAGACTTCCCCATTTATATAGTTTTAAATGTGCAGGTTTGCTAGGTTTCCCTAGGTGCTGTCTGAGCTAGGGTCCAAAATCTAAAGCCACCCACAATGGAAGAAAAGGGTCAGTTTTCAATAGAAAAATATGATGTATCCATGTTGCATTTTGGGCCTTTTCCTGTTGCGGGCTTTTTTGTCTACTTTTTTTAGAATTATATAGTTTTTCTGGATTACCCATGGGGTTTCACAAAGTACAAAAAATTGAAATAATGGGCTACTTCTTTGAAAAATTGCAAAAGTTTGTTAAAAAAAAGTTTTTTAAAATTTAGCAAGTTCCTGAAAGTTTGGAAGATGTTGACCTTAGCACAGCAAACTGTTTGTTTATGACATTTTTAAGAACAAAACAGACACTTTTATCCAGAGCACTTTTTTCCTAAAAAAAAAGCTCAAAATGTAGCTATATTTTGGCTGTATTGCCGGTCCCATTCAGGGGAATCCACAAAACCTGGGTACCTTTAGAATACCTAGGATGCTAGAAAAAAAGGATGCAAATTTGGCGAGGATACTTTATGTGGATGAAACGTTATGGAGGACTAAGACTGACTGACAGACTGAGACATTTATATAGCGCAGCTAATGCCGAGGCGTCTTGGTGCTAAGATAGGGTACCTGCGAGTGCGACTAAATCGATTAGCATTGAGAGTAAAGCCAGGTTTTAATTTGCTCCCTAAAAAGTATTCTACTTGGTTGAAGTCGGAGTTGTGTTGGAAGTGAGTTCCACAGTTTTGCAACTAAATATGAAAATCGCTTTCCTTCCCACCTCACTCCATTTATTTTAGGAGATAACACCAATCCCGCATTGTAAGATCTAAGATGGCGCGATGGGTTATAGCGAGGGAACACAGCTTGTAGATCAGATGCCCCTCCACCGTAAAAGGCTTTGTGGACTATGCACAGAGCCTTAAAATCTACCCGTCGTTTGACTGGAAGCCAGTGTGGTTGCTTTACCCCAGCAGATGTGGGGTGATATTTTGGAAGATTAAGTAATACTCTTACAGCTGTGTTTTGTAACGATTGGAGTTTGGAAAGCTGAGCTGCCCCTACTCCCAGATATAGAGCATTAGAATAATACAGCCTTGACAACACCAAAGCTCCCACCACCGTTTTCCTCAATGAGAAAGGGATGAAGGGTAAAATCTTCCGTAAGACCTTCAAGGTGTAGAAACATGCTGAGGACACCTGGTTAATCTGTGGGGCAAGAGTGAGGTCTTTGTCTATCAGGACACCCAAATTTCTTACTTTGGGTGCCGGCACCGGACATGTTCCAGCTTGAGGGGGCCACCATGGTTGACTCCAAACAGATGCCTTTGTGCCAAATTCCACAACTTCGGTTTTACCCGCAGTTAGCTTTAAAAAGTTGTGGTTCATCCAGATCATCAGGTCTGTGATGCATTTTTGAAAACGTTACGCCGTAGCGTCTACGCTGTGTGTTGCAGACACCACTAACTGTATGTTGTCAGCGTAGGACGCAAGCGAGAAACCGTGATTCTTTATTAGGCTGGCTAAAGGAGTCACATAAATGTTAAACAAGGTGGGAGAGAGCAGAGACCTGAGGGACTCCGCCCGGAAGGGTGAACCGATGTGACTTAAGTCCATTCCAATGTATTAACTGTTCCCTATCTGAGAGAAAGGATGATAGTAGGGTTAGGGCATTTCCAATAATGCCAATTTTCTGGAGCCTATGTATCAGCACTTCGTGATTTACAGTATCGAAGGCATCTGTAAGGTCCAGAAGGATAAGGGCCACCCACCCATCCCCATCCATTGCTTTACGAACTTCCTCTGTCGCCAGAATCAAGGCAGACTCAGTGGAGTGCCAGGCTCTAAAGCTGTGTTGAGTGGAAACACGAATTAGCACAACTTACCCCAAATAGCCAAAAAAGGGCTCAGCACTTTGGTGGGGGGAGGCCCAGCAGTTATTGGGTTAAATAACATTGACAAATCTGATTTAAGCATTGATAAAGTTTTTAGAATTATTGCACCAGGGTCCAAGAGTTGTGAGTATCAAAGTCTTATATCCTAATTTGCAGGAGCAATGATTGATAAAGCCTCAGTTGAGTGATAAACATAATATTTATCTTTTCTAAAAGCATTCATTATGGGTCTGAGGTGCTAAGGGCTATAAATATGCAGCCATTCACTAACCCCCTGGAAAAAGGGGATGGAAGAAACAAGATGGCAATGGGCTGGCCTTGGTGGCACTCTCCCAGTCCTTGTAATACCAACAAGCAACTATGAGAAAATAATAGGTGTGCCCAAAGAAACTGTTATATTCCCAGGTTAGGCCCATGTTCTGAAGCAGCTTATTTCTTACATTGTCCTCACAAATAACATATCCAAGCTGTGAACTTTTGCATACATTTGCACGCATGACAATGTTGGATTCGTTTCTCTGGGCCCAATTCACAAAAGTAATCTGAGACAAAATCCTAACTTTATGACTTTTGGTATTCACAAAGTGCATTTAGGAGTAGTAAAGCTAAAATCCTAACTTTAGTACTCCGAAAGGCACTTTATGAATACCGAAAGTCGTAAAGTTAGGATTTTGTCTCAGATTACTTTGGTGAATCGGGCCCTCTGAAACTAAACTTGTTTTACACCTAGCTTCACACAACATTATCACAATGCCCTAAACATCATGTACAAGGATCATGTTCCTTACTACATACAAATATCATCACTATCTTCATCCATGGGGCAACAGGGCTATCTATATATCCACAACATCACTAATCTATGCGTACATCGCAAGGCTGCTTACTATTAAACAAGATGAGCATCCTATAGATTAGTAGAGGAAGTACTTTTGCTGACACTGAGGGTTCTTGCATGCAGAGAAACCACCATGAAGGAACCTGACATTTCGTGAGGGGTGTCCAGTTCGTGACTAAAACGGGGTCCTTCACTCTATCCCATAATGTAATCCCTTGGGGGGGATTCTTGACTCTACACTGACACACAATCTAGGTACACTTAGAGTAGGGTTTGCATTGTAGGAGTACGCTAGATTACTGTCTTGTTTATATACCTTTAAATATGCAATTGTTTAGCACCATGGTAGAACTAATTCTACTATTTATGCTTTTGGTGCTTGTAATCACGTTTATCTGCTTCTGTCGACTAATCATTGCAGCACACGTATTTTATGCAAGAATAACATTGGTTCAATAAATATTATTGACAATGACCCACTGTATATTCTCTCTAAATTTCTCTGAGAATAAGTGAGCATGAGCAAAAGGTTCTGTACTGTTTCCACTATTCCTGAGAAATCAGGGTTGTCATGTTCAGTGATGCCAGAAACCATTCACTGACTGGTAGGTTAGGGGGCTTACGGTGGCAATGTGAGCTAGCTGGTCTATAGGCAAACACATCCTGCAGGGTTGTCTAGAATCAGTCATGACACCGAACCCTTAGTTTATGTCGTCCGAACAATGCACCGGTTCTACAGATTGGTAGGAACTACACAACAAAATATATCCTTAGATGTGGGACCAGTGGTCTGTCCTCTATATGTGTTCAAAGAGAGATCAAGATATTTTAAAACATGTGATGCAAGCACTCACACAATAACCTAGGTGTCATGCGTTACCTTATTCATCATGAATGATTATGGTGATGAATGGGTTCGCTAAGGTCGGTGAGTAATTTCACTGGTGATAGTGAGGCATTCGAAACTAAAGGCTAAAGCTCCTAAATCGCATAAAACCACTCAACTTTGAGGTAAGACTCATATTACATTTTAGGTATACTAATTCATTATTATTTGATGAGCAATAAAACAGTTTGAGGGTTATCTTATCTGTATAGTAGCATTGTCTTTTTGCCACTAAGGTTCTTATTGCGAGTGCCCATCAATTCCATTAGGGCCAGTAAAACAGAGTTATGAGATGTGCTGAAACCCCGCAGATCTCTTAACTTGGACCCAAATATTTCAGGAGATAAACGCAGACAAGATCTCCAGGTAAATGGCTGGCCCAGAATGAGTAATTGAACCCAGAGTTTCTCCTTTTATAAGGGACCCTCAGGGTTCAATTCATAATGGGCCAGAATTTCTCTAGCTCTGGAGCTACTGGTACTCCCTGTATTGGTACCTCGACTGGTGGGAAAAATCTGTATCACTTACTGGGTCACTGATGGCGTGGGTATCCATGCAGCCACTGATCTTCAGTTATATTTCATGGGCAGATGCTGTAAACATAAACTATTATAAATCCCCCTACTTAGCAGTAAGATCTATCAGCTTGTATGTTCAATGAGTACAAGCATGATTTTACATAGTTACGTGATCCTCACTAGGCCTGTGTTACCTTTGATTGTCATGTTGAAAAGCTCAACACTATTTGTATTCACTGATCAGGATTTTGTTATGGTCTGTCTAAGACCGTACAAAAAGATACTTTTTTTTGCCAGAAAAATCTGTAGTACTTGATTCTGACATGGGTAGCCAAGTTTGTGAAATAGCATCATTGAATTAACTCCTTTGTTTCTTTATCAGGTCTCCAACTACATGTAACTCAAAGCTGCCAATGGATAAGGAAGTCTAATATATATAGCTGCAAAACATTGATTTGTTTTTATCTGCGTACCTGCTACAGATTTACAAGGATTTTTTTTAGGTGGAAACAAATACCAGAAGGACACCTCTGAAGAAAACGGATTCTGTCAACTGGGTTCCATTTTTGCATCGTCTCCTTCACCTACTTCCACATCCTCCACATGCTCCGAAAGATCTTCAGATGGCTCCCTATTAACAGCAGGAAATCCGTCACTCAAACCCTAATCACCGGACAGCTCGACTATGGCAGCATGGTATAAGCAGGCATCACCATCCAACTATGGAAGAGACTCCAGACAATACAGAATGCAGCAGCCAGACTCATGGTCAATGGCCCCAAACACACAAATACCACCCCCACCTCAGGAACCTCAACTGGCTCCCAATTCAGGAAAGATGCCATTTTAAGATGCTGACACGTGCCCCCAAGACCCTCCATGACCAAGGGCCAGCATACACCAACCACCACTTGAACTTCCACCAACACTCCAGATACCTGTGCTCTGCCTCCCCCTCCATAGCACACACACCCCCCAAATACACCTAAGCCACAGTGGAGAACGATCCTTCTCCTACCTCACTGTCAAGTCCTGGAATGACCTTCCCTTCACTTCCGAACATCTTCCTCACTCCCGGAATTCAGAAAGTGACTCAAAACCTAGACCTTCAATTGGTGTGAGCAAGATCCTAGCACCTGGATACCCACATGGGTCATTAGCCGCTTTCTACAAATTCGAATTGACACTTATTAAAGTGGGCTTTTTACAAATTGGTAGATAGGTTTAGGGTGTCTGATTGGTTCCTGGGGTTAGGGTTTCTATTGGACATAGGGTTTAGAGTTTCATGCCTGATTGGCTGCTGGGTCTAGGGCTGAGTCTAGGGCTGTGGATAGGGCTTTTATTGGAAGAAGAGCTTTGGGGACTAAGGCTGTGATTGGCTGTAAGAGACTGGTGACCTAGCGATTGTATGGGCTTAGGGCTAGTGTTGTGATTGGTTAGGGTTAGGGCTGGGGTTCCCATTGGCCAAAGGGGTCACCTGCTTACTAGGGCTATTTAAGCTAGTGGATCAGGGTGTCTCAGCCTGGGCGTGGAGGTTAAGGGCAGAGAGGACAAGGGCAGTTGCCTGCTTGAGCTAGTTCAAAACTGGTTGGGCCTAGGGCAAGAAATGCTGCCCAAATTTACATACACCAGCACCCACCCTACCGCATCCACAACCAGATTAACATACTCACAGTGCAAGTACTCTACTCATTTACTACACACTGACCCTAGACAAAGTTCAATTTCTCAGCACACAGTACAAACTCCAGAAACCAACTCTTTACACCCTTCTATCATAGCTACCACACATTGGAACCATCACTTACCAACAATACACTCTATCCTATACCACTAACCAATCTACTTAACTATATCCCATCCAGACACACACTCTCTGCTCGAATTACTCCTAACAGACCTCTTTTTGTCACTAACAAACCTATACTCAGCCTTCCATCTTTTCATGCACCAACACCCTCCTCTTTGTTCCACCACAATATCATAACCACACAACACTTACACTCCACTGCACCACACATATTATCTCTTTTAGCAAACAATTCTAACATAAAGACTCTTAACTCTAGTTCATGTCCTCTTACACACAACGTACACTCTACTCACAAACACATCACCACCCCATTTACCTTACAAATTCCACTCACAAACAATTCTCTACATAGAGGTCCTTTTCAGAAAACACATACATCAGCACCTCTTTTCACTACTCCTCAAAAACAATACGTAACTCACACACTGGCACAACAAAATCTCTCAGCACAACACCTCATAATCCTTTCCATCATAAACTACAGACATACACCCACTCCCACCTTGCACACTACACAAATGATACACACCAGGAACAAACTCCAATGCCAAGCTTTCCCTCTTCCCTCTTCCCCCACACCTAACACATATACAGCAACACAGCAACTCTCTTTTAACTGCCTCTCATCTATTGGACAATTTAGAACCTTACTATATGACCCACCTGCTGCACTACCACCCCTAACTCATACACCTTCCACCTTAAACAGAAGCAAACAAAATAAGCAACATGTTACTCCTCACAACCTTGATTCTCCATGTCTACTGCACAACAAGATAACACTAGAAAAACAACACAGCTCACCAACTCACTCTCAACCACCGTCTACACCACCTACACACGAAGACCCATCAAAATGCCTTCTTAGCCTGTTGGATGAGAAACACGATACAGAACAGCTACACGATTGCAAGAGGTGTGGGGCAGCGGCCAGAGCAGCTAACTCCAGAAAGTGGGGCTCACAGTTTGATCCCCAACACAGGTGCAGATCAGTTCAGCATCATGTGACTCTGGGCAATAGCTCAATTAATCTCCCTGAAGGCCCCCAGCACCTTGAGACCCTAACGGGTGATTAAATTTACACTTTACAATTACTAGGTTATAGGTTATCCTCATACAGCTAATACCAACACTAAGGACGCACCTGCTACAACCCTACAAATTATTGCTCACTACTCTACAAAACAAAGTCACACTATCAACAAAGAACATTCTCTAAACTGTCTATCAAAACAATGCTCGTTCTCTAAAAACAAACATTACATCCATGATCTTCTCACTGACACAAAACCTGACATACTCTTCATAACTGAATTATGGTTGGGAGATAATATGGCTCCAGTCCTGCATGAAGCTGTTCCTCTAGGCTATCAAACTATCACACAAAATTGTATAAGCAAGAGAAGAGGTGGCCTAGCTGTTGTGTTCAGGCAAACATTACATATCACGAAAGCTGACAATGTCTTCATACTGTCAGGACCACCATGACACATACAAGGTTATGAGGCCCTTTTCACCAGATGCAAACCTACACCATCTTCCTCCTGTAACTTCCTACTCCTTTACAGACCTCCAACTAGCAATGCAAAATTCCCAGACACACTTCTAGACACAGTTTCAAATCTGACAACACTACACACCAACCTATGCATTCTGGGTGACCTCAACATTTGGTTTGAGAAACCAAATATGCCCCATCCAAAAACAATCATCACTAGCATATGCACTGAACCTACATCAGATTGTTCACAAACCCACACACATTGCTGGACACATCCTAGATGTCATGTTTGCTAATACAGAAGTAGTTATATTTCAAACAATGACTCTGTCACATGGTCAGAACACCATTTGTTTGCTTCCAAAAGAGATAAAACAACAAATTAGAAAGCCAGAACGTGCCTAGCTCAAAACAAACACAAATCAAGACAAATTTTGCCTACAGAAATGTAACAGCTTATACAATTCAAAATGCTAATTGTGCAAATAAAGATTGCTATAAAATTCTCCCTGAATTCTGTAATCCAAATTGCCTAGAAGGAGCTCTTCCTGTTATTCAAGATTTCTCAGACAAACTGGCAAATCATTACATGGTCAAAGCAGACTCATTGAACTCATATATAAAATAAAGAAAAAGCACTAGCACTGACCCATTTCCAAAACAACAATACAATCAGGAATCAAATCACTAAATACATTCAACAAAGGAACCTCTGCTCTAGAGTGGCACTTGGCCTCAAATTCCCACCGTACATGAAAAAAATCATAGGTGGGAATTTCAAGCAGCCAAACTATGGAATTCTTTACCCCAAACATAAGATCCACAGATAACCACCTATGCTTTAAAAAACTACTCAAGAGTTGGCTGTTCCCTGTATAACCACCATACACAAACATAAATATACAGATTATCCCTCTGTGCATAGGCATTTATTTGGACTATATATATGTGTCTACATATGTGAATTGCTTTGTATAAATGTGTATAATAATTACGTTTAAAAAAAATATAATTATTTGTTAGTTCTGCTTAAAAAAAATACATATCACTTATAGCTTCATTACTCTATATTTTTAATATGTATATAAGAGACTGCATAAATACGTAAATCTCTTATCATAACTATTTATCAACAATTGCTTCACTATTGAATTACAAAATATAAACAAATTAATTTAAAGTACAACAACACTTGAAAGCTGGAGTTTATTGAATGCAACATTAATCTACACATATTACCTTCCTTATGCCCCACACACAGCAGAAGAAGTGGTCATTGACCAGAAGGGAGATATGTTCTAGTGAAAGGCAAGCTAAATGGGCAGGCGTTGCTGATGGGCTTGGTGTATCCACGAACGCAGACCAAGCCGCATTCTTTCAAAAACCTACAAGAGTACTCGCTAGATGGAGTGGACTCCCATGGCTCATAACAGGGGACTTTAATGCAGTTCTGGATGCAGAATTAGATAGGTCATATCCACCCCTAACGCGCACTGTGGCATCCAATCCCTGTCGGAATGGCTCACGAACTGGGCACTGATAGACATTTGGCGAACTCTTAAACCCACAGCACGCATCTACTCATTACTCTCCCCTGTCCTTAATCTACATGACAGGCTTGATCACATCGTTGGGTCACCTGCTCTCCTTCACCTCATCAAACACACCGAATACCTGGGGCAAACACATTCAGACCATAACCCCATACTCCTACAGCTCATATGGGAAACAGGGCGCCCCCCAATCCCCACATGGCATTTACAACCAGCAGTGCTAGAAGACCAGGCTTTCCGCTCCTCACTGGGGACAGCAATACCCGAACATTTTGAGTTTAGTTACCACTCCACTGAAGTCTATCTCCTCAATTGGGATGCTTTCAAAACAACGTTAAGAGGGCCCTGCCTAGGGGACACCTGGAATATACGCAAACAGTTAAATATGGCACTCAGCAAAGTAGAAGGCAAATAATGTGCCAAGAGATAAAGCAATCAGACGGGGGCAGGAACACAAGTAAACTAGACACACTATGGGCAGAGCACACAGATTTTCTAGAGCAACTCTGCTGCCACAACTACACAGCTCACTCGGCTCACACACATGCCACTGCAGACCGCTCAGGCAAACCGCTAGCATGGCTACTACACCAGGAGCAGATGCACTGCCCCATATCCACCCTAAAAACTGATGCGGGTATAACTGTGTACACATAGCACGAAATACACGAGGCAATGATGCATCATTACACGATATCGTACCAGTCTATGGGGTCTCAGGCAGGGAGTCAACTCACCATGTTCTTAGAGACAATACACCTACAGGAGACCACGCCGGAACAGAGGGAGCTGCTAAACGAACCTATCACAATCAAGGAAATTAGAAGCGCAATAATGGCGCTGGCAAGCGGGAAAAAACCAGGCTCAGACGGATTTCCAGCAGAATTCTATAAGGCCTACACTACAACGCTCACCCCCCTACATGAGCTTTACACAATGGCCATAGATAAACAATGTCTCCCCCATCCATAAATTAGGCTAACCTGGTGTCCCCGCTCAAACCTGACAAAGACCTTACAGATCTAGGCTCATATTGGCCACTGGCTCTCCTTAATGTTGATTATGAGGTGCTAGCAAAGCTATTAACTGACCAGCTTGCACAGGCAGTCCCCACCCTGGTTCACTAGGACCAGAACGGGTTAGTACCCTCGGGGGTAGCACCTGCTTAAACCTCAGATGATTCTTCAGGATTGTCACTCACTCAAAAACCCACTGGCCACGAGCGGGCTGCCTTATACTGGACCTGGAAAAAGCATTCAATTCCTTGGAAGGGGGTTCGTATTCGCTGCGCTGGACAAATACAGACATGGGGAAACTTTCCTAAAGATGGTAAAGCTGTTATACAGAGCCCCCAATGTGAGAGTAAAAACAGGCCCCTATATATCGAACCCGGTGAATGTGCGTAGAGGGACCAGGCAGGGATGCCCCCTGTCTCCGCTGCTCTTATCTCTTGCAATGGAGCCGCTCGTGGAGGCAATATGATCTGAGATAAAATACGGCATCAAACTAGGAGAAAGTATGCATACAATATCTTTATATGCTGACTATCTCCTAACATCCACTGCTTCCCACAAAGATTGGCAACCATTCTGGACAACTTCGCTTCCATATCAGGATTGCACATGAATGAATTTAAATCTTGTCTATACTCCTTCAGTGAATAGTGCGGCAATCCAGGTTACACACATAACGGGACATGAGTCTGCTGGTGCGCGGACACTTTCCGCTACCTTGGAATCCACATATACAGCTATCCAGCGGATTTACCGACAGTAACTTGGGCAGAGCTCTGACCGCAATCCGCTCCCAGATGACATTCTGGAGTATGCTCCCACTATCAGTGACAGGGAAAGTAGCCATAGCAAAGATGGTAATACTGCCCCAAATTTTATACTATTTCACTGATCTTCTGCATTACGTCCCCCCATCCTTTTTCCACCCCCTCGAAAAGCTAGTCAAGGACTTCATATGGAGGAACTCCAGACACTGGGTGGCGATCATCAAGCTCTACTTACCTGTAGACCAAGGGGGGCAAGCAGTCCCACACCTAGAGCAGTATTACTTAGCAGCCCAACTACAGTGGGTAGCCAGATGGCTAGCAGACCACCACAGTGGAGACACAGCAACTACACAACCGCCCCTACATACCACAGAACTGACAACAATATTCCATTCCTGCTCAAAAACCAAACCTCCAGATTCACTGCTTCTGAATGAAGCGCACAAGTGCTACTGAAGAGTGCTTTATCTTACCCATACAGTCACCCCGAACTTACCAGCCCTAACACTAGGGGAACACCCAGAGGAACCATAATCCCCATGTCAGCTGAACAAAGCAGCTGGCATGAGTCCAAAGCATAGGAGATCTATATCGCGAGGGACACTAATCCTATACACGTCACTGGTGGAAGAGGATGAACTACCCCTGTCAGTTTCTGCTCCACTGCTCTCTATTGGAAACACTCACCGCTAAATGAGGAGACTTAACCACCGAACCAGCGATACATCTTACCGTACAATACCTGTATGTTATGGGTCACGGGGGCACTTCAACAAATAGTTTGCAGCATCACTCAGGCATCACACAGCAGCAAACTTATCGCCCGTCCATCAACACTGGGAAACAGACATAGGACGTCAGCTCATGGATTCAGAATGAGCTTCGGTGCTGGCGAGCACAGGCTAGTCCCTATGAATGCGCAACTGTACGAAATACAATTCTATGTAACCCACAGAGCATATCTCATGTCCACAAAAATCAATCAGTACTTCATAAGTCAGGACTCCGCATGCCCCAGATGTGCACAAATAGATGTAGACTTCTGCACATGATGTGGAGATGCCCCACCCAAACTGGATACTGGTCAGCGGTAGCTGATGCGCTGACACAATGCACTGACCGCACTGTTCAATTAGAATGGACATATACCTTTTACACCTACACCAGAGGAACCACAACAACAGAGTCGCCTCCAGGTTCCTTGACCTCGGGATGGCAGTGGCGAAAAGACTGATCACCAAAAGGTGGAAGGTCACTGACCTCCCCACATATAATAATGTGGAGATGCTCAATGCTCACCTGGGCCAAAACGGAAAGTGTTGTACTCCGCTGTGAAGACACACTAGGGATTCGCAAGGCCCCCCTCGCCGCCAGTTGGAATGCAATCTTAACTTCCTTGACCCTCCCACAAAGCGAAAACACACCACCTCTGACTCCAATAGAAACAGTCTCCTAAACAAACATGATATCGCAGAGAGCCAGGGAGGAAAAACACACTTGCTCACTTACCCTACACCAGACCAAAAGCCATCACTAGTACTCAAGCCCTATGCAACAATGCCAAGAAAGCTACGTCTGGGGTGCCCAGGAGTCAGTTGCAGTTGGCATTCCCTAATATTATTTTGTCACTGTGTGGAAATATGGATTTTTCTGGTCAGTTATGTCCCCTATCTTGGACCCCAACGGTTCTATGTGCATGTTACAAGTACATGTATGTTCCCTCCAGTTCTAGTTATGAAGACGCAAATACATGTGCGTCCATCGTTAACATGTCCTCTTTCAGATCCGCCATGAATGGGCCGGATATTCCATTCCTAAGTACGAAAGGCCACCGCCTTTATATGGTTCACTTATGCCATTTTACAGTCCAGGCAAGTAGGCCCCGATTCTGTCATCAAGCTTTTCTTGCTTTCTGTCTCTGAAGCTCCAGTCCGAGCCTGCATCTGTGACCATGAACTTTGTCTCATCCTCTGCGCGGCTCACGATGCCTGACATCAGCTTGCTGCCTGCCAAGAACTGTATTTCACCTTCGAAATTATCTGCTCCGCTCCCTGCCCAATGCATTCCTGTCTAGTAATTTAAGTAAACATTCTGCCAGCTACCGAGCAAAGGCCCGGCTTCTCTGTCTTTATGCAAGTAATTCATAGCCCTGTTACCATGGAAGATTCCTGCCCTCGCATCTAGTGTAGACACTTAGACGCTTGTACACGCACTAACAGTCAGTATAGTCAGTATAGAATAAGATTCTACTCCAAGAAGGCCTCTCTTTTAGATAACATAGTTCTTTAAACATAGGATGTTAGATATGATTTGGGATTAGGTTGACTTGACCCTCCAGACATCTGTCGCCACATGTAGAGCTAAATGTCAAGTCCCCTTCACCCCCTAGCTGCACGTCAATCACACCTCATGCTGCTGCGCGCGCATCTCTGCCAAGTATTTCTGCTGACATTGCGAAATTCTTTCATGGAACCACCCCATTATGACATCATACCTGATGACGTTCCTTTGTTACGCCCAATCACGCCCATTTTCATTACGCATGAATAATGTTATCTTCCTTATCAATTGTTACGCCTCTCGCATTTGCTTCACTGTAATGCCTATTGTATAAAAGTGATTAATTATCAATAATGTATGTACTTCACTTCCTGAACCTCCGTGGTGATGGAACCTGGAGGCCACGATTCCGAATCGTCCATTGGAATAAAGCCCGTTCCGAACCTCTAATACCACGGATTCTGCCTCTTATTTATTGAGCTATTTTTATTATGTTCTGTATCAAATTAAGTCCCGGTAATTAAATTATTTACCACATAAATGGCGCCCGAACAGGGACACTTTCTCATCTCACGCGCCGGCGGTGCGTTGCAGGCCCGGTCTCCTGCCACAGCTGGACGGACAACAACGCGTACCAGCAGGATTTCCTGTATCTCCCTCCGGTCAAGCGGGGGCGACTGAGGCTGCGATCAACACCCAGACGAGGCGGTGAGAAGTGCGAAGTATCCCGACCAGAGCCTAGCTGAGAGAGCAAGATCCGAGGTATACAGAGGCCCGCCAGGTTTCCGATGTCCTGAAGTGTCCGAAGTTTTCGAGTCGAGTCCAGTCCGGTCCAGTTCAGTTCAGTTCCGTTCCGAGGCCTTCCGTTCCGAGCTACCCGGTGAGTACCATTACTGGGGAGGCGTTCTGGCGTGCACATAAGTTGTGCCGGTCCAGACGGGTTTGGGTACACAAATCCGGTCTGCACTGTTTTAGCAGTGTATCTGTACTGTTTAGCAGTATATCTAGTATATCAAGTATAAAAATTCAGAATAAATTCAGTTAATACCGAATATTATGTTTATTGATTAAGTTTTCCTTAGATCGTCGTCATCATTGTTTGCTCATTTAAATGTTAAATGTTAAATGTGTTAATACGTTCTGCATATTGTGGTGTGAATGACTGTTCATTATCGTGGTTTATTGTATTAAGTTTGTTCAAGATCAAGTATCAGACCAGTTCTCAATATGCCGCTCTTTTCGAAACTAAGACAGATCACAACTAGAAAAGGGGTACTCGAAGAAGCTGTTCCCATTCCTCCTAGGGACACCCCAGGGTACTTCATGTATCATAAACACGGCCTAGACGCTATATTATTTCTTGATCTATGGGTAGACTACACTAAGGAATTACCAGAAAGTCAGAGGTGGCCCGCAGCTGGGACCTGGGATGCAGATTGCATCGTTAAAGTAGAGGAAGAGTTATGGAAAAGGAAAGCCAGACAGTCACAGAAAGACGCCATTGAATTATGGCGTAAAGAATCGTATAGACGCACAGAAAAAGCACGTAGACAAGAAGAGAAGAGTAAAGAGAATTCAAATAAAGTTCGAGAAAATCTATTAATTGAAGAAGGTACACGAGTAAAATCAGAACAAGTAGACAGACAAAGACATGCCCTTATGAAGGGTATGTATCCCCTTCTGGCCGAAGGATTACCTAAGGCTACTCCGGGGATACCAAAAGACTTGCCACCCCCATTATTTCCAATAAAAGTACATCCTAAGGGGCATCCTAGAACTGCAGAAGATGTTTTTCTTTCCTCATATTTAGATGACGCAGCTCCCGAGTATGCTAACCCCGCCCCACATAGACCGTCGGCCGGGGAGGTTCAACGCCAAGATCCTGTATCTGTATCTTTACAACATCAAATCCTGACACAAGTTCCGGCAAGCACATCCGTTTCCACATCTGTTCCTACAGCTACTTCTATAGCTGTGTCGTCCACACCTATAGTTGCTGTATCGCGTTCTACGAATCCTTTCACGCCCGATACTCCAGACGGGGCTACTGGAGGTGCTACCAATATTTTTTCTACGCCACCCAGAGTAAATAAACTTACCTTTCAAGAGTCAGCACATCCGCGTACCCCCAAACTCATAAATTCCCGCACGCTTAAGGAACTTCTTATAGATTGTAGATATGACCCTGTGCCCGGCAAAGAGGACGAAATGATCCTGGCATCATTACGTATCAGACGAGCCGCGGTGTATTTAGGGAAGTTACCAGGAATGACTGTGCATCTAGATAATATATATCATTTTGTCCAAACAGGGCGAGATTCTGAAAGTATTAACAGAGCTATGGAATACCAGAAAGTGGAGATACAGGGGGAACTGTTACGTTTCCTCATAAATTGTGTGATCAGAAATCAAGACCGACCGGGGGTAGACCCGGAAACAATGGAAACTCTTACCAGATGGAGCCAGAATATATCAGAAGGGAGACATGATAGGCAAAAATGTATAATAGCCATGTGCAGAAAGATCCGTAAAGAAATAGAACGCCTACACGAAGAGAGATTAACGGTAGACCAGTTTGAACAAAACGAGGAGGAGGAAGGATCAGGACTGTCCACAGGACAGTCAGAAACCATAGCCTATGTAGGTAGAGGAAGATCTAGTAATAGTACTAGATGCTTTACTGACCCGATACGTCCGATATGTCCAGATAATAACAGGAATTTCCAAACACCTATAATAAATATGAGGTCCCCCGAGCATTCGTTCCAAGCCGCTGATAAATTACTCCGAGAACGAAGGGGTTATCATTTACTCGATTCTATGGATGAACAAGAATTAGCCAGGTCAGCCGTTCATTGGGTTGACAGTCCCGGAAAATATAGTGATGATACAGTAGCACACACATTTTTGAACCTCACCCCTGATGAACAGCGTTTAGCTGGGATTTATATGATTCAACAACTTCTTGTACTATATAAAGGCCAACATTCAGATCCTGGTCCCTTACCTGATATATTGACTGAATTACTCACGAATAGATGGAAAGGTTCAGGTACTAAGTTAATTAAGGAAATACTAGAATCTAGAAAGCAGTACATTCTTTTTGTATGTCCAGAACATGTTTCATTGCCCATCAAGGAAAGACCGATGTATTACATGGACAGACAGAATCCCTTACGAGAAGTACACCCAATAAAGGGCGAGGACAATCAGTTTAAACGTGTATATGTATATACGCCCATATCGAAAATAGAATTGTTAGAAATGAAGAAAGTGGTACCCAGTCATGACAAAGACCCAGCGGGTTTCCACCGAGAAATTAAAGACATGTTACTCATGGGAGAGTATACCTATCCCGACATTATGACAATATTAAAGGTATTAATGCCTGCTGGCATTTATGAAAAACTCAAGGAAAAAGAGTGGGAGGTAGGAGACCAAAAGATAGATTGGACAGCATTAGAAAATGAAGAAAAGGCCCGAGGTCTAGGTTCGGGGCTTGGGGACAAAACTAAAGCACTACCAGCTTTACTAGTTCAGGTACTGCCACGTTTATTAACCACGAAAAAGGAAGACTGGGGTGCAATCTCAGCCTGTAAACAAAATCAAGATGAAGACACTAGTGATTTCTATGCCCGATTCGAAAAATGTTTTGGTATAAATAGCGGTATAAAAGCAAGTAGCGAGTCATACCCACATCTGTTTGTGACAAAATTAGTTGAAAATTCCTTGCCCCAAGTGAAGAATAGAGTATTAAAATTCGAGAGTACCTGGCAAGGTAATACCCCATCACAAATGTTACAAATGTTACAGTACCATTACAATAGAATTAGAGAGGAACAAGAACATGAGCAAAGACGCATGAAAGACACGAAAATGAAAATGCTAGTCTCCCAGACAGTTCCAGCTGAAGGACATAAAAAGGGTACGACACATTCCGGTGATTCAGCAGGACCTGTAAAAGGGACATGCAACTACTGTAAACAACCAGGTCATTATATACACGATTGCCCAGTCCTGAAGCGTAATATCGCCACAGGTATTACAAAAGAAAGACCACGGCCACCTAGACAGGATCAGAATGAACAAGGAGCACCGCAGCACGCACAGGCCATGCCAGCTCCACAACAGTCTATACAGTTTGTGCCAGCCGCACCAGCGTTGCCTGCTGCTGCCACACAAACCACGACACGACAGCTGTACCAGACCGCACAGTATGACTATCCTGATTATCAACGATATGCATGAACCAGCCTAGAGAGGGAAGTTGACTTACCCCTTATCGAGGTCCCTGTAGACCAAGAAGGACCTTATGTACATAGTGAATTATTAGGCCAAGATAGAAAATTTTTACTAGATACAGGGGCAAGTCGAACAACTATAAAACGTAGTGAAGTTCCAGGGGCACCCCTCTCAGGCTCACAGAATATTTCCCTTGGTTTTTCAGGAAAACCTATTGTTAATGAAGTATCACAGCCTCTTCCACTTACGATAGGACCCTTGACCAGAACTACAGATTTATTGCTTACTAAATCATGTCCAGAAAACTTGTTAGGTATAAAAACACTGAAAGCTCTAGGAGCTATAATATGTTGTTCTCCGGAAGGAGTAAGATTGTTTTTACGTGATTTCAAAGGTCACTATGTGTCTCGAGATATGGATTCCCGACTGCAGACTTTACCGACACATTTATGGGCACAAGGCCCTACAGATGTTGGTTGCATGAACATTACACCCTATCGAGTCACACTAAAGGCAGGAGTGGTACTACCACGAATGCGACAATACAAGTTACCCCCAGATGCTGTAATGGCTTTACTGCAAATCATTGACGAGCTTATTGGCCAAGGAGTGGTTGTGGAGACCGACTCCAATGTATGTAATTCACCGATAATTCCGATTCTTAAACGAACTGATCCAAAGGCTCCCCCAGTATATCGATTGGTTATTGATCTGCGCGAATTAAATAAATGTATTGTACCACAATACCCCGTAGTTCCAGACATCTCTTCATTACTGACAGCTATTGATTCCGAAGCAACATTCTTTACTGTAATTGATCTCAAAAATGCCTTTTTTAGCGTCCCAATAGATCCGGAAAGCCAATACTTGTTCGGATTTAGTTTAAATGGACGTAGCTTTAAATTCACACGCGCACCTCAAGGATTTACAGAAAGCCCCAGCATCTATAGCCAAGCACTGAAACGAGAACTTGACAGTATACACATGCCAGTCAACACTGCTCTGCTTCAATATGTCGATGATCTGCTGATCACCGCCCGAAGCGAACCTGAATGTGAAAAAGCATCACTGACGGTTTTACAATTTCTAGCCAAAAAGGGGCACAAGGTGTCCCCTTCTAAGCTGCAATTCTGTGTCCAGCGAGTTATTTACCTTGGTCACTCGCTGTCCAAGGAGGGAAGGCAGCTTACACCCGACCGCATTCAGTTAATAGCTAATATGCCAATACCCAAGACACAAAAGGAGGTGCGGGCTTTCATAGGCCTCACTTCATATTGTAGGCAGTGGATCCCTCAGTATGCATTTCTAGCAAAACCACTCATTCAATTAACAACACAGGAGGCAGCCACATCGACTGTCCTCCCGTGGACTCAGGAACACACACTAGCTTTTGAAAGCTTAAAGAAAGCTCTATGCCAAGCACCTGTTTTAGCAACACCATGTTACAGAAAACATTTTACACTCTTTGTTACAGAACGAGAAGGTACTGCCTTGTCAGTACTCACACAGGAACAAGCAGGATCACACAAACCGTGTGCTTATTTTTCTAGTACATTAGATCCCGTAGCTCAGGCTCTGCCTGCGTGCCTGAAATCAGTGGCAGCGACAGCTTTAGCAATCAGACAAAGCGATGCCATAGTGTTAGGACATCCATTGACAGTACAAGTACCACATGCAGTAGAGGTTCTTGTGAATCGAACGCAAACACAACACTTGACTATAGCGCGACTTACAGGTTACGAATTAACATTGTTTCAGCCGCATATAGAAATCAGACGTTGTAACACATTGAATCCTGCCACACTTTTACCTGTAAATGGAACAGACCCACTAGCTCATGATTGTATTGAAGTTATTACAATAACGACGAAACCCAGACAAGACTTGACTGATGTCCCATTGTCAGATCCAGACCTGACGTTGTATGTAGATGGTTCATGTATGAGAACAGGTACAGGAGAGTTAGTGGCCGCTTACGCAGTCACAACAGACACTGAAATTATTGAAACCAAGTGTATAAATATCTTGTCCGCTCAAGCAGCAGAGCTCGTCGCTCTGACACAGGCCTGTATTCAAGCCACAAATAAAAGAGTCAACATATACACTGATTCACGTTATGCTTTCGGAGTTGTACATGACTTCGGCGTGCTGTGGCGAGAGAGAGGTTATTTAACTTCTCATGGTGCCCACATTCAGCACGGACCCCTCATTCATGCCTTATTAGATGCAATACATTTACCCACTGCAATATCGATTATGAAATGCAAAGCTCATACGAAAATTACTGATATCATTTCTCAAGGCAATGATCTAGCTGACAGAACAGCTAAACAGACTGCTCAAACTCAAACATCCGACATGACAAAGACAATAGTCCAGACACCAACACATTGCATGATGGTTAAGGATCCCGCTCTTGATGTAATTGACATACAGACACATGCTACTCCAGACGAAATAAGGAAATGGACTGAATTAGGAGGGATCCAAACGGATCAAGGATGGATGACGAAGGAAAAATCTGTGTGGTTCCTTCCTGATTCAATGGTCCAAGTCATTATTAACACTGTCCATAGTCCAGCGCATCTAGGAGAGAAAGCTATGCTAGACAGCATTCAACACATTTGGTTCAACAAACATTTACGAGCAGCAGCGAAACAAAAAGTTCGTACCTGTATGATCTGTTGTCAGTTCAACCCAGGAAAAAGCATCCCCGTAGAGCAGGGTGGATTTCAGCCTCCTGATCACCCTTTTGAAATCCTCCAGATGGATTATATCCAGATGGAACGATGTCGAGGATTCAAATATGTTCTCGTAGTTGTCTGTGCTCTTTCCCGTTGGACAGAGGCATACCCGGTTTCAGATTACACTGCCCCGACTACTGCCAAACAGTTAGTTCGAGAATTCTTCCCACGATACGGTTTACCACGTGCTGTCTATTCAGATAACGGCCAGCCGTTCTCATCCGAACTAATGAAACACGTTTCACTTTTGTTAGGCTATCAGTGGAAATTCCACTGTGTCCGACACCCCGAGGCAGCAGGTCTCGTGGAAAGACATAATCAGACCCTGAAAATTAGATTGTCCAAAATATGCAGGGAGAAAGGTGTCGACTGGGTAGTAGCATTACCAGTTGCACTCTTTTACATGAGAATGGTAGCACACTCTCGAACAGGGCTATCCCCGTATGAGGTGATCTTTGGCAGACCACCAAATATGTGGGGGACGCCTATACCACGTAAAATAACTGATATTGACTGTAATATGCTGACAGATTATTTGGCTTCCTTGATGTCTGCACTACAATCTTGTCGTTCACAGGTAGCTGCAGCTTTTCCTGACAACACTGAGGTGAAACCCCACGACGTAATTCCGGGGGATCTCGTTTTAGTGAGGAACTTTGATCGAAAGACTCAGCTGGATCCTAGGTGGAGGTCGCCGCAATTGGTCTTGCTCACCACAAGGACAGCCGTGAAAATCGAAGGCAGAAAAGGCTGGGTACATTCAAGTCATATCAAGAAATTTTATGGACTACCATCAGATGTAAAAACTACACCTCGCGTGTCTTCACCCATTGACTCAAAACTTCCTTTGGTTGAATCAAGCAGTCACGAACATTATAAACTAAAACTCAGATCTAATCAGTCGGGCAATTTGATTGTTTAAGTCCTCTCCAAGGTGAAGCGGTTGAATTTGTCTCTGACATGTATCCCTTAGATCTGAATAGAAAAAAAACCCGAAAAATGTTGAAACGACATGCATACTGTAAATCACTGCGTAGTCATTGCACAGTTACGTTATTAATTTTGTTTTTCTTAAGTCTTTTAATAATTATTGCAAGTATATTGTTGTACATATATTATCCTATTTCTAGACATGTTTAGAATATTACTGCTGAACATTCTTTTAGCGAATTACCTCCGCATGAATTGTCATACAGATTTGCGCTGCGCAATAACACTTTTATTAGTATATTACATCATTCCCATCAGGTTAGCAATGCTACAAATTGTTGGATATGTGGCCGACTCCCTCCTTATCAGAACTATAAAGGAATTCTACCTCTTTTTCCATACCCGTTCACACACAACGGCTCCTGTGGAGCATGGTTTAGCTTAATTAATTCCTTAGATTCAAATTCTGCAGTTTATCAAGACAACTGGGTATGGGGAAATCTGAACTTAGTTTTACTTAAAGTCTGCCACCCCAACAAGGAGGGACTTCCCAAAAGAACAGGAACTGATCTAGAAAATGAAGTATATGGATTAGGTAATTTTACGCTTAATCTCTTGATCTTGAATGTCGAATCCGAAGCTACTCCAATTTTGCCCGCCATGTCAGTATTTCCAGTAAAAGGTGAATTATGTGTAAGAAAGAATGGTTCCATAAATATGGGCCATAGTAGATGCACCACTGTAATAGAATTCAGTGATCAAGGCAAGTCGACATTTAGAGCTTCCCGCCATTCCTATTTTATATGTGGTCAGACGGCATATGTACGTTTGCCTCTAGATTGGGATGGTACCTGCTACATTGGATTTCTTTTGCCACCTGTTTTTCTAGCTCCTCCTGATTATCACAGAAATACTCATTTAGTACACAATAGAGAAAGGAGAGATCTCCCAATAGTCGATTACACTGAAACAGCATGGGAAAAATACACAGATTTCAATAAAGGTCTCTTTCCCTATATAGGTACCGTTACTAATAGTAAGCTGATACGTAGATTAACTAGAACCCTTGAAGCAGTAGTGAACGAAACTATTTCCGCCTTAGGCAATTTAACAGAAGAACAGTCTGCTATGCGGATTGTTGTGCTTCAAAATCGTCTTGTCCTTGACGTCATCCTGGCCGATAGGGGCGGAGCTTGTAGGGTCATCGGATCAAGCTGTTGCATTTTCATACCAGAAAATTCGCCATCTGTATATAAAGCTATAACCCGCCTTCATAAGATTGTAAGCCAGATACACCAGAATCCAGGCACCTGGACTTGGTCCGGTTGGTTTTGGAGCGTGTTATCAGCCTGGGGATGGAGAGTTCTATCCTTCCTAGGTATTGGCCTTCTCATACTATTCAGTTGCTGCTTATGCCTGCAATGTGGACCAGCGATTTGTGGTCTGTGTGCCACATCGTGTATTCCACATCAAGATTTTCGTTCAAGATCCCGGAAGAAGAAAGAAGAACAAATGATGCTATATGAACAGATCAATGGATTGATGAAGATTGATATCTCTTGACGGGCAAGTAGGGGACAAGGAGGGAATGTGGAAATATGGATTTTTCTGGTCAGTTATGTCCCCTATCTTGGACCCCAACGGTTCTATGTGCATGTTACAAGTACATGTATGTTCCCTCCAGTTCTAGTTATGAAGACGCAAATACATGTGCGTCCATCGTTAACATGTCCTCTTTCAGATCCGCCATGAATGGGCCGGATATTCCATTCCTAAGTACGAAAGGCCACCGCCTTTATATGGTTCACTTATGCCATTTTACAGTCCAGGCAAGTAGGCCCCGATTCTGTCATCAAGCTTTTCTTGCTTTCTGTCTCTGAAGCTCCAGTCCGAGCCTGCATCTGTGACCATGAACTTTGTCTCATCCTCTGCGCGGCTCACGATGCCTGACATCAGCTTGCTGCCTGCCAAGAACTGTATTTCACCTTCGAAATTATCTGCTCCGCTCCCTGCCCAATGCATTCCTGTCTAGTAATTTAAGTAAACATTCTGCCAGCTACCGAGCAAAGGCCCGGCTTCTCTGTCTTTATGCAAGTAATTCATAGCCCTGTTACCATGGAAGATTCCTGCCCTCGCATCTAGTGTAGACACTTAGACGCTTGTACACGCACTAACAGTCAGTATAGTCAGTATAGAATAAGATTCTACTCCAAGAAGGCCTCTCTTTTGGATAACATAGTTCTTTAAACATAGGATGTTAGATATGATTTGGGATTAGGTTGACTTGACCCTCCAGACATCTGTCGCCACATGTAGAGCTAAATGTCAAGTCCCCTTCACCCCCTAGCTGCACGTCAATCACACGTCATGCTGCTGCGCGCGCATCTCTGCCAAGTATTTCTGCTGACATTGCGAAATTCTTTCATGGAACCACCCCATTATGACATCATACCTGATGACGTTCCTTTGTTACGCCCAATCACGCCCATTTTCATTACGCATGAATAATGTTATCTTCCTTATCAATTGTTACGCCTCTCGCATTTGCTTCACTGTAATGCCTATTGTATAAAAGTGATTAATTATCAATAATGTATGTACTTCACTTCCTGAACCTCCGTGGTGATGGAACCTGGAGGCCACGATTCCGAATCGTCCATTGGAATAAAGCCCGTTCCGAACCTCTAATACCACGGATTCTGCCTCTTATTTATTGAGCTATTTTTATTATGTTCTGTATCAAATTAAGTCCCGGTAATTAAATTATTTACCACAACTGTTTCGTTATAATCCACCTCCATAGTTCAATGGCATACCATATTAGATACAAGCAGAACACAGACGCACACTGTAAACCCTAATAATAGCAGTTAATGGACACTAACTGTGTATACTTGAGGCAAGCTAATCAATAATGGACAGCATAATACGCAGCTAAGTACGGATGTTTAATTGAAGAAAAACTGTCAATGGACCAAAGCAAAATGTAAAGTATGACTGGTATGAGTGCCAGAAAGGTCTATGTAGACAAAAATTATGCAATGCAATTACTTGAATAATTGTACAGTCAGTGCACGCTTTATAAACTGTAAAAGTTCAATAAAAACAGATTAAAAAGAAATCAAGGGTAGTAAGCGCTCAATAAATGCAATTGCAATTACATCGCAGAGCACTTTTCCCTTCATCTCTTATTGGACCCAGTCAGGACACAAAGGTGTTTTCTGAAGCCATACGTTTGTCATACATTTGAGTGTTGTATACAGTGAATCCCACATGTGATATTCAACTTCCATGTCACTGGTTCATGTTTTTTGCTAACTTACTGGAAAATTAAATATGCCAGTAAGGTGTCATCATTCTTATATTATGTCTTGTAGGAAAAGAGAGCAAGATCTGTGACTCTGAATGGTATTGTAGCAGCATCAGGAATCACAGCGTCAGCCAAAATCACTCTAAAAGATGGTGATAACCTAGGGAGGCCCTGCATATAAAACAAATTTGCTTCATTGACTATATAGTGAGTAGAAAAAATATCTGCTGTAAATAACCCTCCTATAATAAAGCCTACATAAAAGAGGAGAACACGATAAAGGTCATGTTCAGTTGAGGTGGTCTGATACATTGGCAACACAGAGGTCATGTGTGACATAATTAATCAGCACACTGCATGCAGAGGTCCATTCGTTCACCTTCAATAATCTTTCTTTCTACGACAATGGCATTTTTTAGTATGTGGCATCCATTTGTGCATTATAAATTCATAACAATGTGCTCTTTAAGAATCATCCTTAATATAAGTCACCATTTGCCATTATAGGTGACCAATGAATATGCAGGAAGAAAAGCATGCTTGACTTTTGCATATTAATGAAGCAGATGTCACTGCCCATTTTGCAGTGAGAACTTTGGGGTCCCTGATTTACTGACATTGCCCCATGTCTTAAATCCTAAAGACTGTAGTAAGCCAAGGATACTTTAGTATCAGGCTGGGCCACTGCATTTTGTGGTCACAAAGCAAGCTGCTTACAACACCATGTGCTTTGTAACTTGCAAAATACAAGGATGCAAAGTATCAAAACCAATTAGTGACCCATCTCTGATTCACCACATGCAAGTGGGATTCGTACCTGGATGCTCCTCGAGGAATCACATGCACACTGTGGCCCACACGCTTTGGGCCGTTAGAGCTCTTCGGACAGGTGTTTTTTTCTCCTGGCCATGGAACCGCTAGCGGCTACCATCTGTAGATCGGCCGATATCGTAGGCATACCTCTCCCAACTAGTGTCTCCAAAATCTATCTTTATGCGGACAGCATTTTGCTCACCCTTACGGACCAGTGGCGATCTCTGCCATCCCTGCTTCACATTATAAATGATTTCCCATCCTTCTCCGCTTATAAAATCAATTGGGACAAAAGTGAGGCGTTACCAATCTCCAACGGCACCGCGAAGGCTGCCATAGACAGATTCCCCTTCCACTGGCAACCATTGCGCCTAAAATACCAGGGCATCCTAGTAAACAAAGGAATGGTGGCAGACAACCTTAATCCCCTGATCGCACAGACGACACAGGGCTTCGGAAAATGGAAGGTGCTAGGACTTTCCAAGTGGGGTTGGGTGCAGGCTGTGCGCATGGTGACCCTCCAACGTTTCACCTATGCACTCGGGCTGCTCCTCTTCCAGACGCCTTTAACCACGCTCCGCTTAATAGATTTGAAGATAAAATTCTTCATGTGGGATCCTTGAAGACCCACTTAGCAGTGCTGAAATTGAAGGCCCGCCGCTCCCATGGAGGACTGGGTCTCCCATTGGTAGAGCACTTTGCCCTCGCCTTACATTTTTCCCAAATGGCGTACATGTTACCAGGACCATCCAACACACCGGAGTGGGTCCACATTGAGAAGTGTCTGTTGACTGTGGAGACGACCCTCTCCGCTCTTTACGAGACAGGGGCAAGTCGTCAAGACCCCACTAACCCAATTCTACTCGCCATGCACAAGGGCTGGCATCAAACTCACGATTGCATGATAAAGCCCTGAAATGGGGAAACATGGGTATACGCATAGATGGCCTGACCCTGTCCTGGCACCTATGGAAGGCGGCGAGTGTCCACACTCTTAACCAGCTCTTGCAGAGCGGCGACCTCAAACCATTTCGCAGTCTTGGAAATGTTTCCAGTTACAGCACTGTCTGAGGAAGAGTCTGGGCCAACAGCCATGGTCGCTACCGGCCTCAGCATTGGGAGTGTACCTGCAAACATGGGGAAACATAAAGGTGTGACATCAGGACTCTATGAAATATGCAGGCCCACCTGTTCTCCCAACCCCTGTCGGCATGCCTCTGCATAAGATGGCAGACCCGACTTTCAATTGACTACGAGAAGGAGGACTCAGCAGAGAACCTAGAGGACTTGGATCATGGTACCCGAGATGCAAGACTGAAATTCTGTCTCTTTAAGATACTACATGACTGGCACTGGTCGCCAGCAAAACTGAATAGTGCAGGCTTACTACCACACACTCAGTGCTGGAGGTGCATGAACTCACATTGTAACATAACCCACATTATATGTGAATGCCCCTCAATCCAAACCCTATTGTCATATGTGGGATGAACCTTGAGTGCCACAATGCCCCTGCAGTTACTGCTAGCCCCAGCCATCATTCTTTTCCATGACCAGCGGCCCGCTCCAGAGTTCTTGAGACCACAGCGCCGCTTTCTCCACACAGCACTGGCCACGGCAAAGATATGTATCTTGGGATAATGGAGGTCCCCATCCCCACAGTCGCAGGAGACCTGGCTAACGGCAATGAAACAGCCTCCCATGAACGAGTAATCTATAACCTTCAGGATCAATCTGACCTGTTTCTTCAAGTGTGGGAACCTTTTCTACATACTGACACCAGTGATGAGGAGAACACTGTAGGAGACAGCCCAATCCCAGCTACAGCAGGACCACTGGACTTAGACGCACACTCGATGCCAGTCCAAACCTTCCCCCTCCAACATACAGCTTAGACACACACACAGTCAGGATTCGTCCCCTGCCCCCCTCCAACAGACTGCCCTGCATCTCCCTGGTGCACGCTTAACCCCTCGCAAATGCACACCCCCACCTAGACATCCCCATTAACACATCTGAGAACCTTTTCTACACCCCTGAACGCACCCACACATTTCCACCTACCACTCCCTCCCGTTTACCCTCATACCCATCCCCCCTTTCCACCCTCTGCCTCCCCTGTATCTCCCAACCCCACCCCATGACTCCCCGCGGCCTTCACCTTCTACTACTAATATCTACTATTGCTATCACTACTAATATTATTATTACTATTAGCTTTCTAATATTGGCCCCATTAGCTTTCTGCCTTTCTACCTCTCTATCTCCCTAACCCCTCTCCATCCCCCCCTGACACGACAGAGCCACTGAGGATCAGCTCCACAGCATGACAGTGAAGGTCCCAGTGGAAACATACGAGTGCGGACGACCAACCTCTATCCACTATGCCATCCGCCAAGCTCCGTAGCCACAAATACCTTAGCACATCAACAGCACCGGCACTACCCAGATTGTCAATGGTCCAACCACCACACCAGTTCCAGATCCTCCCTCCCTATAAACCAAGACAGAGGATACAGGCCCCCATGGATCGACCTATCCACTGGCCCTCAGAGCTTCAGGCATATAATCATATCACCCCCCCTTCTATGTCACTCCCCCACCTTATGTTCGCCCACCGCCCCATTCATATATGTTTTATATATGCACCAAGTTTAATACTGGTGTGATTCACACAACACATGGGAAGTTACAATACTGTTTTCTTATGCTGATGTTATGTGTAACCAATGACGCTATGACCACTGTGATGTACCATGCCAAAATCGAGAATAAAGAAATACTACACAAAAAGAAATTGTGAGTCTGAAAAGCCATAAGATCCATCTCTGCTCTCCCCCACCCCTAGGTCTCTCCAAATGTGGTTTTCAAAGTAGAACCTGCCCCTTACACAGATGGTTAACTCCCACAATATCGACCCCCATAGCATCGACTTATGCAAATATCGAGACACTAATATCACATGCAAAAAAATTTCACCTACCTATACTTAACATTAAAAATACAAAAAAATCGAAAAATATATAGCTTATAAACAAAAAATCCATACTAAAATGATGGAGTACAAAAGTATTGTAAACATAAATATCATTAAAATTAAATAAAAATATAAATTAGCAAAAATTTCAATATCCACAGCATCGACAACATAAACATCGCTTAAATATAATTTATTTTCAACCAAAGCATTAAATACACATTTAAAAATATATTGTAGCATATTAATAAATACCCCAATTAAAATAATTAATTTCAAACAAACAAAATATATATATGTACAATTATAATATATATATATACATATATATATAATTAACAAATAACCAAACAACACTAATATTTAAATAAACGATAAAAAAAAGAAAATTTAACAAATAACATTTTTCACCACTAAAAATAACCAAACATGTATTAAATATATATAATTAGAATAAAATGTATGACAACAAATCATTGTTACATAAATATAATATTGAGCAAAATATACCCTTAAATAAATATATGCAACATTTACCAAATTAACATATAACTCCCAAAATAAACAAACAGATGCTATAACAACCAATAAAATAAAAGCATAAACATCAAAAAACAATAGAAACCTACAATGAATTAAAAAAACACTATAAAATAGGCCAATTAAGAAACCAAAAATCAACTCACAATCTGCAAAGATTGGAGAAGGCCGAAACTTTGCTTGCTTGAAGCCCCAACCAAGCACCTGCAAAAGAGCCACATCAAACAACTTAAATTCAAAGTAAGTACAAGTCCAAAAATATTTACATGTTCCCCTAACTAAACTTAAATAATGAAAACATGTAAAATGAATAAAGAAATGCATTTTTTTCCTATTGTACAGACTAAACAAACCAATTTACAAACCCTACCAAAAATCAACACCGCAAAGAAGTGTGCAGCATTCAACCAATAAAATATTAAGAATAAAAGAAACTAGATCAAACACATAAAACAAAGTAAGTATAACCATTAATAATGCATAACCCTTAGCTAAATCAACTGATAAGCAAAACTAATAAATATTTACACCTTTTTTTTCAACTACAGGCTGCAACAATTCCAATCAAAAACCTTCATTCAAGAAACCAACTAAATCTACCCAATATAGTAAGGATTGTTCTTGAATATACTTAAAAATATAAACACTAACTAACCTGAAAAATTAAAACTTTTTAAATTTCCATCATAATAATAATTGGATTTTTTTTGCCCAACAGATAACAAAAACATTAAAGCAGAAGAAAACAACAAAGAACTTAAAAAGAAAAATTACAATAACAACATATATGTATTAACCCCTTCCCCGCTCATGACGGAACCGCTCCGTCATGAGCCACGGTTGCCGTGTGCTCATGACGGAGCGGTTCCGTCATGCCGCGACCGTTGGCGGCCGCTCCGCCCACGCGGCGCTGTTTCCCCGCCTGTGCAGGGGGACAATGCAACTGGGCGGAGTCATGACGGAACCACTCCGTCATGAGCACAGCTCAACCGTGGCTCATGACGGAGTGGCTCCGTCATGAGCACAGCGCCACCGCGCTGCCCCCCCACACCCCTCAGCGCTGAGGCGGAATTCCCGCCGCAGCGAAGGGGTTAATAACCCCCACTGCTAGGTCTTCTCCCTCCCCCCGACCACCTGATAAGCCATTTTTTATTAGCTATTTGAGGTAGTTTGCACTTAGGCCCCTGTAACCTTTTGTACAAATAAGATATGCACATCAAATGTGTGTGTCCTTTTCTTCCAACATCCTGAGAATTATAAAGATATCCAGAGTTTGGTTTTTGGAAAAATGGGCAAAAAGTGCTGTTGAAGAAAGCGTCTGTTTTTTTCCTTGCAAATGGTATCAACAAAGGGCTTGTGGTGATAGAATCACCATCTTCTCAGCTTTCAGGAACAGGCATAATTCTGTCAGAGAACCAACATTTTCTACACAGTTTTGGCATTTTATTGGGACATAGCCTATTTTTCCTATTTTTTGTGCTTTCAACCTCCTTCCAGTTAGTGGTAGAAATGGGTGTGGAATCAATAATGGATCCTGGTAAAGCTATACAGTTCTGAAAAGAAGACACAAGTCTGAATTCAGCAAGGGTTGGCTCTCCAACAGAGTGCCATTTATTATCCAACAAGTGAAGATGGCCTGGGATCAGGCGGTAATACTGCTTCTGCGTAGGGCTCCAGACATTAGGTTACTGCCCCTCCGATGGCTGTCACCCTTCAGGTCTATACATTCAGTGATGTTCCTGTCACAGTAGTTTGAGGAGGGCTGCACCATGGCTGACGATCTCTACCAGAATGATACCTTCATCACGATAGAGGAAGCTAGAGCCCTGTTTCAGCTGCAACAGGGACAGTTTCTGTAATTCAAAATATATCCAAAATGGCTCTCAAGGTGTGGATGACCTTTCCTGATGAACCAGCAGAGTCGCTGACATTGCACATTCTATTGGACCCCAGCTTTAAAAGCGGGTGATAGTCCACTTTTGTAAAGCTCTTAAGGGAGCCCCTCTCCGAGAATGACTGGAGCAGAGCCTTTGCCCAAGTCAAAGTAGTGACAAGCAATGCATGGTTTATGTTTACCTAGATTTACTATTTGCACCAAATTTACTTAACCCTGCAGCGATTACACTGGATCAATGGGTCCCAATCTGCCACTTGCCCCCATGTGGGCTCGCACTGGCATCCTTTCACAATATAACATGGGAGTGCAGTAAACTACAGGAGTATTGGGAGGTGATCTTGTACATTTTGTGTAAGATCACAAATGTGCAAATAGAAGTTTCAGGCAAACCTTGCCTACTAGGAGTGCTCCCAACTCCTAAGCTGGAGGCAAAAATGGGACATAGGTTTCACCTCCTAGACATTGCTAGACATTGGGTTCCTATCTATTTGATGCAGTCCAGCTCAATTACTGCTCAAAAGTGGATGGCTGAATTGCAAAAATGGAGAGTAGCGGAAGAGAGATAATTGAGGGAGGTACGAACGGACAAAAATGCTGAGCGCAATTTGGAGATGTGGAGCGATATGTTTGGTGGGAATATATGAAGTTACAATGTGATCATTTACATTGCAGTACGTTACATTGCGGTTATTACTACACAAGTCGACTTGCGATAGAGTCGCTGGACTTAGGAATAGTATGATTTACTATTCCAACTCCAGTGTTAGTAACAGTAGAGAAGGTGTTGGAATAGTAAATCATACCATTCCTTAGTTTAGAGCACCATCCAGCACTGTAATGACCCCGATGTAAATGTATCGCGGTGTAACGACCGCGTTGTAAAGGTCGTTCGCCGTCTGGCGGGGATGAAGTTGCCAGTGGATGGTCACCCTGTCATGTCTTAGCATAGAGAGCTGGAAGCATCTTCTGTAGAGGTGTGAGGAACTGGATCCTGTGCTTGAGTTGGAGAGAGAGAGAGTCTGTGGGCATCTAGATAGTATTTTCTGATCCCAAGGGGACACAGTGATTACTCCGTCACCAGTTCCCCCCTGCTCTTCTGCCACCTCCACCCCCTTTTTATTCTTGCCCTCAGCCTCCCCCCTAGCCCAGTGGTGGCATGGATTGGGGCTCTTTTGAGGGTAATATGTTGTTGTGCATACATGCCTCTGCTGCTCAGTTTTGTTTACAGATTTTACTTTTTATTTGGCTCATTGTTCTGTTTTTTCACCACAAAGATTGCATGACGATTGACAAACATCGCTGTTATTGAACTGTCCTTTAGTGGCTACGGACATTGTCATATCCTGATTTACTGTACCAATGGGAAGGTGGTTCGAACATTTGTTGACAATGCTGGGAAGTGAACCTAATGCCTCCTGGATACCTCCACCAGGGCTGAATGTGCTGTCTTTTGGTGTGTTACTCTTAATAAAAACATGTTACAAAAAAAAAATTGCAAGCCCTGCTTGTAATAGGTGGTTTGATAATTGTATACAGTTTTGTGGAGCTCCGTACTTTGAAGGTTTGTATTGAACAGAGTTGCACACACATCAGTACTTTGAAGAAAGTAATTCTGATTGCACTTCCATCATCTATAGTCTGCAATTGTCTGTAATACACTGAAAACAAGTGCAACTGTTTTCTATATATTGGAAAACTATAGTTTATTTTTAAACTACCTGGTCCTACATTGAGCAATACCTCACAATGTGAAACTATCGTAACATGTTTGAACTAAATGTTGCTTATGCTTAAGACATTGAAGCTCATCAGTAGTTTCTACATGAAATGGTAGCACAATTACAAACAAGAGATTTGTATACTCCACCGTGAAACTCCCTGTCTCCTCCAGTTACGTCTTACAAGATCATGCCTTGATTGGGTGTTCCCAAAGGAATATTAGATCATGGGAAAAAGAATAATGTTTGTGTATACCTGTTAAGAATAACTTTAAACAAATGCAGTGCGGGTGAGTGTACTTAGCACACAGATTTGAAGCGAATTTCCAAGATACGAAATCCTTTGGCCATTCATTATCCTTGAAAAATGCACTGATGCAAAGTCACTAAAATGTACTGGTGCAAACTCACTAAAAATGCTGCAAATTGATGCAAAGTGTTGATTTGCTATAATTTTCCAGCTAAAATCTTTATTTGCACGGGAAAGTTGTCTAACTGCAACACAAAGTAATGATATGTCCTGTTTTGCACTGCTTTGCATCAAGGGGACCTATGATAGGTAGAGCAAAGTATTTACCATGCTTCCACCATTGTTTTTCAATTGCTCTATCTACCAACATTTGTAGACAGGGCTTAGCGCCCACAAATACACCTTCTTGAGACAGGTGCAAAGTCAAAAAAGAAACAACATTTTCTCCAAATTTTCCACATGTACTATGTTGTGCAGCACACACACAAGGTGGGAAATGTTATAAAGTATGTCTAAGCATAGGCTTTTGTACAGAAAGGGTACCCTTCCAGTGCAAAGTCAATGCTAATGATCAGCACAAACCTTTGCACTATGGTGGCATGGTAATGCCTGAAGGTGCACCAATGCTTGGAAAGAGAGTCTATCTTAGTAAATATGGTGTTGTTCTATTCTGCCCCTGTTAGAACTGGAGGTCTCTAGTTGGCAGAGGTAGGTACCTTTGACCAAATAGGGACCCTTGCTTCTAAATCAGGGAAAGGGGATTGCACTACTGGATAACCCCTGCTCACCCCCTTGGTAGCATGGCACGAGCAGACAGGCTTATCTCAGAGGCATTGTGTTAAGTATTTGTGAACACATACAGTAATACAGTGAAAACCCTCCAGATGGACACCACACAGGTTTTATAAAAATAAGTATTCTTTATATAGACTTAACACAAAACCACAAGCAACAAAAATTCACAATACTGTACTCAAATTAGACTTAAAGATGGTAGAAGTCACTTAGTTCAAGTTGATGATAAATGCGACAAAGTTCTCACAAAAGTACCTGGACAAAGGTTTGCAGGGATGGAGATGCGTCGGTTCCTTACTTTAGGGGAGACGATGCATCGCGCCTCAATGCTTACCAGAGAGGAGGTGATGCGTTGATTCTCATACTGCTTTCCGGTTACAATACGACAAGATGGCACCTCGATGAGATGTGACAATCCGGTGTGATGAGATAAGATGGTGCCCTTGATGCGACGATGTGAAGACAATGCGTGCACTCCCGGCGGCCGTGCGGCAAACTCTGTAACTTTGGAGCTGCGACAGGCCCTGCGGCATGCTTCTCCGGTGATGCGACGGCGACCTCTGCGGCGGTGACACGCTTCTCCAGTGATGCGTCGGGTAACAGCTTTGACGAAGGTACGCTTCTCTTGTGATGTGATGGCGACCTCTGCGGCGGCGACACGCTTCTCCGGCGATGCGATGGCAACAGCTGCGACACGCTTCTTCTCATTTAGTTGCGCTTCCAGCTCCCAGCGACACGCAGGCTTCTGCAGACAGAATTCCCAGCAAGGAAATTCAGAGGGGAGCTGGTGGTGAAGTATTTTGTCCCTGAGACTTCAGCAGGAGCTAAGCACAAGTCCAAGCCCTTGGTGTAATATTCTGCAAGATGATGAAAGTTCTTTGAAAGTTCCTTCTCCTCTCCTTGGCACTGAAGACACCACTGTAGGTCAACCCAGCAACATAGCATACTGGCAGGGGGCAGTCCAACTCCTACAGCTTCCTTGGTTCTTCTCCTTGGCAGAGGTTCATCTTGTTGTTCCAGAAGTGATCTAAAGTCTTGGGGTCTGGATCCCCATATTTATACTACTAAATCCTTTGTCCTCTAAAGGCAGAGGTGGCTGTACCTAGTCCAAACCAGTTCTGTGCAGTCCTGGAGCACTTTGTTTACAGGACTCCTTCTTTCCTTTGGCATGGTGGGCCAGGGACATTAGATGCACCACAGGAGGTGGAGCCTAGCATTGTGGAAGGCAGGCACAGGCCTATTCAGACCCATGTGCGACTCTTCCCACCACTCTACATGCAGGTAGGTCTATTCAGCCCTGTGACGACTCACCCTGTCTCCTGGAATGCCTCAGCCCCTGTCACTCACAAAACCAGACACACAGTATACAAGCTAACAGAGACAGGCTGAAAGGTTAGGTGAGAAAATACCTACTTTCGAAAAGTGGTATTTTCAAACACAGAATGTTAAAACCAACTTTACTAAAAGATCTATTTTGTCATTCTGAGTTCAGGCATACTAAACTCGAATTTCTACCATGTCCTCTGGGTAAGTTAGGATTATAAGTTGTTATAATCAAACTGCCCATTCTGACCTGTGGGGACTGGTAGCCTTGCAATAGTGAAAAACGAAAATGGCTGTAATTCACTATTAGGACATGCCACACACAACAGGGCATGTCCTACCTTATACTTACAATGCACCCTGCCCTTGGGCCTACCTTAGGGGTGCCTGATATGAAGAAAAGGGAAGGTTCGGGGACTGGCAAGTGGGTGCACTTACCAATTCGACATGGCAGTACTAGACTGCACACAGGCTCTGCAATGGCAGGCCTGAGACACACTTTACACGCTGCTTCTGTGGGTGGCGCAACCAGTGCTGCAAGCCCACCAGCAGCATTTGTTTTACAAGCCCTGGACACACATGGTGCACTGTACTAGGGTCTGACAAGCAAATCAAATAACCCAATTATGGAGTCACTAATCAATACATCAATTTAACGTAGGGAGCACTTGCACGGTGGCACTGAATAGCAGTGGCACAGTTCCCAAAGCATCAAAACCAGCAAAATATATCACAAACAGAGGAGGCAATCAGTAAAAATTGGAAGGGAGACTCACGCCAATGGTTCCAGGTCTAACAGCCCCTTTCAAGGATCAGAGCAGCTTTGGTTGATGCACTGCTTTGGATGGCACATTAGTAAACCTACCCCACTGTGCCATAACTTCAAAGCTAGAAAGCGTAGTTTAATGCATGATATTTTTGCTTCCATCTACCGAGAGGTATTTCATGCAAGACAAGGTATGGCCTTGACATCACTTTCATGAGTGGTAATAATGCAATTGCCGACATTACTCTGTGATCTACCACCCATCTCCCCATCACTACTACTTAGACAGTTGTATAAACAGATAGCCCAAAATAGAGGGGAGAACTCAAACACACAGTGTGAAAAAAAACTCACTTTATAGATTGAAAATACAAATCCACAGATTCAGGACAGGTGAAGTTTTGTGTTTCCACAGTGCCAGCAAATATGCCAGTATGCTTGATTTTCCACTTGTTTAATACAGAAGAATGACTGGGAATGCGTACATTTTCCAGCAGATGCACCCTGCAGGTGTAAGTAAACACCCTCAAACCCATAAACTCATAAGTTTGTGGATAACCACATATCTTTTGAAGTATGCAAAGTTGCTCTTGTAAAAGTCAAACGTAAGTATGAGTATTTGTATAACGAGAATAAGTTGGATATCCTTGGACAGACAAATAATACTTTAGTTGAATATGTAGGAAAAGTTAATCTTCTAGATTAATCCATTCATGGCAGGTACACAGGCAGCTGGTATCCTAAACTTCCTTTAGAAAATCCAATTCTCCTAGAAAATTAGGAAAAATAATAAAGTGAGATATAGCCCCTTTCCTTTTCACATTGGAAAGTGTTGTTGGCTGGACCCTTAGTGTGTATTATTCATGTATTTGTTTGTATAATGCCGTCTGGTGACATGAGGACATTTCACAGTATCAGGAAGGCAAAAAGAACTACTAGCCTCTTAAAATCGTCTCCAGTATACTGGATGATGCCTATCTAACGAGGACGAAAAGCCTAACTGTTCATCCTCAGTGAGGGCTTTTAAGGAAGATGGAGTAGACGTCAAAAACCTACAAATATCGAATGTACATATAGGTACAATTCGATCTATAACAACAGACATGATTACCATCTCCATGGCACACAGACGTGTGCAGTGGGCTTCAATTTCCTTGAAGAACCGTGGACTGTTGAGATGTGCCATAGATAACCACACCCGCATACTCTCCATAAATAGTAGCTGGTACACAGTGCCGGCAACTTATTTCTTAATCTCCTCTGTCACATTTTGGAGGATCTCTGACATTTTAGAGATCAATCAAGGAGTCAAAGTTGAGATATGCAGCATGCAGGATGGGAACAATGAGACTCAATCAATCAATCAATCAAAAGACCTTTATTCGAATTACTAGAATTCATAAAAGTACAAACATAAAAACAATTCATTAATACAATATACAAGATACAATATTTTTTTAAAAAATTTTAAAATGGAACTAAGACAGCAATCTTTCAAGGGTTTTCCATCATATTGCGTACACGAATTATTAATCTTAAAAAGGCGCTAGTACGAAAGGTCAGTTCCTCTGTGTCCAGAGAGAGTAACTTCAAGCGGGACTCCTCCAGGGAGAGGGGTCTGTGTTTCCTAAAATAGGGTGTTAAGAACCAATTAATATATTTTAAATAAAACTTGCAAAAGAATAAAAAGTGCAGATCATTCTGTTTACTGGTACCATCACAGGGGCAGGGGTTACATTCTGTAGTGTGATTATAACCCAAAGGAAAGCCCAGCGAAATTTTTATAGAACCTGCCCTTAATCGAAATAACAAAGACCTCTCCCAACTAGACATTGGCAAAGTAAGATAGAGTGGGAGGGGTTGCCTGGACAGGTCATCCTCCATGTATCTGACAACAGTTGATTTGGATATTTCCCTTTCCATCCTTTCAGTTTCAAAGAGTGCGTATAATGCTTGTTTAACCACAGCCTTATCTTGACAACCGATTCTGGAGGGATCTGAAAAGAGATCTCCTTTGTTCGCGGCGCTTAATAATTTTAGGACCCCAGCAAGCCATGGAATTAAGAGGCCGTGATCACATTTAAGACAATCTTTAATTATGTCTTGTGTTAAGGAGGCAGCATTATTCCTCCAGATCCTCAGCCAAAATAGGGCTGGTCGACATCTGATAAAGTCGCTAATATAAGGCAGGTTCAACTCTTTGTGACAAATAAATTCAGAGGACGAGATTGGGGCACCCAATACTTTCCTACAGAAACGTGTCTCTTCTCGTTGGATACCGGGATTTTTAGCAGGGCCCCAGACTTCCGCCCCATAGGTGGCAACAGGGATACACTGCAATCTAAAAATTTTTAAAATAGCACTGGTTGCTCCTAATTTTTTAGGGCGTGGGAGACTCAGTATTGAGTTGATGGCCTTCGAGAACTTGCTCGTGGCGTGGGCGAAGTGCCCACTCCATGAGTTGTTCGCAGCGAAGGCCACCCCGAGATATATAAAAGAATTTACATAGTCAAGTTTGTCAGACCCGATATGGATAGCATTAAGTTTCCGTTTTCCAGGTCCGCATGACATGACAAAAGATTTTTTAAAGTTCACACGCAGGTCTAATCCCTCCATATGATGGACAAAATTTCCCACAAGCAAACGGAGGGCATTAGGGGTGCGGGCCATAAGGACCGCATCATCTGCGTATAACAGAACTGGCAAGGGATGCCCCTGGACAGTTGGGACATCTCTGGTTACTTGTTTTAAAACCTTTGCTATGTCATTGATGTAGATGATAAACAGCAGGGGTGCTAAAACGCACCCCTGTCTAACCCCCCTACCAATTTTTATGGGTCCGGAAACTTCGCCCCCCGACCCAATTCTAACTTGAGCCCTAAGGTCAGTATGGAGATGCGCCAAAAAATGCACTAGGGGCTCATCCAATCCGTAATTGATAAGCATGGGCCACAGTTTTGATCTGTTTACCAGATCAAACGCAGATGAAAGATCCATAAAGGCGAGGTATATAGGGGACGATCGAGCAACGGTATACTTATCAATTATTAGTTTTAAATTCAAACATTGCTCGACCGTGCCCACCCCGCTCCTAAATCCCATCTGACATGGATCCAGTAAGTTAGAGTCTTCCGCCCACTCTACCACCCTATTATAAATGACTCGCCCAAGTATTTTTAGAGTATTGTCCAAAAGCGAGATTGGGCGATAGCTAGCTGGGTCTGACCTATCGCCCTTTTTATAAATTGGGACAATAATACTAGAAGACCACGTCATAGGGATAGGCGCTCTTGTCAGACTGTTAAAAACATTATGTAAAATTGGTGCCCATAGATCTGGACTGTGCTTTATAATATCTATGGGAAGACCGTCTGGTCCAGGGGCCTTGTTGCCAAGGCTCTCTCTGACGGCTGTCATCACCTCGGAGTGATCGATCCGCAAGTCTCGCAACTGTCCCAAGTCTGGAGTATTTGTTTCTTCAAAAGGGGCAGCATATATATAGGAAAAGTGGGCTTCCCAAGTGTTGCTGGTTATATTGCAGCCAATTGGGGATAGGTGTTTACCCGTATCGCGCATTTTCCTAACTGCGGTCCAAAATGGTCCACTGCTCTTCATGTTAGCGCTGACAACCAGGGAGTCCCATTGTTCCATCAAGAGTGCCGCTTTTCTTTCAGCTATTTTTTGTTTATAGAGTTTCCTAGCTGATTGTACCTCCACTATATTCCTTGGCTTAGTGGTTAATACCCTGCGCAGTTCCCTGTTTGCCATGGAACAGGCGGAGTCGAACCATCTTGGTTCTTTTGCCTTGGTGGGTAGTGGGACTAGCAAATAGTTTTTAATTGCCACAGATAGTTTACCAAAATCGGCAACTATTCTGTGGCAGTCCCCGTCGGGCAGTAAGCAAGAATTTATTAATACAAGGTGATCAATTTTTACACGATCCATTAGGGCTTCACAATCAATTCCCCTCCATTTTAAACGGCGACCATCACCTGATGGCGTAATATCTCTCGCGCCGTTAAATTTTGCATACGCTGGGCTAGGTCCCAAGTATAAGGTGACAATGAGGGGGTTGTGGTCTCCATAAGTTGTCTCAACCACGTTTGAATCAATAACACGGTCTATTAGGCAGGGGGATGTAAAAATAAAATCAATCGTTGAGTGAGAATCTCTCCCTCTATGCGTTGGGGCACAAATCATCCTTGGGGATTGGCTTGCTTCCATTACATTGCTAAGGATGTGGTCATTTAATATCTTAGCAAGCTCAATGCCTCTACGATCTGCTAAATCTGGGCAGCTTTTATCCTCTAATCGGTGCTTTTCAGGAATCTTCGCATTGAAATCACCCCCAATAAGGATCCCTGACTTCTCGTCTGTGCCTATATTCATGTTAGTTTCAAGGTGTACCAATAAATTAGAAAGTGCTATATAGTTCCTGTTTGGTCTTGAGTTAAAATCGTTATTATAAAAATTAATTAAATAAATCTTGGTCTTTCGCTTGTATTCGAGGACCTGAATATTTGGGTTCCCGAATGATAAGTCCTTAAAAGTGCCACCTGCCAATATTCTAATCCCAATAAAAAGTCCTCCCATTGCACGGCCAGAGACAGACTTAGAGGCAAACACACTAAAACAATGATAACCCTCTATGTGCACGTTCCCTACGGCCCAGGTCTCTTGGAACATGATAATATCTTTGCCATCCAATAGCTGGACCCATTGAGGATCGGACAGTCTAGGTTCTATGCCTGCAACGTTCCAGCTAAGGATTGACAAATCACAGCCGCTAGGGATGCTTAAATACTTGTCCCTGGTTATCTGCCTGGGGTTAGTTTGGGGGATTGTTATGATGTCCTCACATACAACTGGAAATTCAGCCAAAGCAGACTGTACGGCCGTGGTTTGAGATATGACAGTTTTTACCGGATCTAAAGGGCCCTCGGTTGCATTAGCTGCCTCTGCACATTCACTATCCCTGTCGCTGTCCCCCAGTCAGTCCAATTCCTCTAGATTTGAGAAAGCGTGTTCAAATCGATTATATGTTGGGACATTGTACAAGTACCTCCTCTCATGCTCATCCAGGTAGATATTTTGATTGGTCACTGCATGCGGCCTCACCCTGGGAATGTGCTGGGGAGCGACTAAAAAAGGGGGATATGACATTTGGTGTGCAGGTGGTGCAATCACATTGTCCAATGGAAGGCCATTACTAACATCAGGATGTTGGCCCTGGTAATAACGGCGATTATTGATTCTGAAATCAGTATTAATGTCCTGGCGGTGTCCCACGAAATGAGTCCCAAGACTAGGGTTAGGATCTATTAAGTGCCTATAGAAATACCCCAGAGGGAGTAGTGTGGTGTTATATTCCCAATGGGAGGGCTGTGGGGCTTTTGCTAGCGTACATTGGGCCCATAGAGGGGACTTAAAGTTTATAATTATACAGTCCCCTTCAAACTTTTTCCTTAGGGGGCCCACCCACCCCACTCTTTGGGTGTGAATTATTTCTCCATCGCCATCCATCGGAAATTGACAATATCTAGATAGCCAATGGAGGGTTCTGTTTTTTAGGCTGACAAAGTTTTCCTCTTGGTCTTTCCTTAACTTAGGGACATTCGCTAAAACCAGGACATAAGGTCCACACTCTGGGGGTAGACTAATACGAGCCGGAATTTGCTTGGCAATTGTTAGGATAGTTTGATCCGGTTTAGGTGAGGGGGGGGATGGATCAGGTAACACATCAGTATTAGTTTGACCCAAATATGCCAAATTACTTTTGGGGCCAGTCTGAGCCGTGACTATAGGGGTAGCAGCCTTAGGTGATGTTGGTTTAGGTACCCGTTTAGCACGGTGCTCCACAGATGGTAGCTTTTTACTTGTGCCTGGTATTGGGAGCAACAAGGGGACCCTATTATTAGTTTTGTTAGACATTTTGGGCTGATTTGCTTGGGCATCATCAATAATAGTGGTTACCCCTAGAGAGGGAAAGATTTCTTGATGGCGCCCAGAACTTAGTTTAGCAACATGATCAGTCAACACTCTCATCCTTTTTTCTATATTTGAAACATGTAGATTCAAAGGACCCAAGAGAGTAGATATCAATGTCTCCAGTCTCCCCCAGAATCCCTGAGCCCCTGACACTGTATTGATTTCTATAATGGACGAATCCATCCTGTCGGATAGGCCAGCCTCTTTGGACTTATCTAATGCTGCAGGGGCAACAGATCTCCGTGATTGACTGTTCCCACCCTTCTGTTTGTTTTGTACAGGCTCAATGTTTTTCCGTTTGTTCTTAGCTTTTTGTCTCTTTGCTTTCTGGCCCCTTGTTTGCATTGGTCCACTGGTGCTTTTATCCCCACCTGAGTCCAGGGCTTCAAAGTCATGGCATAAGTCAATCCCTTCAATATGAATCGAGTTGTCAACTGGAGATGGCAAAAAATCCAAATCCCCATTTGGCCTTAACTCTAACATAGTCGGAGTTGACGATAACCTGGTATCCGTGGGCAGGTGGTCATTAGGTGCTGTATTTCCATTAGGGTGGTTCTCTTTTGTGGCTGTACCCGGAAGCCCTGCGTAAGATGTCGCGAGTAGGGAATCAAGGGATTTATCAGAAGAGTTATCATGATGCATAAACAAGGGCAGGCTTGGTGGTAACGAGAGGCGTCTTTCGGTATTCTGAATAGCCGTAGCAACAACCCCTATTGTTTTTTGCAACATTTTGTCTATGGCCGTTAGGCTTGGCAGTGGGGTGGTAGGTGCTGCATGTTGTTTAGCCTTACCCGATCTTCTAGATGCAGCTGTCGTCTTTTTCCCCATAGCAGATGTCGATGCGGGTGGCCAGACGTTGTTTCTCGACCAAATACCCCCGGGTCAACAAAGTTAAGGGGGGTGGCCCAGCCCAGCCTCCTCTGGCCTCAGACGGCCACAGACGGCCCGCCCTCTGCCCGGGCTCAGCCCGGCGCCGCCCGCGCGCGTCCGCGAGGCGGAGAGAGCAGCCCTCTTTTGTAGCTCCTCCGGCGCGGGATTCTGGCAGTGGGCGGAGACTCAGGGCGAGCTGGGACTTGTGGTCCGCACCGCTCCGCGGCCGCGAGATGTGAAGCACGGCGGCGGGTGCGACCAGGACTGCAGGCTCTGTGATGGTGGCGACAGTGGTACCAGGTAGGTGCTTAACGCGTTGCAGGCGGCGTTACCTTCCCAGGAACAGCAGCGGCTCCGTAATACTTCCCCCGCTCCCAGTGGGAGCAGCCCTCTTTTGTAGCTCCTCCGGCGCGGGATTCTGGCAGTGGGCGGAGACTCAGGGCGAGCTGGGACTTGTGGTCCGCACCGCTCCGCGGCCGCGAGATGTGAACCACGGCGGCGGGTGCGACCAGGACTGCAGGCTCTGTGATGGTGGCGACAGTGGTACCAGGTAGGTGCTTAACGCGTTGCAGGCGGCGTTACCTTCCCAGGAACAGCAGCGGCTCCGTAATACTTTCCTGTAAATGTATGTTATGTATTATTGTTTGCCTGCTCTACTGTTTGGTTTGTCCTTTCAGGCTGGCCATCTGCCAGACGGTATGCTTAGCTGGTTCCTTTCAAGAACTCTGTGTTGAACTTTAATCCTCTGGTTGTGAATGCAGATGCAGTGAGGGCATTCAGATGGAGCATCTGTGCTACAAATACACCCGCTAGTTTGTTGTCTATTGGCATGTCCTTGGGTGCCCCCTCCCACCATGATGCAGCACGTTTAGCCTCACACGAAGAACAGATGTCAACACTTCCATTGCATTCCATGTCTTGTTGCATGATGATATATAAGTTTATTATATGGAAGCAATCAATGGTCTTTGGGATGTAATAATGTCCTGACGTAAACCAATTATGGCCATATTGAAAGTGTCTCCATATCAAAGGCCCTGGATGGTAATCAGATCTTAGAGACATGAAGCAATATTCTCATCTTCATGTGATAGAAAGGATGAGAAACAGATGACCTTTCCTTGTTTTCTAGTGTATATGCATGTTGCGTTAGTGTTTCAGATGTCTAAACTTCATTTCTCAGAAGAGTCATGAGATGTTTCTGTGTTAGAAAGGGTATTCAAACAATTGTCCTTGTATGTCCGTGGATATTAATAAAGAAAATATCTGATATGGTGTTTAATGGTGCCATCTGTAAGTGGCCCACAAGTTAAACTGAGCCAGGAAATAAACCCATTGAGTTTTAACTGATAGGTGGTTAATGCTGTCTTGACAGATCCAAAGTATTTATTACCAATTAGGACTATAATGTTGTGACTGGGTCCTTCTAAATGATGCTGCCAGGCCAGGAAGCCATCGCAAATAGCCAGCTCTTTTTAGGGCTGATTATATAGTGCAGGAGTCTGTAAACCTATTGCTTATAACATCCATGGACTGGGATTCGTGTAAGCCACTTTCAATATTTGGCAAACTTGGATCAGGCTCTTTCAAACACTGACTGGAGAGATTGTCAATGGCATCTTTCATTAACCTTGGGGTCTATCTTAGTCTTGCAGTAAGGCTAGTAATACTATTAGGTATTTAGGTGTATCATTCTGACTCCTAGAAGTGCTTCCATTGGTATGCCTAAGGGACTACTTTATTTCTGAAATGTACACTCTAATATCACACTTTTTTTTTTGTTATCACTTTCTGTTCTTTATGTCCTACATGCTTTTTTTACCTTGAAGCAATCCACTTTTGGTATTTTTTACTGCAGCAAGGAGGTATTTTTATTTTTTCATCACTCTTGTGCAAGCCTGACCTAATATAGCCACCTTATTAACATTTCCATCTTTTTGTAGATTAGGACTGCCTAGACGCAAGATGGCCACCACAAAATCTCTCCATATCAACAGCAAAAGCTGATTTTTGCAAACATTTAGTGCAGCTGGCTTGGGTTTAAAGAGCCAGTTGTGTTAGAACTCATGGACATAACTCGTAGGCACTCTCTCTGGCTGCAACAAAAGATTTTCAATTATTGATTGCGATATAGCAGCTTTTACTATGAATGTTAAAGAAGCATCTGGGTATTGTAACACTGACTAAATGATAAAGAGCTAATGTAAAAATAAAAATAAATATGTAAAATGGGTTTTATAGAAATAGACTATAGTATATTTATAAAACATACACCAGAAAAAGTAAGTAACTAAATGTAGGAAGGAAACAGGAGCATTGTAGAGGCTGAGGACATGACTATAATGACAGTCCAGGATCCAAAATACCATCTTCCACACATCCACAAGATGTGCCTTCACCTATCCGCGAACACCTTTCAGACACAGTTTGTGGTCATCTTGATACACTCCAGGAAGATAATGATTAAGAAAAGAGGGTGCCTGTTCTTGATCGTCAAGTCCAGTGGTTCTTAACTTATCGACTTTAGTTGACATCCACTTAATCATTACTGGAAACCGGGAACTCTCACTGAATCAATATTGGAATCTGGGGATCCCTACTGAGGTATTATTGGAATCTGAGGACACCCACTGAGTCAGCTTTGGAAGCTGTGGACATCAGCCTTAGCAATTTCGATGATTTGAATCACAAAACAATACCAAAAAATACAGAAACAAGCATTAATCAAACAAATACACACATGATTAAATCTGTAATTCAATTCACAAATATGAGTTATTAAAAACACTTTTCTCAATCTGTTAATATTGTTTCATTTTGTAAGCAGTCATGGGCCCTCTGAGTAGGCATCACAAACACCCAGGGATCTCTGTACCACAGGCTAATAACCACTGTTCAATTTGCTATGCAAGCCCTGAGTTCAGGTTCATTTCTTTTTTGGGATAAAATCCGAAGATTCTCCTGCTGGAGAAACAAAAATGTCTGCCAAAATATGTTGCTAGGTTATGATCTATGTATATTTTGAGTATGATAGTTCCTCTTCTGTTAAGGAATATGTATTTCCACATTGAATAATAATCCACTGTCAATGGTTAGGTAATTACTCCAGACACTAAACAGCTTCCTGGTGCAGTTACTGAAGGAATCAACTCCATCTCCACAGTAGGAGTATAATTTACCCCTGCAGCATGTCTTTCTCATTTTGACCAGATGGGGAGAGCTACCATGGTGAGGGGAAGGTGCTCCGGCGTATTTAAAAGTTGCACACTTTCTTTAAATAGAGGAGTATACTTTGCAGGTTTATTCTCTCTGTATCCTGATGTAATCCAGACCCATAGATGTTTAAATATGTCAGCTTTGTATGGGTGTCGTAATAATGATGGGCCAGTGAGAGTATCAGAGTTATGTCCTGGTTCAGTTTGTAACCTGGTATGTGTTCACATTGTGTTGCCATTAACTTGATATTCAGAAGAGCTACATTAAAATCAGATGTAGCGATTCAAACTTTATCAGTATAAGTTATGATTGTGATGTCAACTGCTGACAGGCTGACAGGTTTGATTAATTATGAGTTCATTATTTTGTGAAAGAATGGTTCCATATACAGTGCATAAGCATGGGAGTTAGGCAGTACCCTTGCTGCATACCACAGCTGATGTTAAGTAGCTCTTATGTTACAACATTAATACATTTCCTTGCCTGAGGATTGAGGTATGCTTTCTGAATCATGCTAATAATGAGAGATGGTAACTTGTTTTGACTATAACCCATGGAAAAAGCCATTCATCAGGGTAGAAGGCCTTTTCTGCTTCTATGGATAGAAGATCGAAATACTGATTGGAAGTCTCAGCCTAATCAATTTATGCAATTGCAATATCGGCATGTCAGGTAGTGTTTCTGCAAAGGGTGAAGCATGCTGTCATGGTATAACCAGATGGAAAGAACTTGACTTGTCCAAAGGTAGTCATTAAAAGTAGGAACATATAGTAAGGAGATGGGACAGTATGAGGTGAGCAAGATTGAGTGTTTATCCTTTTAAAGGAAAACAACAATGTGGGCAGCATTCCAAGATTGAGGCAGCTAGGCATACTCATATATTGAATTATTTACTTGAAGGAAAGGGGATACTTCCTGTTTAAGAATTTTGCATATATTGTTTGGGAGGGAGTTGGGCCCAGCTGCCTTACCCATCGGGATGACTTTAATCAGCTCTTGAAGATCCACTAATGTAACTGAAGTGATTTGAGGAACTGAAAGGGAAAGCATTTTCTAGTTTCTTCTAATTATTTCATCTCATCTGTCTGAGAACTGTAAAGTTATTTATTCGTATTATAAGTTGAAGGCAGTCAAAATATAACCCTCTTACATTATATAAAGAGCTTAGCTGGGATGTGATATGTATTAGCGCAACCCAAATTTGAATATGTGCACGTTTTTGTAATTGTATATGAGATGCATGCTACGAGTGTTAGATCTGTCAGTAATCTAGTGACCCCTTCTCGTGTCCACTACAATACTGTCCCCCAACCACTCTTTTTTTCACCTGTGACCAGTAAGGTGCTGATGTCTAACCTGGTCCTCCTGAGTCTTTTTTCCTATGAAGGAATGTTGATTTACATTCCTAGAACTGGCTAGGCTATTAACTGTCATCCATTTAGAAGAAAGGATTAAGAATAAAGAAAGAAAAAGGGGTGGGGTGAAAGTGAGGGAGCAGGGAAAATTCCTTAAGGCGAAAAGCAGTTAGATCTAATTGTCTCTTTGAAGCAACTTACTAAACCAGTGGCCATTTTCTGGCTCTTCAAAAATTTTAAATCTCCCTGCCATGCTATTTTCATGCTTTTCACTACCACCATGAAGGACATGACTGCCATTCTTTTTAATTCAGCTTAGCAGCTTTTAATTTCCCCATGTCTTTTGAATATGTTAAAAGAGTAGTAAAGAAAAAGTCTGGGGGCCAAATGGGTTTTTGACCCGTTTGTGCATGCAAAAGACCTGTGGGCAATGTACTAACCCTATTTTGCGAGTCGCAAATAATTTGCGACTCGCAAAATAGTGTTTAGAGACTCGCTATTAGGAAGGGGCATTCCCTTTCTAATAGGGATCCCACAAGCCATGTAAAAATGTTTAACGACCTCAATTGCGGTCGCAAAACACTCACAGTTTACCACCCTCTTCAAGAGGGTTGTAAAGCACTTGCAAATGGGAAGGGTACGCCTTTCCCTTTGGGAATTCATGCACAAATGTTTTTTGAAGGGCAGGCAGTGGTCCCAGGGACAACTACCTGCCTTAAAAAATGAAACAAAAACGTTTCATCTTTTTTATTGTTTTAAATGCAGCCCATTTTCCTTTAAGGAAAACAGGCTACATTTTTTTTTTAAAACAACTTTATTTAAAAGCAGTCCCAGACATGGAGGTTTGCTGACCCTAGCAGGCCACCATCCCTAGGAGTGCCAGCCATTCCCAATGGGGTTGTAAATTGCAACAGCCTCATTAATATGCATGAGGCATGTAATTTGCAACCCCATTGGGAATCGCAAACAGTGTCTCAGACAATGTTGTGCATCCCAATTGTGAGTCGCAAATGCCACATAATTTGCGACTCGCTAATTGGCGGTTAGAACATCTGGCCCATAGTGTGTATTTCGTTGGTGTTGACATTTTCAATCCTGCTGGTATTGACATTTTCATCTTAGATCTAGCATTGTTTAGTATTGTATGTTTGATTAGCTAGTCTTGGAAAAATATGATGATTGTTCTTGGTGTAGCTCGTTGCTTGGGAGTCACATTAGGAATTCCACACTCTCTGGCAATAGTTATCAAGTCAGGATAGTTGTCTTTGTCCTCTTCCAAGATCTCTTCCCTTATGAGGTGTGCAAACTAGGTGATAAATATCCAAATTATCAAGTGACCGCTCTGTTTCTTCATGAATACCAACTATCTGGATACTTTTATGTCTAGAACAATCTCATCTCTTAGCATTTGAATTTCTGGTTGCAGAAACGGATTCTTTGTCTAGTATTCACATCTAGGAGTTGTGCTTCTATTTCGCCAACTCGATTTCTGCCTGGTCTACCCAATTGCTGATGGTATAATTTTTAATAATATAAGTAATCCAATTTATTGTTTAGCTACCTGAGCTTCTCTATGTGCGCCCTGTGAATTGTTTTCATCTTGGTTGCTTCCTTCAGAATAAACTTAAGCATACCTGTTGCAGTAGTTGTATCAGGTTCCTTTCCATTTTCTTTGGTGCAGGGCAAGTTGAGAGTTAGCTTGACTTACTTACCTTGTCTGTCGATCCTGGATAGACTATGAGGTTTTGATAATTTGTTTTTCAGGTGCAGGTGGTTCATTGAAATCACTGGTGCACTCAGAATATGTTAATTGAAATAGCAGTTGGTATTGTGAGCATAGGTTGCATGAACAAGTAGTTGCTGCTGAGTTGACATATAGTGGTTGGTAGGTGGATTTCATGGAGTTCCTAGATCTATTTGTGAGTTTATCTTTCTGATCTATGTGATGGGGCCTTGAGACCACTTCTTTTTGCATTGAATGAGAGGATCGTATGAGTCAGGTAAAATGGTGGCAATGAAGCTAGTAAAGCAGTTCTCTGGTCTCTACAAAGCTACAGATCGGTCTTGTTGGTTCTCAGAGGGAGCAGATTACCACTCCCATTTACATGTTGCGATTTCGGCAGGATAAATGATATTGTCTGCTTGTTCGGACATAGTATTTGGGAAGAATTAATTACCTCCTTAGTACCTCCTAAGGAGACAATTATTGACATATTACTTGTGCAGGCCTCATATCTTGTACAACTACTATCCCAATTTCGTACACCCCTGTAACAGCAGCAAGTCGACTAGCAAATGCAAATTACTTGCCAAATCAGGATTATAAGACCCATGGAAAATAGATGAGAATTTTAAGACCTAGAGATTTTGGCTGCTAATGTCATCTGAAATCTCTGGGTAAATTCGGGGGAAAAAATAGGCAGAAATCAGTGTGTAAAAACAGGGCCCCCTACTCCCTGCGGTCTCCAGCTGGGCACTGAGGGGGTACCTATGCTGCTCCCTGTAAATCCCTGCACCGTGTGGCAGGCACCCACACAGTGCAGGGATTTTACTGCATACCTTTACTACCTACTCATAGCAGATGAAAAGTGCATGTGCGGCCAATTGGTGGGGTGGAGGTTGAGGGAGGCATATGGGGGGGGCAGGTGGGAGAGGGAAATGGGAAGATTTTTTTAGTAAATGGAAGCATATGATGCCCCTGCAAGAAACAAGAAAGCAGAATGTGTCTTGGGTACTACTGAAGCCAGAGTCGTATGCCACTTTTCCAGCCACCAAAACCTGGTGTGGACAAACCTAACCCTTCCTAATTAGGCGAAGTGAAAATAACACATACAAATGTGCATTTACTGCACTCATCCTAAATAGTAATCAGGGCCAGAAGTGGGCAAGATTAGTCATGGAAGTATTAGTTCTTGAACTGTTCCCAAGGTACGAACATGATAGTTCCAAGGAGCTTACGTTTCTAGTGCAGTACATCATAACTCAAGCTAAATAAAATCAACTAAAAGTACAAATTCAAAACAAGTAATTGAAACAAACACTTAAAACCATTCAGAAATTAAGTTCCAGTTTCTGTGTAGACTATGGGCCATATGCATGAACACATTTTACCATAGACATAGAATGGGCAAAACCCTTTCATGCATCTGGCTCTATATGTCTACACTGGAACATATCCCTTTTTAGACAATAAAATCATGTATCCCATTAATTTCTCAGTTTTAATAATATCCATAAATGTTCCCAAACAGGATAGTATGAAGTGAAAAACACATGCATAAAAAAGTGACTGATGAAGTGTTATAAGCATGGAGTGCATTTAAAAACATATGTTTACAATTAACGGTCATACTAGTAGCTCTGTAAACAAATTAGCAACATTGCACAGATATGAAAAATAGTTTCTATTTTGGCTACATTTCTGAAACTGTGCGTCATGTGAACAGCAATTTTGTATAATTTTTAAGAAGAAACAACTACTTATGCAGGCAGTATTAAAACTTCATTCTCCCTAGAAGTGTCCTCCAAGCCTGTGCCAAATAAATTGCTATATGAACACTAACATTTATTGGCCTGTGTTATGTGCCTTGACTTTATCTTCCATTTTAGTTCTCGTTTAACTTAGCCTCATGTTCAAATGGCGGTTAGTATATGTTTTTCTATTGCGAGAATGGCCCTTGCACATGTTTATTTCTGATAGACCCTGTAGTCTGCTCATTTAGTTCCAGGGTTGCACAAATTCAGGACATGAGGAATTGTTTTATTTTCTCTGCTCACAAGGAGACAACTCTTATGCTTTAGAATGCTCTCCTGTACCTTTGACACAATGTGATTAGCCAGTTGTTTTTCTTTTTAAACTGCGTCTGTGCTTAAGTCGGTGAGAGATGCACTTCCTGCTGTGGTCCTCACAGAACGTTGCTGTAAGATGCAGTCTCACTGTCCCTGAACTTCACCCTGAGCAGGAAGATATCTGTGCACTTGAAGTAGCATCCTTGGATGCACTGAGCCTTGATTCCTTACATACAGCACCAAGGTATGGGATTAGGTCATTCCAACAGACTAGGCTAGATGGGTACTCCTGATATGCTTTCTTTAGCATAGAGGCTAGCAATAGATAGGAGTAACATTAGCAATGTTATGAACAATTACCTTGATTGAATTATTAGCATGTTTCACTATTCTAAGAAAACTTATAGCAATAAAGCAACATTGTATTTTTTTGTGAACACTTTGGGCATGCAAGAGTGGCAAACGAAAAGGTTAGATCTGTTTCCACGATTTCCTTGGGAATCTGAGAGTTATGTTCTATGTTACTGACAACATCTGTAATTATGTAAGTTTAGGAGTTTAGATGTGGTACTGTGAGCTAGCCAAACAGACTAACATTTACTGACTATATAAGAAGACTCAGTCTCTGTGTTATGAAGTTTTGCTCTTCTAAATGCACAATCCTACTAGATTAGTAGGAGCCATATAACATGGTGTCACCAACATTCTAGATCTGTTACTTACTTTATGGGTTTCCTGATTAGTTTACTTGCATGTGCCCAAAGCACCTTTATTACCTCCATATAGAGACATCCATGGTGATAAAGGTTGTATCTTCCTTCAACTCAATTAGAAGCACCTATTTATGTCTGTAGGTTAATCAAGCTTAATTATTTAAAAGAATTGCCCTTTTCTTAACAGCATTAATGACGTGGCTCCTGCCTCCGCACTCAGATCCCACAGAAACAAACAGTTGGCCCGTGGTTTAATGAAGACCTTAAGACTAGTTAGAAATGTTAGAAACGCCTTGAGAAGAAATTGTGGAAAACTTTAATTAGGTTGACAAAAGTATCACTTAAAGGTCCACTCATCCCAAAAAGCTTTTTTTGAACTAAGGATAGCTGAGTCAGGCAATAAATCCATAGCAATTTGTTTAATTGTAAAAACCTTGTAAAAACCTTTATGAGCCCTGATGCCGCCATTAGAGGCTATCAACCCTCAGCTGAATGGTGTGAACTGCTGGCTTTGTATTTTCATGATGACAATTCCAGTATTCAAGCAAGCCTGCTCATTGACTCGCAGTCAGATTACATCATTTCTGAGATAGAACATTTTAGTAAGACCACTTGTGGGATGTTAACTCTTTCCAACTTCCTACCTGGATGATTCATTGGCAGCGATTAATAGCCTTAAATCAGGGTTTCCATCTGATCCATACTCTCTCACTATACTTGCCAAACTGGCATAATTCATCAATCCCATAGCAAAAAAGTTTTGAATGCCTCACTGCCCTCAGTAACAGTATTGGTGCAATGGAAATGGACAGAATTCTACCTTTGCTTACAGCTAATCCCAAAGTTCCAGTGAATTATACGGCCATTGCCCTTCTCCCTGCTTTTTTGAAGGTTTTAGAAACATTTGTAAATTTACTACTCTCACAATATTTAAAGATGTATGATTTTCTACACCTGAGTCAGTCTGGATTCAGACCTCACTTTAGCCATGAGGCAGCCCTATTAGAGGTCACCAAGCATATCAAGGGCATCTTAGACAAAGAAGCAAAGGCCGTCTTGATTATGTCGGATTTATCTGTGGTCTTCGATACTGTCCCACACTTGAGACTCCATGCCCGCCTTTAGTCCAGTGGGGTTGGTGGCCTAGCCCTGAAGTGGCTCACTTCCTTCTTAGAAGAAAGTAGTTTTGGACGCTCCCCCGTACTCTGGGGAGCACAATCGGCTGATGACGTGGCACTCCCCTCACTCCTCGTTTACACCCTTTTACCTTCCCTCTTTTCCCACAGCAACCCGATGTCCAGAGTACCTTCCCTACTCTTACTGTCAGCTGTCCAGGCTCTCGGTCCTTGATGAACGCTGATCAGACAACATTTGACGCATGACAATGTATACTTTCTGGTTATTATTTGTACTACTAGCAATGGGCATTCTTGCTCCTATCCCGCCTCTTTCCTCCCCCCCTTCCTTTTCCTCCTTATCATTCACAAATGTGTACCCTGCACTTTACTTTACATCTGTTGCATAACTCTGTTAAAAATAAAGAAATACAACACAAAAAAATGCTTGGATGCTCTCTTTCTCCTCCTCTGTTCGTGAGCTAACAGTTGGAATGCCTGCGAGCTCAGTCCCACCTAATTCAATTATTATCTCACGTCTTTTTCTGTGTTAGCTGAGACCTTGGGGGCTAAGGTAATCACGAATGCTGACGAATCCCAGCTTCTTTTTACCTGTGGAAAGGGAGAAGTGTTCACTGGAGAGGCCATTAAAAACTGCCTCTCTCTAAGGTGTTTCACTGGCTTTCCATCAACAAATTTAAATGTGATCCTGATAAAAAAGAGATTGTGTTTTTGGCCCTACATCACCAGACATATTGAGAACCTTCTGGCCAAAGGACGCCCCCTCTCTGGCCTACAACAAGGCACTGTAAATAATTTAGTAATTACATTTGACAGCTCCCAATCCTTCCAACCACAAATCCAGGCACTGGCTGGCTCGGTCTTGTTTCAGGCTGCTATGAAAAAATATCTTCCTTTATTGTCTGTTGAAGCTAAGGAAATGGTAAGTCAAGCCATGATAACTTCCAGATTGGATTATGGAAATGCACTATACTTGGGCCTCCCAGACTAACAGATTTCAAGTAGTGCAGAATTCGGCAGCCCGAGTCTTTCTCTATTTTCCTATTTTTAAATCCCTGGACCTTCTTCACAAAGCCCTACATGAGTCTGGAGCTGGCTATCTGAGAGAAAGTATTTGTTGCTATGTCCCTTCCAGAAACCTACGGTTCTCCTTTGATTGACTGGCTAAAGTTAAAGGAAATCTGCTGGGCTAGAACTGGTCGCAGGCCCTTTTCCTATCTTGGACTGTAGCAAATTTTCTCTGGAGCTTCATACCACAACTGGGCAATCCATCTTTAACAAAAAAATTAAAAGCATGGCTTTTTCAACAGGACGATCCGTGTTTTGTAGGTAGCCTTCAATTCAGAGCCAGGGCACTCCTTGAAGTATCTGTGCACTTTATCAATCTCTCATATCATATAGTATTATCCTTTCTTTGAATTCCATTCATGAAATATGGTGCAACCGCTATTCAATAGAGCAGCAGCTGTCATTATACTTCACCAGACTCTTCAAATGTTCCTGGTGATGAGACCAACTAATTCCTACCTTCAAGTAGAAACTCAGGATCAGCAGCTCAGACCTCCTAATGGAGTCTAAAAGTTAGACTTACAAATTGGTTGTGGTTAGCCGAATATTATTAAAAGTAATATTCTGGCACAATTTAACTAATGACCATGACATTCTCTTGGCTGAGAAAGATTAGCCACTTGAGCTTTTGATGAGAATGTAATCATGCCTTACTTTTCTGTTATTGTTTCTAAAGATGTTTAAACAGGACATGCTACATAATGGGCTTTAGCTCAAGTCTCAGCTTTATACCGCAACCAGGCAGGCTGGGATAAGGATTCCCCTTATCATATTATACCTATACAGTTCAGCCCACAAGTATAAGCACACTATCTTATTAAACATAAGGCTAAATGCCTAGTTGGGGAGATTATATTACAGTTTGAATATCAAGGTGTGATTGAGCCTTGTCTCTCTCCCATGAATAATCCACTGTTTCCTGTACTTCAATCAGATCATTCTTATCGTACAGTCTTGGACTAAAAACAATTAGACAGTCACACATGTACTTTTGCAGTTTAAAATTCTAAATATATATACTTATATATAATTCTATTTGGCTGAGAAAGCCTACCTGTAAGTCCTTAGTATATGGTAGGGCATGTAGGTTTAGAGACCCTAGTGGACTTAATGTAATTAATTGTGCACTGCGGTGGTATCTGGTGTCATTTTAAAGCCAGGCCTGCCTTGCAGGTTAATTTAAAATAAAACTGTGTCCAATATCGACTTTTGATTTAAAAGGTCTTACAAAGTGCAAAACCACATGTTCATTGAATATAAGTTACCCCTAAGGTCGGCCCTTTGTGCCACAAGGGTAGGGCACCTTGTTATAAAATGCAGGAACATTAAAAGATTTGTTTTATATGCCCTGGTGGGGAAATATAGCCAAAGTAATTTGCTGCTAGCCCCAAAGTCTACCACGGGAAGGCTTTATAAAATTTGAATAAAGTCTACCTTTTGATGGCAGTTAGCTAGCAATCTGATTCAAATTATCAAAATAGAAGTTACAATAAATCCAACAGCTTGTCAAGGTCAGATTCACTGTGACAATTACAATAAGGTGGTTTTAGAACTTACTATCCTGTAATTACCTAAATCAGCCCTGCAGGATCCTCTTCTGATTGGCTAGCATGTGACAGCCTGAGCCAAGCTGCTCCCTAAGTAGGTGTGCAGAGGCCTGGGGCTGAAACAATACAGTCATTTGGTGGGAGGAGATATGATTTCCATAGAAGCCAGAGAGAGGAAGGGCGCTGGGGAGATAAGTTTAACTCAAAGGCAGGAGAGCAGATGTCACAGGACCCCCAGCCAGATGGGAGCCCCCCTAAGTAAAATAGGGGAGGGCCTAGAAGGGGAGTGAATTGTTAGCCACATTTGTGGGTTGGGTTAGCCAAGGAGTTGACCTGACCACGCTGATATGTCCTACTGAATGCTTGGGAGATTGTCACTGCCGAGGGCAAAAACTTCTAGAAGGCTTACGGAGGCATTGTGCTGCAGCATGCCGCCATCTTTGAAGCCAACTCTGGACCCAAGGAACCCAAGGGCTCAATTTCGAGAGAAAGCTCAAAAAAAGTGGGCAAGTGCAAGGTAAAATCTAGACCGGGACCTAGTGCTCAACCTATATGATCAGTGCTCCATCACGGTCAGCATAAACATTTTTACTTTGTTATGGTCCAGTATGACCAAAATGAAGCGAGCTGCGTTTTAAGATTTTTGGTGCTAGAATGCAAATACATTGGATTTTTGTAGTTTTGGTGTAATTTAAAGATAAAAAATTGTCTCTATTTTTGCAAATTGGTGTTAGGTTTTTAATGTGTTGTGTCTTTTACTTATTTACTCTTTCGATGACATTAAATGCTTTGTACCTCTGTCTCCTAAATCAAGCCTGACTGATTGTCAGCCAAGTTACCAGAAGTTGAGCAAGGATTGACTTATTGAGACTTGATGGACCTTGTTAGTGATTCTGGTATTGTTACAAGCTAATGGCACCCACCTCAACCTACTAATAACCCACGTTCCTTCACTTATGCACAGTTAAATGTAAATACCCTGATATACTGTCAGTAGAAGTTCAAGCAGTGATAATGTACTCCTCACATAGACATCAGTTAAGACTTTCAAAAGTAAATCATTGCAGAGTTTCCATTTCCATCTGGCATTTTTGCACATATTTACTTCTCATACGAGTGAAACCCCACAGAATGTGGAATAACTGCATGAACTCAGATTGTTGGGTGGTATTTTGCAAGGTATTCCTTTTCTGTAAGGTTTAATACAAACATTTATAACAACTCTGTGCAGGTGGTAAATATGTGCTGGGTGCTGATGTAAGACAGGGTGGAGGGTGGGTAGGGTAGGAGAGATAGCGCAAGAAGGTTGGCTGGTCACGGGAAACATTTTATGCTCCCCTGTTTATTTTCTGAGTGTCTGGTTAGAGAGGCGGGGCTCCAATGCAGTCCTTTTCTCTAGGTGATTTGATTAGCCAGATTGTTACGGCCAGTAAATCAAGTTAAAGGAACAATTGTCCACTAGTGATTGAGGGGAGTGTAATTCCAAATGAGAATTCATCTATGCTAAACTTGAATTCAGACAAAAGTGTTGATTATTGACTAGTCCTTTCCTTGCAATAAGATAATATACCAGAAGAGTAGCCATCTACCTTGACCTATGTCCCATTATCAATGATATGGTAACATATGTGTTAGAAGAAACAGATACATTACTTAACCTGTGACATTCAGAAATATGAATCCTTAAAATAAATAGGAAGGGGTGGTGGCTTGGTGCCCGAGAAGATGGAGGTTTCCGTGTGACTCTCCGCGGGATGCCGTAAGGAGAGTGCAGTTCCACAGCAGTTTACCCCATCTGCAGAGCACAGTGCTTCCCTTCTCTGGCTGCATATTTCTGTGTGATGTTGGCTATTGAGCTCCCTGTTTCCCAAGTACAATGTGTTTCTTTCCCCTCCGAAGCAAGCACCATTTTGGCATGTCGGCGTAGTGTAGTGCCATGCTCAAACCACCCTTTGTAGTATTTTGTTTGGCCTGAAATATGTTCCAGGTTTGTTTTTCCTGAACTTTTTCCCTATATTATTACTTGTTTGTCTGACTGTTTATTTATTAGCTTTACCTGAAGCCATGCACAAACCGTCATTTCTGCAGGAGGTCCTCTGTAACATACTTGTATTTTGACTCCTCAATACTTTCTCCTTTAATTTACTCGTTCTTCCTATAGACCAGTATATATAACTCATTATCATTCATAATCATGTTTGCCATTGCCCTTAATTGTGTCTCTAGGCTAAACTTTCTAATATTACTAGTCAGATATTATTAACATTTCAACTTTGTTTTCTTCATTAAATGTATATATTTAATACCCTTCTTCAATTTCATGGGTAGACTGGTAAACGTCAAATTACTTTTCAAGCTGCTTCCTCACAGGCATACCAGACCTTCCTCAGTTATATTTCAGATTTCAGAGATGGATGACTCATGCACCATCTTACTTCGTGGTGCTACTTCTACATCTACTCCATCTGTCATTGCAGCTTCAGCAACACAAGCTACGGGCAAAGTATCAACAAAAAGACTTAAAAAGTATCCTCCTGCCACAAAATCTTTTCCTCCTGTTTCAGTGGATGCCTTATTGGAGGGAATCAGGGCCATGCATCCTTATATGGAAGAGAAAAACGCAAAACTACAATCCCTTAGCAACAGATGGTCTCACATGGAAGAACGACTCTCATCAGCTGAGCATCATATCAAGGTCTTTACAGACACTACCCTCAAGGTAGACACTCTTCTGTTACAGGTTTCTTCCTCACAAAGGCAAGTTCAAGACTTAGAAAATAATAATTGGAGAAATCATTTACAAACGTATGGTCTGCCTGAATGTACAGAAGGTACCGATTCTGATAGCTTCTTCAAATCCTTCTTTCCTAAATATTGAATATTCCACCAACTCCCTTGCTCAATATCCAACGAGCACATCAATTTGATCATCTGCAGAATGTAGCTTCTACTTCCAAAAAACCTAGAGGAGGTATTCTTTACCTCTTGGAATATACAGACCTGCCCATAGTTCTTTCTGCAGCTAAAATGATTATACAAATTTCTTGGTCAGGCAATGCTATCTACTTTTCGCAAGACTACACTAAGACTACCGCAGACAGGCGCAACAAATTTCTAATTATGCGAGAACTGCTTTTTTCTCTTTGTGCTCGCTTTGGATTATGCCATCCTTGCTTTCTTAAAGCGGCTTACTAAAAAAGAACAAAAACTCATGAAGATCCCTTTAGACGGAAGACCATTTTAGAATCTTGCAGAGTTGAGAACATGGACATTTCAAGATCTCCTAATGCATAATTTCTAACTTGTTCTTATTGTATGCTTATCTCGGCAATGATTCCACTCGCCGTGTTCTATTAGTTATATAGCGTTGTTGAAGTTGCAATATAATATTGTTAACATTAACAATAGCTTTAAAAAAAACATTCACTCCCCTCCATAAATTTGCTTTTCTCTTTCAGGTATTGTTTTCATGTTTCTGCTTGCGCTCAACCTATGTTTCATGTTCTGCAAGCCTCCTTGTATTGCTCCCTCAGGATCCCAACATGTTATCCATTCTATGTGGCGTCACCTCCCCCATCCTCTTTGTAATGTTTGTAGGTATGTTGTCCTTCTTTCCATTCTTACTGCTTTTTCATGTATTCAGGAACCTCAAACTCTATTGTTCCTCCTTTTTCCCTTCACTTTCCACTATATCCTCTCCCCTTGCCACCCTTTTATGTATATATCTTCAATGTCTATTTCTTGCAATGTTATATCCTTTGATTCTTACATGATTCTCTTTAATTACTTTTAATATCATAACTGGATCATCTCTTGATCCCCCTTCTCACTCATGTCTTTGAAAATTATATCTTGGACCTTAAGAGGTCTCAATTCTTCAATTAAACAGCAACACGTTTTAACTCATCTCTCAAAGTTCTGTACTGATATTGAACTTATTAAATATTCACAGCTTACAGATAACAAATCTACAAAAGTGAAAAGGGTTTTGTGAAGTTTTCTTTTCGCCAGAAAATGGAAAAAAGAATGGAGTAATAACTTTGTCCAGCAACTTCCTCCCTATTCATTTGATATCCCAATAAATTGATAAGAATGGAAGGTGTTTGTTCCTTAAATAATTGATTCCCACTTACTCTTTTCAATGTTTATGGTCCCACTGCTACTGATTGTCAATTCTGGTCTGAGGTTGTCCAAACTCTGATGAAATGTTCAGATGATAAGTTTATTTTTGACAATAATTGTAACCAGATTGTTGATCCTTTTATTCACAAGAATGCTACAATTCTGTACATTCCAAATAAATCACAAACATTATTTCTCCAGGCTCTTAAACAGAGACATTTAAATGGTCAATGGCAATTATGTAATCCCACAATACGAGAATACACCTATTTTTCTCCAGTGCATCACACTCTATTGATAAATATTTGATCACATGTTCATCTCACCTGCCTGATCCCAGACCATAAACTCAGCTGACATAGATTGTATTTTAATTACTCATGCTCCAGTGTCTTTACAATCCAACATTTTCCTACAATCTAATTGAACAAAAAGTTGGAGATTTAATTATTCCCTTTTACTAGATAAGTCATTTTACTTATTTTTTCCATTAAGATGTCTATCTTAATTAAACTGATGATATTGCCTTTCATACTATTTGGGATGCCTTCGAAAATTCAGCTCACGATTTCATAATTAATTACATATCCAGCAAGAGGACAATATCTCATGCTCAAACTAAAGGACTGTTTGCAACAATTAAGAAGCTAGAGCATTCCTATTTTATGTTTTGGTCAAGGGATTGCTTGTAGGATCTTATTAAGGCTAGAGTTCATTCTAACAAACTACCTACTGATCAGGCTTTAACATATCTTCTTAAATCCAGTGCTAAATCCTACTGTGGTCAATTAAGTCTCACAAACTATTAGCTAACTACCTTAAAATCGAACAGAATACACCAAAGATAGAATTCATTGGAGACAATCATCAAATTTTGCTACAGAAAGATCCCAACATTTTTAAAGAATTTGTTCAGATTTGTAAAGAATTATATAAACAAGAAGACTCTCCATCTGACAATAACATTCTAAAATATCTATCAATTACTTGAAAATCTTTAAATACTCCACTTGATCTTTCATCATTAAAACTAGATATCGCTTCATATTGTGCTGAATACACTTAAGAAGGGTAAAGCTCCAGGTCTGACGGTCTCACAGCTGAATTTGATATGTTCTTTTCTACAATGCTTCTTCCTGAGCTCCATCACCTCATAACTTCTTTCTTAGATCAAATGAAGTCATCTGTCTCCTTCTTAGATGCCCTTATTTCATTTATCCCCAAAGAGGGGAAAGATCACAAGTACTGCAAACATTATAGGCCCATATCTCTTGTCAATATTACAATCTTATATCCCTGATCTTCTTGGTAAGGAACAATCGGGCTTTGTCAAAGGAAGATTTCTATCTGATAACACTGACCAATTATTTGATGTTTTATCAAAATCATCTCACTTTCCCTAAACCCTTGCATCAATATCTTGGATGCTAAAAAAGCTTGTGACAGAATATATTGGCCTTATATTTTTCATATTCTTAAATGGTTTGGTTTTAGTCCCAAATATATTTATCTAATCTCTCTTCTCTATTCTTCTTCTCAAGCAGCCTAGCAAATAGGTTTACCCATTCCTATTTTACATTGTGCAGAGGACTTGGGCAGGGTTGTCCACTTTCAACTTTCCTTTTTGCTTTGGCATTGGAACCTTTTATATCTAGATTACAACACAATCCAAACCTTCATGGTTTTACCCACAATACTCAAGAGGTTAAACTAGCGATATACGCTGATGACATTTTGCTGTTTATTTCACAAACTAAATGATCCCTCAGAGCGTTTTCAGATGAAGTTGCTTTTGTATCAGGTTATAAATTAAATTTTGAATAGTGTGAGATATTAACTTTAAATAAATTCACTTTCAAGCAAGACTTTCCATCCTACTGCTTTACATGGAAATCTCAGCAAGATAAATATCTTGGTTTACAGTTTATTCATTCCATTAAGACATCTATCTCCTTAAATATGGAACAATGTATGCAAAAGATGACTTCAATAATTAGTCGATGGCACCCTTTACATCTCTCATGGTGGGTCATCTTGACACTATTAAGGTGATGTTAGTACCAATTATTCTTTATAATATTTCTAATAGTCCACTAAACATCCCTCTAAACATTTCTAAGAAGATGAACTCCTTCCTCTCTTCTTTTCTTTGGAAATAAAACCCTATATGTGTTTGCTGAAATTAAAGTGTCCTAAATGTGATGGAGCAGTACATTTTCCTGACTTTTCTAAATATCCTATGCCCTTCACATTGAAACAATCCGCTTGTTGGGTTTCTGATTCTCCTAAGTACTGCCTGTTATGGGTTGATCTACAAAGAAATGCCCTTTCCTGTTTCCCTTTCAAGAATATTTAGCATTTACATGGTAACCACAAACACTCATATCTTCAGATTTCTATGTAAAATACTAGCTCCTATAATACTATATTCTCCCAAAGATACTCACTCACTTCTTAACTTCACTATTTGGCATAATTTTTTTTATACAATTCAATCATTGACTATTTATTGAAAAACATTGAGAGCAAAGGGTGTAATTTGGGTTAAACAACTTTCATCACATAATCATTTGCTATCCTTTCTGCAAGCCCAAACTCTCTTTGGACTTCCTTCTTTGTTGCAAAATAAATGTAAAGTTTTACAAGACACCATTTCTGCTGCTTTCACCCATTTTCAATTTTTCCCTCATTTCATCACACACTCTGACAATCGTTTGGGAGATCTCCTACCTACACCTCTAAAGGCCTCTACTATCTATTGTCATCTACATCATGATTCAGCTCCTAGAAATAAAACAAACACCAAATTATCTTGAGAAGATAATTTGGGTGTGAAATGGCCAACTATATTGTGGAGGAAAACATGGACAAACATTAGGAAATCTTCCCAAGCAGAGAACACAACACAAACACTTTTTCATATATATATATATATATATATTCACTGAAAAAACCATAGGTTTCACACATGTTATAGTTAGCGGAAATTTTACTGATAAAAAACCAATGAAATTCCCCCGTTATAGTTAGTGCAGGCAACTATAACTCACGCGACCGCAATCCTCTGCTGATGCTAATACTGTATTTAGACACTTATTTGCCCATGTCTTCTTCCATACATTTTTAGCTATACATATATTACAAATATTTTTTTTTCATAAAGACACATATGTCATCAGCAGAAGATTGCGGTCGCGTGAGTTATAGTTGCCTGCACTAACTATAACGGGGGAATTTCATTGGTTTTTTATCAGTAAAATTTCCGCTAACTATAACATGTGTGAAACCTATGGTTTTTTCAGTGAATTTGCAAGGTTTTTTAAATGCTAATTCCTAACTATAACGTGTGTGAAACCTATGGTTTTTTCAGTGAATTTGTACGGTTTTTTAAATGCTAAGTTACTTTACGCCATTCGTGGCGTGCGCGCCCACTTAACGCAGTTCGTTCCGTGCGCGCACGGTGCGCTTCGCGCACCGTGCGCGCACAGTGAGCACGCGGTGCGCTTCGCGCGCCCACTTTACGCAGTTAGTGCCGTGCACGCACGGTGGGCACGCGGTGCGATGACAAAGCAAGAAAGCACGTCAACAAATCTGTTTCTGCTTTCCTCCGTGACTATGGTATGGGTGCCATTTACCACAACAACTTGCGTTATGACATGCAAGACATTTATAGAGGAGATGGTGTGCACTTCAATGATGAAGGGAACAGAGTCTTCCTCTTGAACCTTAGACTCTGCATCGGTACTTACTTGTAGGTACCACTAAAAAATCATTTCATAAACACAACGGCTCTTTTTAGAGCCCCCTAATATCTAAACACTTAAATCTGATTTTCATTTTTTTTTTTTTTTTCTACCGTACGCTTACCGTAAGCTTACCGTACGCGTACCCCGTGATTTTTTTTAAAATCAATAAATGTTTTCTTTGTACTTTACAGTCCTTCTTTGACCCCCTCACAAATGTAAGGGGGTCTGTAACTCTCCTCATTGCCCCCTTTTCTTGTTTTCACTCTTTTTTTTCTGAGTGAAATACACAAAATGGCGGCCGCCGCTTCCTGGTTTCGGCCGATTCGAATGTTTACTAAGATCTAAGAGCCAATCAGAATCGCGCTCGCGCACGCCACCGTACGCTTACGGTAAGCGTACGGTAAGCGTACCATAAGCGGGCTCAGATATATATATTGATTTAAAGGCTATTTTCTCAGAATCTACTGAACAGATTTACACCAAACCTACAAAAGGCACTTCCTTGACCTAGGGACTACCTCTCTGCCAAATTTCGAGTAATTCTGTTCAGCCGTTCGGGCTGTAGCTCGTTCTAAAGGTCCTATGGAAAAATGCATGGGGAAAACGCGTTTTGGGACCCCCCTTTTATCTCAGCCCCCGCTTGACGGATCCCCCCGAGACTTTCTGGGTAGGAGCGGAGCGTAGCGCCCCACCTATTTTGAGAAACTCGCGAGGATTCATCGACCGGCGCCAAAGGTATTCAAAATAGAATGTTGAGGTTTTCCTATGGAAAAGGGGTCCTAACTATAACTACCTACTGGCGACCGCCAGTAGGTAATATATATATATATATATATATATATATATATATATATATATATATATATATATATATACATATATATATACATATATATATATATATATATATATGAAGACCATCACTTTCGTATTCACGAAAATAAACTCGGACTCCGATGCTGCAAGCAAATATTTAATTTCAAAGTGCAAGAACGACGCGTTTCACCAATACGGCTTGTTCACGCTCGAAAATGTTAAACAACCGCCATGTTTAAATACAAAATCATTGAATGACGGGTTTACACATGGTGTCAGAAAGAATGTGAATTGGGCGGCCATCATGTAACGGTGTATAATACATTGTAAATCCATTACTATTGACACAAGTATTTCCAAAATACAGATATGCGCAAATTAACATCAATAAAACCTCATTGTGTCTAATACAAACATAATATAGGTCAAATAAATGTAAATATGTAAAAATCGCGCAATAAAAGTTAGTTGCATAATAGATATTGTAAATCTACAATGGGATTGATGTGTCTCACAGCAACATATAATACCGGTTGGGGTATGCCTTTATGATGTACGACCCCAAAACACATCGATAATAACACTTAGCGTGAATGAACAATATCATACACGGTCCATGCGCCCAAGTGGGCGGAACCCAAACGGAGTCAGCCAATCACGGCAGAAGGAGGGTAGCTAAATGTACCCGATTGGGTCGTACACAGTCTTTGTCCCAGTAGATATATGATGCATCATATATCTACTGGGACAAAGACTGTATTGGTGGCTTGAACTTCTTGTTGTACAAGATGTCTCTCAGTAACGCCCACTTGGGCGATTGGATGCTAATTAATATTGCAATGTTATGTATATTCACGGAAATTAAGTCTTAGTATTGCCATTTATTATTTGAGTAGCAGCGTCTGCTTGGTGTACGACCCAATCGGGTACATTTAGCTACCCTCCTTCTGCCGTGATTGGCTGACTCCGTTTGGGTTCCGCCCACTTGGGCGCATGGACCGTGTATGATATTGTTCATTCACGCTAAGTGTTATTATCGATGTGTTTTGGGGTCGTACATCATAAAGGCATACCCCAACCGGTATTATATGTTGCTGTGAGACACATCAATCCCATTGTAGATTTACAATATCTATTATGCAACGAACTTTTATTGCGCGATTTTTACATATTTACATTTATTTGACCTATATTATGTTTGTATTAGACACAATGAGGTTTTATTGATGTTAATTTGCGCATATCTGTATTTTGGAAATACTTGTGTCAATAGTAATGGATTTACAATGTATTATACACCGTTACATGATGGCCGCCCAATTCACATTCTTTCTGACACCATGTGTAAACCCGTCATTCAATGATTTTGTATTTAAACATGGCGGTTGTTTAACATTTTCGAGCGTGAACAAGCCGTATTGGTGAAACGCGTCGTTCTTGCACTTTGAAATTAAATATTTGCTTGCAGCATCGGAGTCCGAGTTTATTTTCGTGAATACGAAAGTGATGGTCTTCAAATATTAGGAATCCCGGTTTCCTGACTCGGACCGCCCATGACAGAAGGGTCCCTTTACCGGTACTTGTGGCTCCATATATATATATATATATATATATTCACTGAAAAAACCATAGGTTTCACACATGTTATAGTTAGCTGGACATTTTACTCGTAAAAAACCAATGAAATTCCCCCGTTAAAGTTAGTTCAGATAACTATAACTCGCGCGACTGCCACTCTATCAAAAGGATGATGTCATGAGTGATGCCACTGACCCTGTCATGAGTGATGTAATATGTGACGTCATGAGCAGTGGATTGCGGGCGCGCGAGTTATAGTTATCTGAACTAACTTTAACGGGGGAATTTCATTGGTTTTTTACGAGTAAAATGTCCAGCTAACTATAACATGTGTGAAACCTATGGTTTTTTCAGTGAATTTGTAAGGTTTTTTAAATGCTATTTCCTAACTATGGTAAGTGCAGTGGACAACCCAATATACCCTTGAGGGCTCGGACAAATATGAATAAACAGGTAGAAAGGTGCCTTCAAGGGATTTGTTTGGTAAATAATTTGTATAATTTCGATTCTTAATTAAAGGTAGGGCAGTTATATACCTACAAATTTATTAATTATCACTTTTTCAATACTTAAATCAGCTTAGTTTGTCAGAATCAGGATTGAATAAGGTGTGAGTGAATCATCACATATTAACCTGAATACAATAAAATCAATAAACCAAAAGGAGGAGAAACAAGCGGGTGTATATATAAAAATTGAATTTATATTTCTAGTTCAAAAAAGGGTACTTCAAATTACAACAATTAAATACAGTGAAAGGAAATATTTCAATATTTGATGCCTTCACTTTTGATCCAACACTTTTTCACAAAAATATATAGCCATTTCTCTGGAAAACAGTGTGATTGTCGACGTTTCGGTCTTTAGGTTTTGTTTACCAAGACCATCCTCAGGACAATTTTATTTACAAGGTTGACCCCTAATAAAATAAAAGAACATTGTCTTAATTAACGAAAAATCAACACCCTAAATAACGATACTTTTCCTCCAAAAAGTATATGTCGTTTCCTTAGTGATATTCTTAATCATGCATCTAGGATATTACTCTAGACTTGTAGTCACAATTATTTCGCATTCCTATTGAAAAACATACTTGTTTTACATAAATGAATAAACAAAGCAATGATCCAGAACAAGTCATAATAAATAATGAAAAGCGTCAGCATAATACTATAAATCATTTAAACTCATTTATCAGTTGTGCTTTTTGATCATTGTTGTCAGACATATAAAATGTAGGTTAGTCTTTAAAAGCAATAGTAGTCCATTTTTTCTTATCCTCATCATATTGATCTTAAATGTTGTCCCTATGGCTTTTTATGGGGGCAACATTTATAGAGGTTGTTAATAAAAATTTCCAATATATTCCAGACCTCAAGGTAACTCAAGGAAACTCAGCAGAGAACAAAATCTTTTTTCATGATTTAGTATTATCTGCTCTTGCAAACTTTCAAGATAAAATACAACATTCAGCACTACATTAGCGTAGCAGTTGACACCAGAGCTATTTTCAAAATGACAACCAACAACCTCTTCAACATTGTCCCTTTTCTTTTTGCTTGCAAACACATCACTCTCCTTTTGATTTCTGTTCTGTACATCCTCATTACAGATATTCTCAATTCTCCTTTTCCAACAAACAACACGTTTTTCAAACACAGGATACTGACCTAAATGAGGAGCATAGCTTCTTCTTAATCTATTATACTCCTTTACACAATTTGCATCAGCACTCACTTTAGAGTCATCAAAGTCTATTATGAATAAACCAGATAATGTTTTCACTCGTGACAAAGCAACATACGCCATACCTTCTTTAAACACACTAGATCCAATGTTTACAAAAGCACTATCTATAGTTAATCCTTGAGATTTGTGAATAGTTACAGCATATGCTAGAGAAAACGGAAACTGCTTCCTCCGTACATATAAGTCTTTCACAAGCAAAAAACGAACTGAACAACGACTAATGTCTTTAACCTCTTCAATCTGATCAAATTTTATTTTTAAAAATTCAATTCCATCTTTTTTCTGGTAATTAACACAACCCACAACTTTACCCATAACTCCATTCACTAAACCTTTTTCTACATTCAAATTACGTCTTAAAATAACTCGACAGTTCATACATACATGAAGATTCTTTTCTAAACCAGCTGTTTTCGATATGTTTTTCTCTAGAGAATCCAATTTAGTTTTCAATTTGCCTGTCAATGTAATAGTTATTCCTTCATGCTGTATTTTGTCCACTGCTTCCATTTTCATAATCTCTTAATTTTCCAATTTCAAAAGTTCTTCATTAAATATAGAGCATTCATGTAGTGTTGGCATTAAGCAGATTACAGTATTTTTTTCTGCAATTTTCTTGTATATTTTCTCAGGAACTATTTGTTCTGTTGGAAACAAATTACATAGCAATCGACTTTGTAAAGCTTTTCTGCCATGTTCTGTGAGTAGTCCAATTCTGATATCTTTGAGAATACTTGCATAATCCTCATCATTTACTTGCCGCATATTGGTAATGAGTTCTTTGTACTCAAAGAATGACCAAATATTCACATTACCTATACTTCCTAATGACTTTTTCGTGTCTTCATGTGTAACAGTATTAAATACTGGTTGTCCTTTAACTGGAGTGAGCTGCAGTAGATCCCCAAAAACTATAACATGTTTTCCTCCAAATAACACGTCATAGTCTGTCTTTACGATTTGCTGCATTCTTAAATGCACAAAGGCAAGCATTAAGTTTGATACCATGCTTACCTCATCAATAATGAGAACTTTCATTTTCTTCAACAGTCTTGAAACTTCAAAACATGCTTCTCCTGTTAGCTTGTGGTATTCTATTTTGTTCTCATGCTCTACTGGTAACATTAGCAAACGATGTAAGGTAATTCCTTTTATGTTATATGCTGCTAACTAAGGGTGGGCGTAGTGGGGCTACGTGAAGCAGCACGTAGTGTGCCCAAATCTACGCACACTACGCGCTTCGCATAGCCCCACTACGTGCCACCCACCTCCCGCCCGCCCTCCTTTTAAATAATATCAGCAATGTAAAATAAATTAAAGTAAAGAGACTTACCTTAAGCGCGGCGTCTCCGGGGCTCCCTCTTCTTCGTTTCTAATTTCTTCTGACAAATGCGCATACGCGGACGCCCGCGCATGCGCATTTCTCGCAAGAAATGCGCATGCGCGGGTGTCCGCGCATGCGCATTTGCCAGAAGAAATTAGAAACGAGAAAGAGGGAGCCCCGGAGACGCCGCGCTTAAGGTAAGTCGCTTTACTTTAATTTATTTTTCATTGCTGATATTATTTAAAAGGAGGGCAGGCGGGAGGTGGGTGGCGGGTGGCAGGCAGCTACGTTTTGCCCTCGGCGTGTGCATAGCGCTGCCCTGCTTCGCCTACTTCGGAAAGTGCGAAGCAGGCAGCGCTACGTACACCACGTGGGCGAAGCGTAGTGCTACGCCCGGGGTTACTGCTAACCCAGTTGGAGCAGTAACAACACAAGACAAAGTTGAATCAGTTTTTTTTTTTTGGCGGGTAGCTTCTAATTACTTTAATCAAGAAACTTTTTCCAGTTCCAGCTTGTCCACTCACATACATTCTGCTTGGTTTAAATGCTGTGCATGAGCACTCTTTATTTTCATGTAGTAATCCATGATCAATTTGTTTTTTGACTTCTTCATAAATTTGTTGTTGTTCATCATTCAGTTGTTGTTCCAAATTTGGTAAGTCTATTAAATCTTCCTGAGCTTGATTCATAGCTGTTTCCACTTCAGTCATGGCTATTGCAGCTTCATTTTCTATGATTGGTTGTCCTAGGGGATCTTGACTGAGCGTACCAGAACTTTGACTGTCTTGAGAACTGTCGCTAGCTACTTCAGCTGCAATTGTAGCTTCTTGTTCAATTTCTTCATTTAACATTTGTACATAATTTGAGAAAGTACTGCATTCTATGTTATCTTTGCATGCATTAAAGGAATATTCATAGCTCTGAAAATCTCCAAGTAATTCATCCTCTGAACGCCATGGTTTAAACAGCTGTAAAAGTGCTAAGTAGTAAAATTCCTTTTTGTCAGTAGTGTCGCAACTCAGTTTCCTGTGATTAATCAAACTTCCTTTTGTTTGTTTCACTAAACATCCTTCCTCACCAATGACTTTATATTTTCCATTGTTGATGTCTTCTGTGGCATTCCGTTTATAAATGTAGTTCTGAAGCACTTCATAGAGACACATGTTCTCAAGATGATGACTTCTGTTTGGGTAATATGTGTCCAACATATTTGTTTTCAAAATGTCTGTACTTTCTGGTTCTTTCTCTGCTAAATATTCAATTTCTCGAATAGATTTCAGTACCCGATTTCGCATTCCTGCAAGGCCTAAACTTACCCAAATTATTCTTCTGGATTTGGAGTACAGACTTGCAGATGATAACCTATCTGAGCATTCGTAAGAGCCAATTTCTCGATGCAATAACATCTTTAAACTGAAACTGTATAGCTTTTTACTGACAGACTTCTCGTGAGAAATCTCTTCTCATATTTCTTTCAATTCCGTTTTCTCAGATTTAGTGATGTAAGATGTGACATACCGAGCAACAGCAATAGAATTGTCAGCAACATACTGAATATCCATGTTAGCATTCCACATGGATAAAATGACTGGGTTGTAGTCATTTATATATTTTGACTCTTCTTTTCTTCTTAGGTTGTAGGTATTTTTCGGAGATTTTCTTGTAATGGTATGTCGCACAGCTGACATAAAACTGTTTACTCTTCCTTTTGAAAGAACAGGTCATGGAAATCCAAATCGACATTTTGTGTAGAATTTATCTTTACTCTTGTACTTTCGTCGACAGTATTTTCCACACCGATGACTTTGGAAACGTAAAACTTGCTCTTTTAAGTTTTTTTCTTCTGTGCTTTTAGGTATAGCACATGTTGCGTATTCTTCAATGAAAGATAAAACTGCATCATCAGAATCTGTTCCAAATTTTGGGGCATCCTTGATCCACAACAGCATATGAATATGAGGAGCACCTCTTGCTTGGTACTCTTTTCTCCAAAAGAAATCCACAACTTCTCCAAGAGGTGGATTTTTTTTATTGTAGATGAAGGACATCATAGCCTCATATCTATGATTGAAATATCTGCTAACATTAACCGGATCCAATGAGCACAATTCTCCTGCTGTCTTGTATTGGATGTTTTCAATATTTGAATTTGCCTCTCGAAGAAAATCCAGTAAATCATCCCAAGCGTACTCTTCACAGCTTAGGGTAAGGAACCATGTAGGAGTTCCTAAATTCCGTAACATACATTTAAATTCTCCATGGCGTTGGTACCAATATTCATTAGTTCCACGCTGACAAGCCATCAGATTAATCAATTGAGATTCCAAATGATCATCTCGCTGTTGCACTTTGTTCATAAAATCCTTTGCAGACACATTATGTAGATGTACTCCAGTTTTTAAAATGTGATTTACTGCATAAGATAGTGCAGACAAGTCACTTTCAAATAAAAGATGGAACAAATAAGGAATACTTTGACAAAATCTTGGATCTTCTGCATATAATCTTGTAGTCCGATACTCAGAAGCAGGAATCTGTACTGGACGTTCATCATATCGTCCACCTTTTCCTGTAGGAAACAGCTGGGGAAAACAATGAGCTTCCAAGCTCTCCTCCCATACACTCACAGGAGTTCCTTTTGCTTTTTTTCATCTGAAACAGATCAATAGTGTTTCCCATAACTTCTTTAGAATGAAGAGGATGTATGCTGAAATATTCCTAAATTTCTTCTTCTTTTGACTTATCCACTTTTTCAATTTGCCCAGTTGGTATTCCTGTGTCTGTTAGTAAAACTTCTTCATCTTCATCCATATAAATTGATTCATAGTATTTATTATTTATTTTCAAATATAAATTTGCTCTTTGTACTTTTCCTACATCTACTAGCTCCTGCCAAATTTTCTTATTCTTTGTAGGTACACCATTAACCAGAATAACTAATGGTTCAGTTTCCAAACTATCTGCAATATTTTTTTTCAAATCTAATGGCAAATAGACAACTCTTCCTTTTAAACCTCTTTGTAAATCTGAAGGAGGTAATTTACCTGTTTTGGGCTCCGTACGAACTATAGTCTGAAACGGATGGGCACATTGAATGAGTATAGACTCATACGTATTTAAATCACTAAGTTCTGCAGGAATATCAACCAATTCTAAATTATTATGTACAGCTCTAGCTGGCATTTTATTTTCTTCTAACTTGTTATAACAGTATTTACAAATACGCTGATCTTCACCCAAATCAAAACAATTTTCCAGAAACAAATATGTAGCAAAATTCTTCCACTCATAATTATTTTCTTTTTCACTTTTTTTATAGAGATCAACATTCCTTGTTTGAGTTTTATAATGGCTTCTCCGGCAACAAATACAAGTAATATTTGGTCTTTCATTAGAGATGATAGTAAATTTTGTCATTTGATCTTCAAATGTTTTACTAACAGTGGGTTCCACATTCTCTTCCACATTTTCTTCAATAACTGTGTCATTTCCTGCACTTTCTTGCTCTGGACCAAAGTAACAAAACTCAATATCCTCACAAACCTTCTTCACATCGTCAACCGGCATGGACGCTTGCACAACTGCATGAAGACTGCAGAGATGTATGTAAGAGTACATGTGTGGTAAGGGTTAATTAGAGTTTTGAACATGAAGGATCTACCTCACCCATTGCAGGAGTGTGAGGAAAATCTACCATGTTGATTTCAAATGTGTTAGCATTTGCCTCTCATTTGTGAGATATTGATTTGTGCTGAATTCTAGCCATCACAGTTCAAGAAAACAAGCTGCCCCTTTCCTACGAATGCAAGTCTTACAGAACCAGACCAACACAAATGAAATCTCTGACAACAATTCCTTTGTGCACATAGACTCATGGTGTGATTCTAGGCAGAAAACGATATTTGATTGGCAATTTGAAAGCACATTTACTACTGTGGTTTTGTGAGTGATAATAACTGTAACAGCCTGACACATTTTCCTTATAGTTTAGAGAAGCAGAAAAGAACACATGTCCTAACAGCTACTTGAGACTATGAGCATGTGTAACCTGGGTGAGTGATTAGACTACAGCAAAGGAAATGAGCCTCGGTGACGTTGAATGTGTTAGCGTTACACACTGCTATCTGAAATACCACACAGTGCTGAATAGTAAGCATGGGAGTGCAGGAGAAGCAGCTGGCTGTGTGCTAAGCGCGTACTTCTGGAGACTGTGTATTGTCAGGTGCAAGAGAGATCTGCATGGACGCTTGCACAATTGCATGAAGACTGCACAGATGTATGTAAGAGTACATGTGTGGTAAGTTTTAATTGGAGTTTGGAACATGTAGGAACTACCTCACCCATTGCAGGAGTGGAAGGAAAATCTACCATGTTGATTTCAAATGTGTTAGCATTTGCCTCTCATTTGTGAGATATTGATTTGTGCTGAATGCTAGCCATAACAGTTCAAGAAAACAAGCTGCCCCTTTCCTATGAATGCAAGTCTTACAGAACCAGACCAACACGAATTAAATCTCTGACAACAATTCCTTTGTGCACACAGACTCATGATTAAGGGTGGGCGTAGTTCGCGAAGTAGCACTTCGCGAAGCTACGCAAAGTGAAGTTCGCACTACGCGAGCTACGCGTAGCACTTCGCGAACTGCGAAGTAACATGTTCGCACTGTGCAAGATGTTGTTTTCAATGATTGCACAGTGCGGACAAGCAACCGGCACTGTGCAATCATTGAAAATGGCATCTTGCACAGTGCGAGCTGTAGTTTTCTGCTGCTCGAGTAGATTTTTCCTCGAGCTGCAGCTTTCTCAACGCGAACTGGTAGTTTCTCATCGCGAGCGGTCGCGAGCATACGCCACCCCTCGCAATGAGAAACCTGACCTTCTCGCGTTGTGAATCTCGCCGGGAGGTTTATTTTCCATGCTCGCGATCGCGAACAAGGAAAAAGTCTCGCCAGGATGTCATTTTGCTTGCTCGCGGTCGCCAACTTGACGTTGAGGACCGCGAGCAAGCAAAAAATGACCGCAGCACTACGCAACACTACGCTACGCGTGTTCGCACTGTGCTACGTGCAGTTCGCGTAGTGCGAAGTAGCGCGAACTTCGCAAACTACGCGAGCGTAGCGTAGTGCTTCGCCCAGGCCTACTCATGATGTGATTCTAGGCACAAAACAGTATTCCTGGGTGATACCAGTACACCTTAACTTATGGTGAAGACATACTCCATAATATCTTACAAGTTCAAGGCAGTTAAATATCTTCCAAAACATAAAATATAAAACACAACTTTAAAAGAAGAATCACATTTCAATTATTTATATCAAAATGCACCACATACATCCCCTCTCAAATTCATAACTCACCTTTAAAAGTAGTTAGTTAAGAAAGAAATGTGGCACTCACACAGCAAATTATCAGAGCCAGAATCTCTGAGCTGTACACCTCTCACCAGAACCAGTAAATGGCAAACTTTCCCACTCTTTTTTCACACATATACATGTTAACTTCAAATCACAGTGCTTCCCACATTCTTTCAAATGGAAACACACATTTCTACCCTTTCCAAATGACCCCTACCCCCAACATGACTTCTGCCTGCTACCATAGCAACAGGTCATGGAACACTGGTGTGAGCAGAGAGGTCAGAAGTTCAGCACACAATGTTTCTAATCCAAAGAGCAAGAGTGCTTGACTTTTCAAACCTAACAGCAAATCCAAAGTAATGTTCTGTGGGAACACATTTTTCTGAACCAATACAAAACATGCTTTTAAAAATTTAAACATACAGCCTAGTTTTTAGTGTTGAATGGTCTGAAACAGCCAATGAGTTCTTTTTATTAAAAAAAAGTATGTAAGCCTCCATTTTACAACTATCTTTCTTTTCATATTGCCATTCTACTGAAGGACACCTTCTGAGTGCATCCAGATCTCCTTGAAAGATGTTCACAGTGTGGATTGTAGGTCATAGCTATGTCTTCTGGAGTGAAAAGTATGCAGAAAAAAGAGGTATTGTGAAAGACCTTGCTTTGCCAAATGTAGACATTAAATGGATTGGTCAGAGAGGGTTAAAGTGGCACCAGTTAATGCCTTTGGTGAAATCCTTTCTACATCTCCCACAGCCTGACCTTATAATTGTGCACTGTGGTGGAAATGACCTAGGCACTTTAACTGGGGTAGGTCTGGAAATGCTTGTTAAGGACACCTTTGTGCAATTGATGTCACTTTTTCCACAAACTACCTTTGTATATTCTAATATATGCCAAAGGCAAAAGTGGAACTGGTCCAACCAATATTGTCCGCAGATTGAAAAAGCAAGAAAGCAAGTCAATAAGCCTGTTTCTGCTTTCCTCAGAGACTATGGTATGGGTTCTATATACCACAACAACTTGCGTTACAACATGCAAGGCATTTATAGAGGAGACGGTGTACATTTCACAGATGAAGGCAACAGAGTCTTCCTCTTGAACTTTAGACTCTGCATCGGTACTTACTTGTAGGTACAAAAAAACACTCAATGAACCCAACGGCTCTTTTTAGAGCCAACCAACATCTAAACACTTAAATTTGATTTTTAATTCTATTTTTTTTATGAATTTATTACCACCGTGGGGTCTTTCATGGACCCCCTGAGAAGGCCTAGGGGGTCAGGAACTCTCTACCCTGCCCCCTTTTAACGTTCTCCACTTGTGTTTTTAACTCTCTTCTGCCTCTAAAACTCAAAATGCGCGCACCCCGTGATTTTTTGAAAAAAACAAATGTTTTTTTCACGATTCGGGGTCCTTCAGGGACCCCCTGACAAAGGCTAGGGGGTTAGGAACTCTCTACCCTGCCCCCTTTTCACGTTCTCCACCTTTCTTTTTCCCTGTCACACACACAACACACAAAATGGCGGCCGGCACTTCCTGATTTTGACCAATTCGAATGTTGACTGACATGTAACCACCAATCAGAATTACGCTCGCGCACGTTACGGTGCGCGCACGGTGCGCGGCTATAGATATTTATGTACATTTAACTGCAATTTTCTCAGGAACTACTGAACAGATTGACACCATATATGCAAAAGGCACATGCCTGACCTGAGTACTACCTCTTTGACAAATTTCAAGTAATTATGTTCATGCGTTCGGGCTGTACCTTCGACTAAAGGTCCTATGGGAAAATGCATGGGGAAAATTCGTTTTGGGACCCCACTTTTTTCTCAGCCCCAGTTTGACGAATCACTCCGAGACTTTCAGGGTAGGAGCTGAGCGGAGCGCCCCATTAGTTTTGAAAATTTCGCGAGGATTCGTCAACCGGCACCAAAGTTATTCAAAATAGAATTTTGAGATTTCCTATGGAAACTCGGTCCTAACTATAACTATCTACTGGCGACCGCCAGTAGATAATATATATATATATATATATCAGACTTTTCTTACCTCCCTCAACCTTACACACCACTACACACACTCTCTGAAACATACCTCACAACATGCAGATCTCAAGCATTTACTTTTCACGTGTCCTCATGTTCATAACTTTTTGTCACAGACTTGGAATCAAATTAACTCACTTATTCGCTTGCATATTACTTTTTCTTTGACTAATATTTTTTTGGGAGGTTTCTCAGATGACTAGGAGCATGTTCCAACAGATCTCAGAATATTGGACTTGTTATTGGGTATCAGATTCCAGAAAATAACCAAAAACTGGAAAGATTCCACCCAACTATCATTTCACGTGTGGTGGTAAACAGTATATCATAATAACAGATCAGATATATCATACATACACCATATCTCACTTGTTTCAAAACATATTCCCTTGTGGTCCTCAGTCACATCCTTTCTAGACAATTCAGCAAAATCATCTTTTACCCATCAACCTTATAAAGAAGTTTGTCAACCTGCCTGACTTTCCCCTTTATTACACTATCAATTCCTCTATTCATACCTTATTCATATATATTAACACTTTTCATGTACTATTCAAGGGGTATATTATCAAGCCAGGCGATAAAATTATCGTCGCTTTAGCGGCAGTAAACTGCGGCTAAAACGGCGATAATGGGCTTGATAATATGCTCTATGGAATTCCAATTGAAGCTCAGGTTAGATGTCCTTTACATCTAACATGGGCTTCAATTGGAATTCCATAGAGCATATTATCAAGCCCATTATCGCCGTTTTAGCGGCAGTTTTCTGCCGCTAAAGCGGCGATAATTTTATCGCCTTGCTTGATAATATGCCCCCCATGTTACCCTCACTGTTAATCATGTGTATCCTCTCCCACATTTTTGATATGTAATTTGTTCTATTTTCAATTATATTCTTAATATAGATTATAATGCACTTTTCTAATGGCATTTTGTTAACCCATAATAAACAGACTATTTAAACTCAAAAACACATCACAAGAAATAGTTTAACCTTTTTACATTTCTCATTTCTAGACACATAGTACGAATGTTGCAGTATTGACAGTAGAACTAGTTAATAAGGTTAGTTATTTGCCATTTTGCAATAATCTCAATCTGCAAAAGGTACAAAAAGTACAGGACGATAACTAATGTTATCCTTCCCCATTTTCAAACTCCTTCACTAACAATGATATTAGTACTCTTCGCCCCGACTAGTATTGTACTCTAAATCTTAGTTGTCCATTGTCAGAAGGCTTCAGCTGAAGAAACACACCAGATGTTACAGGTCACATTTCAAGCACACTGAATGTTATGTACTCAAAATTCAAATTAGTGCACTAGTTTATCTATATTCTCAAGGGGAAAAAGCATTCTATCTTAATTATTGTCCTGGTCAGGATCATTGAGTCCTAAGATAAAGTCAAGTGCCTGATCCTCTCTGTGCCAATATGAAGCTCACAGTGCTCTCCTCACTGGACAATATTGCAACTGTGAATTGTCATGTCAGACAGCTTCATCCTCCAATGGTATTTGCCCTCCTCTGAGTGGCCACCATTAAATGCAAAGTCCTTCCCTCTTGAGACATATGTTCAAGACATAAAAGAAGATGATAACAGTAATCTCGTTAAAATAATCAATGATTAATTTATAGCACAAAGGAGTGGAGGCCTCTAAATCAAAGGCAAGAATAAAGTGTTTTATTAAATTTTTCTATAAGTTACTGGAACAATATTATTACACTAAAATGCTATACATATTATATTGTGTTGAATATGTTGAAACAATAAAGATTGACATGTGGCTACCTAATGAACCTTGGTGGATGATATAAATTCAACTTTTACATCAGCATTCAAAATTCCCCAGGCCCAGTACGGTAATACTGGGTCCCGCGACCCCTTCCACAAGATCCCAGACACAGGATGGTGAGAGGAGGACTGGCACAGCACTGAACGGGCCTGGACTTCATCCCCAAACCAAGAGGTTTATGAAAGCAGGGAAGGCCCATCCACGCAAGCTGCTCCAGCTGTGAAAACAGCAACAGAACTGATGGCTTCTGCACTCCACACACAAGGTGCATGTGTGAGCAGGGAGCTAGTGTGGCAGTTGGGAGTGTTCTCCCTGCATTGCCACCACCCTGACTTCCTGCAGATGGTGCCAGTGGCAACAGGGACCCAGGACTTAAATACAAGGAAAAGAAAAGGAAAAAGACAGCATACAGCAGGAGACCCACCAATAAAATATTCATGCTCCCAGCCTGGAGCACCCCATAATGTCTGGTAAGGGCTTTGTTTGTGTTTGCTTGCTTCTTTGGTGTGCACCACAGAATGTTGCCAATAACATACTTGAATAACATTGTTAGGGCTGCAGGGTGTGCAGCAGGCCCTCCACAGTAATTTTATAATTGAACTCTATGTCTGCCAGGTCCTAAGATATATGGTCTGGGGAGAATGTTTACCTTATTTTTCTAGCATTCCCAAAGCTGGAACGTTTGCTCTCCTTGGAAGTGCTGAGAATTATAGTGGTTGGATCTAAGGCTTCGTGTTATGTGGCCAAAAACGTTAAAAGGAAGACTCTAACACATTTAATGTTATTTTGAATGCAAATGCTTTAATATTAAACAACGATGCAATGATTATTGATAATGAGTGCATTTAATCATGATTATTGACTCCATTGGTTTTATAGGTGAATAATAGTATGTGGTTATTGCTGTATGTTAATTTTTTGACCTCTTGAGAAAGCAAATAGGCTTGTCTGATATGTTAATTTGATGATCCCTTGACAAAGCCAATAGGCTTGTTTTATTTCAAATTACAAACCCTTAAGTTGTGATGTTCTCTATGGTACAGGTGGAAGGGAGGTATTGTGATTCTGAGGGTCAAGACCCACCATGGGTGAAATGTGATTTTAGAATGTCAGAAAGGTATTTTCATCTACTTTATGTATATATTTGTAAATCAATGTGCAGTAGTGTGTCTGTAATTAAAGTACTTTTCCCTTTTCAAACAAAAAGCTCTGACTGGACAATCATTTATTAAGTGTTGTTATTGAGTGCCAACAGATGGAGAATACTAGCTCACACCACCTCCCATGAGTGGGCCGTGGCAACTATACTTATCTACCCTGAGAGTGCTACACTGGAGTGCTTGGCTCCCAGTAAGGAAGACAATTGTGGACTTATTACTTGTGCAGGCCTCATATCTTGCACAACTAGCAACCCAATTTCTTACACTCCTATAACAGCAATTCGGACAGTAATGTGAGTTACTGGCCAAATCAAGATTACAACTACAAGACCCATGGACAATGGATCAGAATTGTTAGCAAGAGAGATTTTGACTGCTCAAATCAGTTGGAATCTCTGGGTGAATTCTGGGAAAAAGCAGGCAGAAATCGGGGTGGAAAAACAAATCTGCATTTTTTCACAGAATACCATAATCTGCAGTGGTTCTGGCCTCCCCAAAGTTTGTAATGGCCCTGGATTCAGTAACCACTTTGCGGGGAGATACTAAGCAGAACGCTGCCAACCTGTAACAGTCCTCCTAGATTTATAAATCAGGTATCACTCATTTGCCCAAGCATTAAGTAAATAAATGTACTATATCTCATGTTTCACATAAGGAGCGACGAGATCAGACCAGTCAGGTGAGCAGAGGCTTGGGCAAATTAACGAATGGGTACAATGAAATTAATAATTCTTTTACAGTCATCTATTATAGCATAACAAGTAATGGTTTTGTGGTACTTTGAAATTTGGGACCGCGTAGGAGGCAGGGCCCTACCCCTGTCTATTCCGGTATTAGCGAACCGCAAATGGCCAATACGGTATGTACAAGTACTTTGCATAACATTTCATTGATAAATATATTATGTATACGATATTATACATTGACTTCATGGGTTCCATCTTAGAGCGGTGGCCATCTTATGGTTGCCCTCACATAGGCTACACATTACAAACAAGTACGGGCCTTTAGAACACATGTACTTTCTGTTTGACTTCTCTTTGACCTGTACAGCTTGGCTCCGCTGCCCCAGGTCAGTCCGGTCCCACAAGCTGCCCGTCCTACGGCCACCTGTGATTAGCATCAGGGTTTGACACACCATAAAGCCTTTTCATCCCACACAAGCCTTCCGGCTAATCTCTTTCACACCTGACTGTTCCTGCTTTATGGCCTGTTTTGCAAACAGGAGCTGCCCGTGTTTATTGGGGTCTGCTGATATCTGATGAGGGATCTGAGCCTCGCTGGGTAAATAATTGCGGGCTGGCTGAACTGAAATGTGGGATTGTAATCATGACTCTGCTTGTTCTTTGAAGTAAAATATGTGAATGACCAACTGCAAGAGAAGGGCGGTGTTGCCCAGAGCGTAATATTCTGTATAAAAGAGAAGACTGGTTTTTGTTCTGCAGACTGCCTCATTCAGTTGCTAAGGCTTCTGTGCGACGTAGTCTCACTCATTTGAGTTTAATAAAGATGTCTTTTCATATTTCAGCTTCTTTGCCAAGTTCTTTGTTATATTACCATGAGAGTGGAATTTTCATATACCACAACAGGAAGTACTCGAAGTCATAGGGTGCTACCCCTGGCACCTCTGGGGTCTCAAAAATCAGAGTACTTCAGTTTTAAATATAAAGGCAACACTGAGTGAAGCAGCAATTCGATGATTACGTGATCTATATAGCCTTAACAGTGGAGGCCCTGATTCTGAGCTGTATGGTACTTGGGTAATAGTAAAATTGCGTGCAGTTTTACCGTTAATGGCTGGTAGAATTGCTCCAATTACTATCTGAACCCAATATTGTGGGGACTAATCTTCAGGCTACAAAACCACATGGAATTCAACATTCCATGAGCTTTTACTACATACATTTATTACCTACTCCTAGCAAATTGTAAATGCATGTGCGACCAATTGGTGTGGTGGAGGTTGAGGAAGGCGTATGGGTGTGTGTGGGAGAGGGAAAGGGAAGCTTTTTTTTTAGCAGATGGGAGCATATAATGCCACTTCAAGAAAAAACACAGAATTTGTTTTGGGTGCTACTGAAGCCAAAGTCTCACGCGATTTTTCCAGCCACCAATATCCTGGTGTGGAAAAGACCTAACCCTTCCTAATTAGGTGAGGTGAAAATATTGCATAAAAATGTGCTTTAACTGCACTGCTCCTAACTAGTAATCAGGCCAAGGAGTGGGCAAGATAAGTCACGTAAGTATTATTTGTTACACCGTTCCTAAAGGACAAACATGATCGTTCACATGGATCTCACATTTCTGGAACAGTACAGCATAACTCAATCTAAATAAAAATAACAAAAAAAGTGAAAACAAGAACATGAAACAAACACTTAAAACTATTTGTGAAAACAAGTACTTGAAACAAACACTTAAAACTATTCAGTAATAAAGTTCCAGAAGGAAGCTACAAAATAGGTCCATAATATTCAACATGGGTTTCAGTGTAGAGTATGTGTAGGAGAAATGGAACACATCACTTTCAAGGCAATAAAAGCATTTATCGCATTTATTTCTTAGTCTTTATAATAGACATGAATGTTCCCAAGCAGGATATTATGACATGACTAAACTATGCATAAACAAATGACTTAAATGAAGTGTGAAATGCATGGAATGCATTAACAAAAGAATGTTTACAGTTAAGGATGTCATATTAGTAGCATTGTAACTGTTTCACAAATTAGCAGCATTGTACAGATATGAAAAATAGATTCTATTTTGGCTAAATTTGTGGAACGGTGCATCATATGAACAGCTATTTTGTGTCAGTTTTAGAGGTAAACAACTTCTAATTCAGGCAGTATTACAAATTCATTCGCGCTACAACTGCCCTCCAAGCCTGGGCCAAATGAACTGCTATGTGAACGCAGACATATTCCGACAAACTCTGTGATGACTAGCCTTCCTAGAAATATATTTCTTTACTTGTGTACAGTTAAGTAGCAAATTCCCCTATATACTGTCAGCAGAAGTTCAAACAGTGATAATGCACTCCTCACATAGACTTCAAGGGCCTCATGTAGGTAGCCAAATACCGGTCGGTAACGGCCGATTTTCGGTAAATATGCCGTTACCGACCGGTATTCAGACAAGTGAGATGTAGGAGTCCAAAAACCACTTTTCGGTAAATATGAGGCGGTAAATACCGATTCATATATTCCGAATTCTAAAATACCGATTCAAATTTACCGAATACAAAATTAACGAATCGGTAAACATGAAGTGGTAAATATGAAGTGGTAAAATTTTAAAATGACATGTAGGAGCACTCGGTAATTAAGAAATCCTGTAAATTCGTTAAATAAGAGTCGGTAATTAACACGGATGAAAAGCAGGTGGTAACCATCAACAATGGATAAATGCAAACCCAAAATGCTACAGCGTGGACAACATGGCCGCTATGTACGTCATTGCAAGGCGCCTACGTCTACAGGCAGCAGGACTGAGGGTGTGGCGACGGGAGGAACAAATCTACAGACAGCGCATCACACTATTCCAGCTGACTGATGCAGAGATACATGAGAGGTACAGGCTAGACCCCGAAACCATCATGGACTTAATCAGGGACCTACACCCACGCCTGGACCAGCCAATAAGAAGGGCGCACGCCATACCCCCACATGTGCAGGTGCTCTGCAGCCTACATCTGCTGGCATCCGGCAGTTATCAGGTGGTGATAGCTGCGGTGGGTGGGGTATCCCAGAGTTGCCTGTCACGTTTCTTCAGGAAGTTTCTGGATGCCATGATGCAGAGAATGCACCACTACATCAGCTTCCCCAACACACAGGCTGCACTGCAGAAAACAAAAACAGACTTTTATCACATGGCACAGTTCCCCCATGTCATCGGCTGTATTGATGGTACACACATCCCAATCTGTCCACCAGCTGATACAGAGCACATCTACAGGAACAGGAAGTCCACCCACTCCATCAATGTGCAGGTGATCTGTGATGCAAGGAACATCATCACAGATATTGTTGCAAAGTTTCCTGGGAGCACCCACGACTCTTACATCTTCCAGAATAGTGGGATATACACACGACTGAGTGCCGGAGAATTTGGAGAGGGATACCTGCTAGGTAAGTAACAGTGACGCCCCTTGAAACCTGCAAATCATAGTGTCATGAGGCATGTTACTGATGGTTCCCTTTCACTCATCCAGGCGACAGTGCATATGCATGCCGGTCATTCATCCTCACTCCCTACCTACACCCAGCAACCCAGAGTGAGAGACGATACAACGTGGCACACAAAACAACACGCAATGTGGTGGAGCGCACGTTTGGACTACTGAAGAGCAGGTTCCGCTGCCTGCACAAGAGCGGAGGCGCACGCCAGTACAAACCCATCACCTGCTGCAAGATTATTGCCACTTGTGCAATGCTGCACAACCTTGCCACGAAAAAAGGGACAGATGTGGAACTAACATATCATGAGGACAACGAGGATGAGTCAGGCCAGCCAGAGGGCAACGCAGCTAGAGTGCCAACTGCAATCGATGGGAGAGAGAGACGGGCAGAGATCACAGCCAACTATTTCTGAGTAAGTAAGGGGACACAGCGAGTTGTGAGAAGTCATGACGTAGTTTTAATGTGGCACCACGCCATGAACACATGAACAGGCCAATCTGGCAATATACCATCTATACAAGTAGTATGTCCAGGGTTACGTCACCCAATGGGAAGTGGCAAAGCAGGGCAACATCAATGTTTGCGCATACGCGCTGCAGTGGTGGGTTGCACGGCCTGTGCATCCTCACTAGAGCCAACCCCAAGCCGCCTGCTGCTCCTGCGTGCTTCTGGGACGGGGGGTGTGATGCTGCTGCTGGTGTCGATGCTCTCCGCAGCATCCCCTGCAGCAGTTGTCGACGCCTGACTAGGCAATAGCACCCCTAGTGCACTTGTCACCTGCACCATCCCCCGAGACAGGTCGCTGCAGCACTGTGTGAGGCCCTCCTGCATCGTCACAGAGCGCCGGCACAGTAGAGAAGTCGCAGTTGCCAGACGGTTGAGTGCCCTGCTGGTGGTGTCCTTTCTCTGGCGTTCCCGGCGCCGTGCTTCGATGTCAGCATCTAGTTTGCTGCACAACTGCTGGATAGACTGGGACATGTCCCGAATGCCCGCAGCCATGCCGCTAATGTTAGTGTCCATGTTGACTAATGTTGTCGTCATCACCCGCATGTGCCTCTGGACTGACATGACTGCCTTTGATTGCAGGCGCTGTTGCTTTAACATTTGGCCCTCGAGCCCCAAGAAGACACCATGGCCGTCAGTGGGTGCTGGTGGACTCTGGACACGCGACCTGCGGCGCCCTCTTGCTTCCGTCTGTGCTGCCTGTGAGGTGTGGGGCACAGTGGCATGGCTCCCTTCCTGGGGCCCGGTGCGGTCTTCTGGTCCCATGCTGTCGTCTGACGAGGTGTCTAAGGCTCGTAGCCTGGCTGCTGGACGCCTCCTCATTCTCACGCCTGCAAGCGGGGATGTGGCTGGTGATTCGAACATGAGTGGCGATGCTGGCTCTGGTGGTGGTGATGCTGGCTCTGGGTGAGGTGATGCTGGCTCTGTGTGCGGCGAGGCTGGCTGTGTAGGTGGTGCGGCTGCCAGTGGGCCTGCTCCCTGGTCTGAACATGTGCTGGCTTGCGGCGATATATGTGGCCGGTGTGCCGTCTCTCCTGCAGCATGCCCTGTCCTGCATGGTGTCACATCTGTGGACAGAAATACAACATTGGCTCAGTGTCCCCGAAGGGCTGCATTGCATGCGTCACAATAAATCATTTCACATTCCAATATGTCCCCTGTCTCCTTGTGCCTCGAGTGCGTGACATGCCTTGTTGCCCTGTAACATTTACGTCATGGTTAGTGTTGCCCTGACTACATCTCCCGGAATGCATTGCCTGTCTGCACTGACACGTGTGGACTGCAGTGTGATTCTCGATTCACAATTGGGGGATGTGGGATAGGGGTTGGGGGGGCTACATTGCTGTGCTTTCGTCTTACCTTGGTGTGTTGCGGCTCTGGCAGAGCTGTCGGCGTCCCCAAGTCCCACGACGCTCTCTTGCTCGATTGTGGCCGCCACCAGCTCCTCCAGTTCGGTGAGGGCAGGTGCCCTGTTGGTTCCACCTCCGGTCTGGCTGGCCTCCTTCTGGATGTCGCCCATCTTCCTCTTGGTTACAATCCGGAGGTCATACCAGCGCTTTTTGAGTATCTCAATGTCCCTGTGGGTCACTCCCACAGCATTGACCTGCGCCTGGATGGCCAGCCATATGTTGCGCTTTTCCACCTCAGGCACTTGCAGGGATTGCCTTCCGAACAGCTTGTGGTGCTGCTTCACCACCTCCTCCACCAGCACCTGGAGTTCCTTGGGGCTAAATTTCAGCTTCCTCCTCCTTTCCCCTCCGTCTTTCTGTGTTCTCTGGCTGGACATGCTGTTCGTTTACCCGCTCGCACATGCAACGGCTCCTTGCCTCTCCTCTGCACTCCAAGCCTCTCCAGGGTCGGCTGATTATGTACACCTGCCTGGGTGTGGCCACTTCGGCTAATTTTGTACACCTGCCTGGGTGTGGCCTGTTCCTTGTTGGGTGGGCTGTCGTTGCACTTGATTAGCTGTTTCGTCAAGTCATGTGATTTTCTTTACCGAATCCGTACATGCCGATTCGGTATTTTCCGATTCGGTATATACCACCTCGGTATTTTCCGAGTCGGTATATACCACCTCGGTATTTTCCGAGTCGGTATATACCACCTCGGTATTTTCCGATTCGGTATATACCACCTCGGTATTTACCGATTCGGTCATTACCGATTCTTAATTACCGAATGTTACCGATTCGGTAACTGTTACCGAATTTTTACCTACATGTAACTTACCGATTCTTATTTACCGATTCGGTACGGCTCGGTATTTTAGAACCGGTAAAATTTATTTACCTACATGAGGCCCCAAGTGTGGAAATTCCATTTCCAACTGGCATATCTGCACATGATTTCTTCTTTGAGTTAAACACCACAGCCTGGGAAATAACTGCATAGACTCAGACTTTTGAGTGCTGTTCTGCAAGGTATTCCTTTTCTATGTTGTTTAATACAAACATTTACCACCATTTATGTGCAGGTGGTAGGTATGTGCGGGGTGCTGATGTAAGGTACTGGTGGTGGTTGGGTAGGATAGGATAGGAGGGGGAGAGCAGAAAGGTTGGCTGGCAGAAGGGCACATTACATGCTCCCTTTTGCATTTTCTGTGGGTCTGGTTAAAGAGTCTGGGCTGCAATGCAGTCTTTGTCCTAGGTGATTTTAATGGCGAAATTTTCCTACCTGTAAATCCAGGTGAAGTTACAATTGTTCACTTGTGATTGAGCTGGGTGTAATTCCAAATGAGAATTCATCTATGCTAAACTTATAATCGGCCAAAACTGTTGATTAATGACTGGTACTTGCCTTGCAATAGGATAAAATACCAAAAGAGTACCCATTCACCTGGACCTGCGGCCCATTATCAATGATATGAAAACATATTTCATAGACAAAATTACTTTAAATGTAACATACAGACATACGAAATCTTAAAAAACATAAGAAGAAAAAGTTTAACCTTTCTACATTTCTCATTGCTGGTAACTCATTGCCTGATTGATACATGGTATACATTATAAAATATTGACAGTAGAACAAATTAATCATGCCATTTATTTGCCTTCTTGCAATTTATAGGCTCATCATTCCTGAGTCCTGAGATAAAGTCAAGGGTCTGATCCCCTCTGGGCCAATGACACGCTCACATTGCGTTCCTCATTAGACAATACTGAAACTGTGACTTGTCATGTCAGACAGCTTCATGCTAAAACGTTTTTTGTCCTCCTCTGAGTGGCTGCCATTAAATGCAAAGTCCTTCCCTCTTGTGACATATTCTTAAGACATAAAAGAACATCATAACAGCAAGCTCAATATTATTAAAGCCAATGGATTATTTATAGCCCATAAGGATTGGCAGCTTCTAATGCAAAGTCACGATTAAACTGTATTTTTTACATAACTCTATAAGTTACTGGAACAATATTACACTAAAGGGGAATACCTATTATTATATGATCTGATATATTGAAGCAATAACGATTGACATTTGGCTAACTAATTAACCTTGATGGGTGATATAAATTAAATTGTTAATGGACTATTCTTAAACTCTGAAAATCAATTGAGCTGCAAGTGAATTTTTATCAGTAATTTTTATTGTGGTTAATGGACAACAGCAGCATTCAAAGATGGCTTCCATGGGCTGTCAGGTGTAGCCACTTCAGCGTAAACCTTTTCACAGCTTGTGTGTTTGCACACCCCTGTGGTAGAGCTTTTAAAGAATACCAGCAAAGGTTTGTTCAAGCACATAACCTCGTTGGTCTCTTTGTGCACCAATTCAAACAACAGGGTTTATTCATAAAGGGAAATATCCGTGTGGAGAACTCTGCAATTGGAGATTTCCACCTACATCTATGAGGAGAGCTCTTGATGGATGCTGTTCACCAATACCTTCCAAAGATCTCTGACTACAATTTGATTTACTAGTCTCCACCCCTTCAAATTAAGGGGTAAAACCTCTTATAACTGAATTTACAACCATAAAGATACTCAAAGTAATGTTGCACCTGTTTAGGGAATTTACTGCCCTGGGACAGAGAACTCCATCTTAATGGAAGAGTAGAGGGAAAGAACATGCACATGACACACATCTGACATACATTAAGAATAACAAATTAAAATATTAAAGCTAATACAGCTATGTAATGCCTCTTCACTTATGACTATGTCACTACCAGGACACAATACATCAGCTGTAGATTTTTGGATGCACTCAACCGGTATTTGGAAAAATAGAGTAAAAATATATTGGCATACAAAAATAATGTGTGTATCCAAGGGTGACATCACATCATGCATCAGTAGTAGTAAAAATCCCCACTCTAGAGCGGTGTGCACTGCCGAGAGTTTTTTCGTTTGATAGAAAGCATCTGCTGGATGGCATTTTTATTGAGCAAATGAAGGCATGGAGTAAGGAGTTTTTCCTGTTTATACGCAACTCAGCATCCTGGGGGATTATCTGGGATACAATCAATGCGGGGTTTAGAGGGGAAACACAGAGTTACGGGTTTTATAAACAAATTAGCTAAGCAGGCCTTGCAGGTACTATATAATGACCTTAAGATTGCTGAAGAGGAAGTGGCTAATGGATTAACTACAGGACATAATATTTCAGCATCACAGAATAATTAAGCTAGGTGGAAGGCGAAAATAAACTTAGAATGGAGTAAAGAAATCGCTATCAAATATCAAACCTATAAAAAAGAGTGTCATGAATACGGGGAGGCCACGGGATGATATTTAGCCCGAAACTACTTATAAAGGAGGCCGAACAAAGAATAATTGGGATTAAAAACGCGGTTGGGGACATGGTGTTTGACCCTCAAAAAATTCTTAACGTTTTCTTTGATTTTTATTCTGAATTGTATGCTGGACAGGATAAGGGGCGCTCTTTGAGCAATTTAGGACTTCCAGCCTCATTGTGGGGTCAACTGGATCAGGCCGATGTTGAGATGCTTGATGAGCCTATTACGCTGGGGGAACTAGAGCAGGCTATAAGTTCTCTTACAGTAGGGAAAGCAGCAGGACCGGATAAATTGCCCTTGGAAATTTTCAAGACCTTTTTTCAAGATATTACACATGATATGCTTAAGGTGTTTCCAACGGTACAAAAAGGGGAAATACCATGATCCTGGGAGGAGGCCAATATCTGTATTTTTAAGAAAAAGAGGAAGCGGTCTGAGATACCTGGATCTTACCGGCCAATCTCCCTTCTTAATTCAGATGTTAAAATTTACGCAAAAATCTTGGCCACACGGCTGGCAAAAGTTATAACACCTTTAGTATCCTTAAAACAACATGGCTTTATACCTGGAAGAGGGACGGTAGATCATGTTAGTAGAGTAGTGACTCTTTTGGATATTGCACAGGTAGAAGCCAGAGAATTAGGGTTGATATTACTTGATGCTGAAAAAGCATTCGACCTCCAGTCTTGGAACTTTTTATGGGGGGGCCTACAACAAATGGGGTTAGGGAGGGGATACATTCAAGCTCTACAGGCCTTATATCACCTCCCTGCGGCAAACATATGCTCAATGGCATACTCTTCAGAGACTATTCAGATCTCTAGAGGCACATGGCAAGGGTGTCCGTGTTCACCCCTTTTATTTGCGTTGCACATTAACCCCTTTATTAATATGTTAGAACGGAGAAAAAAGATTATTCCTTTTAGTGTACGACAGGAGCAGTTTTGTGTAATCGATATCGCTATTGTTACCTCCAACTCTTGCAGTACCTGAAATAGAACTTTTAGCGCAGAAATTTGGAGCTGCATCGGGATAAGCTAAATACAGCCAAAACACAAATTTTATGTATGAGGCAAGAAATGGATAGTGACTCTAGGGTGGTTAGGGAAACAATATATCTGGGTATTAAGATACATATTTCTCTAAAAGAGATTGTAGAAGTCAACTGGGGTGATATTATATTGGGAGTAAAACGGTCACTTGAAAGATGGGAGAATTTACATCTGTCTTTAGTTGGCAGAGCTAATGTATTGAAGATGAATGTACTGCCCCGGGTTATGTATTTTTTCAGGGCGGTGCCCCTGGAGGTACCAGGCAAACAAATTCAGTACTTACAATCACTCTGTGCTAGATACATGCGGGCTCCATGGAAACCTCAAAGAGCTGTGCGATATATGACCCTTTCTCTCAAGAGAGGAGGGTGGTCAGTACCCAAATTTGCATATTAATATTATGCTTGTATTTTGGTTCATGCACACATTTTGTTGACTGGGGAAGAGGTTAGTAATCAGGCTGAAGCCCCCTCAATCTACCAGATGATTTTGGGCCCTGAGGTGAAGCGTTTTTTGTTTAAAAGACTGGATGGCAGCTATTTTAAATGAACCCATTTTAAGGTGTTAAATGCTGTCTTTAAAGTCTGGAATTTAGTTCGCAGAAGCTTTAAGATCCCTGCACTTTCTGTATATACTCCTACGGATGCCACTGTACTTTTACCCCTAATCTTTTGGGACCAAGTAGCAGCTATTTGAAGAGAGAAGGCAAAATACACACAATTGGACGGAATGCAGAACAAATCAAAACAATCACCCCCAGTCAAGAGATCTGGGTTAAATCCATCATTCTTTTGCTCACCATGCCACCCCAGTTTAGACCTTGCCATATGCAAATCAGTCTTGACCCTGTGCCTCACGGGAACAGTCCAGCCCGAACTGCCATGCCAGGTCCTCCCTGGACCGGAAACAAGCATCCTAGGACCGGTTTCGGGGTTTCACACCTCTTCAGCCACGATAGCTTGATTCTAGTGGCACAGTGAGCCCAGGACCCACGTCTAGGTATACCTGGCACACTTATGGTGCGAAAGCAAAAGACACACAATTGATGGACGGAATGCAGAACAAATCAAAACATTCACCCCCAGTCAAGAGATCTGGGTTAAATCCATCATTCTTTTGCTCACCATGCCACCCCAGTTTAGACCCCGAAACCGCTCCTAGGATGCTTGTTTCCAGTCCAGGCAGGACCTGGCTTGGCAGTTCGGCTGGACTGTTCCCATGAGGCACAGGGTCATGACTGATTTGCATATGGCTGGGTTCAAACTGGAATGGCATGGTGAGCAAATAAATGATGGATTTAGGCCCAGATCTCTGTACTGGGGTGAATGTATGACATTGTTCTGCATTCTGTCAATCAACTGGGGTTTTTGCATTTGTCACCCTGAGAGAGAATGGCATTATCTGACTCGGCGATATGTATCAGGTTATGGGAGTTTATTCTCATTCTTAGGGTTGGCAGAGAAATACCATTTATCCCTAACCCAACTCTTTAAGTTTTTACAAGTAAGGGTTTTCACCCAATCTCTACTATAGCTTTTAAAATTGTAGAAAGCAGTAGACGACAGGGAAATATTGGCCTAATTTATAAAATACTTTTAGAGGGAAGAACAGATGATCCGGAAAAGTATAATAATAAATGGATAATCTGGCTGGGAAACCCTGAAATCGCATTGGAGAAGTCTATCGATTTGTCTGGGAGGATCTTTATGGCAGCTAATTTAAAAAGCCAGCATTATAAAATGGTTTTTAATTTGTATCATACTCCCGGTAAAATGATGAGGTGGGGAGCCTAGCATGATGCAAAGTGCTTTCGCTGTGGAGCAGATAGTGCAGATATTTTACACATGTTCTATGCCTGTACTGCTCTTGGTGGCGTTGGCCTGCCCACCCTTCCTTCACCAGTAGTAAATACCAGCAGCTATAGGTGAAGAGACTGTGCCACATGGCAGTGCCTGCTACTCTGTGACTCCAGCGGGGCCTTTTTCTGTGATTGGAGAGGCGTATCATGGGCTGGGCGCCCCCATGGTGCCCATATTCTTTTGTTTGCCCCTAGGGAGATCTGGCGCGTAGTCATGAGCGAGTGCTTTTTGACAGATGAGGCAGCAGGTATGGGAGAGGCTACCTCTGCAAGGATGATGGGGTGCTAGTTTGGTGCTGCCCTGAGATCACATGGCCTGATGCTCTTCACTGAATGAGGCATGCCAGTTTCTCGGCGGACCACTGAGGGCTCTGGGTCTGTTCCCTCTCAAGTGAATTCCTTTGTGGCCCTTGGTGCCCCTAGCTTTGCATGTGAACTACTTGCTTCGCTTGAAGAGGCCCTGTGTCGATTTAGGTGGAGGCTGTGCGTGGAGGGTGTGTGTACGCCTACATCACTCCTGTTGAGCCTGGGTTGGGTGAGGACAATTCTGGATGCCCAAGAGATTGCTGACTAGTTCCTTGGGTTGAGATGTCTGTGAGGTGCTCCAGAGGAGCATGCATAGGGAGAAATAAACAGGCGTCCTCCGCTCAGGGGAATAATATGGAGCAGTCTACCACTGCAACCCCCCTGCAGCAGTGGCAGACATGTCAGGCTGGTCAGAGAGAGGAGGGGGATTAGGGCATGCCTGCTGAGGAGGAGGTGATGGCCAAGTTGCACGCAATAAGAATTTGTTACATGCTCATGAATCCCGCTTCACTGCGGGTTATTTCAGGGGCAAATCCTACTTCTTCGACACACTGGTGGATGTGTGGCGCTGGCTTAAGGTTTGGGATTAGGTGCCCAGGAATGGGGCACGTATAGGACAGACTGGCACTGGGACTGCGCTGGGGGCACGTGGCTCCAACTGGAGTTTGTGAGTGTCTCCACTGGTGGATGCCTCATCTCATACCACTAAAGGGGGCTCTCTCAGGATTGAAGTCCAGGATGATGGGACACGGACTTTGGTGACCCTGGGCTCCTGAGGGATTGACGGTGGTATCGAAGCCAGCGATGGAAATGGACGATGCTACTCATTGAACTTTCACCCTCCTGATGAGTCTTATACTTTGCATGCTTTTCCTTCTTTTGTTCCTCCGCTCTCCTTTGGTTTGCGGGGCAGGATATGGAGGGACTCCAGTTGGCGGCATTGAGTATATTGACCAGGTACACCATGTGATGTCTGTGTTTACATCGTTGCCTTTGCTACTTTGGAGGTTTTCCTTATTGATTGACTGACAGTTTACTTTTATGATTGATATGGCATTGTATTGTTTGCAGGGCGGGGGCAGATGCCTCCACATTTGTTGTAGGCTACAGTTTGAGTTTGGAGTCCAGGCTGTGAGTCCTAGCAGTGTGGTCAAAAATGAATATGCAGTATTGGTTATCATTGTTGTTCTACTGTGTGTCAGTGGGTGGTGGGTGTTCAAAGGAAGTTATTGTTTGGCTCTCACACAGTTGTGGGAGGTTTCGTTTTCATGCAGTGCACTGCAATCATTCTCTGGTTGCTTTTACTTGTCCAGGCTGTTACATGATGGTGGTCGGTTAATCTATCAATCATGCGTTTGTTAAGTGCGACTACTCACCCATAAGGGTCACAAGGCGCTGGGGGAGTTGGGGTGGGGGGTTAGCAGGCTCCAGTCCATCAAGGGGGGGGTCTGTCGAAGAGCCAGGTTTTGAGGTTTCTTGCGAAGATGGAGAGCGATGTTATCTGTCTGAGGTGGAGCGGAAGGGCATTCCAGGCTAGGGCCGGGAGAAAGGAGAATGAGCGGCCTCCCGATCTGGTCTTTCTGGTGCGGGGGACCACAGCATAGGAGAGCTGGGCTGATCGTAGGGTCCTCTGGGGTGCTTGGAATTTGAATCGGCTGTTCAGGTATGCTGGTCCTGTGTCGTGAAGGGCCTTGTGGATGAGCATCTTGCAGGTGACCTAGCTTCAATGGGGAGCCAGTGGAGTGTGCGCAGGTGCTGGGAGATGTGGCAGTGTCTTGGCAGGTCGAGGACCAGTCTTGCGGCGGTGTTCTGGAAGTTCTGCAGCTTGCAGGTGAGAGTTTTGTTTATTCCGGTGGTGGATCGGGCTGGGAGGTAGGTTTGATCCCTGGGGGCGAGCACATATAACATTATTGCTGAATGTACAAATATTGTGATGTGAAATGTGTGGGGCCTGAAGGATTACACTAAGAGATACAAGGTCCACTCTTTCCTGAGGCACAATAAGGTACAAATAGCCTGTCTTCAGGAGACCCACCTCATAGGGAAAGAAGTACAAAAACTGGGTAAAAAGTGGCAGGGACAATTGTTTTCAGCCACGTACTCCAATTGTACGTGAAGGGTAGCCATCTGAATCGCACCTTGGGGTCTCATTGAAGCACACGTATAGTTAGGTGGATATAGAGGATCGGTACCTTCTGCTACATGATACATTAGATGGGTGGCCTTTCACACATCTTAATACTTATGCACCAAACACTGATGATAAGCACTTCTTCGATCATATTCAGGATTTGCTGGGAGATAGTATGGGACACCCAGTGATATGGGTGTGAGATTATAACTGTATTTTAGATGGGAATGAGGACAGGTATCCCTCCCAGACTTGGGACTACACCCATGGTGCCATGGTGATGCATAACGTAAGGTTCTCTGACAGCTGGTGAATATTACACCCAGGGAGTCATGAATACACCTATCACTCCTCTACACACAACACGAATAGTCGATTGGACCGCCTATTGGTGCCTGGGATGGACGCCTGTAGATTGCAAGGAGTGTCTCACCTTGGGAAATATATATCTGATCATGCTCTGGTCCTGCTGCACATGCATTGGGGGGATGCCTGCATCAAGAACACAGATGGCATATGCCCACCAACCTCCTGACGGACATGGTGTGGCAACTTCACTCACTAACTCTCTGGCGGTTAATTCGGGTACAGCCTCCTCCCGGGCGCTCAAATGAGTGGCACCACTTGTGGGGTCCGAAAGCAACTGGAGGCTGACCTATTAGACCGGGAGCACTGCTTGACGTAGCTCCAGGGGATGGCTTTGACTACACCAGAGGCATGGGCGAGGAAACTCTGGCTCCATAGGCAGGTGCTACATCTGAGGAACTGGGGGAGTTGGGGTGGGGGGTTAGCAGGCTCCAGTCCATCAAGGGGGGGGTCTGTCGAAAAGCCAGGTTTTGAGGTTTCTTGCGAAGATGGGGAGCGATGTTATCTGTCTGAGGTGGAGCGGAAGGAAATTCCAGGCTAGGGCCGGGAGAAAGGAGAATGAGCGGCCTCCCGATCTGGTCTTTCTGGTGCGGGGGACCACAGCATAGGAGAGCTGGGCTGATCGTAGGGTCCTCTGGGGTGCTTGGAATTTGAATCGGCTGTTCAGGTATGCTGGTCCTGTGTCGTGAAGGGCCTTGTGGATGAGCATGAATTTACAACCATAAAGATACTCAAAGTAATGTTGCACCTGTTTAGGGAATTTACTGCCCTGGGACAGAGAACTCCATCTTAATGGAAGAGTAGAGGGAAAGAACATGCACATGACACACATCTGACATACATTAAGAATAACAAATTAAAAAATTAAAGCTAATACAGCTATGTAATGCCTCTTCACTTATGACTATGTCACTACCAGGACACAATACATCAGCTGTAGATTTTTGGATGCACTCAACCGGTATTTGGAAAAATAGAGTAAAAATATATTGGCATACAAAAATAATGTGTGTATCCAAGGGTGACATCACATCATGCATCAGTAGTAGTAAAAATCCCCACTCTAGAGCGGTGTGCACTGCCGAGAGTTTTTTCGTTTGATAGAAAGCATCTGCTGGATGGCATTTTTATTGAGCAAATGAAGGCATGGAGTAAGGAGTTTTTCCTGATTATACGCAACTCAGCATCCTGGGGGATTATCTGGGATACATTCAATGCGGGGTTTAGAGGGGAAACACAGAGTTACGGGTTTTATAAACAAATTAGCTAAGCAGGCCTTGCAGGTACTATATAATGACCTTAAGATTGCTGAAGAGGAAGTGGCTAATGGATTAACTACAGGACATAATATTTCAGCATCACAGAATAATTAAGCTAGGTGGAAGGCGAAAATAAACTTAGAATGGAGTAAAGAAATCGCTATCAAATATCAAACCTATAAAAAAGAGTGTCATGAATACGGGGAGGCCACGGGATGATATTTAGCCCGAAACTACTTATAAAGGAGGCCGAACAAAGAATAATTGGGATTAAAAACGCGGTTGGGGACATGGTGTTTGACCCTCAAAAAATTCTTAACGTTTTCTTTGATTTTTATTCTGAATTGTATGCTGGACAGGATAAGGGCCGCTCTTTGAGCAATTTAGGACTTCCAGCCTCATTGTGGGGTCAACTGGACCAGGCCGATGTTGAGATGCTTGATGAGCCTATTACGCTGGGGGAACTAGAGCAGGCTATAAGTTCTCTTACAGTAGGGAAAGCAGCAGGACCGGATAAATTGCCCTTGGAAATTTTCAAGACCTTTTTTCAAGATATTACACATGATATGCTTAAGGTGTTTCCAACGGTACAAAAAGGGGAAATACCATGATCCTGGGAGGAGGCCAATATCTGTATTTTTAAGAAAAAGGGGAAGCGGTCTGAGATACCTGGATCTTACCGGCCAATCTCCCTTCTTAATTCAGATGTTAAAATTTACGCAAAAATCTTGGCCACACGGCTGGCAAAAGTTATAACACCTTTAGTATCCTTAAAACAACATGGCTTTATACCTGGAAGAGGGACGGTAGATCATGTTAGTAGAGTAGTGACTCTTTTGGATATTGCACAGGTAGAAGCCAGAGAATTAGGGTTGATATTACTTGATGCTGAAAAAGCATTCGACCTCCAGTCTTGGAACTTTTTATGGCGGGGCCTACAACAAATGGGGTTAGGGAGGGGATACATTCAAGCTCTACAGGCCTTATATCACCTCCCTGCGGCAAAAATATGCTCAATGGCATACTCTTCAGAGACTATTCAGATCTCTAGAGGCACATGGCAAGGGTGTCCGTGTTCACCCCTTTTATTTGCGTTGCACATTAACCCCTTTATTAATATGTTAGAACGGAGAAAAAAGATTATTCCTTTTAGTGTACGACAGGAGCAGTTTTGTGTAATCGATATCGCTATTGTTACCTCCAACTCTTGCCTTGCAGTACCGGAAATAGAACTTTTAGCGCAGAAATTTGGAGCTGCATCGGGATAAGCTAAATAAAGCCAAAACACAAATTTTATGTACGAGGCAAGAAATGGATAGTGACTCTAGGGTGGTTAGGGAAACAATATATCTGGGTATTAAGATACATATTTCTCTAAAAGAGATTGTAGAAGTCAACTGGGGTGATATTATATTGGGAGTAAAACGGTCACTTGAAAGATGGGAGAATTTACATCTGTCTTTAGTTGGCAGAGCTAATGTATTGAAGATGAATGTACTGCACCGGGTTATGTATTTTTTCAGGGCGGTGCCCCTGGAGGTACCAGGCAAACAAATTCAGTACTTACAATCACTCTGTGCTAGATACATGCGGGCTCCATGGAAACCTCAAAGAGCTGTGCGATATATGACCCTTTCTCTTGAGAGAGGAGGGTGGTCAGTACCCAAATTTGCATATTAATATTATGCTTGTATTTTGGTTCATGCACACATTTTGTTGACTGGGGAAGAGGTTAGTAATCCGGCTGAAGCCCCCTCAATCTACCAGATGATTTTGGGCCCTGAGGTGAAGCGTTTTTTGTTTAAAAGACTGGATGGCAGCTATTTTAAATGAACCCATTTTAAGGTGTTAAATGCTGTCTTTAAAGTCTGGAATTTAGTTCGCAGAAGCTTTAAGATCCCTGCACTTTCTGTATATACTCCTACGGATGCCACTGTACTTTTACCCCTAATCTTTTGGGACCAAGTAGCAGCTATTTGAAGAGAGAAGGCAAAATACACACAATTGGACGGAATGCAGAACAAATCAAAACAATCACCCCCAGTCAAGAGATCTGGGTTAAATCCATCATTCTTTTGCTCACCATGCCACCCCAGTTTAGACCTTGCCATATGCAAATCAGTCTTGACCCTGTGCCTCACGGGAACAGTCCAGCCCGAACTGCCATGCCAGGTCCTCCCTGGACCGGAAACAAGCATCCTAGGACCGGTTTTGGGGTTTCACCCCTCTTCAGCCAGGTTAGCTTGATTCTAGTGGCACAGTGAGCCCAGGACCCACGTCTAGGTATACCTGGCACACTTATGGTGCGAAAGCAAAAGACACACAATTGATGGACGGAATGCAGAACAAATCAAAACATTCACCACCAGTCAAGAAATCTGGGTTAAATCCATCATTCTTTTGCTCACCATGCCACCCCAGTTTAGACCCCGAAACCGCTCCTAGGATGCTTGTTTCCAGTCCAGGCAGGACCTGGCTTGGCAGTTCGGCTGGACTGTTCCCATGAGGCACAGGGTCATGACTGATTTGCATATGGCTGGGTTCAAACTGGAATGGCATGGTGAGCAAATAAATGATGGATTTAGGCCCAGATCTCTGTACTGGGGTGAATGTATGACATTGTTCTGCATTCTGTCAATCAACTGGGGTTTTTGCATTTGTCACCCTGAGAGAGAATGGCATTATCTGACTCGGCGATATGTATCAGGTTATGGGAGTTTATTCTCATTCTTAGGGTGGCAGAGAAATACCATTTATCCCTAACCCAACTCTTTAAGTTTTTACAAGTAAGGGTTTTCACCCAATCTCTACTATAGCTTTTAAAATTGTAGAAAGCAGTAGACGACAGGGAAATATTGGCCTAATTTATAAAATACTTTTAGAGGGAAGAACAGATGATCCGGAAAAGTATAATAATAAATGGATAATCTGGCTGGGAAACCCTGAAATCGCATTGGAGAAGTCTATCGATTTGTCTGGGAGGATCTTTATGGCAGCTAATTTAAAAAGCCAGCATTATAAAATGGTTTTTAATTTGTATCATACTCCCGGTAAAATGATGAGGTGGGGAGCCTAGCATGATGCAAAGTGCTTTCGCTGTGGAGCAGATAGTGCAGATATTTTACACATGTTCTATGCCTGTACTGCTCTTGGTGGCGTTGGCCTGCCCACCCTTCCTTCACCAGTAGTAAATACCAGCAGCTATAGGTGAAGAGACTGTGCCACATGGCAGTGCCTGCTACTCTGTGACTCCAGCGGGGCCTTTTCTGTGATTGGAGAGGCGTATCATGGGCTGGGCGCCCCGATGGTACCCATATTCTTTTGTTTGCCCCTAGGGAGATCTGGCGCGTAGTCATGAGGGAGTGCTTTTTGACAGATGAGGCAGCAGGTATGGGAGAGGCTACCTCTGCAAGGATGATGGGGTGCTAGTTTGGTGCTGCCCTGAGATCACATGGCCTGATGCTCTTCACTGAATGAGGCATGCCAGTTTCTCGGCGGACCACTGAGGGCTCTGGGTCTGTTCCCTCTCAAGTGAATTCCTTTGTGGCCCTTGGTGCCCCTGGCTTTGCATGTGAACTACTTGCTTCGCTTGAAGAGGCCCTGTGTCGATTTAGGTGGAGGCTGTGCGTGGAGGGTGTGTGTACGCCTACATCACTCCTGTTGAGCCTGGGTTGGGTGAGGACAATTCTGGATGCCCAAGAGATTGCTGACTAGTTCCTTGGGTTGAGATGTCTGTGAGGTGCTCCAGAGGAGCATGCATAGGGAGAAATAAACAGGCGTCCTCCGCTCAGGGGAATAATATGGAGCAGTCTACCACTGCAACCCCCCTGCAGCAGTGGCAGACATGTCAGGCTGGTCAGAGAGAGGAGGGGGATTAGGGCATGCCTGCTGAGGAGGAGGTGAAGGCCAAGTTGCACGCAATAAGAATTTGTTACATGCTCATGAATCCCGCTTCACTGCGGGTTATTTCAGGGGCAAATCCTACTTCTTCGACACACTGGAGGATGTGTGGCGCTGGCTTAAGTTTTGGGATTAGGTGCCCAGGAATGGGGCACGTATAGGACAGACTGGCACTGGGACTGCGCTGGGGGCACGTGGCTCCAACTGGAGTTTGTGAGTGTCTCCACTGGTGGATGCCTCATCTCATACCACAAAAGGGGGCTCTCTCAGGATTGAAGTCCAGGATGATGGGACACGGACTTTGGTGACCCTGGGCTCCTGAGGGATTGACGGTGGTATCGAAGCCAGCGATGGAAATGGACTATGCTACTCATTGAACTTTCACCCTCCTGATGAGTCTTATACTTTGCATGCTTTTCCTTCTTTTGTTCCTCCGCTCTCCTTTGGTTTGCGGGGCAGGATATGGAGGGACTCCAGTTGGCGGCATTGAGTATATTGACCAGGTACACCATGTGTTGTCTGTGTTTACATAGTTGCCTGTGCTACTTTGGAGGTTTTCCTTATTGATTGACCGACAGTTTACTTTTATGATTGATATGGCATTGTATTGTTTGCAGGGCGGGGGCAGATGCCTCCACATTTGTTGTAGGCTACAGTTTGAGTTTGGAGTCCAGGCTGTGAGTCCTAGCAGTGTGGTCAAAAATGAATATGCAGTATTTGTTATCATTGTTGTTCTACTGTGTGTCAGTGGGTGGTGGGTGTTCAAAGGAAGTTATTGTTTGGCTCTCACACAGTTGTGGGAGGTTTCGTTTTCATGCAGTGCACTGCAATCATTCTCTGGTTGCTTTTAATTGTCCAGGCTGTTACATGATGGTGGTCGGTTAATCTATCAATCATGCGTTTGTTAAGTGCGACTACTCACCCATAAGGGTCACAAGGCGCTGGGGGAGTTGGGGTGGGGGGTTAGCAGGCTCCAGTCCGTCAAGGGGGGGGTCTGTCGAAGAGCCAGGTTTTGAGGTTTCTTGCGAAGATGGGGAGCGATGTTATCTGTCTGAGGTGGAGCTGAAGGGCATTCCAGGCTAGGGCCGGGAGAAAGGAGAATGAGCGGCCTCCCGATCTGGTCTTTCTGGTGTGGGGGACCACAGCATAGGAGAGCTGGGCTGATCGTAGGGTCCTCTGGGGTGCTTGGAATTTGAATCGGCTGTTCAGGTATGCTGGTCCTGTGTCGTGAAGGGCCTTGTGGATGAGCATCTTGCAGGTGACCTAGCTTCAATGGGGAGCCAGTGGAGTGTGCGCAGGTGCTGGGAGATGTGGCAGTGTCTTGGCAGGTCGAGGACCAGTCTTGCGGCGGTGTTCTGGATGTTCTGCAGCTTGCAGGTGGGAGTTTTGTTTATTCCGGTGGTGGATCGGGCTGGGAGGTAGGTTTGATCCCTGGGGGCGAGCACATATAACATTATTGCTGAATGTACAAATATTGTGATGTGAAATGTGTGGGGCCTGAAGGATTACACTAAGAGATACAAGGTCCACTCTTTCCTGAGGCACAATAAGGTACAAATAGCCTGTCTTCAGGAGACCCACCTCATAGGGAAAGAAGTACAAAAACTGGGTAAAAAGTGGCAGGGACAATTGTTTTCAGCCACTTACTCCAATTGTACGTGAAGGGTAGCCATCTGAATCGCACCTTGGGGTCTCATTGAAGCACACGTATAGTTAGGTGGATATAGAGGATCGGTACCTTCTGCTACATGATACATTATATGGGTGGCCTTTCACACATCTTAATACTTATGCACCAAACACTGATGATAAGCACTTCTTCGATCATATTCAGGATTTGCTGGGAGATAGTATGGGACACCCAGTGATATGGGTGTGAGATTATAACTGTATTTTAGATGGGAATGAGGACAGGTATCCCTCCCAGACTTGGGACTACACCCATGGTGCCATGGTGATGCATAACGTAAGGTTCTCTGACAGCTGGTGAATATTACACCCAGGGAGTCATGAATACACCTATCACTCCTCTACACACAACACGAATAGTCGATTGGACCGCCTATTGGTGCCTGGGATGGACGCCTGTAGATTGCAAGGAGTGTCTCACCTTGGGAAATATATATCTGATCATGCTCTGGTCCTGCTGCACATGCATTGGGGGGATGCCTGCATCAAGAACACAGATGGCATATGCCCACCAACCTCCTGACGGACATGGTGTGGCAACTTCACTCACTAACTCTCTGGCGGTTAATTCGGGTACAGCCTCCTCCCGGGCGCTCAAATGAGTGGCACCACTTGTGGGGTCCGAAAGCAACTGGAGGCTGACCTATTAGACCGGGAGCACTGCTTGACGTAGCTCCAGGGGTTGGCTTTGACTACACCAGAGGCATGGGCGAGGGAACTCTGGCTCCATAGGCAGGTGCTACATCTGAGGAACTGGGGGAGTTGGGGTGGGGGGTTAGCAGGCTCCAGTCCATCAAGGGGGGGGTCTGTCGAAGAGCCAGGTTTTGAGGTTTCTTGCGAAGATGGGGAGCGATGTTATCTGTCTGAGGTGGAGCGGAAGGAAATTCCAGGCTAGGGCCGGGAGAAAGGAGAATGAGCGGCCTCCCGATCTGGTCTTTCTTGTGCGGGGGACCACAGCATAGGAGAGCTGGGCTGATCGTAGGGTCCTCTGGGGTGCTTGGAATTTGAATCGGCTGTTCAGGTATGCTGGTCCTGTGTCGTGAAGGGCCTTGTGGATGAGCATCTTGCAGGTGACCTAGCTTCAATGGGGAGCCAGTGGAGTGTGCGCAGGTGCTGGGAGATGTGGCAGTGTCTTGGCAGGTCGAGGACCAGTCTTGCGGCGGTGTTCTGGATGTTCTGCAGCTTGCAGGTGAGAGTTTTGTTTATTCCGGTGGTGGATCGGGCTGGGAGGTAGGTTTGATCCCTGGGGGCGAGCACATATAACATTATTGCTGAATGTACAAATATTGTGATGTGAAATGTGTGGGGCCTGAAGGATTACACTAAGAGATACAAGGTCCACTCTTTCCTGAGGCACAATAAGGTACAAATAGCCTGTCTTCAGGAGACCCACCTCATAGGGAAAGAAGTACAAAAACTGGGTAAAAAGTGGCAGGGACAATTGTTTTCAGCCACTTACTCCAATTGTACGTGAAGGGTAGCCATCTGAATCGCACCTTGGGGTCTCATTGAAGCACACGTATAGTTAGGTGGATATAGAGGATCGGTACCTTCTGCTACATGATACATTAGATGGGTGGCCTTTCACACATCTTAATACTCATGCACCAAACACTGATGATAAGCACTTCTTCGATCATATTCAGGATTTGCTGGGAGATAGTATGGGACACCCAGTGATATGGGTGTGAGATTATAACTGTATTTTAGATGGGAATGAGGACAGGTATCCCTCCCAGACTTGGGACTACACCCATGGTGCCATGGTGATGCATAACGTAAGGTTCTCTGACAGCTGGTGAATATTACACCCAGGGAGTCATGAATACACCTATCACTCCTCTACACACAACACGAATAGTCGATTGGACCGCCTATTGGTGCCTGGGGTGGACGCCTGTAGATTGCAAGGAGTGTCTCACCTTGGGAAATATATATCTGATCATGCTCTGGTCCTGCTGCACATGCATTGGGGGGATGCCTGCATCAAGAACACAGATGGCATATGCCCACCAACCTCCTGACGGACATGGTGTGGCAACTTCACTCACTAACTCTCTGGCGGTTAATTCGGGTACAGCCTCCTCCCGGGCGCTCAAATGAGTGGCACCACTTGTGGGGTCCGAAAGCAACTGGAGGCTGACCTATTAGACCGGGAGCACTGCTTGACGTAGCTCCAGGGGTTGGCTTTGACTACACCATAGGCATGGGCGAGGGAAATCTGGCTGCATAGGCAGGTGCTACATCTGAGGAACACCCTGGAAAAATGCAGATTGAGCACATATTGTCAATGCCTCCACAGGGAGGGAGACAAATCCGGCAGGCTTCTAGCTTTGATACTCAGAAGGGAGCAGGAGATCCCCCAGTGCTCCATGTCTGCTTATGTGGCAATGGCCTGGTGGTGACCTATCGTCAGGCCATAATGGTTGTTTTTGTAGACCATTTCAAGCAGGTGTATCAGGCTGGTGGGGAGGGTCCAGAGGGGAGAATGGATGATTTCCTGGGCACAATGGGATTGCCTGCCCTTGCACTGGACCGGGTACAGGAGCTGGAGAGGGAAATTACGATGGAGGACTGGGCAAGGCCATCGAGGCCCTCAACAGATCTAAGGCACCCGAAGGCGATGGGTTCCTGTGGAATACTATCAGGCCTATTCCACGGTACTTAAAGACAAACTATGAGAGTTATTTCAGGTGGCGCGGATTAAAGAAATCCTTCTGACCACCAGAGGGAGGGCATTGTCTGTCTTATGCTTGCCATGCTTAATTTAGATGTTAAGAATGATTCTGTGTAAACTGCTTGCAATCAGATTGGTGGGGCAATCCAAGGGTTAGTGCATGCGAATCAATGCGGCTTTATGTAAGCACACAGCACAGCATTTAATCCCTGCAGGCTTACACACATACTCCACAAGACACTCAATGATAATTGGAGGCTGGCCCTGGTCTCTCTGAACATAGAAAAAGCCTTTGATAAGGTTGTGTGGACTTACTTGCAGGTGGTGCTGACTGGTATGGCCTTTGGGCCCATGTTCTGCAGCTGGGTGAAGCTCCTATGCCCTGGCTGTATGGTCAGGAGTGATCACTCGGGGACATGGGTGGTGGGGTGGGGGACTAGACAGGGTCACTCCCTGTCACCCTTATTCTTCGCACTCACAATTGAACCCCTTGCCTTGTTGCTACGTCCGGTGCTGGTACGGTGGTGGATTTGAATAGGTTCTTCCTTCATGTTGTCTCATTATATGCGGATGATGCATTGATCTATGTCCACTCCCAAGACTACTTGGTGCCGGTTTTAATGGGCTAACTACCTTCTGACAGGTGTCTGGGCTCTGGGCGAGAGTCCGTAAGTCGCTGTTGTTGTCATTAGGGTGCCTAATCAGTGTGCCAGAGACTTGATTGCAGGCGTTGGGCCTCTGATGGGAAACTGAGGGGTTCTGACACCTAGGCATAAGAGTCGCCCGATCCGAGGCTGCTTTTTTGCACCTGTATGTTGATACTCTTATGGAACGCATGAAGGCCTCTATGGCTTTCTCGTCCAGACTGCCCCTGTCAGTGATGGGCAGGGAGGCAGTGGCGAAGATGGTATTCCTGCCTTGGCGTCTCAGCCTGATTCAAAACGCTTCGACTGGAATTCTTCCGACAACTAGACAGTACACTTATCTCACAGGTGTGGGCAGGAAGATGCAGTAGGGGGGTCGCTGTCAGTCCTTAAAAGTGACTTAGATGATGGGAGACTGGCCGTTTCAGGTTTATAAACCTATTATTATGTGACCACACTGCAAACTGCAACAGCATGGTTATTCGACTCTGACAACTGGCAGAAAAGATTTTAGGCCGACATGTTAGGAAGGATACTCTGAAGAGAGTTGGACTCGCTGACCCCCAAGCTCCCTACTTGGTATGACAGACAGCGATGGTGTGGGAGGCAGTGGTCACAAAGGTGCCCCTTTCAACAGAGAGCTCAGACTGTGGGACCTGGCCCCGTTTCATGCCATTGACACTGATATGTCGATGGAGCAATAGAGGCTGGGGGGATGTGAGGTGGCAGGTGGCCAATACCCGGGGAAGTTTCCCTCACCTTTGAGGAGTCATTTGGGGTGGACCTGGGCCACTTCCTTCACTTTGCAGATTGGGGAACACAGCAAACGAGGCATGGGCTGGGTTCCCGCCAGTCCCACAACACTCTCAGGTGCTCGAAGGGTTGCTCTGGTGGGGGGACTTTGGATGGGGAATTGGGGGAGCCTATCACAGATGCAGCCCTGTGCGTGTGAGCATGTGTGGCAGGTGTCTTGCAATCACAGGTTAAAATTGTGCATTTTAATTTCCTGCACTGCACTTATGAGACCCCAAGGCCGTTGAACAGAATAGAGCCACTAAGAGTAGCTAGCTGCACGTGATGTGAAGAGCTGGGGGCCCCTTTGTCACATTTGGCTTGGAAATGCACTGGGATTCAGAATTTCTGGAGGACTGTTGTACCTGCCATAATGAGAGCGAATTGGCTTGGAGGTCCCCCTTACCCTGCTGACTTGCCTCTTGGGAGTAGTGACAAAATCCAAGGGCCGCAAGATCTTGTACAGCTGGTCCAGCTTGCATTGCTCTTAGCAAAACAAAGAATAGCCATTGGGTGGATGGAAAGCAGGTTGCAGCGGTTAACTTCATGGTTTAGGGACTGCTGTGGGAAGCAGCGGAGTAAGCCCACATGCACCTCACACGCACTGATGAGAAATTTGAAGATGTGATCATGGCCTGGGGTTTGGTTCTTAATAACTTAAATGAGAATGTTGACACTTGCTCGAGGGAGGGCTCAGACACTGAGGAATGAGATTTCCTCTTTCGATTTTCATGACATGTACAGAATGTGACGGCGAAGTGTAATAATTAATACCCTTCTGTTTTCACTGAGAAATTGGGCAATGTCTTAAACTCATCATTCTATTGTCTAAAAGTATGTTTTAATGCCTCCTCAGACCTGCATGTAATTGTACTGCCTTGATGATGATTATGGTGTAGGCTGGATGCAAGGGAGCAATATTCTTATTGAACCATATTCAGAATTTTTTCACTGCTTGTTTCTTTGTTTTCTGTTATGTTTCACAAGAAGCTCCAAAAAACAAAGTTTTGAAAGAAAAATGGTAAACAAAAAATGTCAAACTTTCAAAAAAGTGTACATTATTAAAAAATGTAAAAAAGAAAAATATAAACAAATATGTTCTAAAAAAGTGACTTTATTAAAAAATATTTTTATGTAAACATTTAAAACTGTAGATATATTGTCTGCATTTTTTAAAAATAATACTAAAAATGTATGTTTATTTTGTTTTAATCTATGATTGTTGATTATAGATTATGATTTTCTTTCTTTTTTATGGTACAAAGTTTAGGAATGGTAGTAAGTTTTAATATTTATATTTATTATTATTTGTTTAAAAATGTTTTCTATATTTTCATGTTTAAATATGTATATATAGGTCTGTAGTTTTGGATAGTGTGTTTTTTAGATTAAATATTATTGCATTTTATAGTTTAGAAATTGTGGGTGAGCATGGAGTACTTAAAATGTTTAGTTATTATTAGTCTTCCTTAAAATGTTTTAGATTGAAGAGCATATAGTAAATTTTAGCTCTTTAGCATGTAACATCTTCATCAAATAGCCTTAGATCGGAGTGGTGATACTAAATGTAACCCCTTTCATGTCCAACATATTTCCCAATGTGGTTACATTGGAGTTAGAATAGTAAATGTCACCCCTTTAGTGTCTAGCACCTTCCCCCAATGTGGTTAGATTGGAGTGGGAATAGTAAATGTCACCCTTTAGGGTCCAACAACTTCCATCAATATTGTTAGACTGGAGTGAGAATAGTATATTTCACCCCTATAGTGATACACAGCTTCTCCTGATTTGGTGAGACTGGAGTGGGACTAGTAAATGTCACCACTTTAGCATCCAACACCTTCCCCCAATATGGTTAGACTAGAGTGGGACTGGTAGATGTCTCTCCTTTAGCATCCAACACCTTCCCCCAATATGGTTAAACATGAGTGGAAATTGTACTTGCCACTCCTTTAATGTCCAACACCTTTCTCCAAATAGGTTATATTGGAGGGGGAATGGTAAATGTCAACCTTTTTTTTTTTTTATTGATTATGTTGGAGTGCAATTATTTCATTTTATAATTGTAGTCTCATCATTTTTTAATTGTATTTCAATATAATAGAAATAGTTTGTGTCATTTTCTTAGTACTGTTTATGTTTGTACATACAATAGAACAATAGTTATTTGTATGCTTGTAGGCAATAATATAATTAATAATTTTTATGGAATAAAGACATAGAACACTATTTTATATATGTTTCAAAGTGTATTTACTGTATAATTATTTATTTTTTTAAAAATTTTATTTACTTGATTTTCCTTGATAAAATGTAACACGATAACGATACATCTTTAACATCGCACATTTTCATCTCATAATCATACAGTGCATAGCCTGCAATGTATTGTCTCTGAGTAGGCTTGTTCCACACATTTCTCCATCGGGCGTTACTGCCCCTCCTAGCGGCTTCCTTTCGACCCAACATGACACATGCTTTAAAAAAGGGGCACGTCCCCTGTTCTCATATCTTACCCTTCCCATCGTGTACGCTCGTGGTGTCTCACTATAGACATATCCTATTCCCTCCAGTGGCACGTTGTCACTCTCTCTCCCCTGGGGGGTTCACGGTAGGTGCATTAGCAGATACTCCTTTAAGGGATCCCATATATCCTTAGGTCTAGAGGTGGGGGGGAGTTCTGCGGACGTCATGGTTTGTTCCTGCCATAGTATTATATCTTACAGCCAGACTTTAAATTTAGGGGTTCTACCCCTTTCCCATCTGCAGGCTACTCTTCTTTTAGATAGTAAGAGTCCCAGTGCTGTGTATTTCCTGTGGGTTTTCTCTATATCTGCAGTGTAACCTAGTAATGCTATAACAGGTGATACCGGGATAGGGGTGCCCATCATGCCTCCCTGCACCCTCAAGACTTGCTGCCAGTATAGTTTTACATTCCCAAGCCAGATGTAAAAAGTCTGCGTCAGTCTGCCGAATTTTCCCTGCGAGAAGGGTTGCATCAGGATTTCCCATTTAAGCCTGGGGTCTTCCCTCCCCACGCCAGTCTGATCAATTGTGTTTGTAGCGCTTTAAAAGAATGTAGGCCCAGATTGTATGGTATGTTAATGAATAAATATAGAAATTTAGGGAGAATCACCATTTCATTAACGAGATCCTGCCTGCCATCGAGAGGGGCATAGTGATCCATCTCGCTACCATGCATGTGAGGGATGCCAAGGCCCACCTGTAATTAGTCCACAGTAGTTCTGCTCTGTCCATGGATTCCATTATCCCCAGATATTTAACCTCATCCTGACACAAGACAATGGGGTAGTCAAGGGCATACTCCCGGGTTACTCCGGTCAGAAGAAATATCTGCGTTTTGCTCCAGTTTATCCTGATACCTGATATTCCACCAAACGCTGTAATTCCTCTTAATATGGGGCTTAGACTTAACTGCGGGCCTCGTACTTAGATGGTAATGTCATCTGCATAAAGAGATATTAGGATATGTCTACAAGGATATCGCAATGCATATTCTGTGTGGAGTTGGCATAGTATGGCGGCTAGTGGCTCTACTGCGAGCGTGATCAACAGGGATGAAAGTGGGCACCCTTGTCTAGTTCCACACGACACCGCAAACGGATCCGAGCATATTCCATTGATTGAAACACCCTCACCTGGGGTTGTTGATACAATAGTCTTACCCACTACAGGAAGCTGGGCGGCATTCCCATGTGTTCTAGAACCTTCAAGAGATGCACCCATTCCACCAAGTCGAATGCCTTGATTGCATCCCAAAAAAATGCCACCGCCTCCTGGTCCGGGTCCACATCCTATATCAAGTGAAGAAGGTTCTCAGGGTTGTTGGAGGTCGATCTCCTGGGAATAAACACCGCCTGATCTGGGAGTACCAGAGCACTCATCAGCAGGGTCAGCCTATTCGCAAGCACAATAGCTAATATTTTGATATCACAGTTAATCATAGAGAGTGGTCTGTATGATTTGCAGCTATTCCCGGGCTTCCCTGGTTTCAATAATGAGACAATGGTAATTTCTCTCATCATGGTTGGGAGGATACCCTCCTCCCTAACCTCCTCGTATACCAGTTTGAGTATCGGGGTCAAAATGTCTAGGTATAGTTTATAAAAGTCAGTGGGTAGGCTGTCCAATCAGGGTGCTTTCCCAGTGCATAACTGCATCACCGCTGCCCTAATTTTGTCCTCCTCAATTTCTGCAGAAATAAACTCCCTTTGTGCATCCCCAAGCCACCCCAGTGCCACATCCTTCAAATATTTTTCTAGTGGAGGGGATTGTGTTGCTGTGGTTGTGTAGAGTTCCCTGTAACATCTTACAGGATATGAGCGGTATTGTAAAGAGGACGACACCGGAGCAGACCGGAAGTGGGAAAAGGTTGCGCCGCCTCAACCCATACCGGAAGCAGGCAGCAGTCTATCAGTTGCCCAGGTGAGCGGAGAGGAGACTCTGACAAAGGCGGAAGAGAGTTGCACAAAAGACACGGAGGAGCAGGAGGCGGTGTGCAGTGTCAGAGGAGGAGGGACGGTGAGCGTGAAGGACAGCAGCAAAGCAGAGGAAGGCGAGAGCAAAGAGGAGCAGGTGAGACGAAGACAGAAAAGAGTACTTTATACCGCTACCAAACCCAGTGGGCTGAAGGAAGGAGAAGACTCCCCGGGTCCCAACGCCACGGTCCTGGAGACGGGCCATGGCCCAAGGCAAGTACCCCTCCGGGGACCATTCTGGTGGGGGCGGTGGGGAGGTGTTGGGAGGTAGGGCACTTGAGAGGTGGAGGTTCATTTGTTAAGAGCCCACATGACCCCTCCCGCACATACGTATTGGTGACGGTAGCACAAACCAAACCCTACCTGCAAGCATAGTTGCTGACTCCGACCTGTTTTGTATTTTTTTCGCCCTTCCCCGCCCACCGAGTGTGTCCAAGCAAGAGTGCAAGAAACCCAGGAGGACCCCGGCCTATCTCAACCCCGATGTCCCGGAGCCAGGAACCTAGAAGAGAAGCTGTCTCCTACACTTTTGTGTTGTTCCTTTGTGCGAACATTCTACCAGAAACCCTTAGTATCCTTACCCACTCTATACCTGAAGAAAGAAATAAAGATATCATGTATACCTTACTACAATGTCTTGTGATACATCACGCCCCGATGACGCTAACTCCCTTATAATTGGTGTCAGAAGTGGGATAGCATCCCCAGGTGTCGAACCATGACACAGCCCACGCCTGTAACCGTGGCAAGCATCATCAACCAACTTGTGGAGGGACAACGGCACCTGCAACTGGTGTTCAAACAGCTAGTCCAAACCACCCAGAAAGACCGGGAAGCACTACAAGACGCCCTGAGGGACCAAGCTGCCCTACTCACTTCAAACCATCAGGTACAGGACACGGCTATACTCCGGCTTACAGATGCCATAGTTAGTACCCAAGTGCGCCCGAACGTCCCTGAATCCGTCCTGCAAAAGTTTCAGGAGGGGGACAACCCTGACTATTTCTTCATTAACTTTGAAAGGGTCACAACCATTGCTGCCTGGCCCCAAGAAAGGTGGAGCCAATACATTGCCCCTCTCTTGTCCGGGGAGCTACAGGCAGTCTATCAGGCTGCCAACCCCGCCGGTACAACAACCTATGAGGATGTGAATAGGACCATACTGGAACGATTGGGGTGTGATCAGGAATATTATAGAGCCAAATTCAGGACAGAGAGGTGGACCGCTGGGAACAACCCATGTGCCCTTTATTACAGGATCAAGGATCTGGGCAATCGTTGGCTGACACCCCAAGTTTCCAGTATGGAAGAAGTGACAGAAAAAGTGTTCATGGAACAGTTTCTGGTCGCCCTACCAGCAACAACCCGTACGTGGGTAAAACAGCATCCCAACCTCACCTCTGCAACGGCTGTGGATTTGGCTTGTGCTTTTCATAGATCCTCAGAGTTCAAGGCTGGTGTATCACAAACCCCTTTATTGGCCCCGAGAAACACACACAGACCCAACACAAAACCCCAGCCAGTACCACGTGTAACCCCCAGACCTATCCATCCCATACCAGGTGCAAGTGGGCAAGGACCTCAGTGTTACTACTGTGCCGAGTGGGGACACATAGCCCGGCAGTGTCCCCACCGAGCCCCGGCAGCATGTCGGTATTGACCTGGTGGGTCCCCTGCCTCCCTCAGCCAGAGGCCATAAGTACATCCTGGTTGTGGCGGACCACGTGAGTAGGTGTCCAGAGGCTTTTCCTTTGTCATCGATGACCACCCCTGCTATAGCCCGGGCCATTGTTGCTTTGTTTTCCCGGGTGGGGTTCCCATCAGAGATACTCACCAACCAAGGGATCCCTTTCATGTCCCGTTTAATGGCACAGGTCTGTGAGATACTAGGTATCCGTCAAATCTGGACATCCATTTACCATCCCCAAACAGATGGCCTTGTGGAGCGCTATAACAAGACCATCAAGACTATGCTCCGCAAGGTCATCTCAGAGACCGGAAGGGACTGGGACCAGAAACTGCCCCTTATCCTCTAAGCTATTCAAACACATGAGCAGAGGTCAACAGGATATTCCCCGTTTGAGTTGTTCGGGAGAAAAACCCGAACACTTCTAGACATGGCAGCGGAACAATGGGAAGAGGAAGACAAGGCAGGACAACCCCTGTTGAAGTACACAGCTGATTTGAAATCAGCAGTCTCTAGGATATGGAGTCTGGTACACGAGAATATGGAAAAAGCCCAAAGCATCCAAAAACATTATTACGATCGAAACGGCCAGCTGAGAAAGTTCGATCCAGGAGAAAAGGTACTTCTCCTACTCCAGTCAACAGAGAATAAGCTTTTAACGCAATGGCAAGGTCCCTATGTCACTGAAAAGATAATAACTCGAGTCACCTATAGCATTCTGCAGCCCCTGCGGGTTGGGGGAAAACAGATATATCATGTAACTCTGCTAAAAACATGGGAAGAACCTGCTGTGCCCACTGATACCAGTCAGTCAGCACTTTTTGAGAATACCGAGAAACCCCTGGAGATTTCCAGAGCAGACACCCAGAGAGATACGAATGAGAGAGCCCCAGTCAGGGACATAATGTCCCTAGAACAACAGACCCAATTGTTTGCCATGCTGGAACAATTCCCTGATATCCTTTCCCTGGACCAGACTGTCATAAAGCAGAAACCCTACCAAATACCGGCAGCCAGAAGGAAGGCAGTGGAGAAAGAAGTAACAGCTATGCTACAGGCACGTATCATAGAACCCTCCTCGAGCAACTGGTGTTCCCCAATTGTGATTGTGCCAAAACCCGACGGAAGTCTGCATTTTTGTATTGACTTCTGTCAGGTGAACGGCATCACCAAATTTGACTCATACCCAATGCCCCATATCAAGCCTGTTAGTCTTTGCAGATTCGTCATGAATAGTTTGCTTGTGTATCCCTGTTGTCTGGTGATGAATATCTATCCCACGGGCTATGTCTGCACCTTTCGTGTGTGTTTCCATCCAGGGTCTGTTACTATGCGAGGTCAAGCATGCACCTTCCCCTCCTCCCCCCACCCTCTCCAACTTCTCCACAGGTCGGTTAACAAACTCCCTCCCCACCTATTATTCACTGCCTCGGAGCGGCAGAATGAGGCATGCATCTCCCATCCCTCCCCCACCCACAATTACCTCCCCAACTTGTTAAAGAAAAGATGCCCACCCTCCCCAGAACTTGTCTTTCTATTGTCCCCATGTTAGAGTCTGTTGTAAAACCTCACAACATACTGGGAACAAAGAGAAAGGAAAAAGAAAAGAAATAGTCTGACCAGTACAGTAGGGTTCTCCTTATGGGGTAGCAGTCTCCAGGGGGCGTCACAGCCACTCTTCCTCCAACTCACTGGAGAGGGGTGCCCAAGTTGTGCCAAAATTCTGACCCATAACAACCCAAAGAAAATGTTGTGGAGTAGCTATGATAGAGGGGCATATTAAATAGCCCAGTACATCCGGTTATGGTGCATGTATGCTATACTGGATATATTCCGTTTTCACAGGCCCCACTTTAGGGGGGATATTATCTGGGGACCTTTTCTCCCACTGTGTGTTCCATCAACATTTCTCTGGTTCCAGGTTCCGCTCCAGCATCGTAACCTAACATGGTGCCTAGTCCTGCTCTGACATCGGTGATCTGGAACATCTCGGAGAGCTTTCCTCATCCGTCTTCTTTGCAGCTTTGTTGATTCACTTCCAGAGGTCCTCTGCCTGCTGTGGGTTAGTGCAGCAGTGTTGCATTCCCTGATGGGTGGTCCGCAGGCACGCATGGTACAGCATGGCGTTGTCAATTTGGGCTTGTCTCAGCTTTTTTTTCACAGACACAAACATTTTTCTGGCCTCTTGCACCGCCATCGTGAAATCGGACCAAAGGGCGATGCTGTTCTCCTCAAAGTTCAGTTGTTGTGGTCCCTAGATAAACTAAAGGGCCACGTCCCGGTGCCAATAGTTCAGGATGCTAGCCACCATTGGTCAGGAGTGGTTCCGGGGGGGGGGGGGGTCTGGGGCCCAGTGTGCGGTGCGCCATATCTACTAACTGTGTGGAGAAGGCTGCAGCTCCGAACAGGGATGTTAAGATGTGCTCTACATAGTCCTCCATCTTTCTTGTGTTCGTGCTTTTTGGTACTCCCATTATGCGGACATTATTATGGTGCAAGAGTGCCTCTAAATCCTCACTCTTCGCCGCAATAACTTTGAGTTGGTGTTACATCTGTGTCAATTGTTCCTTCCTCCCTTCTGCTGTATCCTTCAAGTCCGATATTCATTGTTCTGCCTCTTGTACCCTGTTATCATGCATCTCAAGCCTTTATGCTAGGAGATCGACTTGTATAAACACTCAGTTCATCTTAGTTTCGATGGATGCGAAGCTCTGTTTCATTGTTAGTAAAAGAGACATCATCTCATCACCTGAGGTTCGGGGAGTCAAGGGTACTCTCCGACATTTCCCCTTCTTTGTCTGTAGATTGAGATCGTGCCATTTTTTCGGGCTCTCGAAAGGGAGCTTGGACTGCCCGGCAGTCTTTATTACGGTCCTCTCACCACCGATTTGTGGGTTGAGGCCCCCTTTGTTCCACGTTTCTGTATTGGCTCTCTGCTTATAAGGGGTCTGCTTTGCCTCCAAAGGTGATCTCGGTCCTTTAGTCTTCCTCCCTGCTCCTGGCTTCGTCTTGCACCATTACACAACTGATTTATGTGGTGGTATCCTGCTCCCCTTGTGTGTGAAGTGTGGTGGGGTTCTGCTGGCTTGTGCTCTCTCTTGGTTTGGCACTGAAGGCGGCGGTCAGCCCATTTATGCTTAGGGGGCCCTGTTTCCCAGTGCGGCTTCACTGTTTGCACCTGTTTGTGACTTGCCCTGTGCCGGTATGCAGTGTACGTCAGTCCGGCCCGTCCACCGGTCCTATTTCCATGCAGGATCCTGCTTTTTACCGCTGTGGTCTTCAGCAAATTCCTTTACTTTCGCCCCCCCTCAGCTCTCCTATAAAGCCGGGGGGAACGATTGCTTCGGTGCTGATGCTTGGGCCTCTCTACGCTGCTGCCTTGGTGCGGGGTCGCTCTCTCTGTTCCCAGGGCATCTCACTCCCACAGGGTCCCTCGCTCCCCGTTCACACCTACTTGGGCTGGGACATTACGCTGTTTTTTCCTCTTTAATCACCCGGGTGTAGCTCCCTGCCACTGCTCTACACCATCTCGGCTGTAGGAGCCCCCGCCCACCGGCAACAGCACTGCACCGCTCCTGCTTCTCTGACTTTTCTCTGACAAGCTGTCCTCCGCGGGCGTTCGGGCTTGTCCAGTGAGTCACTCGCTGTGCCCTTGCGTCCAATTCTCCCGGTCTGGGGGTCAAGTGGCAGCTCCTGCCCACCGGTGATCGCTTTGTCCACTATCTGTTCGCCGGCATCTGACTCGGGGGCCCTGGCCCGACTCGTTGCACCAGGCCTCTAACAGTCATGGGTCTGTGGGCAGGATAATGCAGGATTATGAACTCGGGCTGCGAGAGCCTCACCAGAGTGCGGCCATCTTGCATATGCACCTCCTAGCGCCCCCGTATTTATTGTATAATTGTACATTTCTAAACACACACATATATATCTATCTATATATATAGATGTATATATATATATATTCACAGAAAAAAACCATAGGTTTCACACATGTTATAGTTAGCTGGACTTTTCACTCGTAAAAAAACAATGAAATTCCCCCGTTATAGTTAGTTCAGCTAACTATAACTCGCGCGCCTGCAATCCACTGCTGATGACGTCACATATTAGTCAGTGATGTCATTTGAGATGTCATCAGTGATGTCATGAGTGATGTCACTGACCATGTCATGAGTGATGTAATATGTGACGTCATCAGCAGTGGATTGCGGGCACGCGAGTTATAGTTAGCTGATTTAACTATAACGGGGGAATTTCATTGGTTTTTTACGAGTGAAATGTCCAGCTAACTATAACATGTGTGAAACCTATGGTTTTTTCAGTGAATTTGCAAGGTTTTTTAAATGCTAATTCCTAACTATAACATGTGTGAAACCTATGGTTTTTTAAGTGAATTTGCAAGGTTTTTTAAATGCTAATTTATGAATGTATTATTATATTTTTTAAATATTTATTTTACAATAAGCTACCTATATATATAGTTCTAGATTGACTTTATCCTGTAATATGGAATGGCTCAGCTCTTTTTTGTTTTTTTATTTGGATAAAGTTGAACAGCATAGTTAATATCTTCTATAAACTTATAAACACTTTAAAAAAAAAAATTTGGGGAGGGTTTTTGACCGTGCGCGCACGGTGCACGCATGCGTACGTGCTCCGTGTGCGTATGCGTACGTGCTCCACGTGCGCATGCGTACATTGTGCGTGCTCCGTACACGCGTGCTTCGTACGCGCATGCGTGCGTGCTCCGCACGGTGCGCGCACGGCAAGTCATGTGATTTAGAAACAACACTTTTCATTGGTTTATAGTAGTTTCAGGTCATGTGATTAAGAAACAACACTTTCATTGGTTTATGGTAGTTTCAGTTCCAGAAACTTCCAACACCACACCCACCTCATTATTTCTTCTGATTCCCTGGAAGAAGGAGCTGAGCAGCTTTTCCAGTACTCCAGTACTTGAGAATGGCAGAGCAGCAGTCATCTTCTGGGAGTGAGTAGGAGACCCTTGTGAGACAGAGGAAACAGAAAGACTCTTTTATCTGGCAATTTTTTAGATTTCCAGAGAGGCAGAAGAAGGTGAATGCTCCAAAAGTCACCTGCACTATTTGTGGTGTTGTCTTATCAAGAGGAGATCCTAAAAAGAAATACTCTTTTAGTATTTTCACTATGATCAGGCACGTTAAAGGAGTACATCCTGTGGCTTTTGCTCGAGCTGCTAGAGACAACCCTCCAGCAGCTCAGCCGAGCACATCTGCAGCAGCTCAGCCGAGCACATCATCGGCAGCTCAGCCGAGCACTTCATCTGCGGCGGCAGCTTCACCTGCTTCTGTTCCTCTGGATATACACCCTCTTTTCAAGAGGGTGCATAAACGGTGCAATGCGTGCAATGCTCTTCTCTCTTACGGGGACACCAGCATTCCCCTAATAGAGAGCAAGATACAGCAGCACACATGCGGCACCCCATAATTTTTTTCATTTTTTTTTTCCCTCTGTTCCTCAATTAACACAACGGCTCTTTTTAGAGCCACCTAACATCTAAACACTTAAATTTGATTTTTAATTCTATTTTTTTTATGATTTTTTTTCCGCCGTGCGCGCACCGTGCGCGCACCTCGCGACGGTGCGCGCACGGTGCGCGCCCCCGCGAATTAAAAAAAAAAAAAATGTTTTTTTCACTCTTCATGGTCCTTCAGGGACCCCCTGACAAAAGCTAGGGGGTCAGGAACTCTGTACCCTGCCCCCTTTTCACGTTCTCCACCTTTCTTTTTCACTGTCACACACAAAATGGCGGACAACACTTCCTGATTTCAACCGATTCGAATGTTGACTGACATGTAACCACCAATCAGAATTACGCTCGCGCACGGCACCGTGCGCGCACGGTGCGCGCATTTAGATATCTATGTACTTTTAACTGCAATTTTCTCAGGAACTACTGAACAGATTGACACCATATATGCAAAAGTCACATCCCTGACCTGAGGACTACCTCTTTGCCAAATTTCAAGTAATTCTGTTCAGCCGTTCGGGCTGTACCTTCGACTAAAGGTCCTATGGGAAAATGCATGGGGAAAACGCGTTTTGGGACACCCCTTTTTTCTCAGCCCCAGCTTAACGAATCACCCCGAGACTTCCAGGGTAGGAGCTGAGCGGAGCGCCCCATTAGTTTTGAAAATTTTGCGAGGATCCGTCAACCGGCGCCAAAGTTATTCAAAATAGAATTTTCAGATTTCCTATGGAAACACGGTCCTAACTATAACTATCTACTGGCGACCGCCAGTAGATAATATATATATACATTTATAAACATACATATATATAGATTGACTTAAAAATAGACATTTATAGAAAGTTGAGTTTATTTTAAAAAATGGTATTTAATTCCTATTGAATGTTGCATATTTTTCACTTTTATTTTCCATTTTGAACAGTTTTTGAACATTTATTACATTGTTTTATATGCATTTTCAACATTATTTTAACATGTTTTTCAGCAAATATTAACAAATGTAAGACTATTATTTATTTCATACTTTACAATTTCCCAAAAAATCTTCATATTGTTTTTAATGTGAGTTACAGTTTAAGTAATCTTTTTAATGTTTTCATACACTTATTCAACATTTTGACATTATTTCCCATTCAGTTCAACTGGGAGATAGTCTTTGTTTTATTGGCATTTTTTTTACCTCTAGCTTCTATTTTGAAATCAATTTGTATACTTGTAAGTCTATTTTCCTGGAACCAGGTTGCATTAAGGTGCTGCTGTGCATCAGAATAGGTAAGTCAAGTTTTTTAGGATTTTTTAGGGGTTTTGGGGGCACAGGGGTTAGTGAGTGGTTTGCTAGTTAGTTATAGTGCTGTTTGCGGGTTTTTGATATATTTCAATGTATTAATAGTAGCATTTTTCACTAGTTGGTAGTTTTATGTTTTCATATACTATTTTAGTAAAGTATCATCATGTTATATTAACCACTTGGTTCCTAAGCCTTTTTCCCCTTGAATGCTAAGCCCTTTTTTTACTATTTGGGGTGGTTCGCGTTTAGGCATCCCTAACCTTTATTCCACAAAAGATATTCATGCCAAATTTGCATCCTTTTTCGAAACATCCTGGGAATTTTTAAAGGTAATATATCTAAATGTTGAGTTATTTTGGGAAATATAGGAAAAAAGTGCTTTGCAAAAAAATGTCTGTTTTCCCCCCTAAACGTGGCATCAACGATAGGTTTGCTGTGCTAAAGTCATAATTTTCCTGGCTTTCAGGAACATGTAGAGCTGAATCCATCACTTGTTTGAGTGGGCCTAGTGAATGCTACATAAACAGATCAAACTCAGGTCAATCAGTGTCCCTTTGCGAGGACTCCCACTGAAGTTAGTTTGATCTGTTCTTGTCACGGGCCCTGTGCCCAGCCACACAAGTGGGGAAGAACTTTCAATGAGATAAGTGGGGAATGCTGGGTGGTAGGAAGTTTGTGGACTCCTTCTGATTCTGGAAGAATATGTCACAGAACTGCACAGAAAAGGTGCAATTAAAGGTACATTTTGAGGTTTGAAGGGCATTGTGGGCAAGGAAACTTTGTGGGATCCATAAGAGGCACACCACTCTGTACTCCCCTGGGTGTCTAGTTTTCGTAAATGGTCGTGTTTGGTAGGTTTCCTAGGGTGGCAGTTGAGTCCAGGCCCAACCCCTTTTGTTAATGTCGCCACATTGAGCCTTGGACCCTGCCCTTTTGCGGGTGCTAGACCTACCCACTCAGCTGAAGTATCATTTTTATGAGAAGACATGTTGGAATTCTTGGCGGCAGGACATTTGTGGCTCCCCACAGATTCCAGTAATTTGAGTCACAGAAGTATGAAGAAAAGGATTGCAAAGGTTTCTGGCTCAGAAAACCGTGTAGGATCAACACAAGACACTTCCTTGTGTCTAGTTTTTGAAAATATCTGGTGTTGGTAGATTTTTCCTAGAAACAATGTACACACCGACAGAGAAAGACAGAAAAGACAAATACCATTGCACCACCATCTATTACTCATGTTCACACACATACTGGTTGGATTTGTCACACGGGTGAATGAAAAGTTCAAAATGTAAATGTTATTACCAAAAGATTTCACATCAATTAAAATGTGGAAATCACTGTTAATAAGATAATTATATAATACTGAACCGGGGACTCACAGCTTGTGAGCTGTAAAGCCACAATAAGACACCAGTCGCTTCACAGGATATTCACACAACTTTCATGCACCACACACACAAAACCATTGACGGAGCCAGTGGTGGACCCACAACATTACAACGCTCACATCAACAAACAGCGCCAATAAACCCCCATCACTTTCATATGCCCATAGGGCTGACACAGCAATCACATCGCTTGGTAGCTGGCAGACTGTGTGGACTGGAGTTTGTCTGTCAGTGTGTATGTAGTGGCCAGCAGTAAATCACTAAACACACCGTCAGCCAAATGCCAGTTCACACACTCCACCAGCCAGATGCCAGACTCATACAGCCAGCCAGATACCAGTTCAGACACAGCAGCTGCCGGGATGTATGGAGTGGCATTTCAGTAACAGTGTGTGTGTAATGACTTGCTGCGGGTCACTACACACACATATACACACTGGCAGCCAAACGCCAGTGCACACATACCTCCAGCCACACACCGCCATCCAACTGCTAGTCAGACATCATCTGGAAGCTCCATATCACTTTAATTTTTAAACTGCTCCCACAACGAACACATTTCACACACAAAGCACAGACAGGAAAAAATAAAAGATCCAACTAAACAGAAATAACCAACCTATTGATAGAATAGGAAATACAAACTTTGACTTCATACGCAACAGATGTAACTAAGCACATCAAACTACTGCCATCCAGCCATGTAAAAAGGAAATATATAGCAATACAACCCACCATCAGTTCCCTTTTACTGTTATGGTTGCTCCCCATACTTGAGTTGTGTATGCTACAATTTAAAACATGTGGGCACACATAGGCCATGATTAAAAGGGCATTCAGGGCAGTACATATAACTCCTCTTTTGTATTCCTCTTCAGACAAAGACTCTACATCTCTAACAGGGAAAGTATTTTTTGGGTATTGGAAGAATGTATTCAGGAAAGAAGCGCTCTTTTAATCCATCCACACCCTATACCACTCAGACTCTAGGAACACTTGCATGCTCAGCTACAACAAAGCAGCCTATTACAGTCTGCTGATGCTGTACACAAGTCATTTGGATTATGGAGAATGATCTTTGAAAACATTGTAAGCAGTGAAGGATGCTAAATGAAATAGATGAACAATTTCTTGTACCAGATATATGACTTTTGAGCACCATCGTGAGGCTTCAACCTTAGAGCTACTCTATCTACTCATCCCATGTGCTTGTTGTAGCCTAAAATGCGCATTGGTTTGCACACTTCTGCAACCTGCCCTCAAACAGTCACAGGCGCAGTACTTTCATCATGAATAGTTGTCAGAATGTGGACAGTTCTTCTGTCTGAAAATTTTGCACCAAGGAGTTCATTACTACGCAAAGCACTGCTCTGTCCCCTTTCAGGTTTTTTACACACAAGCTCTTCAGGGCAGCCTTTACAGTCAGACCAGATTGTGCCACATGCCACAGTGCCTACTCTGAACAAGACTTTAAATAATTGCAAAGCTGTGTAGAAATTGTCCACGTATGAATGATGACCCTTGTGAAAAATTGATTGGACAAGTTACCATACAATTTTTTCACTAACTCCAAAAGTGGGATCAATTGAAGAATGCCTACCAATGTTTATCAGTGTACACCCTGAATCCATACTCATATCCAGAAGCACTTTCACACAGCATATACAGCTTAATAACATAACATGCTCTCTTGCTGGAAATGTATTGTCTGAAAACAAATTGCCCCTTGAACAAGACCAGAGACTCATCCCAGATGAATCATTTCCTAGAGCATAGATTTCTGAGAAACAATATACTAAATTGTCAAGGACATGCTGAATCTTGAAGAGACACTCACAATTAGGATGATTAACCAATACTGTGTCAAATTAGAACTAAACAAACTCAGCTGTATCCAACATTAAATATAACTATTGGCATTCAATGTTATACAGCTAGACTGAGGACCAACTGGACTACCCTGCACAGACACAGCAAGCACCAATGATATCCCACTAGAAAGGAAACAAAAATAAACGACACACAAAATAACACAATACAGATCTTGCACAAACTTAAATAATAAAAAAAAAAGTATGTTACAATTATTACAACTGTTAAAAAAAACATTCAAGCGGGACAATGTTGCTCATTTATAGTAAATATTACGTAAAGCTTTTCTTACCAAACACATGCAACTACACAACCTGCAGCTCTACCAATGCCGAAACAGCAAGCTGGAGTTGCCATAAAGGAAATAAAAAGCTTTTCACTACAATATAAAGGAGAAATAAAACATTAAGAACACAAATGCAAATCATAACAAGAAATATAACAGTTAATATTATACAACACAATGAAGTCTGCCCCTGGGGGCAGGTCAGCATCACAAACACATGATCTACCCCCAATGGGGGGCACTTAGCAAGGGCAAGCTCTTAATACCCCAGTGGGGAGTGATCCTTGCCCCAGCCAAAAACCAGTTCACACACACCACCTTCCAAACACCAGCCACACAAATTGTCAGCCAGAAGCCACTCCCACACTGTCAGAAAATCCCTTGTTCAAACATACCATCGGTCAAAAGCCAGCCACTTGCCAGTCCACACACACTGCCACCCAAATGCAAGTACAGACACACAATCAGTAAATTCCAGAACATGCAGACCGCCAGCCAAATGCCAGTACACGCAGACTGCCAGGCAAATGCCAGTCCACACAGAAATATATTCCCTGGTGGTTTTCTGTCCCCTCCGTGGGCAAATTGGCCTTACGAAACAAAGTTTCATCATTTGAAGGGAGAGGCAAAAACAAAGAACATGTGTGGACAATACTGTGGCGCGACCCTTGGTCCAGGGGCTACTTCCCAGCCTACATATACACTAAACTCCCTCATGTCTAGTGGTTTTCTGCCCCACTTAGGGGCAGATCGGCATACAAAATGGCTGATCTGCCCCGACGAGGGGGGAGGGCAGAAAATGGCCAAAACATGCCCAAAAATGTGGAGCGACACTTGCCCGAGGCGCTGCTCTGCAGCATGCATATACGATAAGATCCCTGATTTCTAGTGGTTTTCCGCCACCCTTGGGGGCAGGTCAGCCTAAAAAATTACTGACTGCCCACAGGAGGGGCAGAAAACAGTCAAAACCTGTGGTAATATATTTGGGGAGTGACCCTTGCCGTAGGGGCCGCTCCCCAACATGCATATATTTGAATCCTTGGTGTCTAGTGCTTTTCTGCCTAAACAATTGCCCTAAAAATGTCCGACCAGGTTTCAGTCAGATTCAGCTGCTGTGTACCATACATGTCCCTGCACATCCATCATTAATGCCATTGCTAGGCTACCTGAACATTTTGAAGCTATTCTTGATCAGATTTTCTCAGTTTCCCTCCCATAGACAGGTCCATCCCGAAGCAACAAATATCACAGGCCCTAGCACGGCTCCTGTGTGCCCCATGGCGTCTCCCACAAATTCATTGACTACTGGTGACTCTCTTTCCATTGCCAAACCTGATCACACCAAGGCATCTGCGGAGCCACCTTGGAGCAACTATTATATTTGGAAACTGACCTGTCGGGCGATACATCTACCAGAAAGGGTTCCTCCTGTGCAGTCTCTCCAAATTCATAACTATTCATAATGCCCATTTCTCTGAGTCAACTGTTACAACAAGGCCTCAAATGAAAAGGGAGCGCAAAAGGCTTCGAAAGGCATGGCACAAGAGTAGCATTAGCGGCCCCTTGTTTCTTCCCTGTCCTAACCCTGCGTCATAGGTTGTCACCGGAAATGGCCACTCAACCGTCTCGGAGACAACTCCCCTGCCGGCATACGAGCAGCTCTCTAGTGACATTAAAAGCTACCCCTTGTTTAACTGTAATTCAGCTAAATTCCAGTTCATAAAGAGGAACCTACTGAAGAGGGGGAGATCCAACTTCTGTCACACTAGAGGGTCTCTGCAGGACCAGCACCTCCTCCAGATGCACCCGATCCACCAACAGTCATTTTGCACACCGTCAACAGCCACTCTGCAAACTCTCGCATTACCATCGTTGGTTCAATCATGAATCCCATGAGGTGGGTTGTCTTGATACCTATTCAGCCTGGATCATTAGCAGAGTTGGCAACCAATCCACCGGCACCGTCCGAACCAGCGATTCAGCCTGGCATCCCTCTATCTGTCCATGGACTTTATCATACTCATAGAGACCACCCTCGTACAGATCCTCAAAGGTTCACTGCCACTACTATTCATCATCCCTCCCCTGCATGTACTGTAAAAGCCTGCTGAGCATGTGGGTCAACAACATCTAGCCTTTGAAAGCAGCAGCAGACCAAGTGGCATGTAGTCACAATTTTCCAACAAACAAACTCAAGTTTATTCCACACTACATTTCCAAGGGTAAACATGCTAATCTTAATAGAAGTACTATTCTCATCCTGCTTGGGGTAGTGGTTGGTGCGAGATACTTTAATTGTAATCACCTGGAGTAAACTGAGTTCAGGGAAAATCCAGCCCAAAGGGAGAGCGAGATCACTGTCACCACGTGGTGCACTCCAGACCTGGCTAATTCCATTTGGCAGCTCAAGGATACCTTTTCTACATGGGAAATTGAAGTGTAACCTGTGTTACTACAACACTATCCTAGCCCATTGCTTTTAACTGCAAACAAACATAGCACACTAGCGGGTGGAATTTTGCGAGGTGCCATTGGCTCTGATTTTTGTAAATCCCTGCCGACACCATTGACAGCAATACGTGTGAATGCACTAGGTCATTTTTGAGATGTTACTTCACAATTTCAGCAGTTTGAATGTTATTCCACAAGAATGCACAGCTTGCCCCCATCCACTACTGGTATTTGAACTTATTAAAGAGTTCACATTAGACACCACTCTTGGCGAATACTCACAATTTTTCAATCAACTCGCAGCCCCTCTCATTGGCCATGTGCATCCCTGTATCCACCATTAACACAGCCATTGGATTCCTGTGTGGTCTCTCTACACTTTATAATGCTCAGCAAGATCCCAACTTCGTAGAAGTTGAGCGGAGATCGGAAATCCCTGCCACGCCTGGTCAATGGCCTGGTAAATCAGCCCCAGATACAACATGAAATGGAGGCATGCAACTACTTGGCAGTAGTCCCGGAAGTGCCAATACCCCCAATTTCTCCTTTTTGGTGTGGAATGTGGCTGAAATTAAACGGAAAAATGATAACCACACATGGACTGACTTTGTGAGCTCCCACTCAGTCTTATGCTTATAGGAAACATGGGCCGCTTTGCCTGGCCACATCAATGGGTTTAGAATGCGCAATCTACCAGCCATTCCATCTTCTTCTGGGCACCCTATATGGGGCTTGGCGACCTATATTTCAGCCATGGTCAATGCAAAACATTTCTTTTATGCCACCGATACCCAATTTATCCAGATCCTGGGACTGGAATTCACTGTAGGCTCACAACTGGGTATTGGGTTCTACAATAATATCCCAACAGCAGAGAGAGGCAGTATTCTGTCAAAATTGGACAGCGATCTGGACTACTGTAACTCCAGAGCTGGCAAAGAGTTGGGTATGATCTGGTGAAGCGGCTACAATGCTCATCTCTGTACTCAGCGGCTTAATTGATTGCAAAGGAAATCCTTCTCTTCATTTTTCTCATGATGTATTTGGTAGCAACATCAACCATCTGATGATGAAGTCTGGGTTTTGCAAATTAATATAGGTTTATTTTCCTCAAACCTTCGTGGGTAAATGGCCGGGTTCTGGAATTGATTTTATTCTACTATTTTCCACCCTAGCTAATCAAGCAAGTGAACAGTTAATACATAATCTCCTCCAAAGTCTTGTTGTTGACATCAGTAGCTGGCAGGCACTGGTGCATAGCTTTAGGAGAATCACTGGCATTACTGCTAACAAGAGCAAGGGCACTCTCATCAAATGGGAGTTTGTCAATGCTGAAACTCTTACATCTCTTACATCTCAGCCTTTTAAGGGCAATCATGCTTTGTTTGAGATCAATCTAGATGCAAAGGACAATACAGCTAATATCGAAGACGCCGTCACCAATCACGCAGTGATGCGTTAATTACATAGGGGGCCCCATGAGGGCTCTGGTAGGACTTTGGTAGGGCTCTGGTAGGGCAAGGGGTTGGTTTGATGCAGCATGTTCAAAGTTCCCTAAAGAATTGATGGCCTCACTCCCTGCCCAGCCTAGGTCTGCCGGTGAAGCTGTGCACTGTAAGAAGCTATATAAAAGGGCCATAATTGCAAGGAAAAATACTCAGACTAAAAACCTGGGAGCCGCTTCAGGTAGCATCGCTTAGGAATGACCAAAAGGGCTTCTGATCTATTATCAACCAATCCTTTTTCAAAGACAATGATGCTCACTTGATCGACTCATGAATGGACTACCGTTTTTTTGGGGGGGGTTCTACTCCAGTAGTGAGGAACCGGGCAAAGTTAAAGTCTCCTCTACCACAGCAGAGGGGTGTTTCTTCCCTAAGTACTGCACCTCACTCGAAGAGGTGATTATGGCAATCAAGGCCAGCCTTGCTTGTAATTCCCCAGGTCCAGATGTGTCCCTCTAGGCCTATTTAAGAGCAAATTATGGGCCCCTCTCATTGCCAATGTCCTTAGAGCAGCGTGTCCCTCCACTAAAACGTCCTCTTGGTCAACGTCTCTCATCGTCCCAATATTGAAGAAGGGCAATCGGAAGTACCTTGGTTGTTAACTCCCCATTGCTCTCCTGGACTCTACTGTGAAGGTGCTCGGCCACATCCTGCTGTCACGTCTGGAAGTTTTGAGCAGAGAAGAGCGGATTTTTATCGGATATACAGTATGGGTTCAGAAGGGGGATGGGAACAGAAGACCAGTATATTAACCTTTTCCTATTACTGGGTAGATATATAATCGGCTAGTGTGGCGCCTTCCATCTGGGCTTCATAGATTTGTCCAGAGCCTTTGATTGTGTAACCCATTCAAAACTGTGGGTTATCATGGAAGTCTTGGGAATTAATAGAGCAGTCATTAACACCATTAGGGACATTTATTGCAACTCCATTACTGCTGTTAGATTCCAGCTGGACGGAATGAGTTTAGGATGATGGACTTTGTCCTAAGGTGTGGAGACATTCCCCTAAATGGAAATTGCTCTTTTGTCCGCTAACTAGGCTGTCATCATGGGTCACATACCGGTAGCACTGCTGCATCTTTTGAATGCTTTTGCATCCTTTAAGGAGGGGCTAGATATGAAGATTAATACTATCAAATCTTTCGAATGTTTTTCAGTTATAGGCCTGGCTCGAGGCTAGTCTTTAAGTTTCAGGAAATCCCTATTAAACATGTGAATAACTTCAACTATTTCCACTTAGAATGTAAGAATGAACCTTGGAGTGTGAAACGTTTTGTAAACCCTCGAAACTCTGGGATTTGAGCAGGTGGTACGTTCCCCCACACATTGTGCCAGACATAGGCTAAATGGAATTTGTTAGAATCTTATCACTCTAACTGCTAACTCCCCAGTTCTTCTATCATGATCAGATCACAAGTGTATTCCATTTAGGATTAAACGGCCCTGTGCTAACATTTATTTGGGTTCTGCCACTGGCAATCCCAGGACTGTTCATAAAAGGAATAATATGCTAACTAATTCGGACCTCATTCATTCTGCGTCAGCTCGCAGACCCACTCCATCAGGCGATACTACAATAGACACTCAGCATTTCAACTCCTGGATGTCCAGCTTAGTAATACATTTGCCCCCCAGTCCCTTTGAAAAACAAACTGTTACTAAAGTGTCAGCCCCTTGGTATACGCAGAAGCTGGCAGAGTTACACCTTCACCTTCACTGTAGACAGAGTGAAGCTGGAGAACAGGATATAAATCGGATGAGCTAACTCAGTCCAGATTGGCCTTTCACATTATCAGTTTAGATCAGTCACAACAAGCCATCCTTTCATTCAAGTATGGATCTCCCTTTGACACATGCCCTCCGGCAGTATTGCATGCCATCACTGATACTGTTAATCGGGTGATCACTAACATAATTAACTCCTCACTTCTATCTGCTGAAATACCTGCGGACTGGAAAATTGCTGCAGTCAAACCCCTCCAAAAAAAGCAAATATCCGATCCCACTACCCTTTCTAACCTCCTGCCCATCTCCTTACACCCTAGCTGATAAACTAGTAAATAGTCAATTGACTACCTTCCTAGAAGAGGCTAATGCCTTGCATGAACGCCAGTTGGGTTTTCGGCCTAATCACTCCACAGAATCTGCGTTACTAGAAATTACTGAGATTTAAATTCGCTATAGAAACTGGGAAAAATGCAGTGCTGATTTTATTAGACCTATCAGCCACCTTGGACACCATCTCTCATGACATTCTAGTTCATTGTATGAAAACGTGCAGTATTTCCCACCTGGCCCTGTCTTGGCTGAAATCCTTTCTCACCAACTGTGGGCAAGTAGTCACTCTTAGACCCTACCAGTGAACTGAAAAGTCATTGACTTAAGGCGTACCACAGGGATCTTCCCTTAGCCTGGTTCTGTTTAATACATATATGGCTCCCCTCATAGCATTGAGATCATCCTTCAGCATTGAAACTACCTCTTATGCTGATGATACTCAGTTGATCCTAGTGTTAGACAAGTACTCCACCAATGCAGAGGATCAGATTCAGTTATGTCTTACAGAAGTCATCCGTTGGCCGCAATTTAATCATCTTAAATGCAATACTCAAAAAACCGAGATTATGTTAGTAGGAAAATCCAATCCATTTAATCCCAGTTAATGGAGGCCACCCAGCCCCGCCCACCCCCCCTCACTGGCTCACAGCATTACCTGTGCAAGCCGCCACTGCCTAACACTGTTGATGTGGCTAAGAATCTAGGAGTAAAATTTAACACTGCATTATCCTTTCTTCCACAAGTTTTAGCTGTGGCTGGGAAGTGTTTCCAGCTGATGAAAACCCTAAAAAAGTTTTTTTGACCTGATCCCATACACTGCAAGAAAGACAGTGGCTATTGCCCTTCTAATGCCTAGATGTGACTACTTCAACAGCCTGTATGCAGTTATCAATAAGACTGGACTTAAAAAACTGCACAGTACAACATGCTGTGGCATGTCTGGTGCTAAAACTACTTCACTTTTCCTCTACTTCAGCAGCCCTTAAGAGTCTTAACTGGTTACCTATCCACAAAAGAGTGCTATTTAAGAGCCTGGTAATCACTTTTAGAACTATCAGAGCAACAGGGCCTAAATATTTAACGGCCATGCTCACGCCTCATGTCACTGCCCGCTTGCTGAGATCTTCGTCAGCCAATCTACTAAAACATCCCCCTTTTAAGTGTAAGACAAAAGGTGGGAAATATGTGGCTGTCCTTGGGGCTAAAGCCTGGAACTTACTCCCCTGCCAACTCAGATCCACGCATGCAGAACCTATCTTCATGAAATTACTGAAACCTGGATTTTCACAAACCCGGATTCCCTGTGCCTTTCGCTTTTTTGATACCCCGCATCAATCCTCAGCAATTTTGAGCATTATCTAAATCTCCCCCCAGCACCAGGCTGCTCCCTTGGAGCCATAGTGAAGCTATACAAACAATATATACAATACAACTATCTGGGGGTTACCTTCAACTGCATGGGGTCCTGGTCCACGCAGATAGACGGGTCCTGGTCCACGAAGATAGACAATAGAAATATTCAGCATGCAAGGAGCATTATTGCAGTCTTTACTTTCACTGCCAAACTGGGCAAAATATTGCTCACTCAAATGCTGGCCTTTTATCAGGCAAAATGTGTTGTAATGGCTACCCATGGGGCAGGGGTTTGGGGCTCTCAGGCACCATCGCCACTGCAAACCACTGAAAATAAATTTACATGCCACCGATTGGGATTACTACAGTTTATTACCTCTTTTATCACACATACGGAGTTAGGGTTTAAGCACCTTGAGGATGTTTTAAGGACTTTCCCATTGTTATTGTGGAGCAGGATTTGGGTTAATGAGGCCCTCTCTATAAATAGACAGGTAATTAAGAACCCACCTGTCCTTTTCATGGCCCCTAGATATTCCCTGGCTGAGGGGCTTTAGGCACATGACAGTGGCCCTGGGTAGACAGTACTTATTTGAAGAGCCTTTGGGATCCTTGCCCACAATACCTAAAAAGACACTGAGGGATACTTGCTATATGATTTGGGATAAAGAAAGATGGGTCAGGGTGTCTGCACTCCTTTCTGTCATTCGTAATTCTAATCTTGATCACCCTAGGTGCATGCAACCATTTCTATTAAACAATAAACAGCACTATCATAATTTTATTTTGCTCAGGTTTCGCCATAACATATTTTACAGACTGGTCACCTTACCTCGGTGCAAAGGCTGGTTACGTAACCTTGTCACACAAGATGATGGACGGAATGTTGCACAATGGCAAAACACTCACCCCCAGTCACAGATCTGGGTTTAATCCATCGTTATTTTGCTCACCACACCACCCCAGGTCAGACATGGCCATATGCAAATCAGTCTTGACCCTGTGCCTCATGGGAACAGTCCAGCCCGAACTGCCAAGCCATGTCTTCCCTGGACCGGAATCAAGCATCCTAGGACCGGTTTCTGGCTATCAGCCGTCATCAGCCAGGATAGCTTGACTCCAGTGGCGTAGTGAGCACGGGACCCACGTCTGGGCATACCCTTCCCACATAGGGTGAACAGCAAAACACACAAGATGATGGACGGAATGTTGCACAATGGCAAAACACTCACCCCCAGTCACAGATCTGGGTTTAATCCATCGTTATTTTGCTCACCACACCACCCCAGTTCAGACATGGCCATATGCAAATCAGTCTTGACCCTGTGCCTCATGGGAACAGTCCAGCCCGAACTGCCAAGCCATGTCTTCCCTGGACCGGAATCAAGCATCCTAGGACCGGTTTCTGGCTATCAGCCGTCATCAGCCAGGATAGCTTGACTCCAGTGGCGTAGTGAGCACGGGACCCACGTCTGGGCATACCTTTCCCACATAGGGTGAACAGCAAAACACACAAGATGATGGACGGAATGTTGCACAATGGCAAAACACTCACCCCCAGTCACAGATCTGGGTTTAATCCATCGTTATTTTGCTCACCACACCACCCCAGTTCAGACATGGCCATATGCAAATCAGTCTTGACCCTGTGCCTCATGGGAACAGTCCAGCCCAAACTGCCAAGCCATGTCTTCCCTGGACCGGAATCAAGCATCCTAGGACCGGTTTCTGGCTATCAGCCGTCATCAGCCAGGATAGCTTGACTCCAGTGGCGTAGTGAGCACGGGACCCACGTCTGGGCATACCCTTCCCACATAGGGTGAACAGCAAAACACACAAGATGATGGACGGAATGTTGCACAATGGCAAAACACTCACCCCCAGTCACAGATCTGGGTTTAATCCATCGTTATTTTGCTCACCACACCACCCCAGTTCAGACATGGCCATATGCAAATCAGTCTTGACCCTGTGCCTCATGGGAACAGTCCAGCCCGAACTGCCAAGCCATGTCTTCCCTGGACCGGAATCAAGCATCCTAGGACCGGTTTCTGGCTATCAGCCGTCATCAGCCAGGATAGCTTGACTCCAGTGGCGTAGTGAGCACGGGACCCACGTCTGGGCATACCCTTCCCACATAGGGTGAACAGCAAAACACACCTTGTCCCCCTGCCCATCCGATCAGGTGTCAGTTCAAAGCACTTTTCATGTAATGTGACTATGCACCTTTTGCTCTGCCTACAGATCAATGGTTCTTAAACCAATTAAAATCAAGTTCTCCCTGCAACGTTCCATAGAAGCTTACCTCTTTTTGCAATCTTTGGGTTGCAAAAAGGGTTCAGAGGAGATTACTTTCGCTTTCTATTACTTTTGTGCTCATGACAAGGAAATAGAATGGGCAGCTCCGCCCATAAGAACAATAATTCCGTGTACTGAGATCACAGAATCACTGTAATCCTGTTTCCTGCATTGACTGAATCATTTTTACTGCTTAGCTGTATTTTAATATATGTATTGTTAGCATTGTAAGGGTAGATCCTTTACTTTCATACCATTATATCAGGACCTGAAACTTTGGGATTGTATTTTATGTGCACTATGATTTTTTTTGTCCTGGGGGGTGCTGCTTCAAATTACTATGCTTTATTTTACAATGTACTGCTTTTATATGGTTTATGCTTTTTATAATATGACAGAATAAAGTTGATTTGACTTGACTTCGGGCCTAGGCGGTTCTCCTGTCAGCCCTCCAATACCCCGCAGGCACGAGGACCACCAAACCCGGTGTGTGCCCGCCCACCGGATTAAGAGTGTAATCCAGGACTGGTGCGCATTGCTGCGGGTGTCTCACGGCAGTAGCTGTATAAGGCTCAGAAGAGAACATTAACAGCAGACCACCGTCTTGACAGTGCTTGCAGACACATTCAACCATGGTGTGACATGCATGCTACAAGGTGCAGGAAAGGGGATGCAATTCCAGGGGGCACAATATGTGCCCCCCTGCATGCACCCCCAGGCCCAGATCTGGCCGGGGCCCTATTAGGGCCCCTTTCTGCATGTCTGCCACCCTCGGTTGTCAGCATCAGCAGCGCCAGCTTATTGAGGCCGGTTGCAGACCACCGGCGCAGCGGGATCCTCGATCCCGCTGGAGAGAGCAGTCTTGTGGCGGGCAGACCCACAGTGGTGGCAGTGGTTGCATCATAATTATAATAACGCTCTTTGAGTTATTTACTGCCTCCATCGATGTTAGTGAGGGTGTTTTGAAGTACCAGTGATTGGTCATGCGTAGTGCTTGACTTACTCCAAGGCGTGACTGGAGTTGACCTGAGCCTATTTTGTTAGTAGCAATACTATGGTAGAGAGTTATATAACTTTTGTCAATTGAAATTGTCCTACTGGTGTGTGGGTGTATTGTGCTTGCATGTCCCTATCTCACCCATTCCATAAAGTTCCCTACATTTACTACTGAAACCAAAACCTTTGGGAGAAGGGATTTCCACATTTGTGGCAGAGATCTCCACATAGAATTGATAGTACAAGTGCAATAATAATACTTCACCTACTCATAAATGCTAGTCACAAACCTGGCAGAAGGTTTGTGACTAGCATTTATGAGTAGGTGAAGTATTATTATTGGAGTACTACTTTACACATTCATGCATGGCTTTTGTGAATAGTAATCTTCATGTTTTTTTCTGTACATTCAGGGCTACATGTTGTTGCAAACCCTACATCAATATCTTAATGAATTCAGAATTTTTGTTGAGAAATGTGAAGATGTATTCATTTTTTCAACAAGGATTCTCAACAGTTTGCTGCATTTCTCAAATGAGCAATCATACGTCTAAGCACACTATCCAAGGAAACGTTGCCCTGAAGTCTTGAGTACTGCAATACCAGCAGCCGCTGCTAAGTCGCTTTCTAAAATACTGTTACACTGCTGCTAATTACTGCTGTTTGCACTGAATCCATACGGGGCTTTTCTCTGACATAGGACCGCACCTAATCTTAACTGTGTAATTATATGTGTTTTTAAAAACGGTTTTATCTCTTTGCACATCCGCATACCCGCACTTTAAAAATACATCCTTCTCACCTGCTGCTTGAGCGGGACTCCCCTCGCTTTACACCGTGTCAAACGCCATCTTAGGACAGGTTGGAAGGCTGTAGCCAGGCGCCATATTGCTAGGGGCACCAGGACCACAAGGGGGCAGGACATAAAAGAGGCCAAATGCTAGCGCGCAGGCCTATTTGACGAGACGCACTCTGCTGAGTAGCCTTGAGGCCGTCTCGGGGGCAGCCGCTGCTAAGTCGCTTTCTAAACTACTGTTACACTGCTGCTAATTACTGCTGTTTGCACTGAATCCATACGGGGCTTTTCTCTGACATAGGACCTTACCTAATCTTAACTGTGTAATTATATGTGTTTTTAAAAACGGTTTTATCTCTTTGCACATCCACATACCCGCACTTTAAAAATACATCCTTCTCACCTGCTGCTTGAGCGGGACTCCCCTCGCCTTACACCGTGTCAAACGCCATCTTAGGACAGGTTGGAAGGCTGTAGCCAGGCGCCATATTGCTAGGGGCACCAGGACCACAAGGGGGCAGGACATAAAAGAGGCCAAATGCTAGCGCGCAGGCCTATTTGACGAGACGCACTCTGCTGAGTAGCCGAGAGGCCGTCTCGGGGGCAGCCGCTGCTAAGTCGCTTTCTAAAATACTGTTACACTGCTGTTAATTACAGCTGTTTGCACTGAATCCATACGGGGCTTTTCTCTGACATAGGACCGCACCTAATCTTAACTGTGTAATTATATGTGTTTTTAAAAACGGTTTTATCTCTTTGCATATCCGCATACTCGCACTTTAAAAATACATCCTTCTCACCTGCTGCTTGAGCGGGACTCCCCTCGCCTTACACCGTGTCAAACGCCATCTTAGGACAGGTTGGAAGGCTGTAGCCAGGTGCCATATTGCTAGGGGCACCAGGACCACAAGGGGGCAGGACATAAAAGAGGCCAAATGCTAGTGCGCAGTGCGCGCGTGCAGCGGGCGCGCCGATGGTGCGCCAGAGGCAAGCCCGTCTGCGCCCGTCCGCGCCTCGGACGAGCACAGGACGACTCAGGACCTAGCCAGCGATGTTAAGGAATGCCGCCAGTATACCAGATCACAGCTCCTGGAGATAGGGGGCAGGATGGGTCACACCGTACCCACTCAGATCAAGAACGCCACACAACCCCCCAACCTAGGAACTAGGACAGGCAATAGACGCCTTAAGGAGCCGAGCACCCTTAACTGCGCTCTGCTGAATTGCAGATCATTAGTTAAGCACCACATTGAAATTGCACTACTATTAGAAGATCTGCGGCTGGATGCGCTCTTCCTCACAGAAACATGGGCTAGGACAGATGCAGTAGTGGAGATCGGCTCTGCCTGTCCAGAGGGCTTTAAGTTTTTACATAAACCCAGACAGGGAGGTAAGGGGGGAGGGGTGGGGCTAATTTACAGGGAGAAACTTCGTCCCATCCTGCTACAAACGGAGGTGCTGGAGGGGATTGAAGCAATGGCCTTCTCACTACAAGGTGACAGAGGGAACTTACTTACAGGCCTGCTCTGTTATCGCCCCCCGGGGCTGTATACCCCAATGCAACCCCTCCTGAATATAAATACCAACTTGGCACTTACACATTCCAAAATGATTTCCTGGGTGGTTTTAATTGGCGGGAGGACGCAAGCACAAAGAGCCAGCTGCGGGACCTGACGTCTACCTGCTATGGCCTTGGTCTTCATCAATTAGTCACATCCCCCACTCACCAAAAAGGTCATATACTGGATCTTCTGTTTGCCAATAAGGCGGAGGCTGAGCTTATAAACGTTCACCCGCTTATCTGGACAGACCATTACTGTATTCAGTTCAAGATATTGTTAACAGCTACCTCCTTCCAACCTGAAGGCACGGCAACGTATAGAGAGGGCAGAAACTGGGTCAAATTGACTAAAACTGGACTTTTGTTGACTCCTCCCACAGACAGCCTTTTCTTAGCCTCCAGATCGGTGGAGGCAAACTATAATGCCTACCATAAGTTTATAACCAACGAGCTGGACCTTTTAATCCCGAAAAAGATGATAAGAGTCAGGAGCAGGCCATTAGCGCCTTGGTATGACGATGATCTGCGACAGCTAAAACAGCTCTGTAGGCAGGCCAAAAGGAAATGGAGGAAGGGGCTCCTTGCCAGGGACAAGATGGCGCTAAAGTCTGCACAGGGCAGATACAAGCAACTTATCTTGGACCGCAAAGCGAGCTTCTACGCTGACTCCATAGCGCTTGCCCCAAACGGGGCGAGGGAACTGTTCAGAATAGGGAATTCCTTGTCGGCCCCAAGCTGCCTTGAAAATAAAGTTGTACCTTCTAAGAGGCTATGCGACGAGATTGCCACCTATTTTAAGGACAAGGTGACGAAGATAACGGATCTCTTTAGGGGCACCGACAGAGTGGCCGACGACTCTGGGAAGGGGACGACCCACGAGAAGCCAGGCAGGGATTGCTCTCTGACCCTCTTTCCACCTTTCTCGGATGAGTCGTTTGCTAAGACGGCACACAGCATCTCGTCGGGTTCCCCCCTTGACCCTCTGCCCCAGAAGGCTTGGAAGCTATATGGCTACCCAACCTTCCCCTGGTTGCGCGAGATCTGCAATCAGTCGTTGGCAGAGGGCATGGTCCCGGACGGCTGGAAACAGACCGTGGTCTCCCCCCTTATTAAAAAACCAACTCTGGACCCAACTGTTCCTGCCAGCTTTCGGCCTATCTCTCTCCTTCCGTTCCCTATTAAAATCTTAGAGAAGGCGGTGAGCAGATCCCTCTCGAGTTATCTTGAGGCCAACCGTCTGCTGGACAAGGACCAGTTCGGCTTCCGCCCATGCCACGGAACCGAGTCTGCATTAGTCACCATGATGGACTCGTTGCGGATGCGGGCTGACACAGGGAGCATCGCTGTTTTGGTGCTCCTAGATCTGTCAGCCGCATTGGATACCGTGAGCCATAAAACTCTGTTGGGACGGTTGACGGAGGCTGGGGTGGAGGGCCAGGCACTACAGTGGCTTCGTTCCTACTTAGCGGGAAAGCACCAAATGGTGACTATGGGTCCTTTCGTCTCGGAGAACACACCCGTGGACTTTGGAGTTCCACAGGGTTCCAGCATCAGCCCCATCCTGTTTAATATATACCTGCAGCCGCTATTTTCCATCATTAAAGCGTTCGGGGTGGAGCTGATCAACTATGCGGATGAAACTCAACTGGCCTTCTCTCTGGAAGGAAAACAGGCAGTTCCCCTGGAGCAGTTCCAAAGCTGCATGAGGCAGACTACGGACTGGCTGCGGAGAAACTTCCTGCAGTTCAACGGAGACAAAACTGAACTGCTGCTCTACGCACCAACAAAACAGATCCAACATCTACCAGTGGATCTCAGGCTCGCTCCGGACACAGCCCCACTGACGCCAGCTAGCACGGTACGGAATCTGGGGGTTTTATTCGATAACAACCTCCAGCTGGTTTCACAGGCTAGTAAAACTTCCAGCACCTGTTTTGGTCTGCTGCGACTTCTACGCCGAATTCTTCCGCTGCTGCCTGCAGGCTCCCGCAACACGGTCGTCAGAAGCATCATCCTCAGCAGACTGGATTACTGTAACTCTCTGTACCTCGGAGCCCCCCAATACACTTTGCAGGGGCTACATAGAGTTCAGTCAGCTGCTGCCAAGTTGGCACTCGGTCACAAGTTTGATTCATCCTCCACCCAGGCACTAAGAGAACTACACTGGCTACCCGTTAGAGAGAGGGTCCTTTTCAAGTCTCTGTGCCTGGTTCATAAGGCAATTCATGGAATAGGCCCGATCCCACTCCAGGAAAGATTCGCCTGGTACTCCCCCGTAAGGCAGCTGCGGTCATCCAAGGCCAATCTGCTGGTACAGCCCAGCTTCAAACGGGCTAGACTGGGGGGGAGGGCCTTTAGGGTGGTCGGAGCCCAAAGCTGGAACGCGCTCCCACCCGAACTCAGACAGACGCAGTCACTGGTGGAATTCAGAAGGAGCCTTAAGACCTTGCTTTTCCCAGCAGCATGATGTCCCCGACTTTGCCTCTTTGTGCGATAAAACATCTCGTCTGGTCAGAGCGCCTGGATACCCGTAGGGTTACAGTTCTTCTGTGCTATATACATTTTTTATACATTACAATACAATATGTGTGGTTTTTTCTAGGGAATGAAGTCAGCAAAATTAATTATGTAGTATTGGCGCAGATTACAAAGTCATGACAGGATTATTGTTATTGAGCAATAATCATTTAATGACAGATCTCAATCTCACGACTATATAGAAAGTATACAGACATATATTTTCTAATTCTGTTTGATGTAAGGATTCTATATGTGCATGCCGATTTCCTTGCCCTGGGTAGGTGGCTGGTTAAACGCTTTGAACATGATGTTTGTAAGAATTTTAGCATTTTTTCCCAAAACATAGTAATTCCCTTTCCTCTAGACATGAGATTTCTCTTCTATATGTCTTATTTCTGTGACATGTTACACTGGTGATTTTACCCCTTATAAAAGCCTTTAAGCTATCCCACACTATTCCGTTTGATGTTGAGCCTGTATTCATCTCAATAAACTCTGTAACCTCTGCTTTAGGAGTTTCCATTGCTTTGCTATCTGCCAATATGGTCCGATCCAGAATCCACCTAGTCTCTTCACACTTGATACTGTTTTTTAGTGTTAAGAGTACTGCTGAATGATCAGATAAGTGGGCAGCCTTATATTCCATGTCTAAAATATCCTCTCTAAGGCTCCAATCTACTAGGAAATAATCAATTCTAGACCTACTACCATATTTTTTGTTGTGAAAAGATATTCCCTGTAGAGTTCCTACTCTTTCTCTCCAGAGATCACACAGTGTCTGCTGGATCATCATATTTTTTAATAGTACACATGAATTGGGGGTCTGTGTAGTTCTGGTTTTGCTTGATTTATCTAATTTTAAGTCTAAGACAACATTAAATCCCCTCCCATAATTATTGGACCCGTGAAATCTAAGAGATTGGCGAATAGGTTTGTTAATGGTTCACAATCGTCAAGGTTCGGGCCATAATAGCTTACTAGTGTCAATGACCTATCATCAATTTTAACATCTGCTATAATCCACCTACCCCCTTTGTCTGCTTTTGTAAGTGTTACCCAAACTTTTGTCTGTTTTCTCACTATTATGGCCACCCCCCTAATGTGCCCACTCTGTTCTGTACAGAAAACTTGTTGTACCATCTTTGTTTTTCAAAGATATCTAGACATTCCTTTTTCAACAGGTGTGTCTCCAGTAAGACCAAAATTTGTGCGTGAGAGTCCCTTAGGTATCGAAGTAACCTATCCCTTCGGCCCTTGACCCGTAAACCATTGACATTCCACGTTAATATCTGTATGGACACATCTCTGATGTTGTAATTCTAGTTCCTGAAACTAATATTAAGGTGTTTGAGGAATTTTTATTATTTTTTCCCATCAACTCCCCACCCTGTGACACCCTTCCCCCCACCTATCCCCCTGGAGAACCCACCCCTGCTTCTTCTTCTTGGACATGATGTTAGTCCAAATTGGTCCTTTGCTCCGTTAGCTCCCAGTCTCACTAAGTGAAAGAATAATGATAACTAAGTCATAGAAAAAGATTGCCTTCCGTGTATGTGTCTAGATTACATATACCAAGTGAGTGCCTAAATACATACCATCTTATTCTATTTTACCTAACTGCCACTGCCATCTCCCCCCTTAATGCTTTCTAGTAGGTCATCTGCTTCTCTTGTACTCCTAACCATATGCATTTTATTATTGAACATTACTCGTAGAGATGCTGGAAATTTGAGTTGCCCCCGCTTTTTTAAAGTGTTCCATGTGCCTTCCCAGTTCCCACTGTCTATCTAGTGTGGCTAGCGATAAATCTGATCGTATTTCAAAAGAGAAATCAGGGCCCTTTAGGGTTTTAAGTTTTAATGCTGCTATCACTATTTTTTCTTTAAGAGCATAGGTATAGGATCTTCCTTGGCTTTGTTCTTCCCTGGTTTTTTCTGAAGGGATCCCTGTGTATTCTTTGGATGTCTTTGGCAATCTCCACTTCGCTTTCTTCCACCTGGACTGCTTCTTTTATGAGAGCTACCACAAATGATTTAAGGTCCTCCCTCTCTTTTCCTTCTGGAACATTTAATATTGTCAAATTATTTTTTCTAGAATAATTTTCCAGCTGCTCAACTTTTTCCTGAAGTCCCTGTTCCTCTTTGCGCAGTGCCTGGAGTTCCATTCTATTATTGACGAGGCCCTGTTAAAAATATTTTTTAAGATGAGAAAACATTGAAAAAACATCTATGCTCCTTGTTTGGGTGCAGAACCCCAGTTCCAAATGCTGTTTGGATTTTTATGACAAAAATAAAAAAGAGAAACAGTGTCAAGCTACTCACTCGGGCACAGAACTGTGTGTTTGTCCCCCGGAAAGGAGACAGATACTGTCTGAATTTTATCTCAGGCTAAAGAAACCCAAACTATAATCTGACATCTTGCTTTGAAGATACACAGTCACTTCCTCTCTCAATGGTTCTCTCAGACAGAGATGCATTTGGATATGAACAAGCTGTGTGAAACTAAATCAGGAAATAGGGTTTTGGAGGGAGAGTGACTAGGAGCAGTCCAAGTCCCTTACCTTCCAATGAGGGCAGTGTTGCTCCTTCTGCTATTCCTCACACCTCGCTTCCTCCCACCAAAAGCAAAAAAGTCTTCGCTGGTGGGAATGGCTTCTGAGGACCAGAGGGCAGTCTTGGCTATCCTTAGTAATTTCAGTGGCCCCACCCACAGCTTGATCTCTTGATGAACCTGTGAGGAGTTAGAGAATCCATCCCAGGCCCATCCAATTGTTGAGTGATGTTACTCGTGACAGTGCATGCATATTAAGGATGCAGTTCTGAAGTGTTCACTGGGCTGCATTTTTCTAGAATTTTGTGGTGCCCAGAAAGGATTGGGCATCGGCAGACTCCTTCTCATGAACGATAGGCCCAAGAGGAGTTTGCCCCCATTGGGGAGACAAAAAAACTTAAATAAAATGCCAGGCCTGGGGCGTCTTTCACATTTGCTGTATATATAAATCATACGGGCATCCTGTGGACATCCTTTCAATAATCATGTACGTCAACAAGCCAGCACAAATATTAAAATATTTTAGCCATCCATGATTTCCAACAAAATATTAAGATACACCTCGAAAGTCTGAGCATGGGACGTACTTTAAAAATCTCTCCTTTTATTTAATTTTGTAGTAGCAGTCAGCAAACTCTTAGGGCCCGATTACGACTTAGGAGCAGCCGCAATGGAGCACTGCCGCCTCAGCTGCGCCAAAGCCATGGAGGGACCATTGACCGTATTACGAGTTGCAGATGTGCAACTCGTAATACGATCAGTGGTTCTTTGACCCTTCCATTGGTGGTGCCGCAATGGAAACGGCCAAAAAGTTCCAGCACAGCACGGATAGTGACGTCTATGCCGTGCAGGAACTGGGGGGAAACAGATATAGGGGGCATATGCTGTGCCCCCCTGAATGCATCCTCATGGCAGAACTCAAATTATGCAGAGCGGGACTGCGGCAGTCCCTGCTCAGCATAATGCGTTATGGCGCTCCTGCACCACTGCCTGGGAATGACTGTTCCCTGTCACAGCAGGCGGACCACCGCCAATATGACTTTTTAAGTCGTAATCGGTAATACAAGGGACCACCACTCCTGCGCCACTGCGAGTCTGGCGGTCGCAAGACCTCCAGACCTGTTATCAGGCCCATAGTTTTTACCTACACATATTATTATAATCAAGGAAGAAAAAAACAGTAATAGGCTAATAAATGAGAATAAAGATGCTGAGGTAAATATAGCAAAAACTGACATATCTGGTATTTAGATTTTGTAATTGTCGGAGCAGAAATTCTAAATGAAGGAGAAGAAGTTCTGACTTTCCCAGGGCTTTGAATAAATTTAAGGCTGGGATACCTCCAGTAATCTCAGTTTTTTGGATTTCATATTGTTATTGTCACTATCGAACAAGTTCTAGTTTTAGACATCAAGGTTTTACCTGTAGAGGAGTATACAACATGGGGTTGGGTGTGGATCATCAAAGGTATCATGAAGACTAAGTCGTAAGTTTAAGTTTATTGTTATAAGTTAATAAAAACCGCCACAATATTTTACAAATAGTACAATACATGGAGACTGGTACCTTTCTTAATAGAACTATTTAAAGCTTTGTCCTACTACTGTAAAGCCTATTCAAGGAAGCTTACTCACACTTGGAAGCTGGCAAAATAGATAAGCCACAAAATCTAGGCATGAATTTTACTTTGTTAGGCCGCTTCCTGACAAACCTGACAATATCAGTTTATAGGGAATTCTTTAGTGCATTGATAGAATACTCTGACTTTCATGTCCACTTGGGAACATCCAGAACTTTTTTTGCCAAAGATTATTGGTTGATCAAATGTTTGTACAATGCAAGTTATTAAGGGAGAGTACTGGGACACAAGCAAACCACATGACTGCAACAGTCACCATCTCATCCTCATTTAGCAAGCTTGTGCATATGCGCAGAATAGTAGTGTGAATACCCAGCAGGAGGAGTCCTTACTTTAATTAGCTGAAAATGAAAACAAATATACATTAGAATAAATAGCTTTACGCAACATTACATATGATTCATCCATGTTAAAATGCCTGTTCTCTTGATAGATAATATAGGGATGGAAAGCCTCCATGCCACATCCATGATTAATTATTTTCCAATCAATGTGTTTGTAGGCCTTTATAAAATAACTGGTTGTACAATCCATTGTACTATAATTCATACTTCATATTAAAAGAATGACTCCATTCCATAGTTTTTAAGATGGTTTATTATTGTTTCTTCTGTATGCAAGTAGGTAATGCATAAAACTACAACACATCATAAGGATTCCCTAGAGAGCCAACAGGTTTCACCGTCAATCGGAACACATGAGCTACCCAAGTCTTCAAACAATAACACAATAGGAAACCCTCAGTTCTAAACTGAAAACACAAGAAATAGAGAACATCCAGGATAAGCCTCTGTCGTCCCTTGAGGTGTCCCTTTATTATGATAAAACACCTCACCCACCATAGGTGGCATGCTTCATCATTGGGAATCTCCTTGTGACGGGAAAGCCTATTCCCGCCACAGGCTACAACACCCTCTCTGAGAAGGAGGAGCTCAGGGGTGATTTGTTCCTTGGTTTAGGATATACTAAATCCAACAATGATGAGTAACAAACTTGGTTGGATGAGATATGCAGCGCAAAAATGATAACAGTGAGGAAAGTGAACTAAAACTAGCTTCCAGGTACGTAATATACCTTTATTAGTACGTCCTGGGGCCAGGATTAAAAACAGGGCACTAGCAGGGATAACAGATGCCTGCAATTTATTGACGAAAAAAGGTCTACATGGTTCAGCCTATTGACCCTCAATAGAAGTGTTGTGGCTTTGGTCAGGACCAACATGTGCTGCTGCTTGCTACAGAAGTTGGTGCACAATTACTATAATCGTGGAAGACATTGAAAGAGAGTGTAAAACAGGGAGAAGAATACAAAACCAGTGATCCTTTTTCTTCTCTGGAGATTCACTGGTGGCACCCTTATGTTGCTGGAAAATGGCTGGACTTAACCTGGCATGCAGCTCAGGGAGGGGGCACCGCTCTTGCAGCCGGTACTGCATGTCTACAAGGATCACAAATGCAACAAAAAATAAAGTGAAAGCATCCATGTACATGTTATTTCTTTGAGGTAGCTGAAAGTAATTCCACACTGCTAAAACATGACAAACCATCCTGTGAAGGTAAATAGTGTCCATAGGGTGAAGCATGAGTCCATTCACATGCGTTGGTGGTCTATAACTACCCAAGTGTCTTTAGTAAACATTATCACACCTTGGTAAGGCTCTTGACTTTTCAATTCAGGGCTATTTCCTTTGCCAGTGCTTGTTGATTGTGCCATGTGATTGCATGCAACACAATTCATGGGCACACATAGCTGTCAATATTGAATGGGTTTTCTGTTACAGAGAATCCATCTCAAGATGCCAATGATGCGCACAAATGGATCATGATTCGTGTTTGCACCTGATTCACAACGCTTTGCGTCCATTTTTAATTTACTATACAAACATGATCGACGTCATGTTAGAATGATCAGTTATAAGTGAATAAGCATATAAAGAACGTGTGAAATACAAATAAGAGCGAGCCGTGCTACATCCTCTTTCAGTTGGCAGGCCCTTAAAAAGAAAGAAAGAAATAATTTAAAAAAATTAAACATGGTTAGCAGAATGGAAATCATTGGTGAGGGAGGAGAAAAACCACAGTGTAGAGGTGGCTGAGGGAATAAAGTTAAGAGGGTGGGAGAACAATAAATGAGCCGATAACTCATCCAATATGAATACTGTGAGACTGAAATGCCACTTAGGTAGGTAGGGAAAAACACAAGTAAATACATCAAATAAAGAGAAAATATTTGAGCGAGACAGCAAGCCATCCACTAATGATCAAGGGGCTGGCCCAAAGCCAACTATATGTATATGTGTAATGTGTTGTGAGTGACATTGCCCATTGTGGGACCCTACTTCCTGCTTCTCTTTAGCTTTTCATTTCTTGCTTTGAGTGCTCAGATATGCTGCTGCATTTTTGCACATTGCTGAACATAGGGAGAGGGAAGCATGACCTGAGGATGGGGATAGAAATGAATTGGTCACATATGCAGTAGAATGGTTGATAGTTGTAATCATTCTGCAATGACATCCCAATTAATCCCCACCGACCAAATTATCCAGTTCTATGAAAAGACTTGTCCTACACATTAATAGTGGGTAAATTATGCATCAAATCATCATGTCATGTAAAAACCCGAGCTACACACCAATATTGGTAGAATCATTAACTTCGTAGAAAACTGAGCCTTTGTCCCCCTCCCAATCGCAAGGTCTTTGAGTTCAATGTTTTAAATTAGACTCTACGGACCAGTGATGCCTATTTGTGAAATGGGGACAGAATTGCCTCTAAACTTTGTAAAATGTGTAGATGCTGATGTGTGCATTCTCTTTATGATAGACTTTGCAGAATTCTAAATGTCTCATGAAACAATTTACAGATTTGTTTGCCTGAAGTCCTAAAAAGTGAAATAACTTTTTTAATATAGTGTTTCATACTGACCTCTGTGCTTTCTGTTTGCTATATCTGATATGTCTTACTATTATCCAGTTTAGTGTCACTTAATTGGTATTTTTGCAACTGTTTGTTAGACCAGATCTGTCTTTGAGAGGAATGCACTTTGCAGCGAATTGTTTCTAAGACTGTATGCAACTTCCTTCTGCAGCTGGTAATTTGTATCTATTGTGCGTGCCTACCTCAATGTGTGTAGGAAATGAGAACAATATAGATTGCCACACAGAAACAAAGGAGAACAAGCTCAATACTGTTCTGTGGCTTTTTAAATGGTAGTTTTCCACAATCAAGGCATAGGAAAATGAAGCTAACATGGCTATGTTGAAGGGCAATGGGCCAAATGTGCGACCCTTTCATTTAGCGCCTGGCAATTTGCGACACATTGCGAGTTGCAAATTGTGAGACGCTAAATGAAATGTACAACAGTGTGTTTATACTGTTTTGAGATTTCCAATGGGGTCACAAATTGTGATTCTCATTAATATTAATGAGCTTCTTGCAATTTGCGAGCCCATTGTGAATGCCAGTCCTCCCAGGGATGGTGGCCTGCTGGGCTCAGCAGACCACCATGTCTGGTACTACTTTTTAATAAACCAGCTTTTCTTTTTTTTAAATGCAGCCCATTTTCCTTAAAGGAAACGGGATGTATTTAAAAAAAAAAAATAATAACACGTTTTTGCTTCATTTTTTAAGGTCCCTGGGACCACTGCCTGCCTTTCAAGAATTATTTTGCATGCATTTGCAAAGGGGAAGGGGTCCCCTGGGGATCCCTTCCCATTTGCAAATGCATTACCACCTACTTGAAGTAGGTGGTAATTGCGAGTGTTTTGCGACCGCATTGTGGTCGCAAAACATTAGTACATTGTTTTGAGACTCGCCCCTTCCAAAAAGTCATTTAGCGAGTCGCAAAGAAATAGTGACTCGCTAAATAGGCTATGTACATGGCCCAATATGTTTTTGCATGCGCAAACGGCTTCGCAAACCCGCTTGTGCATGCAAAAACGGGTCGTACATCTGGCCCAATGAGTCAAATTTTGTTCAGTTAGCTCAGATTTGCTGTGCTTTTATGGTGGCTGTAATGAAGGCTAAATAAACAAACAGTGCTCTAATTTGAAAATGGGTCGCAAAGAAATAATTCTACTTCGCAGAAACACTCGAGTCTATAACCAATTTCAAGTCAGCATGTGCTTGTAAATAAACTGGTAGATGGGGGGTGCTCTGCAGACCACCCCAGGTGACATGAGTTTTGGGGGCGGCTGGTGGTCTTCATTCCCCCGCTCTCACCTGCAGCTGTCGCAGCCGCAAGAATCGGCCGCACCCCTCACTACTGGCCCACTGGCCGGTCTTAACTGTGGCCACATGAATAGCCAGCACACACCATTCTACCCCCCTCCGCTCTTCGATCACGCCGCAGTGGGCAGCAAACGCAGGGGCCACCACGGGTGGCCTGAGGCCTAGCTACACCACTGAGTTTAGGGAAGGGACGCAACAAGGAGAGTGAGCATGCTCTGGGACAAAAGGAAGGGGTAGTCGTGGTAGTTGATACGCTTGCTAGGATATTTTGGTAGCACAATATTACAGCTCGATATTCCAGCACTATACCTGTCAGTAACAAGTACAATAGGAAGACTGTGGTATTGAGGTAAGCAATGGATTTTGGATTTTTGTTGTGGAAACCTCATTTGCATATAAAAAGGACACTTGACTCAGGAAATTCATCAGGAACTTGCAGGTTTATTCCAAGGTAAAACAGGATCCATCCAATCCTCAGCCAGCTCAACATGTCACTGTTTCTCCTTCAACCGCCCCTGGTCTTAGAACCTTCTTCAAAACATTACATTCTTTAACCAAGGTAACAGAACATTCCTAAGACATAATAATAAGCTGGAGAACCTAGATGACATAGGCAAAGCATCGCTATGACAACGAGAATACCACACACCTCCCTCCGTAAACAACAACAAAACAAACTAAACACAACAAATCACGAAATATAATCTTTCAAATATTCTGGTTTCCTTTGAACCCTAGAAGATTTGCGTGAGGATTCAGACAACACTGTATCATCTCTCAATGTATTCTCTGAATCCTCACTAAAATCAGAACACACACAGATTCTTCCTAAGTTCCAAATCTTATGGTCATTTGTTCTTACAGCATTATTGAACACTTTAACCACATACATAGGTTTAGAGAATCTTACATTAGAGCCCGGAAGCCTTACAACCACCTTATCTCCAATCTTGACTTCCTTTTGTTTAGTAGACCTCCTCGCATCAAAATTTGCCTTCCTGTCTAGACACTTTTTCTCTTCTCTTTTCCGCCACCCTTCAGTGTTCTCTTTGACAGAAGAACCAAACACAGTATCCCCCAAACGTCAAACCCATGAGGGTTCCACCTGAGTACAAGGAGCCCTCCCTCTAAAAAGAATAAAAGGAGACTGACCCGTTGAACTGTGCGGAGTCATCCTATAGTCTTCAATTTTCTTTAACACTTGTTCTTTCCAATTTTTCCCAGAGCTTTTTGCCAAAGAGATTGTCTCCTTAATCACCCTATTGAACCTCTCAACCATCCCATTGGTTTCTGGGTGATACAGGGTACATTTTTTATGTTTTATGCCTCTATCTTTAAGGAACTTCTCCATCTCTTTTGAGACCAATTGTACCCCATTATCCGTTAAGATTGATTCTGGGAAACCCTCTCTAGCCATGAGATCTTCAAGAAATCTAATCACATGAACAGTCTCTATACCAGATGTAAACTGTATCTCAGGCCACCTCGAAAACAAATCCAAAAGCACCAAAATATAATTTTGCTGTTCATTGAAATGAATGGGACCCACAATATCCAGAGCTACCTCTTTCCACGGTCCACTTGGAAGTTCCCTGATGATCATAGGTTGAACTCTAACAATTTTCGACTTATCACATGTTGCACACACCAAACAATCTCTAATAACCCTTTCTATCTGTAAGTCCATCCCAGGCCACCAATATGAAGAACGAAGCCGCTCTTTGGTCCTGGACATACCAGAGTGCAACTCATGAGCCATGTCCACCAAGGCTTTCCTTATCTCTAAAGGAGGTATTAACCGTGTTCCACGTAACAAAATACCGTTACACACTCCCATCTCATCCTTCACGCCCCAAAACTTTGTAGCCTCAATTGACGCAGCATTCTTTTTTTTCCACCCATTCTGAATTAAACTCATCACTTCAGATAATACTGGATCCTGAGATAACTTCATTCTCCATTGATCCTCATCAATAATGCCAGTATTGACAAAACACACATGCAAATCACTCTCAGCCCAATCATCTGTGTCTTCATCTTCACCGGAACCCTCTACCAGCCTAGAAAGAGCATCAGCTACCGTGTTCTCAATATCAGGAATGTATTTTATTGCAAAATCATACTCTTGAAGAGCTATGACCCACTTACTAATTCTTCCAGAAACTTGGTCTATACCCTTCTTTCCAAATATCTCACACAAAGGTTTGTGATCCGATTTAACAACAAATTTAGTACCCCATAAACATTTCTTTAATTTCCTGATAGCCCAAAATACAGCAAGAGCCTCGCGCTCAATCACCGAATAGCGTGATTCCGTATCCTTAAGCCCTCTAGAAATTAAAGTAATGGTTTCCAAACCATTTTCACTCTCTTGTTGCTACACCGCACCCAACCCTTTAACACTTGCATCCATGGTCACAACAGAAGTTCTTGAAGGATTAAAAAACTTAAGGTTAGGTGCATTACAGAGTTTTTCCTTAACCCCAACAAATTCCTCATCACACTCCCGAGACCATTTAAATTCCACACCTCTCTTCAAGAGTGCTCTCATGCTCGAAGAATGTTCCGCAAATCCCTCAACAAATTTGTTATAATACTCCGCCATTCCAAAAAACGTAATCAGTTCTTCTCTTGAGGATGGAGGTGGCATGCAAGAAATTGTGTTGACCAAATCAGGTTTCGCAGAAATACCCGCACCAGAAATCGTGTGCCCTAACTAATGAATAGAAGAGGTTTCAAAACAACACTTCTCCAATTTTACAGTTAAGTTGGCATTTTCAAGTCTGTTCAACACCTCAAAAAGCACCTTCCTATGCTCCTTGTGATCCTTTGCAAATTTTAAGATGTCATCCTGATATACACAAACCCCATCACACCCTTCAAGAACTCTTTCCATAGCATGTTGAAACACAGATGCCGCCGACACTAAGCCAAACGGCATCCTAACAAATCTAAAAGTTCCAAAAGGTGTGATAAATTAGGTCAAGCCTCTGGAAGACATTTCAAGCTCAATTTGGTGATATGTAGAAGCTAGGTCAATTGTGCTGAAGACCTTGGCACCACCTAGCAATGTGAGTAACTCCGAGATATTAGGTAGTGGATACTTATCAACAACCACACACTTGTTTATTTGTCTCAAGTCCACACATACGCGTAGGGACCCATTGGCCTTGCGTGCAGCGACCTACGGAGCAAGCCATTCCGTGTTGGAGACTTCTTCAATTATTCCACCATCTTTAAGTTTATCCAATTCCCTCTTCATCTCCTCCCTCACTGCTAAAGGAAAACTCCTAACTTTACAAGTAGAAGGTTGAGAGTTAGGACGTAGAGGTATATTCAATTTAAAATCTTTGAGACATCCTAATTCTTCTCTAAACACTCTTGGAAATTTACTTTTAATGTCACCCAGAACACCCCCATCTGATTTTAGAAGAACAGTTTGCACCTTCTGTTTAAGAACGATAGGAGAGGAACTCCCTGGATCCAACGTAACACCTAAATCTGCCTGGTGGAACCAACTGATGATACTGTCGCCCTTCTTGGAGACATACTCAATTAAACCTATAAAATACCCACACAGTGGTATAGGTTCACCCCCATAAGCCAAAGGGCGTATATCTGGCTTCAGTAAATTGACCTTCCCAGCAAGCTTTATCTGATAAAATGATTTTGAAACAATAGTAATTTTGGCCCCTGAATCAAACAGTACTCTTGTAGGTTCACCCTCAACCTGTATTATATACAAAGGACAAGACCTATGCTCCCCAGACCTATTTTGTTGTGCAGCAGATTGAATTTGAACTACAATTTGACCACATACAAAGTCATTGCGCTTGCATTTAGCACAAATTGCCTTCAGAGCTGGACATTTTTTATCATTCGCATAATGCCCAAGTTTATCACACCTGAAACATTTCGGAACAAAAGATTTTGATTTACCTTTAACAGCATCATCACCTTTAGAGATGTTTTTGCTAACAATTCCTTCTTTAATAGTTTGAACAGAAACTTTCACATCATTCTTTAAGGTGTCTACACATTTCAAAGAATGTTCAATCCTTTTTGCAACTTGCAATACCTCATCTAAAGAGGGTTCATCTCTTAGCCATAGTTCTTCACGCACCTTTTCTAAATTGCATCCTAACATAAACTGATCCCTTATTCTCTCTTCCAAAAGTTGTTCAAATCTACAGGAAGACGCAAGCTTCCTTAGTTGAGTAACATACATTTCTACAGATTCTCCATCATTTTGAAGCCTCTTAGTGAATTGATACCTCTCAAGTATTGTGCTAACTTTTGGTAGATAATGATTATCTAGTTTCTTAATACAAACTTCATATTCATTTAGACCCCTGCTTTCAACAACAGAGAGATCAGCTAGATGATGAAAAACATCTTGTCCCTACGAACCAAGACAATGTAAGAGAAGAGCAGTTTTCCACTCTGCACCAAGATTCGCACCACAGACTTTAGCGTATCTCTCAAAAACCTTTTTCCACTTCTTCCACTTGATACCGGGCTCACCTGGTTCCGATAAAAAGAAGGGAGGAGCAGTCACATTCTGCATGGTTGCAATAAATAAATTGAAAAACCTGCGACAAGCACTTGTTAGATTAAAAAAACACCTATTACACTGTATTTCCCAATGTGAATGCAAATTTCTTACCTACTAATAAAACACAATGTAATGAAAACCCTAGAATGCTCCTTCAACCCTTCCTCGGATTACCTGAATGAGTATACCAGAGTAAAATAAAAACAAATAAACAGATACACCAACTGAACAGTAGATGGCAGTGTCACATAAAAGAAGACTCCAAACTCAAGTTCTGCAATGTTATCTACAATTCCCCTATCAGAGTGACAGAGTGAATGTGGTTCTCATTTTTTAACATGCGCTAAAGGAAGACACTAAAAGCTCGTTAAAAGCTTCACTGTTCTCTTTCTGAAGTGTTGACCAAATTTCCTGTGACGATAGGAGTAAATCTTACTCTAAACAGGAGCCAGAAACTTAAAAGTCAGTGAGTCACAGTAACTAAAGGGAAGCAAACAATTTATGCTCCTTGAAACCTCCCTCTATATTTTACCATAGTGTGCGTATCACTGATGCGGAACACACAGTTGAAATCTAGAATAAATTGAAATTATTATTTCCAAATGTGCATGTCATCAGTGAAGAAGGATAATGCACGCAAATGGTAATTCCAAAATAAATTGATGCGCTGTGTCTACCTTAGCGTGTGCGTATAACGGATGCGAAAACAAAATTTGAAACACACTGGAGCAGACTAGTAATGCTTCTTGTTAGCGTTGCTGGGCAACGCTTCCACTTCCTTCTCTAAATGCGTCACCAAGGGGCGTGTGCGTATCACGGAGGTGAAACGCACAAACTCTTCCGGTGCTGTGGCTGCCTGGCAACTCTGCTCTCCAGTGTCGCGGCTGCCTGGCAACACTCCCTGCCTTTCCTCGATCCTCGTACAAGAACAATGGAGAAGAGCGAGGCACGGGCCAACACCAACACGCTGCGAAGCCCACGTAGTCACTTGAAAACACCGCGTGAAGGTAGGCAGCGGTTTTAGCCTCAAATAACGCTCTTCCACCGAAAGTCTAGCGCATACAAGAAATTATGAAATAAAAATTAGAACTCACTTGCATGAATGTCATACAGCCTCAAGTGCTTTAACAGTTGACAGCTCCATTGATTTTTTAGAGGAGAAAAAACAATTACAAGAGGGGCGAGCCCGTGACGATCCAATAGCTAATCACCATATTATAAATATTCACGGCGAGAGCTCGCAGCCCCAAATCAGAATTCACAGTACCTCGTAAAATAATCCAAACAGAGCTTTGTGGATGTTGGGTCCTCCTTTGGTCCAGCTGCCGACTACGCCAATGTCGGAATCTCCTTTGCATATAAAAAAGACACTTGACTCAGGAAATTCATCAGGAACTTGTAGGTTTATTCCAAGGTAAAACAGGACCCATCCAATCCTCAGCCAGCTCAACATGTCACTGTTTCTCCCTCAACCGCCCCTGGTCTTAGAACCTTCTTCAAAACATTACATTCTCTAACCAAGGTAACAATTAGAACATTCCTAAGACATAATAATAAGCTGGAGAACCTAGATGACATAGGCAAAGCATCGCTATGACAACGAGAATACCACAGTTCTCATTAGATTTCTTGGGTTCGAAGAAATGGCAATTACAGGAGTCCAAGAAGTGAGATGGCTGCAGCATCCGTAAAGCCGCCAGGGGCGTAACACAGGCCCCGGCAGCCCCCGCGGTGCGGGGAGGCCCCCACGCTCCAGGGGCCCCCTCACTCTCAGCGGAGGGAGACGGCACGACTGCGAGGAAGCCTCTTCAGTCTTCGCAAATGGTGCTTCTGCGCGCACGGCCTCCCCAAGTCCCAATAAATTAAACTGTGCGCGCACACCACGGGACCGGCCTGGAAGCCTCCGAGGCTTCCCTCTCTTTCTGTCTCGCTCCTCAGTTAGTGAAAACCGAGACTTCAAGAAACGGGTATAACCCTCTCTTTTCTCCTTTCGTTTATTTGCCCCCTGTGAAATGGATCCAAAAAAAGAAAAACATTTTTGCTGAAAACGTTGTCTTTTTCTGATACAAGTGCAGCCTCGGGGTGGAGAGAAATAAAACATTCCAAATGTGAAAAATAACTAATTAAAGCAAGAGAGAGTGGTTGCAAGGTGGCCAGATTGATTTATTCACACCTAAACACATTAGCGCCACTTTACAGTGTTTCCCAGTGAAGCGCTACTTTTGTTTTCGCCTCTCTCTTTGAACAACATAGTTTTTCCTGTGTGGGAAAGTGCACCTTGCCTGGAGGTACTGAAATACCTGTATGATAGGTGAATTGGAAAACAAAATGTGTACTGCCATTGTGTGTTTACGAATTGGGGGGCATATCAGCAACGAGGCGATAGAAAATTATCGCCGCTTTTGCTGGTGTTTTCGGCTGAAAAGCGGATATAATTTTATCGCCTAATTAGCAAGGTCACGCTAACGCGTGAAACCTTGCTTTAGCGCACAAAATCTTAACGCCCAGCTTTGCATCTCTAATGAGATGCAAAGTGGGCGTTCCTGACCTGACATGACAGGAGAAATGTCGCTAAGCGACATTTCTTCCATCATCAAGCCCCACGCTATGAAGCATAGCGGCAGGAAAAGTAGCGATAACCCCTGTTATTGCTACTTTCCTTACGCCTGCTTCAGGACTGACTTAGCCATGATATCCTATGGAAGGAGGATATCATGGCTAAGTTTGTGAGTCCCGATCAACAAGCTAACGCCGCATTTCGTGAGATTATCGCTGGGTTTCCAGCGATAATCTCACGTTAGGCAGTTAGCGGTAGGATTTTTATCGCTTTTGAGATAAGCGTTGCTAATAGCATGCTATCTCAGCGATAAAAATCTACGCTAGCCGGCGATAATTATCCTAGCACTAAGTGCGCTTAGCGATAATTATCGCCGGTTGTTGCTGAAATGCCCCGTGGTCTTTTTAAACCATACTGCCTATGTTTTGAAAGGATATAAGCAATGGGCACTGAAACGGGTCCCTTCCGGGCCCTGCAGTCATGGCCTTACCTTTTCATGCAAAAGCACTCACTAATTTCAGAATAATGAGTGTAAAAGGAAAAAGGTAACCATGTTGTTCGTGCTTACATTTAACATGCTTTACTTAATCTTGCATTCCCTATGAGTATTTGCTTTTTCTAGGATGTTGTTAATTTTTTTTAGGCAGCATATTGCTCTTGTCTAGTGTGTAATTAGAATTGAGTCACATCCAGGTGTTTATAGCGGGTCAGTGCAGTGCAAGTTTCTCTAAGTGGGGCAGTATGGTGTTCAGTGGGGGAGAGGATGTGGCGCTATGGTCAGAGCTGCTGAAGTGGAACTGGTGAACCAGGTTCAGCCTTAATGACCAGGCCCCCAGACCACTCTCCTGAGGGAGCACATACCTGTGCTACACCTTAGAAGGCGCCGCAAGATCTTAAAGGCCCTGGTGTCTTAGCACCAGCAGGTGAACCCTAGCGGTGGCAAGTGTGGATTAACCTTGAAGGCCTGTCCACCACTATCCATGAAGTTCACCTCCGGTCTTGGTGACAGACCTATGAAGTAGCACAACATAGAGTGGCAGTGACTCTGTCACTGAGGTCACAGGACCCTTGAGCAGGGTGGCTCTAAGTCAGTGCGACCGCACCGGGCGCTAACTTCAGGTGGGGGCATCGTGTTTGTAAGTATAATATGGTTTTAAAAGTACTTGCTGCCTCCTTCCTGACCTCCAACATTGTTGGGCAACTATAAAAATGTTTTGATAACTCCAGTGATTAATGTTCTTAGTAGAGAGAGATGGTGTTTTGTCTAGTGGAAGGTTTGACTCATGAAAACTAATGGCAGAGGTGTAATGTGCATGCTGCTAAGAACATGTGCCATGCAGATCACAAAGTGCACATAATGTGAATAGGTCGGTGGGTTACTGCTTTTGTCAGAGAGACCCTATTGTTACTTGCAGTTAATAAGTTAAAATCCTAACATAGAACAGTGAGCTATTAACTGTCATGTAAGAGCTGCATGCAAACTCCAAGGTATAAATTAGAGCATTATGTTTTTTCCCCAGTCCTCGATTATCCTAATGTTGCAAAAAAAGGGTTCATTTGGGTAGAAATCAATTCTGATTTTTAAAGAGAACCCCCAACCACGGTGTCATGTTTTTAATTCTGAGTTTGTGTTTCTGCAGACCAATCACTATTAAACTATGCTGCGACTAGTATGGTTGTCATGTGACTCCTACACCTTGTAGTCCTTTGTCTTATGTAACATTTCCTACACAGTGATTTACACAAATATGAATGATTGTCTCTGTGTAATATGTGTGATGTAAAGTGCTCTAACACCCTGCACTGGTATTAGTGGTGCTGTAAATTTTCTGTTACTTTATTATTTTGAAATTTTTGCACATGCTAACAGTCTCTGCAAAGATTTTACCAATTTAGTACTAGTGGAACATACAACTGCAGCAATGAGAAAGTGGACCAGTCAACCTTTGCAAAGGGCCCTCCACTTCACAGCAGTACAAGTCACATTTTTTAGTAACTTTTGATGTGATTGAGCTATAAACAATTTATTAGTTAAAATCGACAGATGATGTATTATGTGGAAAACATTTGCAAACTAGGATATTTTGCCATTCATGTTTGAACTGCTCTTGTGGAAAAAGGGAGACGTGCTGATGACAGAAACTCCATGGCTGGGAGACAAATGGCGATTCCACTTTTAAGGATATTTGGGACATTCTGTGATTGGAAACGTATCCCACTTTGTGAATGTATTTTAATGTCAATAACACATATTTAACCTTAAATAAACATGTGTATCTATTCGTTAAATTAAATAATGTAATAAGCTGTAACCGGTTAGTGAAATTGGAAACGAATACTAAAAATTGGGATATTTTGCTCTTTCTGCCACACCTCTCACTCCGCCCACTGACCCAATCCATTGGTTATTCCCGCCCTCTGATTCTCCTCCCACAGTTCCTCTACTTTTTTTCCCCCACTTCGACCACTGCCTGGCACTAACATGCATTAGAGACAACTGTGGGCTTTTACCACTGAGTCATTTAGAGAATGACACCTCCGGTCCATACAGGGGGGCTAAATACAGCACGTTTCTGGGTTCTCCGCACAACGTGTTTGCTATTTGACGCCAGACTTCTGAAGCTTGTGTTTAGGAAATTAAACATCCTCTTGTGCTTGTATAAAACATAGCTGGCAAGTGGCATTGGCACCATGTCATGTCCATTTGTAGCTTTTATCCAACAACACTTTGCATGCTGGAATGTTTAACCCCTTACTTAGATGGTCACAGCACAACTCCCAGAATGCAAGGCGTTGTTGTCTTAAAATCCAGGCCTGGCTGGCGGTGTCACACGTGACGATGGAGCCATTTGGAGGCAATGGTGAATCTGTAATTTAGCAGGCCTGTCTATACTCTTAGTAAATTGTAAATACCGCCAGTGTTGACACACTGAGGTCTGAGGCCTCTGTTTGTTATGAAGTAAGGCCCAGTCTGGTGGCTCATGTCAGTCCTTGTGAGGGAAGCTGCTGGACTTGTTTTTACCATGCACTTTGAAAGTATTTTCACATTGATGCAAGAAGAAAGTTGTATTGTTTTACAAAACATGCTTGATTTTTGTATATTGCTGGACTGGTGATTGCTTTATTTTGCAGTTTGAGAGAATTTGCACTTTTTCTTTTGCTTTACCAACCACAGTTTGTATAGATTGTCATTAGGTACTTGCTGATATGGTTTTTTTTTCTACATGCAGTGTTATTTATGGTGTTGCTTGCACTTGTCTGTAATATGTGTACCTTAAATATTGTATTCAGCATTGTTTACACTACAGAAATGATAAATTAAAACAGACAAACATCTGCATCAATGTTCTGAAGCATCCAAACAGTTTTCTTTTTCAGCCTTGTTTGCCTGTCTGTTTTGCAATGCTTACTAGTAAAGACATTATGATTGAAATTGCTTCCTCAGTTCACGTTATTATAATGCACAACCCTTGACAGTCGCTAGTGTGTGGCATGCAGATAATTCACCAGTCTATTTCTCTTGACTTTCGCAGGATACTGAGTTGTAGCTTGTGTACTTCTCATGTATATTGTCAGTCGAGTTTTTATGGAATTGCAGGTTTGGGTTGATCTTTCAAAGTTTCAAGGTATTGTCAATTCTATTTCAGACCCTTCATAGTTGTTCTTTGTTCTTCAGTCATAGGCAGTTCCTGGGACAATAGGATCGCTCCTTGGCATTGTTCTGCTTTTGACAGTATTGTTAGAAATGGCATAGCTTGTATGTTAAGAGTGTTTCCCACTTTCTCATTAGAACTTTGAGAGACAATATAGAGGCATTTCATTTAAATGTTGGAGGTTTCAAATCAAAATATACTAGATTTCTCGGTGGTAGGGCAAAGTGGTAGATGGTGGGCCGTGCCGCCGGGGGAGGGGGGGCCCCCTCCATGTGCTTTGCAGGGGGGCCCCCTCAAGTTTCGTTACGCCACTGAAGGCCGCTGCTGTACTGATTGATGCTGGGTTTGAAGAATAAAGCAGTCTTAACTTTTACACAGTGGGGATCGTTCTTTGCAAAAATGGTGACAAGAGGAAAATTAGTGCTATTTGAAGCAGAAAGATTTTTAACCCCAGGACAAGGATTCTGGCTTTGGGATGCGCTACAAATAAGTGACTTCTAATTAGTTATTGCTGCATGGTGACTGATTGACGTGCCACTCTGAGACGTTAAGTTCAGAGACTGTAAGTATTTTTGGTTCCCTGGTACTTTGAAACTGCTTGATGGTTCATTAACGGCTCCACTGGCCATTCGAAGTGTGGCGCTGCGGTTCAACAAAGTCCAGGATGCAGCTCAGTGACATCAGAGCGGTACACGCCAAGTTGTCCAGCGTGCGGCAGCGTTAGGCATGTGCCTCCATCTCTTGGGTGTATTTTTTCGAACAGGCAGCTTATGTTAACTTTTCCTGTAGTGCGTGGGTGCCAATAACTGAGGCATTTGCCGTGCTTTGGATGGGGATGCTGATGCATCGGAAGTGGTGTGAAGAGTATTAGGTGCTGGCAATTTGGGAAACTGGGTCAACTACATGACACGTCTATGGCCACATGTATTTGTTGGCAGCAATAGTAACATGGACAGTGTGGTGTCGGGCCTCCCCAACTTTATTTAAGAACAACAATAAACATTAGTTCAACCTGTGGGGACAATCAAACAGTCAACTAGACACCACATCAGCCTTACGAGTCAGGTGGCAGGAAGACGTCAGACATGGACTGGTGACTGCCTGCAGAAGGACCATCTCAGCGGGCACTCATAGTTTAACCTGAGGGGTTCAGGACACAACCGCTGACTTGTAGCTGTCCGCTGCATACTGTCAGCTCACTGATGACGATGTGTCTTACAGTCTTGCGTGGCTCTGCTCTGCTGACGTCGAGGATGGTCTGTGGTGAGTTCTAACAGTTCATACAATGGGATGCATCATGAGCATGAATGGAGTCCATGGTGAGAGTTCATGGAGGTGTTGCCTGATCGACTGTCCCTGTGGAACAGCTTGGCTGTAACCGATAACCTGTCGGTGGGGCAATGCCTCTTCTCACTCTCTCGCATGGGAAGGCCGGTTGTCGGGGTTGCTACGGGACTGCAGGAGGGCTGCGCTGGGGCCGCTTGTGTGCCGACTGGCAGCAGTTGCAGGACCACCGAGGAGCCGTTACTTAGTCGCACGCACAACCCTCAAGGGTGGATGAGTCTTGGCAAAGACATGCTCCTGCTGCCAGGGTTCAGGTGTAGGCCAGGTTCGCAGGTAGCCTCTGGTTTCTTTTGTCGACAGGTGTGGCAACGGTGTAGGACTCCAGTCCATCGGTACTCCGGGGATGGTGTTGTTTGATGCATGTGATGAGGGCTGGCATGATGGCAGTTGCCAGCCTTATGGTGAGTCGGAATAACAGGTGGTGGTGACTTGCTGGGAGAGTTGGATGTCAGGAGGGACTTAGCAGCCATGTGTCTCCGCCTTGCTGAGGTTGATCTTTGGTGGAGGCACGCCACGTGGAGTGTGAGACTCCTCTCTTGCCTGTTTTGTGGCCACTGCCGACTCCATCTTGAGGCGGTGTGAGGAAGGACACTCGGTGCTGATCTTCACCCATGGCTTCTGCGGTCAGGGCCAGGGATACCGTTTGACTTAGACAGCAGAGGTGGCACCATCGTGGCTCCTGCTTCTTCCTTCGTTCCGGTGTGCTTGTCGGGACTGGTCACTTTGTGTGATGTGCTCCTTGCTTGCTGTGCCACGTGACGTCACCGTCTTGAGGCAGTTCAAGGGAGGACATTCTGTATTGTCTTAAGGCCCACTGTGTGGCTTCGCTGGTGCAGTAGCGATGTGGTTGCTCTCTGTGCTGCGTTTAGCAGTGCTTCTTTATGGAGATGTCTATATCTCCTGGGCACCTGCCCGTGCTGTCAGATTCATTGGTGCGACCTTCTGCGCATCTCTGACTTAGTGCGCTCCCTCTTCTTCTTGGGCAATTTGTGGGCCTGTGGTGTAGCTTGCGGTTGTGTTTGTTTACCAGTAGGAGCGAGTGATACGATGTCCTCTCTGGCTGTGGAGTTGAGCAGCTACTTGTGGTGCGCGCTCTGCACCAGTTTTTCTTGTGCTATTGGTGTGGATGAGTCCCTTGTGACATTGCTGTTTGTTCGGTTTGCTGCTTTGGGGCCTTGCAGACTGACTGGCACAACTTGTCAGTGTTCAGGGGTTTCTGATTTTCGCTGGTGGCGAGTGAAACAATGCCCTGCTGGGATGTACAGTTTCTCCTGTCTTAGTCCTGGCTGCTGTGGTGATTTACAGCCACTGAGGGAGTGTGGTGTAATCAGCGTCAGTCCTGGCTGTGTCTCTCACAGCCTTCCTCTCCATTTCCTGCGGAAACCTTTCATGCGACCACTCTCCCTTTTATGAGTCCATGTGGGGAAGGAGATTGTGACAACAGTTCGAGTTTGCTCCTCTGCTTGCAGTGGCAGTAGACGACTGCTAGAGGGGTGTGCAGCGCACATTATCCTTTGTGGTTCGCTATCTATCAGGGCTTCTTTGTTGTGTGCACCATTCCTCTCCTCTTCAGGAAGTAGTCAGCCCACTTGGCCAGTATGCTTGTTGTGGCTGCTCGGGAGTGCAGGGCACTGGAGCTGATGATGTGGGGTTTGTACCATGCAATAGCAGGCTTGGCATGGCATGAGTCTTTGTTTTGTTGTCGCTCTTCTGGGCTGGGGCAGCTTTAGGCATCTTGGCACTCCAGCTGTCACATCTCGCAGGCCAACAGCAGCTCCACCGATGCAGCGGTGTTGGAGATACAGGTGCAGTGTGTCTTGTGCCCATCTGGCTTGTTCTTGCTTTCTCGTTCTCCACGCTGACGTGGAAGCAGAGTTGAGGCAGGAAGGTGCTGCTCACTCAGTGGTGGGGAACGTGGCTGTCACACATGCTCGTCTGTGCTTTAGAACTACAGGGACCGGCCCTTTATGGGCTTCCTTTGTTTGTGTGCAGTACCAGTGGTGGCCACTAGATGGCAGTGCAGCGTTTCAGTGTACAGGCCCGGCAGTCTTTCCAGGAACAGCAGGCCTCTACTGATAGAGATGCCGGTGCCGGGCTGTGTGCTACTTTGGCGCGGTGACCCGACCCAGTGGCTAGGTGGCACTGCAGCTACAATGACTTTGCTGGTGCCCCAGGAGTTCAGGCAGCCACAGTGCGGGAAGGTGCTGAGGATGCAGATGGAGGGACACACTGCACCAGTGAGGTAAGATGGCTCCTGTTGTGTATGTTTTTTATTTGTTTTTTAACTGCTACTGTAGAATCACTAGATTGCTTGTGCCTTCAGAAAATTGTGGGCCCCGTCAGGGCCACTTCATTACAGAGTCACTCGCAGGGTGCGGTATACTGGGCCCCAGCTAGGTGGTGCCTGAGACGTTTCTGATCAAGGGCATCTGCAGTCTTTCCTCTGACTGTGGGCAGCCACAACGATCCCCCCGAACTTGTGGGACGCTGCCATGCATGCACCTGGCGCACTGAGCAGATCAGGACCACAAAGCGCCATTCGTGTCCCTAGCGAGGCTGGTCAGTGTGCACGCAGGCTAAATATTGCCTATGAGGTTTTCTGTGTCCGCATTGTCTGTTTTATTTTCATTTTTTTTTCTGTGCAGGTTTGGCACTTACCCTGGAAAGGCCGTAAACTTAGCCTCATTTGTCCTCCACAGCTGCCTCCATAGGCAGCTCACTGAGTTCCTTCTCTATCGGCCGGACAGCGTGCTGGCTCAAGGCAGGTGTGGGCGGCAGATGTAGGCAACAACCTTTCATTTCAGGCCGTCGCCTCGGTCTTCCCATGCAACTGTGGTGTCGTAGGTTCCTCTACAGCACAGCTTTCCAAACTTTTGATGTCAGTGACACACTTTCTAGCCATGCATCATTTTGCGACACAGTAAAGCAGTGTAGCGAGCGAGCGTAGCGAGTGAGCCCGAACCGCCTAAGAGAAAAATTTGAAGAAAAAGTGGGCAAATTATGCATTTTCAAGCAAATTTTAGAAAGCAGGAAGGTTAATAAAGCAATTGTGAATCTGTTCTAACAAAGACAGTGACTGGCAAAACTGGGTGTTAATCAGTTTTTCACGTATTTCCTTTCACCTCTTGTTATCTTTTCTCTCCTGATTTATTTCTTGCTTTCTTCATTTCATTTCCAGGGTGAGAGAGTTTTTGATTGGAGTTTGAGAATGTCCACAAATGTACAACCTTTGGGCATTCCCAAATTTAAAAGGCTAACCATGGCTTGAGTTTTAGGCTGGAAATGCATGTTTATGGTACCTTTGTGATTTGACCCCCCCCAAACAATAATTCTGTCAAATGCATCTTCTTTCAAGTGTTTCTAGTAGTAACTGGAATGGGAGTTAAGGGTGGCTTTGTACAGGCGGATTAGGACACAAGGGCAAGGTGAAGGTAGGACCGTACCTCATTGCTCAACACTGCAGCCACACAGAGACGTGGGGGGGATGATCAAAACCCCGGGGTTAGAGCTCTGTTTAGAGCATTTATGGTGCAATTGCGCCGCCAAGAAGAAGGATGAGCCACATGCTCAGCTGATACACGAACTGGTAATTAAACTATGGCTGCACCTCTTTCTGATAGCCTTCGCTCACAGTGCACACCTCGGGAGAAAGTGTCTCTCATACTCGTTGAAATATCACTCATCATAACCCTGAAATTATGAAATCTTCATACATGGCAATCTGAAACCTCAGCAGCTATGCTCATCGTGTGACACACCCACAAATGTCAGGCGACACAGTACTGTGTCCCGACACAGAGTTTGGAAAGCTCTGCTCTACAGGATGGCAGTCTTCCTCGTGCACAGTATACTGGGTGCTTGTCCCGTAGTCGGAAGTAGGGTAGTTCCGCGGGCTCTTGAACATGCCAGGTTGTCAAACGCAGAAGGTTGGGGGCATTTGTGCACCACAGCGGCCTGCGTGTGATGCTTACAATGCGCTTGGGACATTCAGAGCAGGTATGCGCTCTGTCCGATCGCTAACGGAGTGTCTCGTCATACCAGATCTCCTCACTGTGGCTCACAGCAAGTTGGGGAGGCGCTGCACTTGTACCGCAACTGTCTGGCTAGGTCGTACGGGTACTCCTCTGTCGTGGTACTGACCACTAGACTAGGTGCAGCAAAATAACCCTACCTCTTTGTGCTACTTGATTTTAAAGTTCAAGAATCTTCTACTGTGCACTGTGAAACACGTTTGTGTTCACCTCTTTCATCTTGACAACTGGAGTGTTGCAATTATGTGCTGTTTGCGTTAAAGTTCTACGCAGCTTTTTAACTGTCAGCATTTCAGCTCCCCAACCTTTCAACTGTTGTTCAGTTTATTATTGACCTCATTGTTTAAGCATAAATCTTATTTGGTATGGGTTAGTGAGCACAAGCTCACAGGCCACTGGTAAATATGTGGGCTCTGAACTCCACATGCGTTTTTGCCAGACAAAGGGTACCCATCTATGCGATAGAAAGAGTACTTTGTAATTACTTTCACACATATAAGAATGAGGAGTTTATGGTAGAAAATAAAAAGAAAGTTCTTTTACATTGTTAAGGCCGGGTGGAATAAAAATCTACAATCAGAGAGAGAAAAAAGTCAGGCAGGAATGAGTTTGGGATGTTTTAACACATGCGCTAGAAGTTAGATGCTAATTTTTCACCTATTTCTGTCTTGCTGTGTACAGGCATACATTTTTTCAGCTCAATCAAGCAAGGACAAAATGAGAATGCGGATGAGTGCGCTTAAACATTTAGCTATAACATGCAGATTTGTGGTTTTGGAAGAAGAACTAATTTGTGACTAAACTATAATGCATGCTAGTATCCCTAACATACAGGACAGGTTATGGGAAGCTCCTTTGAAAGACGTCATAACTTTGGTGAAGACGGTGGAATTAACTGCAGATGTGCAAAAGCTGTGGTTGAGGTGTATCAGGTTGACAGTTGTTAGACCTGGCACCATTGGTGTGGGTCTCCCTTCCATTTTTCGCTGTTGTCTCCTCTGGTTTTGCTGGTAATAGATGCTCTGGGCGCTGTGCCACTGCCATTCAGTGCCACAGCGCGAATGCTCCCTGTGTAAAGATGACATGTGAATTGGTATATCCATGATTGGCTTATTTGGTTTGCCTGTTAGTCCCTAGTAGTGTGGCCTGTGTGTGCCCAGGGCTGGTAAACCAAATGCTGCTGGTGGACCTGCAGCGCTGGTTTGCGCCACCCACAGAAGCAGCTTGTAAAGTGTGTCTCAGACCTGCCACTGCAGTGTCTGTGTGCAGTCTAGAACTGCCATCTTGGCTGTGAAGTACACCCACTTCCCAGCCCCTGAACCTTCCCTTGGCATCATGTAAGCCACCCCTATGGTAGGGTGCATTGTATGTGTAAGGTAGGACATGCTCAGATGTGTGTAGCATGTCCTGGTAGTGAATTACACCCAATTTCGTTTTTCACTAATGTAAGGCTACCTGTTCTCTATAGGCCAGAATGGGAGGTTTGGCTATTACATTCTATAGTCCTAACTGACCCACAGAACATGGTAGAAAAACGAATTTAGTATGCCTGAGCTCAGAATATTAAAAAACACCTTTTAGTGAAGTTTATTTTTATATTCTGTGTTTGAAAATACCACTTTTAGAAAGTAGGTATTTTCTTGCCTAAGCCTTCCAGTGTGCTCTGCTGTTATGTGTATTGGCTGTCTGGTTTTGGAGGGACAGGGCAGGCTGAGTCAGACCTGGGTTGAATAGAGAGATCCGCATTGGAGTATGGGGAGGGGTAGCTAGTGAACCTGAATAGGGCTGTGCCTGGCAAGGTGAATGCTGGCTCTACCTCCCACTCTGCGTCTGATGGCAGACCCCCTCTTTATGAATGGAAGGATGCAGCCTGGTAAACAAAGTGCTCCAGGGCTGGGCAGAACCGGTTCTGGAAGAGTTCAGTGACTTGTAGCTTCTGAGAACAAAGTCTTTTGGGGTATAAATATCTGTGCTGAAACCTCTACAATTTGTATTGCTCCTGGACAACAAGAAGAACCTCTGTCCGTGTAACTGAAGGAAACTGCAGGAGGTGACTGTCCTTGTGCTTGTGTGCTGTTTCTGGGACTGGCCGCAGTGGTTACTACTGGACTTGGAAGAAGAGGAAAAGGACTTTAAAGGAACTTTTATTTTTGCTACAGCAATCACCCAAGGGCTAGAAGAGAGCTAGCCTCCTGCTGGAGTCTCAGGCCCATCAGACTCCACCACCAGCCTCCTTTTTCATCCCAACGAGGATTTCTATCTGCAGGTGAGGCTCCTGTGAGTTCCAGGGCCCCTAGTTCTACTGTGGAGAAGAGAGTGGTGAAAATCATCGCTAACACCCGTTAGCGAGCTGCCGCAGCTAAAGAGCGTAAGGAAAATGATCGTGCTGCTGCCACCGAGTGCTCACTACCGGAGATCATCATATCACACGTTTGCGGGCTGCCAAACGCTCGCTAACCCGAAGATTATCGCAACACATGTTTCCGGGCCTCCAAGTGCTCGCTAACCAAAGATCATCGCATCGAGTTCATCGCTTTACGACATCGCAGCGCGGACGCCGAGCGTTCACCATTTTCATCGCATCGCATCAGGATCGTCGCTCCCTCGCGGGGCGCCATTTCTTTTCATTGCAACAAAATCGCACACGCAACAGGCTTGGCGCATCATCCTCCCTTTGCGGCAAGGATTTCAACACATCGCCGGCTTAGCATGGAGAAGTTTGTCGCTTTGTCCTGCACACAGATCAGCGCATCATCCTCCCTTGCGGCAAGGATTCAATGCATCGCTGGTCACGCGTGAGAAAAATCATCGCTACAACTCCTTAGCGACATTTTGGTTGCTTTGCTACAGAATCCAGGTATTTTATGAGTAAAAGGGTCGCAGAGACCACTGCCTCTTTGCACACTTTGAACTATTTTTGCAGGATTTTAAGAGTAACCCTAGTTTCCTAGTATTGTGGATTTTTACTGTTATTGGTCTTGTGTTAAGTCTATATATAAAGATACTTATTGTTTATAACTACTTGTGTGGTGTCCCTTTGTAGTGTTCTTCACTGTGTTACTGTGTATGGTCATAAATGCTTCACACACTCTGAGATGAGGCTAGCTGCTCGTGCTACGTTACCACAGGGATGAGCAGGGGTTATCAAAGGATGTAGAGCGCTTACTCTGACTTAGGAAGAAGGCTCCCTACTTGGACAGTGGCCAGCCATTGCCAACTAGAGACCCCCATTTCTAACAATAGTAAATTGGTTAATGTTGTTGAAGTACCGGGTTTTTAGAACCCAGCGGTGCAGGGGAACACACCCTAAGACTTCGGATTCTTCCTGTTTCAGACCCACAGAAACACAGAGTCTTCTAGGTGAATTCAAAGAACGGCTTTATTGGCTGCAGACCAATCACAGATATCCGAGAAGTACAACACGATGTATGTTCTCAGGAGACTGCTCCTGAACCAAAAACCAGTCTTTACTTATATACACAAAATTGCGCTTTGGGGCAACACCGCCCCTGTTTTACAAATGGTCATTCACATATTTTAATTTCAAAGGAACAGCAGAGCCATAATGACAATCCCACATTTCAGTTCATTAAGCATGCAGTTATTGCACCCAGCAAGGCTCAGAACCCTCATCAGATAACAGCAGGCCCCAATAAAACGGGCACGTCCTGCTCGTAAAACAAGCCATAAAGTAGGAAACAGGGTCAGGTGTGAAAACAGCTTAGTCAGGGATCGTGTGCGAACAGGGGCTTTATGATGGTTCGAGCCCTGATGCTAATCACGTTAGGCCACGAGAAAGGAACCGGCCGGACAGGATTGTCCTCGGGCAGCAGAGTCGGCTTGCACAGGTCAGAGAGAAGTCACAGAGGGTGTACGTGTCCTTTAAACCTAGGCATGGCCTTAGTGAGCAGCCTATGTGAGGGCAACCACAAAATGGCTACTACTGTAAAATGGAACCCATGGATACAATATGTAGTATCGTATACACAGTGAATTCATCAGTGAAACATGACGAAAACACTCTTACATACCGTGTTGCTCATGTGCGGTTCGCTGATACCAAACTTGGCATGGTGGGACCATGCCACCTACACGGTTCCGATTTTTACAGTACCACAGACCCTCCTTTTGCCCTTACATAGGCAAGAACTATACTAATCTGAGTCCAAGTCTACATTCATGAAGTCATGGAGATGTTGCTGTAGCATCATCCTATTGCTTAGCTCGTCCTTCGATACAGGTTTCCTTACACATGATGTAACACAGTGGCTACACATTACAGGGGCACACTGTATACATAAACAGAACAGGAAAAGAATGGCTAAGATCATTCCAATGACTACTAAAATCTTCCATCCCCAAGCTGATATCAGTCCCCAGAACCACCCCATCAGCGACCAATCTCCTTTATCTACGTGAATGGATTCGGAAATCTTATGCAGTTTGGAAATGGCCTGGTAGACTGTTGGAGTGTTATCCGGTATGAAAATACAACAGCTTGAATGGATGACCTTGCATACCCCACCACGGTCTGCAAGTATGACGTCTAGAACCATACGGTTCTGCAACGTCATCAGGCGATCCGCTTGAAGCTCAGTTGTCAAGTTACCAAGGGCACCGGCCGTTACATTAACAGTGGATTCAACTACACAGGTCAGTTGTCTCAGGTTCCGACTATTGACCATTGGTCCCCAAAACGGCAGGAAACCCAGGAAAAAGTCTCCCGCTTCCTGACCGGCAGTATCTTCCTTACTAACGACGCCTCTCACAACTCTTGTCTTGTGAAAATCAGAGGCGGCAGTAAATGTTGGCGGTAGCAAATTCGCAACATAGCATGTGCCCGAGAAATCAGGGGGCAACCATGTATATGCTCGATCATTGCAGACAAAGTATGTACCCTTGGCAGCCAAAAACGCAGGGGAAAACTGTGATGGAAAAGCGTATGTCTCAGTACAGTTACTTTTCCCTAGTTGAGCTCTTGGATTCTGACCATTACCTTGTAGACAGAACCGACCTATGTGGGGTACGACCCAAATCAGAGATGAACTTTTGCGCTGTTTTTCACCCAAACTGATGCTATACCCAGTTGCGTTCCAACCTACATAAGCTCGCAACTCATCCTTGGGAATAGATGTATATGCATCGATATCTCTACTCATATCTGCAACTCCTTTCATCAAGGCTTTATTATTCGAGTTAGGTCTAATGGAGCGCGGTGGTCGCTGGGAGTAGGTTTCAAGCGCAAAAAGAAACATGGTCTGGAATGCCCATGATGAACCATTATAGCTGAATGGCAGTACTATGGGATGCCATTATTAATGGTGTGCGGCATCAAACCACACACCCAGCAGTTTGTTGTGTTCATAACTAGTTGGTGCTGGTGCAGGAGCTGAATGAACGAATTGTTTACAAATTCAGCACGTCTAGCTTGTTCGTGTTCTGGCAGAGGGTGGAAAGAGTGTTGGGAAACAGTAGGAAGAGGTGTGGGCTGTACAGTGGGTGCAAATGACACTTGGAAAGACAATAATACGCAACCTACAGAAAACATAATTATGCTAAAGAGTACAAACAGACATAATACTACAAAGCATCTGCTATTCATTATTTTACATATTCTGCTCTTGAAATTAGTTTCCTCGGTGGGCTTCTTCATCCTGAAAAACTCCATCCTCTAATCATGCTGCTCGCGGCGGATGAGTATCTTCTGCTAAGGAGTACACCTGTCAGTTCAGGGAACGCCCTAGACCAACCAGAACCGTTGACCTAACGTCTCCGGCTTGTACCCCAAAGTCTTGGCACCGCGACCCTGCAGCTGAACCCGGATGGTGGTTCGAAAAACAAAAAGTTCCTCAGATGAGAGAGCTGTACTTTTGAAAATATCAAAGAAAAATAATTTTTATTTGTCCATAGTTCTTGGCCTCAAATTATACCTATTTCTGCCAGGCACTGTCTGGTCTTGAAACAAGAGTTCAGGCTCTGTGGTATCCAATCGAATTGATGGCGATATAGCTTCCTGCAGAATGTCGTCACTTTCTCGTTCTGTATTTGTCCCCTTTACACGTGCATCGCTAAAAGGCACAAAACGAGGCACAGTCTCAGCCTCGGAGTCAGCGATCCCCTCCTGGGCCCACCGGTCATATGGTAGGGGTAAAGGGATCCTCTTACAGTGTATGCCGTGAATCCAATTCTTTTTCCCTTTCACTCGAACTGCTGATCTTGTCGACAGCAGTACTAGGTAGGGGCCGATCCAACGGGGCTCATCATTCTTTGCACGTTGAAAATTTTAACTAGGACCCACGTTCCAGGATTAATAGGGTGTCCTGGAGCTTCAGAGGCCTGGGGCAGAGTATCGTGAACCTGTTGGTGTAAGACACGCAATTTAGCCGTCAATTCATACAAGTAATCAAGCAGTACTGGATATTCGATTTCACTGAACTTTGTCGGCCTTGGCACTCCCCACACATTGGCCGGACGGCCAAACACTATTTCATATGGACTAAGTCCCACTCGCGAATGTACAGTCATTCTTGTTGACAGGAGTGCTAAGGGCAGAGCGTCAGGCCATTTAAGACCGGAGCTCGCCTGAATTTTGGCCAACTTAAGCTTTAAGGTGCCATTGTAGCACTCTACTAATCCAGCTGATTGGGGTGATTTGCAGCGTGAAACTTTTGCTTAATGCCTAGTCCCTCACACACATTCTTCATCACTCGGCCTAAAAATTCACTCCCGTTATCACTCCATACAATCCTTGGCATTCCGAACCTAGGAAAAAATTCTTTAACTAGGGCTTTAGCTGTGGATAAGGCAGCATTGTCTTTTAGGGGATATGCTTCTATCCATTTTGAAAAGGCACAAACAACAACCAGTACATATTTCAAATTGTTGCATCTTTCCATGTGGATGAAGTCTAGTTGTAGAACTTCAAAAGGATATGATGGAGGCGCAAAATGACCAGGTGGAGTTGGGGTTCCCCTACCAGGATTGTATTTCAGACATACCATGCAATTTTTAACTACATTCTCTGCACATTTAAAGATTCCAGCATTCTGCCATACTGGAGCCAACAATTTACAAATCCCTTTCACACTGATATGTGCCATTCCATGCGCCATCGTAACCACTGGAAGCACATACGCATCAGGTAACAACCAACGCCGGTGTTCTGACAAATCAATCCAACAACCGTTTTCATCTAATTTTCCCTTACTCTCTTTCCACATACTTAATTCTTTCTCTGTGGCTTCAGCTTGAAGAGACTTCACACTCTCTATCGTGTCTTCACACATTCCAACATCACCAACCCATCTTGCGGGGCCTGCAACATACATTCGGGTTGTCACATCTTTTGCTGTTTCTTTCGCAGTCTCGTCAGCAAATGCATTACCACGCCCAACATCATCGGTAACCTTCTTGTGTGCGCTGCATTTCACAATCGCAACTTGTAATGGCAAGGTCAGTGACTCAAGGAGATCATTCACTAACTCACCATTCTGAATCTTGGCTCCATGCGAAGTCAGGAACCCACGTTCTTTCCACAAACGCCCAAAACTATGGGCCACACCAAAAGCGTACTGACTGTCAGTATATATGTTCACTTTCATTCCTGTCGACAACACGCATGCTCTTGTGAGTGCAATTAATTCTGCTGCTTGAGACGAATTATGTGGTATGCGTGCAGTTTCAACAATCGTGTGCAGAGTCGTGACAGCATACGCAGCAGTCGTATCATCATTCGGAAGCTTGAAGCACGAACCATCCACCCACAAGGTACCATCACATTCAACCAGGGGAGTATCTTTAAGATCCACTCTCCCTTTTGTTTCTTCTTCTGTTCTGAACAGACAATCATGCTGTTCAACCTCATCTGTGTCTGCTGCGATTGGCAATAATGTGGCTGGATTCAACGTATTGCACCTCTTTATGTGCACATGACTCGCTAGCAGCGTCAACTCGTAACTTGACAATCGAGCATTAGTTAAATGCTGTGTCTTGGTCCTATTTAACAATGTGTCCACTGCATGAGGAACCATTACAATCAATGTGTTAGTCATCACTAGTCCAGCAGACTGTCGAATAGACGCAGCTGCTGCCGCTGTAGCTTTATTTATTTTATTTATTTTTAAGCAATTTATTGAGCGCGCAACTACCCGGGGGTGTCTCGGCGTTATAGGACAACTTAAACGAAACAGTCAGGAGAGACGGAGAGTATTATTGGAATAGCCATGTTTTTACGTTCTTCCGAAAAGATAATAATGTAGGGGAACTTTTGATATGTAGCGGAAGTTTGTTCCAGAGTTTGGACGTTGCCACTACAAATCTCCTGTCGCCCCAGGTGGCTTTCTTGGTTCTAGGAACCATTAGCAGCTGATTAGAGCTAGAACGTAGGTTTCTGCTGGGTCTGTACAGGCAAAAGCTTTTCTTAAGGAATTCGGGGCCTGAGCCGTGGATTGATTTATAGGCTATACATAATGCCTTAAATTTAGTCCTGCTTTTGATGGGTAGCCAGTGAAGCTGTCGTATGACTCCTGAGATAGGTTTGAATTTGGGAGTGCCTGAGAGAATCCTAGCTGTGGCATTCTGTACCATTTGTAGTTTTTGCAGGACTTTTTCTTGTGCATTAATAAGTAGTCCATTACAATAGTCTATTTTAGACATGACAAGGGTACTACCAAGAGTTTTTCCTGCGCTAGGAGGAAGAAAGGGTAGAAGCTTCTTTATCATTCTGATGGTGTAGAATGAGGACGAGGTGATATAATTAGCGTGTGGCATGAATGATAACTTATCATCAAATAAAACTCCAAGGTTTTTGACCTTAGTGACTGGAACCGGGGGGGAGCCTAGTTCCTCTGGCCACCAGGAGGTCGACCAGCTGGGGTATGGCTTTCCAAAAATCATCACCTCCGTTTTGTCGGAGTTTAGCTTCAGACAGTTTTTTGACATCCAAGTGCAAATGGTGGACATTCCTTTTTTTAAATTGTTTGCGATTGAATTTCCATTTTCGAATATTTCTATAACAATCTGGGTGTCGTCAGCATAAGATGAAAGTCGCAGGTCGCGAGCTTTTATGATTTTAGCAAGGTCTGCAACATAAAGATTAAACAACGTAGGGCTTAGTGAAGAGCCCTGGGGGACACCGCATGGTTGGGAAAAGGGAGGAGAGAGAAAACTGCCCAATTTTACTTGTTGTGATCGATTGGCTAGAAAGGAAGCTAATAAGGCCTTGGCTCTGTCTTTGATCTCTATGGCTGAGATACGGTTAATTAGGATTGAGTGGTCCACCGTATCAAATGCTGCTGAAAGATCCAGCAGCACCAAGCCTGCAGCTCCACCCTTATCCATAGTTGTTCGTATTTCATCAGCTGTTTTAATGAGAGCTGTCTCTGTTCCATGTCCTTTCCTGAATCCGAATTGGGTTTCATCTAAGCAGTTGTTGTTTTCGATATATTCGGCCAACTGAGTGTTCATCACCTTTTCTATGATTTTTGCTGGAAAAGGGAGACCTGCTATGGGTCTGTAATTGCAACAGTCAGAAGGGTTAAGGTTGGGTTTTTTTTAGGAGAGGTCTGATTACTGTTTCTTTCCAGATGGAGGGGTATATTCCTGTTTCAAACATGGAGTTGCAAATTTTGGCCAATTCTGGGGCTATGATTTCTGGAATGATTTTTATTATATTGGGTGGGCAAGGGTCATTGGGAGATCCAGATTTGGATTTGGAGATAAGGTCAATTATGTGTTCGATTGTGATTTTTTTAAATTCTGAGAAGGAGGGAGAGACGTCCTGGTTGTTGTTTTGAGATGTTGAACTATTGTATGAAGAAGGGTCAATATTGGACATAGTGGATTGTGCAGAAAAACTGGAGTAAATGTTCATGACTTTGTTTTGAAAAAAGCTGGCAAGATTATCACAGAGGATTTGAGTTGGTGCTAATGACGGGAATGTGTCTAAACCTGATAATTTGGTAACAACTTTGTAAAGTTGTTTCGTGGAGTCTTGAGAGGATTCGATTTGATTAATGTAAAATTTACTTTTTTCCGTTATTAATAGTTTTTTGTAGTTGGAAAGTGCTTCCTTGTACTGAATTTTAGTTATATTGTCATAATTTCTGCGCCAATGGCGCTCCAGGTTTCGACATTTCTGTCTCTCTAGCCTTAATTTCTCTGAAAACCAGGGGGCAGATGGAGTTTTCCTGTTTTTGGAAGTGTTTTTTATTGGGACAAGTGTGTCAAAAGCTAGGCGAAGCCTTTGTGTGTAAAGCATGGCTGCGTGTTCAGGATTGTCTGGGAGGTCTTGATGCGTAGCTTTCAGATGTGTTTTAATATTTTCTGAGGAGATGCTGTTCCAGGCTTTAAAGTTGACGGGCGAGGGAATGGTGGTCTGATTATGTGGTTTATGTTCAGTGTTGATGTTAAAAAGAATAGCAAAATGGTCAGTCCATGTTAAAGGAAGGATATTTCCTAATGAAATGTGTTTATTGTTGGTGAAAAGTCCATCGAGAGTGTGGCCAGCTATGTGAGTCGGTTTGTTTATCAGTTGAGAGAGTTCAATGGAGTTGAATTCAGAAAGTAGAGCAGATGTATTTTCATCATTATTGGATTCTAGGTGAAAGTTAAAGTCACCTAGAATAGTGAAATTAGCTTCTCCTGCGGAAGGCTCTACAAGGGACGATAACGAAGAGAGGAAGTCTGTTCGAGATCCAGGAGGGCGATATAATAATATACCTTTGAATGTGAATGCTTTGGTGAGTGATATGGCAAAGGAGAAAGCTTCATAGCCATTGATGAAAATAGGATCTATTTTGATATTGTAAATATCACGATGTATAAGAGCTATACCTCCGCCTCTTTTGTTATTTCTGTCTAGTCTTTTAACAGAAAAATCGTTTGGAGTTACAACAGCAAAGTCAGGCCCTGATGATGGGTCGGCCCAGGTCTCAGTTAGAAATAAGAGATCCAGATTGTGGTTCTCAAGAAAAGCAAGTATTTCATATTTATGCTTAGGTAAAGAGCGGACATTAATGAGTGCGGCTGTGACAGTATGATTATTTGTTGGGATGGTAGAAGGAGCCATAGAGGTGGATAGTGGTATACTAGCGCTGGGTGTGCAATTTTTGCATGGCGTTAGCACTTGAGGTGGTATAGTGCTGTAGCAAGGACAAGTTTGTGAGTTCTTGGAGATGGTTCTGATGTTTAGCAGCTGTCTTCTGGTGTAGATTAGAGAAGTAGGTAGCTGAGCTGGCTTAGGTGGATCAGGGGGGGGGCCCTAGGCGCGGTCCAGGCGCGGACGGGCGCAGACGGGCTTGCCTTTGGCGCGCCGGCGGCGCGCCTGCTGCGCGCGTCCGCTGCGCGTTGCGCTTTGCATCTGGCTTTGAGTTATTTTTGCCAGCAGCTGATCGGATGGCTAACCGGAAGTGCCGGGCCCTTCCTGTTGCACGTGATCCCTCCACTCAATCCGAATTATCGGTGGTGGACCGGGGATTCTGTGCTGCTAAATGGGTGAGTGCACGGCGCAAATTATATTTAAAATATACAAATGAGTAGTGAGTTAAAAATGTCACAATGTACAGCGATTCACAATGCGATTACAGTGTAATTAGGGAGCCCTTTACCAGGCGCTCCTAACGGTCACCAACATATACAAAGGCAGGAACCCTTTACCAGGCGCTCCTAAGGACTACATACGATTCTCAGCCTCACCTTTCTGAGTTTAAGCGCGTCCGCTGCACGTTGCGCTATGCATCTGGCTTTGAGTTATTTTTGCCAGCAGCTGATTGGATGGCTAACCGGAAGTGCCGGCTCTTAAACAACTTGGCAATGCCCTCGCTACAGGGTCCAAAGTCGATGAAAAATACGCGCATGGGCGAGGTCTGTCTCCAAAAGGCTGTGTCAGTACTGATAATGCACAACCGGCCCTTTCATAAACATACAGGGTAAAAGGCTTACTATAGTCGGGGGTACCCAACACAGAAGCTGAACATAATGCCTCTCATAATTCCACAAAACTTTTCTGACACTCTTCAGACCATGGGACAGGATTTGGTATATCTTTATATGTTAATGCTAGCAATGGTTTTGCCAATAAAGAAAAACTCGGGATCCAGTGCCTACAATATGAAGTGATGCCCAGGAAAGCACGCACTTCTCTCTTTGTCTTTGGCACGCTTAATTGTGCAATGGCTTGGATTCTTTCTGGGGTCAGCTTCCTTCCCTCCTTCGAGAAGAGATGACCTAAATAGGTCACCTCTTGTCGACAATATTGCAGCTTAGAGAGAGACACTTTGTGATGGAAGGTAGACAAATGACGCAACAATGATGATGTAGCTCGTTTACGAATTTCCTCAGTATCTGCGGTGATTAGTAAATCGTCAACATACTGGATAAGGGTAGCACCTTTAGGTAAAACAAGGGCATCAAGCTGTGCTTTTAAAGCCTGACTGTATATTGATGGGCTTTCACAGTAGCCCTGTGGAGCACGTTTAAAACGGAAGCTTCGACCTCCTAAACAAAAGCCAAAAATATCTCTGCTCTCCTCTGCAATCGGAATACTAAAGAAAGCATTCTTTAAATCGATTACTGAGAACCAAGCAGCAGAAGCTGGGATCATGGTCAACAAGGCGGTTATATCAGGGACCACTGGAAACTGTGGCACAACAACCTTATTGACCTCTCTAAGAACGATCACAAATCTGTAAACAGGTGGCTGCGAAGGGTCAGTACATTTCAAAACAGGCAGAACCGGACTATTACAAACGTTGCCTCTTGTCTCTTCAATGACATCCTTCTCAATTAAATCATAGATAATTGTTAACAACGCTTTTTCACCTTCCTTAGAGATCTTGTACTGGGGAATGCGGGGCAATTTAACATTTTCTTTTAAAGTGACAACATAAGGCGGTATTTCCAAAAGGCCCACATCATTAGGGCCAGTGGCCCAAAGGGCATCAGGAAGAGACGGTAATTCAGCTGGTAGTTCAGTCTTTGACAAATACATGGGAGAAATCACTTCCTTATCCATCGTAAGTTGTACTCCTGAGGGAGAACAATATAATGTCGCATGTAATCTCTTCAGCAGGTCCAATCCTAACAAGTTTTCATTACATCCTGTCGTTAGGATAAGGGGTGCTTTCAGCTCACAAGGTCCAACAGAAAGGGCCATAGGACTTGAGATCGGGTTCCTAACCGGGGCACCAGAAAAACCTACGGAAACATTCACTTCGCCAGACAAAGGCGCGCCAGGGAGTTTGGAGTGCATAATAGAACTTTTTGCAGCCCCAGTGTCCAGCAGAAAGGGCTCTGTTATACCCGCTGTAGTCACCTTAACATACGGCCCGCTCTGGTCCACTGGCACTGGAACAACTCCCTCTCTCTGTCTACGGCTGTCCTAGTAATCATTCCCTTCCGTATCATCATCTTCTGTATAGTAGTCATTATTATAGTACTGCGCTGTCTTGCCGGTCGCATTGGCTTGCTGATCAAAACTATTCATCGTATTTTGAGGCGGAAGAGGACGCGCATTCTGGGGAACATTCCCACGCCCTCTACCTCTTGGGGCTTGCTGGCCACCTCTACCTCTTGCGCCATAAGCATTATTTGTGCGTTGCAACAATCTGAGACAATTATTTTTAAAGTGACCCTCCTCCTTGCAATACGAACATTGATTGGGACCGATAGGGACACGTGGTTGATAATACCCATACATTTGCTGATTATTCTGAAACTGTTGGGGTTGCTGATAGATACCCTGGGTTTGCCTATAATTATTCTGACCTGCACGTGGCGGATAAGCCTGTTGTAAAAGAACCTTCGTTTTCAACTCTTTCGTTTTCTTGTCTGTTCTATCCTTCTCATCTTTATCCCTATTTTCATGATACTGTGCAGTAGCCAGTATTTGTGCTGAAGAGGAAACGGCCCAAGAACTCTCCGAATCTTTTAATTTCTTACACAACTCTGGAAGCAAATTATGCACAAATTTATCAACAAATAACCGTTGGCCACCTTCTGTACTCATGTCCTGACCACTGTGGTCGATAAATGTTCTTCAAACCTAGTGAAGAAATCGGACACTGTTTCATCTTTCTTCTGTTTGCATGCGGATAATTTATCCCAATTTACACGTACTGCGGGCATTAAAGTTTTCATGTAATTCATTATTCTACCAGGGAGTTCTGCTACCAAGGGATCAGGCTTGGCACCACCAACCTGTCTATTGTCCGCATTAATGATATTAGCCCATGTGTCACCTAGCTCTGCAGCATGATCTGCATTGCCAATCAATCCCCACAAAGGCTGTGGAACAACATTCCCGAACAGCATATCTATGTCTGCCAGGTTCATGACACATGATTCTGCAGTCTGCGATAACTCCTTATAATATCCTGCAGGATTCTTACGGGGGTCAGGCAATGTCTGCTTAAGGGCTAAAACTTCAGATCGTTTCCAGGGAACATGTACCCAAACACGCTGAAAATGTGCCAGAACAGGTGGATTAGCATTCGCATCACCAGGTCTCCAAACTGGAGGAACCTCACGCATCGGATATTGTCGCGCTTTTGCTTGTTTCCCTTCAGGGAATTCCTGTCCAAACAACGATTGCTGACAATCCCCATTCCTGAAAGACAGCAGTGTCGCAACTGCCTTCCCAACATCAGAACCCACAATCGTACCTTTTCCAAATTCAAATCACACTTGACACAACTCTTGCAGACTGGAGTCTACATCATTATCTTCCAATTCCTCACATAGAATTTCACACATTTTCTCAAAAACGTACCGCTGTTGTGGCGCTTCCCACTGATGAAAAACATTAACAACAGATTCTACATCATATCTAGAAGGATAAACAATCCATCTACGTGCCATGCGGTCCAGTTCTTCTTTCTCTCTAGAACCAGGTATTTGACTACGTAATTGCTTACGCTGAGGACCAGGGGTCGTAGTAGACGACCCAAAGAGGGGTGATATAAGACTAGTGACTGCACTAGCTATTCGCTGTCGTGCAGAAGGAGAAGTCGAGGTAAGAACCAAGGGAAAAACAGAGGGAAGAAAAACGGGGCAGATACAGATACAGAGGTAGCAGCAGGTAGGGCACCAAGAGAGGCAGCTGATGTGTTAGGGAAAGTCGCAAGGGGCGCAGAAGTGGTAAGTTGCAAAATCGGCGGCCCTTGGGAAGGCTGTGCTACCAGGACAGGAGCCGGCTGAGGAGGAGCTGGCGGCTGCGGGAAAGCTTGCTGCGCATTAACTGGAGGCTGCACATTTACGGGCTGTGGAGGCGCTGTAGCATTTTGCGCATAAGGGGGTGGCGAACTTAGTAAATGGGACATTAGAGAATCTTTCTCTTTCTCTTTTGACTCATCTTGAAGGGGTGGCAAAACTGGGTAACATTTATCAATGACTAGTTTGCGTTGCCTATGCAACTGCTCATCCATTCGGTCCTCTTCATTATCCTTGAACTGCAAAGCTGCTTGCATGATCGACATACCTCTCTCTCTTTTATGTTTCTTTGCTAATTTAATTTATTTTTGTTTGCCTTCCTTTCGCCATAGGCGGAAGGAATCAAACATCGCCGGCCGGGCTTTCTTCTTGAACAATTTAACTTCTAAATTATCTAGGATCTCTGTGTCAAAACTACCATTTTGGGGCTATTTTAAAACACCATCCTTTCTGGTGTATCGGACCCATACTTCATTATACGTAATGGGGCCCACGCCATGTTTCACATAAAGCTCATAAGTTGGAGTTCCAATTGGAGGAACCGGACACGAATCCTCCAATCGGGAGTCCCTTTTACAACCAAAACAAAACAAATTTCCAAATATACTAGAACCAGGCATCTTTGCTCACTAGTCTAGTTTCAAACTTCAAAGGATTATCGAATACGATAGTCTCGTGAATACACGAGTCCTCTGGCTTTGGCACTTGCAAGACCCAAATCAAAGCAATCCCGAAGGATACCAAAATCCCGAAGGATACCAAACAAACTGGGAGACGCTCCACTTATACTTAACTGAGGTATCGATGACTTCACCAGAAGACTCTCTCAATTGTTTCGCTCTACCAAATCGTCAAGGGTCCAAAACAGGGCGATTAATCAGGGCAGCAGTCCTTCGTAGCCGTCGGGACGCCGAGAACCTCGCAGAAAAGACTTTCGGACCATGTCGACATGCAGGGGTCGATGAAGTGGCGGCCTTCCTCCAGAATTTCCACACGAAGCTCCCCACGAACCTCTGGCTTGGACCGGTACCACTGAAATCGCCCCGAGTTGGGCGCCAACTGAAGTACCGGGTTTTTAGAACCCAGCGGTGCAGGGGAACACACCCTAAGACTTCGGATTCTTCCTGTTTCAGACCCACAGAAACACAGAGTCTTCTAGGTGAATTCAAAGAACGGCTTTATTGGCTGCAGACCAATCACAGATATCCGAGAAGTACAACACGATGTATGTTCTCAGGAGACTGCTCCCGAACCAAAAACCAGTCTTTACTTATATACACAAAATTGCGCTTTGGGGCAACACCGCCCCTGTTTTACAAATGGTCATTCACATATTTTAGTTTCAAAGGAACAGCAGAGCCATAATGACAATCCCACATTTCAGTTCATTAAGCATGCAGTTATTGCACCCAGCAAGGCTCAGAACCCTCATCAGATAACAGCAGACCCCAATAAAACGGGCACGTCCTGCTCGTAAAACAAGCCATAAAGTAGGAAACAGGGTCAGGTGTGAAAACAGCTTAGTCAGGGATCGTGTGCGAACAGGGGCTTTATGATGGGTCGAGCCCTTATGCTCATCACGTTAGGCCACGAGAAAGGAACCGGCCGGACAGGATTGTCCTCGAGCAGCGGAGTCGGCTTGCACAGGTCAGAGAGAAGTCACAGAGGGTGTACGTGTCCTTTAAACCTAGGCATGGCCTTAGTGCGCAGCCTATGTGAGGGCAACCACAAAATGGCTACTACTGTAAAATGGAACCCATGGATACAATATGTAATATCGTATACACAGTGAATTCATCAGTGAAATATGACGAAAACACTCTTACATACCGTGTTGCTCATGTGCGGTTCGCTGATACCAAACTTGGCATGGTGGGACCATGCCACCTACACGGTTCCGATTTTTACAGTACCACATTGTGAAGGTTGCAAAGAACAAAAAGTACAAGCCAGACAACACCTACTACCAGCAAAAGTGACGCAAAGAAGAAAGCTTATGATAATATTAGGAAGTGTTACAGATGTGGAAGTGTGGAACATTTGACTTATAATGTCCAGCACGCAATCAAAAAATTTCCAATTGTGGTATAATGGGATATTACGCTAGAGTGTGCAAAAGGAAAAAGGATGGTAAGGTGAAATTTATTCACGAAGAGGATAACTAAGACTCTGATCAGCAGGGGGAAGATTCTTATTCTAATAGTGTGTTTTGCATTGAGTATGATGTGCTCCATGTAGAAAACGTACTGTTAGGAGAAAAAAAAACTGTGCAAATTACTAATTGATGGAGTTACAGTTAAGGGTGTGGCAGATTCTTATTTACCATTTAGCTAATCAACAAAGATGTGGGGATGAGTTGATGGTTGTGTTCCAGATTATACATTATTAAAACCAGGTGTTAAAGCCAGAACATAAACAGAAGAAACAATTGATTTAATTGGTTTCCGAAGTTCTGAGTTTCTGAGCTGCATGTTTCTGAAAATGGTCCATCAGTGCTGGATTATATGATCAAGAAGAAGTTTCTAGCGTATTTGTGTGGGGCTGTTCATCAGCTACACCTTGCATACACAAGGTGAGACACATTATTTTCTCCATTAGTGAAGTTACTCATAAATTGAAAGACTTGGGGGCAGATTTATAAGCCCCTTACATCACTTTCATGCTGCTGATGTGTCACTTTTGTGACGCAACGGCGGCATAACAAATGCAGTAAATTTACTACGTGACGCATCTAGGGAGATGTAAAGCCCTGCGTGACATTATACCTGCATCAGTTATAATGTGTGCAGGGTAGGTGTTCCCATGCAGGAAAGCGTTGTAAAAGTGATGCAGTGAAATCTGCAAGATTTCACTGCATGACTTGTAGGATGCCACTGCATTTAACCCTTACGCCAGCTTGAAACAGGCGTAAAGAGTGACACCGTGTATTGGAAATAGGCCACAACACACAGTGCTGAAGTTGCATCGTGCTTGCGACACAACTCCAGCAATGCGTGACTTTTCCACCAACACATGCGTCAGAATTTCTGACACATCTGTCAATCCTTGCACCATAGAGCGCCATATTGTAAATATAGTTAAAGAACAGGGGAATGATTGTGGGTGTGGTGAAGCATCTGGCGGGCTAGTTTGATCGGGAGAGGAGGCGGAGGTTCTGGCTAGCAACCCTCAATCGTTTTCACACTTTTTAAGAATGCCCACGATATTTGGAAACGTGTATTTCACGTCACCTGCATCACCTCCCTTGATGGGACTTCTCCTTTGAGGTGGGAAGTCAGTGCTGTAAACGGGAGACTGAGGCTGAGGTTGCGGTTTGCACGCCTTGAGAGGAGACACGCTGTGTGGCCACATTACAGCACTGCAGGGCTGTGGCTGCAGGGAGTGCTTTCCGTGTGAATCATCTTCAGAGGAGAAGGAATATGCTGCAGGTCCTGGGTCCTTTTCAATTTGATGCTACAGCCCTTTAACAAGACGCCGGAAGACGCGACGGAGGAAAGATCCAGGGGAACACCATGAACCAGAACACCTTCTTTGAGGGAGCAGGAAGGAAGACTGCACACCGGAGCAGGACTGAAGACAGCTGTCGAGAAGGTCCTGCTATTGCTGCTTCTTTCCATTTGAACTCCTGCTCGCTGCTGCACCCTGGTGGGACGAGGTCCCAGGGTTGGAATTACCGCATTGCTGCACTGCTGTTGTTTGCACTCAGGAGGAGGACTTCATCTCCCAGAGTGCCATCTTACTGCTCTAGCTTCCGCGAGTGAAGGGGAGGCGTGTCACCGCGCATATAGCGCTGCCTCTCCCCCCGCGGCACGGGTCCCTTTGTTGAAGCTGTCGTGAAGGTCCTGCTATTGCCGCTTCTTTCCATTTGAACTCCTGCTCGCTGTTGCACCCTGGTGGGACGAGGTCCAAGGGTTGGAATTAACGCGTGGCTGCACTGCTGTTGTTTGCACTCGGGAGGAGGACTTAATCTCCCAGAGTGCCATCTTGCTGCTCCAGCTGCCGCGAGTGAAGGGGAGGCGTGTCACCGCGCATATAGCACTGCCTCTCCCCCCCTGCAGCACGGGACGCGCGCGGGTCGAAGCCTGGACCAAGGGCGGGCCTGTCTGAGCCCGTCCGAGCCTGGCAGAGGCTGGGCTGGGACCAGACCTTACCTCTAAGAACTGGGACTCGAGACTTGAGGTATTGACCCCCATACGTGGGGATTGCATTCTGGTCCAATTATGAGTAAACGTAAACACCCAATAGGGCAGGGGCTGACGGGGACACTAGATGCGTTTATTTTAAGAGCTGAATCAGTTTTGATACACGAGATCGAGTTAACGGAAAGCAGGCTTTCATTAGAACCCCAGCCGCTACCAACTAATTTAACGCAGATTGCCCCTATTATAAATCCTAGTCAGCCTGATAATGTAACGGTTCTTAAAGAAACCTCAGAGTCAGGCATTGTTATAGAACACACCCCAGTGATAGATCCTCTAAACACAGATAACACTTCACCAATATTAGCTATTGGGCAGGAACCTCATATTGTGCATAACTCTAGCCAGGAACCACCTATTAAGAAGAGGAAGGGTAGGGGCGCACAGGGAACATCTCAAAAGCCAGATAGCCCGATGATTACTAGGCGAAAGGGTTAAAATATAGGAAGAGAGGTTAATAAAATTCCTCTTAGTCAACAACATCTAAGGGTAACAAATAGTATATCTTCGCCGACTTAGGATGATGAATTCTGGAAAAGACTGGAGACCATGATATCAGTTTTACTGGACCCTCTAGCTCAGAAATTTGCTCTAATAGAAGATAGGCTTCTGAAATTGGAAGGGCCCGTTATAGATATCATCTCTGATATTAATAATATAGCTGAAGGAGGGGAGCCCAGGATCAATATAAAAATGTAAAAAATAATGCGCTTACCCGACCTAGTAATTGGCAGTCAAGTTCAACCACGACATCAAATACTAATCTAGCTAGAATCCAGACGCAGGGACAATCAATTACTACACAAAGATCTCAGCCCCCCGCTCCTTTGATAGCTAATCAGTTGCCCCTTGGTGGATTAAACCACGGAAATGAACAGGGCCCTATATCCTCCTCTACAGCCCTTTTAACAAATAGTGGAGGTTTTACTATGAGACAAGAAACAGGAACATCCGTATCAAAAAATATTCCCGGTCGTAATAATGGTGCTCAAACTAATCTGAATATATGTCTTTAGACCTCCCTCCAGAAGCTATACCATACACGATCGTATTAACCAATGTTCCACTCTTTATCCAACATGGTGCTGAACATTGGTCTACTTTAAGGAATAGATCTTTACACCTGTTAACTAATAGGACCGGGATGACTGATATTCTCTTTACAGAATTTAAAATGGTGCGGCGTATACCCTGGGTTGGTAAATCACCAAAGAAGATGGAAGGAGATTGTGTGGTTCTAACTTGTAGATCCCCTAGACTAGTACAGTCTATTCTTAATATAGCAGGGACACAGTTTATTTCCACACATAATATTAGCATATTACCCTTGGGGTACTTTTATCAGCCATGCATCTTCTCTGGAAGATTCCAGAGGAATAGTCCTGTGGTGGAACAATACCCAGGTAAAGATTGGTGTAGCTACTCTATCCCAGTCAATAATCGCTACAGTGTTTTGGGTACGTTAGATGAACAAGACTGACTTGATCGTCCAATAAGCCTTACTAGAGGAAATAACTACTGTTGTGTTAATACGCACACCGGCACAAATTCAACATTTGAGGGAGATCTCTCTCTTTTTATCAGGGAAGCACAGGATATAGTCTCTATGAATCTAGTTAATAAGATCACTTGTGAACCCAGATCTATCAATATACCAGATCCGCCCCCAATAAATGGAGACAGCGGTGTAGTGACCCATTTAATTATTCCTACTAATCAGATTCCGATAGAGTAAGCATGTTGGGAAATAGTGTCATGGAATATCGCTGGTTTGTCATCTAAACAATCAAACCCACTGTTTGGGGATTTCATATGCCTGCAGGAAACCTGGGCGAAGGAGCCAATCCATATAAATGGGTTTAAGACACTGCATACTCCAGCCGTTGCAGGAATAATGGGTAGAGCAAAAGGGGGATTAGGAATTTATATTTCAAACAGGTTGGAATTGAAAAAAATAGTTTTTCACCCCGAGGAACAGTATTATCAAATAATTTTACTCCATATTGATAGTACACATTGTATATTGCTTGTGAACCTCTATAATAATATACCCCCTCCTTGGTGAATGATGTTATAACGCAATTATGTAATAACTTGCAGTCTGCACATGGAAAAAATTATAGAGACATGATGGTGATTTTGGTTGGGGACTTTAATTGTGTGTTGTGCTCAACTGAAGGAGACAAAATTTGCGGTGTCACATTAGAGGAGGGGTTGTGCAACACGCATTTTTGTCATTCCCCTCTAGGTGATCTGTATAATAATTTGATTTTTAGTATGAATATGGGTTTTGTAAATGATTTAATCAATAAACCTATACTCATGCCCTCCACCTTTAATGGGAGGGGATTCCACTCTACAATAGATTACATCTTGATATCAAATACCCAGGCTCATAGATTGAAAAATTTCCATGTAGATGACAACTCCTTGAGCGACCATTTTCCGTTGTGTCTTTCAGTCTTGTCACCAATTAATACATTTAGTAGACATGATCAATCAGACCAGATTCTCCCGGAAATCTCGCTTCATAAGATATACCTGCGATGGTCAAAAACGGATCCCACAGTTATTACTAGTAAAGTGATAAGCAAGTGTAGACCAGCCATTAATACATGCTTGGATGAGACCGCCTCCCCAGTTGGTATTCTCTCCGCCTTTGCGTCTATCTCTGAGGCAGTTAGAATTTCTCTATCTGTCCCGCTGAAGAAAAAAATGAACTGTCGAGGTTGGTTCGACAAAAAGTGTTCCCAGGCTTACTCCAAATTAAAAAGGGAACTACACATGATTCCTAAAAATGTAGACAACATAAGGATGGCCAGAAGGGACTATAGAACTGCCCTTAGAGAACGTAAAGTTACAGTCAGAAATGAGATATGGGAAATGCTGGAAGAAGCATCTCTGAGGGGTGATAGCTTGGCGTTCTGGAGGGTGATAAAAGCACCCTTCCTGAGCGCGGGGGAGGGGCCATCAGTAGAGATTGCTATTGCTGAAAATGAATGGATTGAGTATTTCTCGGGGGTGTATAACATAGATGAAACCTCTGTTAGAAATAATGTGGGTGCTTATGAGGAAACAATTAGTAACCCTGAGTCTATGTATCCTGACCTCAGGTTTACTCTGGAGGAGGTGAATCGCGCACTTTCTGCAAGTTTGAGGGGGAAGGCGCCAGGCCCAGACGCCGTCCCCATAGATCTTTTCAAATTCAATGTTGACTTGTGGGGGCCAATTATCGCTCAGGTCCAAACAGCCAGCTGCGTTGCCCCTTTTCCGGAAACATGGGTGGAATCAACTATTATCCCCATTTTCAAAAAGGGTGATTGTGAGGACCCAAAGTGTTATAGGCCCATTTCTCTACTAGATGCCCTGACAAAAGTGGCCGGCCGTAAATTGTTAGAACGCTTGAATGATTGGGCCGAGGAAAATAATATTCTGTCTGATATACAATATGGTTTCAGGGTACAGTGGAACAGAGTCTAAACCTATCTATTCTAATGGGGAAATATATGCGAGTAAAATAAGGCAGACTCTTCTTAGCCTTTGTCGACTTAACATCTGCTTTCGACTCTGTAAGGCATGAGGAATTGTGGGAGATACTCGAACGCCTAGAGGTAGATGTGCAAATTGTCCTCTTTCTTAGGCGCTTATACAGTGTGGCTTTAATGTCACGCACCCAAATAGGTTTACAGAGGGTTTTAAATAGTTTTATCAAGTTTATGGGCCAATTGAATCTCAAGGTCAATACCTCAAAGACATACATTATGAGATGTGGCCCTGGGAGCCAAAAATGTAGGGATATGTACCTGGAGGGACAGAAAATAGAGCATACACCCAGCTTTGCTTATCTGGGAATATTGTTTGATCGCTGTGACCATTGGTCGCGTACAATTATGGCCCAAAAACTTATACTGGCAAGATCAACAATGGCACTAGCCAATTTTGCAAAGAAATTGGGAAGAAGACCACCACGGGAGTTATTGCAGATTTATAAAGTAAAGTGTGTCTCAGCAGCCATGTACGGAGCGGCGGTATGGGGTTTTGTGGATACGCAGTTACTCCAGACAGTGGAAAACATCTTCCTGCGATATATTTTAGCTGTACCTAGCAGTACATCAGCATACGTTTGCCACGCAGAGCTGGGACTTCTATTCATTTCAGATTTGATAAAAATGAAGCCTATTCTGCTGTGGCACAGAATATGGTCCAAAGCAGAAACTAAGCTAAATCAGGACATTTTAGCTGGTAGTATGAAACTTGAAGGAGCGTTGCTGATTCCGTGGTTGAGATATATTAAACATTTTATGAAAGATCTTGGCCTACCAGAGTATTACAAGTCTCCGGGTACTATGCACACGATTTCTAGAAAGGAATTAAAAAAACAAGGAATGATTCTTTTAGATACTATAAGATTAGCTAAGGAGTGTACTAAACCTGCTGTTCAGCATAATCAATTTATTTGATCTTCTTTTAATATTCAGTCATACTTGTTGTTTGTACCAGGTAGCTATGATAGATTACTACTAACCCGTTTTAGATGTAATATCTACCATAGGCTCACGAACTTTAGGCCCATGCCCGTGTGACAATTGTTCAGAGCAATCGACTATGCATGTTCTTTTATTTTGTAAATTTTATCGTAACTTGAGGAAAGTCTGGCTTGTCCCAATAATGAGGGAGATGGGTTTGAGACAATGTCGTCCAGCCTTTCTCGTGCTGCAATTACTGGATGATATTCACAGAGCCTGGAGGATATGTATGTTTTTAAAGAAAGTACTTATGTATAGGAAAACAATTGCTTTGTAATCACGGATTTTGGTATGTCTTTTTAGTATGACAACCTCTAACTGTGTTTACGTTTCTCTTTAAAAAAAATCTTTTTATAACCTTTAAAGTTCTATTGTTATTATGTACTTTTATGATTGTCTTACAAAGCAATCGAATAAAGTCATTTTTGATTTGATTTTGATTTGATTCTGTTCAGGAGTACAGAGGTGGGAATCCTAAACTGTGTGCAAAAACAAATTACCTCTGACACCATAGATCCAAATTTTCTTTTACTCTAGTTGGATTTTTTATTTATCCATGGATTATAATTGAATATATGAAACGTTTTTGTTTCCTTTTCCCAAAACACATTCACCCTATGCAGGACTAGCTAGACAATTACTTTCTTGCCGTATTTTGTGTATAAATATAAACAAAAGAACATAATTTATACATCTAAACCATATTTACAATAGACAGACATATATACAATTTACAAACATAAAACATGCTGATACTACCAAGCACCAAGGACTGTGCATTTCACCAGGCAAATAATAGTCCTACTCCTTTCTTGATGAACAGTACAGGGACTCCTTTTGTTTATGTCCCCTAAGTACACTAGTGTCTTGGGCCAAAGGGTGGTCGCACCACTGTCTTGAACCTAGTGTAGTGACGTATTCCGTAGGCTCTATTGTGTCCAAGTCCAGGACCAACGTTTTTACTAGGTTCTTTGAGCGAGCCTCTCAAAAATATATAACCAATGCGTTTCGACCTTCTAGATGGCGCTTATTATGGCAAAGGTCTTCATTAGGGTAAATCTTTATCAAGGAGGACTTGTGGTACCTGTGTGGTTAAAAATCAGGAACTAGTGAAACGCTATTTTTATGTGTGATATTTACAAATAAGTGCAATTCGTAAACGGGAGCATTACATATCAGTTTTAGTTTATTTCTTGTCTGTCTTTGCGGGGGTGTGGAACTTCTTTAGGAAACAATCAGGGGGATACATTGGCTGGAAAGAATAGTGCGTTGGCATTCTCACTGGTGTATATAGCGCCATACGAGTCTGCTTTTGCTTTTAATTTATATTGCAGATATTAGTGGTTACTGATGTTAATTATGAATGCCCATGAGTGAGGGGTAAGCTATATAGGGTGTCTTGAATCAAATAATTACTTTCATGCCGCAAGGGTGTCCCATCGTGTATACACAAGGTGAGCCAGCATATAGTCATGGTATTTTCTGTAACCCGCGGTGTGCATGCGAGCAAACGGTATTTCATCTCGTGCCACCTCAGTGATTGCCCATGTAAAATGAAGCAAGGAAGTACCAGTACATCATCTTCGCGAATAGTGCGAGACGCCACGGACTGCTCGTGTTCTCCCGGTGTTTGCACGCGGGGCTCGAGATTGCTTTTCTCTGTACCCAGCGCTACTACTAACTCCACGAGCTCCTTTGTGCAGCCACACTGCAAATAAATCTGCACATGAGAGTTGGACTCCGACGTTTCTGGAGCTAAAGGGAGTCACCACTTTTATTGGTTTTACCTCCTTCGGCGTTCATAGAGGTGCTTCCGTCCGCTGGTATGGAACTGGTTGTGCCTGACTATGTCCTAGTTCCGGTTTCTACATATGGAGCTGGATTCTCTTAAAGGGCAAGCGCACTAATTTTGGGATGTCCCTCGGGCTAGGACTTACATTGGCAGCCGGATTTTCAAATGCTTTATGCCCCCTTTAATCACACAAGGGCAGTCATACTCTGGCTCATAAGGAGTAAAGAAGGCCAACCTACGTGCCCTCACTATAAATGTCGTAAATTTCTTAAGTTCCATAGTTTTTGAAATTCTGTCTCTAAGTTCTAAGGAGGGGAGAGGAAAGGAGAACCATTTTGCTAATTAAATCATACCCAGTGATTTATCTCACTCATTTCGTTCAGTCCGCTGTCAACGGTATTTAGGTACATAATAGTTTTGGCTTCAAATCTGGATAATAAATAATTGATATAAATACGGCGCATCAATGGTGGTGCAAGGGTTTTTCATTCAGGCATAGAGAAACTGACGCATCTATACAGATGTGCCAGTTTCTCGTAAATCTGCCCCTTGGTTGAGAAAGGTATAGAATAGGTAGAGTCAGCTGACTGGGCTTCACCACTAGTTGTAGTTATAAAGTCCAATGTGAAAGTCAGATCATGTATTGATCTGAATGAATTAAATACAAATATTCTGCTAGACCAATATCCCTTTCCCAGAATCAATGAAATATTAGCAAGTCTTCAAAGTTGGATTTAAAATCCGGCCATCACCAAGTGAGAACACATCCAGAATATACGAAATTGACAACTTTTATAACACCAATTGGTTGCTTTCAGTTTTTAAAAGTATTGTTTGCATTGCCATCTGCTGCTGCCATGGTCCAGGGACTCATGAGCAATTTGTTTGATGGAATAGAAAAAGTTATGTTCTTTCAGAATGACATTCTTATTATGGGTGAATCTAAACAGGAGTATGAGAAGACAATACATTGAGACAGGTTTTGATGATTTTAGAGCAAAAAGGACATATAGTTGAATTTGGAAAATGCAAATTTGCCAATGAAAAGGTGACATATTTAATTCATAACATCACTGGTAAGAAAATCAAACCAAAGCAGTTGTTAGTTGATGTGATATGTAATCCACCATCGTCATCAAGCAAGGATGATTGCGTAGCATTTTTAGGCTGTGTGGAATTTATTTGGTCGGAAGAAAGATATTTGCAATGTACCATATTTGAGAAGATTTGATCCCAAGTATAAGATCGGCATTGCTACTGATGCAAGTCAGAAAGGTTTGGGGGCTGTACTATCTCAAATTGATGAATATAATAATTATTGGATTGCGACTTTTGCGAAGCGTGCCCTTTCACAGTCAGAAGAAAGATATGCAGTCATTAAAAGAGAGACTCTGGCTTCTGTATGGGGCCTTAGCCACTTTCAACAGTATGTATGGGGTTACAATGTTTTACTAAAAATTAATCACAAGCCTTTGATGAAAGTTCTAACTACTAATGGGTTGCAAAGAGCTTCACCGCATTTAGCACCCATGTCCATTGCTGAATTTGAATTATGAAGTACAGAATCTGTCTTGTGGTAATAATAGACAGTATATGTTTTGAGTCACATGCCACTAACAGCTGATGATAATTGTGAATATTTATTTGATGGATGTGTTGCACGTGTTTTTGCTGAAGGAACAGAAGGTACTGACATGGATGACAGACAAAGGCATGCAATTAATTCTAAAGTTTGTGAATAAAGGATGATCAATGAAAATAAATTAGCAAAGATTCCCTTGTGTTTTGGAAATTACAGAATGAATTGAGTGAAGAGAATGGTGTACTACTCAGGTATGGGAGGCTTGTACTACCAGGTGGGTTTCAAAAAAGAATCCTGGAAATATATCATGAGGGACACTTAGATATCCCAAGAATTAAACAAAGAGTTAAATATAGTTATTGGTTATCAGGATCAGATAATGACATTGGAAGATTGGTCAGAGAATGCATGGAGTACAACAGTTCCGACAAGGCATTAAAAATATATCACCCACCATTATTACCCATACCTTGCCCCAAAATGCCTAGGAAGAAAATTTAATTGATGTTATTGTTCCAATAGAGAATGATACATCAGAAAAGAAATGCATTATTGTGATAATGGATCACTTTCCAAAATGGCCCTAGATTGACATAGTCAGAAAAGCGAATACAGAACATATCACAAAATTTTCTTTTTGAAGAAAGGCATACCAAATGTTTAATTTCAAACAGTGTTCACAATTGTTGTTGGACATGTTTAAAGTTTTTGGGGGGAAAGATGAGATATCTCAAAAAACTACATCAGTCTATCAGCCCACAGGCAACGCTCTTGTAGAGCGCTTTTATAGAGTAATTAACGGCTCTATACAAATTGCTGGTAGAAATATTCTGAATTGGGAGGCTGAAGTTTTCAAAATGTTGTGGTTTTACAGAATTAATCCAAGTTTGAGTATTGCTAAGATTCCCTTTGTTTGTATGAGAGTAGGTGAACCAATAAGTAAGGACATAGCTTGGATGTTGACAACCAAATTTGCTGAATGGTCTCCTGAGAATGTAAAAAGCCATGTATTGTTAGTAATGCTTACAAGGAGTAGCAGGGCGCAAAAATTGGTTCCAGTAGTAATTGGTGACTGTGTGAAAGTAAAGAAGGAAAAGAAGGTTCAGAAAGGGATGAGTAGATTTTCAGAACCTTTAAGAGTTGACAAATTGTGCAGTACTTCTGCATTACCTAATGATGGTAAAGTTTGGCATCTAAGATGGTTGGCTTAATGAAAGTATGCAGGCAACAGACCTGGCAAGAGCTAAGAATGTTAGGTCAACAGACATAAGTATGATTTGATCGATAATATTGTGGGATGCAAGGATGTGGTGGAAAGGGATGATGGACCTATTATTGTTAGATTGAGAGCAGATAGCCAGTTGAGTGTTGTGGTCAATGATAATTTTCATCAAGGTAATCCTGAACCAAAGAGTCCATATAGAAGGTGTAGAAGAGAAATTAGCAAACAAAAAAAGTATGATGATTTTATTTATACATAACAGTAGTATGTAATATTGTTTTAACGAAATGTAGGAACTAAACACTGTAGGCTTTTTAGGCATAAGATATTGTAATCAAAGTATTTAAAGCATTCATGTCTTACGTAAGATGTGTATTCCAAGTATTTAAAGTATTTTGTTTTGAATAGATATGGTATTCAAAATATTTAAAGTATTCATGATTTGTTTGTCTTTCTGAAAAGGGGAAGATGTATGGTAATGAGGTAAGCAATGCAATGTGGATTGTTGTCACAAGTGTTCTTGGGTTCTGTCACAGTCCAAACAACAGCCAGACCTTTTAAGTGATAATTACCGTCCTTCCTGAGAGACAAATTTATTCTCAAGTATGGGTTGCTGTGTGTTGTTTTCAATCGAATGATATAGTGACAATCGTTAGCCTTCTCAAAATTGATGCTTAACTGTCTGGAAACTTAGTGAGCAGCACACCCCTGTTTTCAATTAAAGTTAAATGCTTTTGCTGTTATGGCAGTTGCTGGAAGTCAATTAGCCTCAAGTATCGCATGGAGCTGTTATGAATGTTCCATGAAACCAACAGTGTTTCCTGCCAATTAAAACCACCCCTTACAAGCATGATTCAGCTGCTAGTAAACTCTAGTATTTTCCTGATCACATGCTCTACTAGGCAGCTGGCAGTTTCTCTAAATAGACCTCCTTAGCCCATTATTTTTGTTTGGTCTCCCTGCTCTTAACCCACCTGTTTTCTGTGACCAATTCCTCTTCAGCGCTTCTTCAGAACACTTCTCCAGCTTCTCCTGTGTCCCACCGCACTCAGCAACTGCTGGCTGAATCGAGAGTTCTGAAAAGACAAAAGCAAAAGAGATTAAAGAAAACAAGAATACAGTTCCAGATTCAAGGTACTCTTCTTATAATTGATATATACATATATACTCTGAACTCAGTAGCCTTCTTGAATAAATCCATTTCTTTTGACAATATTTTGTAAGCACTCATTACGTCGTCTGACAGGCCTTTGTAAAAGTCCAGTTATTCCTGGGCCCCCCTCGACTGCATTTCCTCCAGTTTTTAAGCCAGCTGTTCTCAAGAATTTAACTTGCCAAGAGTACAACTGCTTGTGACACAGCAAATCACATAACTATTTTAGAATGCTATGTTAGGAAATCTTGAGTGTTCAACTGTACCATCCCCCGCGAACCTTGGTGAGATTCCAATCTCCAGCCAAGAGAGAGTTCAGATGACTCAGTCATCGGAAAGACAGTACCTTTTAGATGCCTGTCTAAGGTATGGGTTACTACTAATGGGCTATATAATATAAAGGCCTCAGGATTGTGCACTTATCTGTACCCTTGTACCTTGCAGGTAATCCCTGACCGGGTGCATCATAAGATCTGAAACAGGTTCTTATGAGGTTCACTGTAGTCACCGCCGGGGGAACCAGAGCATCTTGTGTCATTCCAAACCCAATCCTCCTTTCCCCGTAGGGTCTGTGATCGATACGATACAGCATTACACCGTGGTGTCGAGCACAGACCCCAAGGAAAAGATCGCGCCATCCGAACCTCCTGAGATTCAGGTGAGTGGCTTTATATAGAGAAGACGAAGCCACAACAACAGTGTTCCCTTTGGCGACGTCATGTCAGACCTTGGCTCATGCCCTGGTTGCAGATATGACTAATCCAGGCAATCTAGCAGAAGTAGTTCAACCCTTAGAGATAGAAATAAATAGGTGAAAGATAGAAAACTCCACACTGAAGGAGGAGTTGCGAAATTGTAAGGTCCAGTTGACACAATGGCGAGACATCCTGCCAAAAGAAACTCACCCCGTTCTAGCTCCCCCCATGTTCGGAGAACCTTTTCACAAAGCTGCCCCTCCACTCACAGATCAGAATTTACATGTAACCATCACCACTCCTACTCCAGTGCCTTTAACCCCCCAGGAATGCTTTCATGGTGACTGCACTAAATTTGCAGCATTTATGAGCCAGTGCCAATTAAATTTCTTATGCAAACCCCAGGTTTTCCAAAATGCTGCCACTAAGGTAGCCTTTATAATTTCATATCTAGAAGGGTTGACAGCTAATTGGTCCATTTCCCTGGTTGAAAACACTTGTTTGTCCAGTCCAGAGATACTGAGCTAGTGAACCTCTGACAGGGATTCAAAGATCTGTTAAGTTACATAACTGCATTTCATTGTTTAGTAAACCCCACCCCTTTACAGAAGCAAATTGATTATACAGCAAAGATCTCTGGAATTAGTAGTGGACCCTGTACCTCAGCATACACAGATGAATGTTCCACACCTCAGATACAGCTGTGATCTTCTGTCAGAAAATATATGTCTCCCTCTCTCTCTCTCTGTGTTACATTGATGTGCATACATATATGACTAGGTTTACATGTTCATAAGCAACAGCTACATTTCTGTGTTCTGCCTAGGTGTGCCTGCCTGACATGAGCAAAGTAAAAAAGGACATTGTTGTTTGACCTTGTCAGCTGTTCAGAATAAATCTCAGGCAAGAACAGAACAAGAAAACAACTACAGGTTCAGTGTGAAATTACAATGTGGCACAGAAGCAAACATGTTTATATAGTAACGTGTGCAAAGTTAATGCAGTCTGTGTCGTGTACAGTTTGGCTCACATGGGGAAAACTATAATGGTACCTGTACAGAACATATAACAGTTCCATGGCCCTGACAGTGTTTCCTGCAAATTAAAGCACCCGAAGACATCCACTCCTTCCTCGATCAGGGCAAAACTGCAGCCCTCTTGACCGCCTTCGATACCTTTTCTCACTGCACCCTAATCATAAGACTCCACGACGCCGGCATCCGCGACAAAGTTCTGGACTGGATCCACTTCTTCCTTACCAGCCAAAAACAGTGAGTCAGACTTCCTTAGTTCCTCTCAGAACCTACAGAGATCAGCTGTGGTGTGCCCCAGGGCTACGCCCTGAGCCCCTCCCTCTTCCATGTCTACATGACCTCCCTCGCGGCCATCGTCAGGAACCACGGACTAAACATCATATCCTACACCGAAGACACCTAGTCGATCCTCTTCCTCACCAACGTACCACAGCCCCTACATAATCAACTTTCACAGCCAGATAAAGGCCGTTGCCACCTAGATGAAAGCCAGCTGCCTCAAACTCAACTAAGACAAGACCGAAGAACTCATCCTGAGACACACACCCTCTGCCTGGGACATCTCCTGGTGGCCCACTACACCGGGAACCCCCCTACCCTCATGGACCACGCATGCAACCTCAGCACCATGTTGGACTACTCGCTCACAATGAACTGCCTGCTTCACAATACATTCAGATGGATCCCCACAGAATCCAGGAAGACGGACACCAACGCACGCATCACAAGCAGACTCGACTATGGCAATGCACTCTACACTGGCATCACCCAGTAACAGCTCAGGAAACATTCAAAACAATGCAGACAGACTTATTCTTGACATCCCCCTCCACAGCCACATAATTTAACACCTCTGACAACTCCACTGGCTCCCAGTCAACAAGAGAATCACCTTCAAGCTCCTCACCCACACCTATAAAGCTCTCCACAACACAGGACTGGCATATCTGAACCACCGCCTCTCATTCCAAGTACCCACCAGACAACTCTGCTCTGCCAAACTAGCCATGGCCACTGTCCCATGGATTCACAAGACTTTCTCCTACCTCGCCTTCAAGACATGGAACACCCTGCCCCTCCAACTTAGGCACTCCCCATCGCTAACCTTATTCAGGAAGGATTTCACGACCTGGCTCTTCGACTGCACCTCCACACTCAGATGAATCAGCAGCATACCACCCCCTCAGTGCCTTGAGACCCTCATGGGTGAGTAGCCACACTTTACAAACTCATGGTTAATTGATTTATTTAATTGAATGAATCTGACTAGCAGTATAGATTAAAACATAGTAATCAATATTTGAATCCACAAATCCACAAATAGTATGCTAATGGTGTCCAGATGAGGTGCAGCTAAAAAAAGTCTTAATTCATCTAAATAATGTAATTTAAATGCTGTGACCCCAGCATCATTTTCAGCATGGCCATGGATTATAATAAGCTGTGTACAAATTCTGTGCTATCATTGACAAAACACACACTTTCACTGCTGGGGTGTTTGCGCACCTCTCTACTGGCGATTTCTCCCAAAAATCTTCATTGGCATATTCAGAAATAATTATTGATGCAGACCCTGCCTCAAGATCTGATTGCAGCCTAAGGATGTAATAATAGAATGTTAAGCTATATTTATTTTTCAACACATTTATACAATATTATGCTGGATTTCTAATAGGACATACATATCTCCATGAACTGTAGCAAAAGAAGAGTTGACTGAATCTCTAACTGAGGATACCAAATATGTGTCTGTTTTCCCACGAAATGTAGTCTGTACAAACTATTAATTATCAGCAACTCAGATCACCATATTATGACAGAATCACTGTTTATGGCGATTTGTTCATTTGATGTCTGTTATTACAGTCAGGGCTAAATGGGAAGTATAAAACTATATGCTTTCTAATTCAGTATTTCTGTACAATCTAAGGAATCTATTGAAGCATGACAGAACTCTCTTGCCTTCACCATCTGGCAGCTACAACATGTTGAACATGTTCAGCACAAAAGTGATAACCATATATTTATAGCATCTACACACTCTAAAGATTATTTTGCTTTTTTTCAGGATTGCCACTTGCTAAATGGCTGGTCGCGAGATTGCCCTGAATGTCACCATCATCAAATTTTGAGCATTTTTTTCCATAACATGGTAATTCCCTCCAGCCTCCCTCATGGAGGAACATAGTCCTGCCAAGATTCAATACCCAACTTTTTTTCATTGGGCCTCCTAAGTGTGGTGGTACTGGGTATGAATGGGGCTTTAGGGGTTTGGGGTGCCTATGGGGGGATATAATGGGTGTTAAAAAGTGGGTATTTGGTTGGTATCGATATGCACCCTGTACAAGCAGGAACCACATTCCTAGCCAGGGTAAGTCACAAACACACCCAAAATTAGCCTTCTGCTCACTCCCTGGTTTCTTGGCGCAGAGCAGTTAAGCTTAACTTAAAAGGCAATTTTTAATGTATTTGTGCAACACTGCAAAGAGTAAAACAGTGACAACACCACACAAAAAGATACCACATAAGCTCAGGTAAATTGAGTGTAATTAAAAGAACAGAACAAGATCAAAACAACAAAAATTTAATAATTCTAATTGCAGTTATGTATTTTTAAAGAATAGACTGAAGTGTAGTGCTTCAAAGAATAAAGTGCCAACCAGGGCTTTCTGGTCCTGCTAAATCAGGAGAAACCCAAAAGTTCATTAAGTCAGCAAAGGAGTTTGGGTCCGATGCAAGGATGGCGAGATACAGGGTGCATATGCAGTGATGCTTCGTCATCGGAGGTGAACCGCTGCGTTGTCATCGATCCACACAGATAGGCAGTGCATTCTTTCCAAATCACGAAACGGTGAGTATGCTTCGAGAATGGAGTCAATGCGTCGAAGATGATCCTCACAATGGAGGAGATGCACCGGTTGTGAGTCCTTTACTCCAATGGTGTTGCATGGATTCTGCTTTAGCAGAATTTAAACCACCATCAAAGGGCCCAGGACTAAATTAGCATCACTTGGCAGGGCAGAATAACAGGTGGCAGAGTCCCAGTGCTGAGGCAGGTGAGTTTGAAGTCTTTTTTTTCCTGAGACTAAAGTCAGGAGACAAATCAGCAAGCCCTTGAATTCTTTTTCTGGGTTCAAGTGATGTAGGTCCAGTACTTCTCACCCAGGCAAGGAGGGTGGCATGTAAGCACAGCAGAGTAGCAGTCCAGCAGAAAGGCAGTCTTTTCAGCAGCACAGTGGTCCTTCTTCCTGGCAGAGTATCCACAGCCTCAGAAGTGTACTGGAGTGGTAGTGTCTGAGGTCCAGTACTTATACCCAGTTGTGCCTTTGAAGTGGGAGAGACTTCAAAGAGAGGCCCTTGAAGTGCACAGAATCCCTGCACTCCCTGCCCTGGCCCCAGACTCACTATAGGAGAATATGCAGCTCTTTGTTTGGGGACAGTATACAGTCTATTCAAGTGTAAGTGTGACGCTATGTCCAGCTCCTCCCTCCCATCCTGCCCAGGATGGTCCATCATTATGTGGATGTCTCATCGAGTCACACCTAAGCTCCCTTTGTGTGTCACCCAACCCAGATTTAAAATCAGAGACAGGCACCAAATAGCTGAAGTACGAAACCGGCATCTTTCTAAAAGTGGCATTTTCAGAGTTACAATTTGAAATTCGACTTCACCATAAGTTGTGATTTTAAATTGTGATTCCAGAGACACCAAACTTGGGGGTACAATATCCTCCCAATTGGAAATTGCACTTATAAGATGTAGTAAGGGAATCCCAATGATGTTCCATGGGAGAGATATGCCTCGCAGTAGTGAGAAATTAATTTAAGAGTTTTTCACCTGTAAGACATGTAAAGCTTAACAGTACAAGTCCTGCTTTTTACATACACTACACCCTGCCCCGAGGCTGTCCAGAGCCTACCTTAGAGGTGACTTATATGTATTAAAATGGAAGTTTTGGGCCTGGCAAGAGGTTTAACTTGTCAGGTCGACATGGAAGCTTAAAACTGCACACGCAGGCCTGAGACATGTTTAAAATGCTACTCAAGTGGGTGGCAGAATCAGTGCTGCAGGCCCACCAGTAGTATTTAATATTACAGGTCCTGGGCACAGCTTGTACAGTGAACTAGGGACTTTTAAGCAAAATAAATATGCCAGTTTTGGATAAGCCAATGTTAACATGTTTTAAGCAGAGAGCACAAGCACATTTATCACTGGTTAGCAGTGGTAATGTGCCCAGAGTCCTAAGGCTAACAAAAATTAATTCAGCGAAAAGCAGGGCAAAATGTCTGCGGGTGACTCTGCAGAAAGGGTCATTTACAATTGTGGGTGCAGTGCTTTTAGGAATCTTGTTGGTTTCAGCTAGCTGACATTTGGTCACAGATATTACTTCTGGGCGTTACCATAACCATATATATTTTCAACATCTTCACATTAGGTTTCCACCCCAGACCTGTCAGATATAGCTCATCCTGATTGTCTGACAAGCATATCATGTTGAACGTAGGGGTGGGCGACAATTTCCGTTCCGCTCGCGGAAATTACGACAATTCGACATTTTCGCATTCCGCGCGGAACGCGAAAATGTTGAAATTTCCGCGATCCGCGAGGGAACGGAAATTAAATAAAGCAGGGCCCGAGTTGAAGCTCAAATTCAGTAACGCATTAATCAGCCAAAACATTCGTGAGCATGGAGGTGGCTTAGCAGATGTGCCTTCTCCCCATTTCCATCCTGAAATGTTAGCTGATATACTTGACGGTGGTGTTTGCATCCTTCATTTTCTTGAGCGCAATCCTCGTGTATAATTCGTGAGCGTGGTTAAGCAGATGTGCCTTCTCCCCATTTCCACCCTGAAAAAATAGCTGTAATCCTTGATGGTGGTCGTGCATCCTTCATTTTCTCGAGCGCAATCCTCGAGTAGTTCCTGTGCCAAGGCGGTTCCTTCTCCTGGTCTGCCTCAGAGACACTGCTCTGACCCTTTATAAACAAGAGGCATGTGAACTGCTGGAAGCCCCGTCCGTTTGGCCCCGCCCCACACACCAGCGGTGGGCAACGTCTTCCCGCAATTTCCCCCACTATGATGGACAGCTGACTCGAGGGACCCCGGGGCCGTCGGCGCCGTGGCAACGTTACAGACACACATGGTCACTGTAAACAACTCTTTTGGCCCTTTACGCAGCTGTAGTGTAGGAAAAGTACTATACATTTACCCAACGAGGTAGCACGTACTGATTAGCCAGTAGAAAGTACTCCAGTTGAGTAGAGGTATTGCACAAAACGGTGGCATCTTCTTGGGTTACTATGCAGGGCAGGATTCATTCTGGCACGATGCTCCTGTCACAAAAATTAAACCTCAACAGGAAGCACTTACAGATATAAATAAAGCAGGTGCCCGAGTTGAAGCCCAAATTCAGTAAGGCATTAATCAGCCAAAAAATTCGTGAGCGTGGAGGTGGCTTAGCAGATGTGCCTTCTCCCCATTTCCACCCTGAAATGTTAGCTGATATACTTGACGGTGGTGTTTGCATCCTTCATTTTCTCGAGCGCAATCCTCGTGTAGAATTCATGAGCGTGGTTAAGCAGATGCGCCTTCTCCCCATTTCCACCCTGAAATGTTAGCTGTAATACTTGATGGTGGTCCTTGCATCCTCCATTTTCTGTAGCGCAATCCTCGTGTAGAATTCGTGAGCGTGGTTAAGCAGATGTGCCTTCTCCCCATTTCCACCCTGAAATGTTGGCTGATATACTTGATGGTGGTGTTTGCATCCTTCATTTTCTCGAGCGCAATCCTCGTGTAGAATTCATGAGCGTGGTTAAGCAGATGTGCCTTCTCCCCATTTCCACCCTGAAATGTTAGCTGTAATACTTGATGGTGGTCCTTGCATCCTTCATTTTCTGTAGCGCAATCCTCGTGTAGAATTCGTGAGCGTGGTTAAGCAGATGTGCGTTCTCCCCATTACCACCCTGAAATGTTGGCTGATATACTTGATGGTGGTGTTTGCATCCTTCATTTTCTCGAGCGCAATCCTCGTGTATAATTTGTGAGCGTGGTTAAGCAGATGTGCCTTCTCCCCATTTCCACACGGAAAAAATAGCTGTAATCCTTGATGCTGGTCGTGCATCCTTCATTTTCTCGAGCTCAATCCTCGTGTATAATTCGTGAGCGTGGTTAAGCAGATGTGCCTTCTCCCCATTTCCACCCTGAAATAATAGCTGTAATCCTTGATGGTGGTCGTGCATCCCTCATTTTCTCGAGCGCAATCCTCGAGTAGTTCCTGTGCCAAGGCGGTTCCTTCTCCTTGTCTGCCTCAGAGACTCTGCTCTGACCCTTTATAAGCAAGAGGCATGTGAACTGCTAGAAGCCCCGTCCGTTTGGCCGCACCCCACACACCAGCGGTGGGCAACGTCTTCCCGCCATTTCCCCCACTATGATGGACAGCTGACTCGAGGGACCCCGGGGCCGTCGGCGCCGTGGCAACGTTACAGACACACATGGTCACTGTAGACAAACCTTCTGGCCCTATACGCAGCTGTAGTGTAGGAAAATTACTATACATTTACCCAACGAGGTAGCACTTACTGATTAGCCAGGAGAAAGTACTCCAGTTGAGTAGAGATATTGCACAAAACGGTGTCATCTTCTCGGGCAAATATGCAGGGCAGGATTCATTCCGGCACGATGCTCCTGTCACAAACCCCAACCGGAAGCACTAATCTCCGCGATCACGCGAAATATCGCGAGATCGCGGAGATTTTGTGCCGTTTCGCGATATTTTGCGAAAGGCACTTCCGCAAATTGCGCCCATCCCTAGTTGAACGTGTTGTATGTCAAATGTTTTGCATTTTTTTCTGAAAACATGGCAATTTCCTCTAGTCTCCCTCGCACAGGAATATATTAGGCCTGGGCAAAAAATTCTGTTCCGCTTGTGGAATTTGCGGAATTTGGGTAATTTAACGTTCCACGGAGAACATGGAATTGCCCAAAATTCTGCGTTCCGCGGCTTCACGGAATATTTTGCTTGTTCGCGTTCTCAAAATGCGTGCTCGTGAGATATTTCCGCCCGAGCACGCAAACAGTGTTTGCAAACAGGAAAAAAGCATCGCGAACAAGCAATTCCGTGTGTTTGCGGAATTTCCGCGTGCTCGCTGAGTTTTTTTGCCATTTCGTGGAGCTTTGCGTAGCGCGACTATGCAAATTTCCCCCACCCCTAGAATATATCACAATTTGACATCTCCCCTTTCCTGTCTTCTCTAGGATACTTCCTTCGGTGGGGTGGGGGGTGTAATATACACTCTCCTAACATCATCACACTACAGACCAAGTGAATTAAGCCAGCTATAACTCACTGGGGAGGAAAGAGAGTGAGCGGGGCATAAATAGGGCGCTACAGCGGAAGCGCACGACCCAGAAACAATATCGACTAGTACCAGAAATTGTAGTGGGGCAAGACTCTGCTATAGATTCCTGGTGCAAATGGGGAAAGCAGACAAAGCACAACCCAAGCTCATATTTGAACCAAAAAAGACCACATGAGCAATGGGGGACGCTGCAGCAGTTCCAGACAATCAGCCAACCAACAAGCGCCCTTGAAGCCACACTGGCAGCTATGCAGCTGAGTCTACAATCCATAGATAGTACCAGAGGAAGATGCAGTGACAGGTAATAGCTGCAAATCCGCTGAAAATATTGACACCCTGAAGCCTAGGCCTAGAGGCTGGGGGCCACTGTGAGCTGCACCAGACAACATGGCGGTGCCGGCCTTCTAGAGTCTCGAGGAGGAGGAGTGCAGAACAAACTATGTCGGTGCTGTCCACTGCAGGGGCCGTCCGAAGCCCACCGTTGGAGCTGGAGTTGAGCTTGGGTGTTTGGGGACATGCGGTGGGCCCTTGTGGCTTTGGAGACATAGGGTGACCGCCAGCAGAGGGAGCACTTTCTACCAAGCAGGGCACGACCAAAAGATAGTCCGGCTGATCCCCCAAAGAGTGGGCCTGAGATACCAGCCCAACAGCGGACTTGCACGGTAGCAGGGGTGCCTTGCGGGTCACAGTGATCCAGGTGTAGACAGGGGCTGACTGGACTTTGGCAGATACTGCCAGGTCACCTCCTGCAAAGCGAAGGAATCCAAAAGAGTCATGGGCGGTGAACTCCACTCCGTTTGCCGAGTTTTCGGCACTCTGCGCTCAGCAGAGTGCAGAAAACTCTGCTCGGCGTAGTGGATTTTTATTCCCTTTCACACTCGCCAACATACAGTTGGCAAGCACGCGCTGCCGCTCAAGTAGAATTTCACTCCGCAGAGTTTTATGGTCACTTCGCGGAGCTCTGCGTAGCGTAACTCGACAAACTCCACTCAGGCCCATGCAAAAGTAGTACAGGCGGCGAGGAGACAAAACAAGCGAGTAAGGAGACCCACTGATGCATGCCTGACTGATCCTGAACTGCTATCATTGACACAAAACTGGCTCAGACCAACAGTGCTCCAGAACTAAAAGTGGAGAGACTGTAATTACGAACACACCTTGACAGAGAAAGCTGTGTAAATAAAACGCGTGCTCTACAATAAAGAGGGGCAGCTAGGGGAACGAAGAACCAGTGGAAGGTAAACTGCCTGTGCCAAAAAACATATCAATTGAAATAAGCCATCTATAACTCACCAGGGAGGAGAGAGGGTGAGTGGACCGTAAATAAGGCACTGCAGCAGACACACATGACCCAGAAAAGATATAGACTAGTACCAGAAATTGTAGTGGGGCAAGACTCTGCTATAGTTCCCTGGTGAAAATGAGGCAAGCCGACAAAGCACAAACCAAGCTCACATTTGAACCAATAAATAGCACGAGAGCAACGGGAAATGCTGCAGCAGATCGAGACAATCACCCAACCCACAAGAGCCCTGGAAGCCACACTGGCGGCAATGCAGCAGAGACTACAATCCATTAACCCTGGGCGGAGTTCGCGTAGCTATGTGGACTCACCTGAAGTGGTAAAAAAACTCTGTGAGCTACGCGTAATTCCACGAGCACGCTCAGTTGCTTGTTCTGCCCGTTCGTGATGCATTTTTCCTGTTTGGGAATGCGTATTGCGTGTTTGGGACGCTGTTTGCGTGGTCGGGGGAAATATCTCGCAAACTTGCCCATGCGGGCACCCATGGGAGCGGCCATCTTGTTTTTCCACTTGTCCCGCCCACTTGTGATGCGTATTTCCTGTTCCGTAATACGTACTGCGTGATCGTGCCCATTCACGATTTGTATTTCCTGTTCGGGAACACGTTTGTTCGTGTTCGAGACACTTTTTGTGTGCTCGGGGTGGGGGGGGAAATATCGCGCGAACTTGCCCATGCGGTCGCAATGGGTGCAGCCATTTTGTTTTTCACTTTTTTGTAATGGTTCTGGGCCTGCTTTTCCATCCTCCCTCTATCTTTTCAATCCTTTGTTTCTGTAAACTTTCTTTAAAACTTTTTTATTTATTATCCAACTCTCTATTTTCCTGATTCTAAATTGGAGGTTTTTTCTACTTTTTGTGTGTTTTTAACTACTTTTCACTCTTTTTCTATTACTTGCTTTTTTCATTTCTTTTACTTACTTTTTTAGGGGCATATCTACAATGCGGTGATAGAAAATTATCGCTGCTTTTGCGGCCATTTTCGGCCAAAAAGCGGCGATAATTTTATCTCCTAATTAGCAAGCTCACCCTAACGTGTGAATCCTTAAGTTAGCACAGGAATTCCTAACGCCCAGCTTTGCATCTCTAATGAGATGCAAAGTGGGCGTTCCTGACCTGACATAACAGGAGAAATGTCGCTAAGCGACATTTCTCCTATCATCAAGCCCCACGCCATGAAGCAAAGCGGCAAGAAAAGTAGCGATAACCCCTGTTATCGCTACTTTCCTTACGCCTGCTTCAGGACTGACTTAACCATGATATCCTATGGAAGGTGGATATCATGGCTAAGTTTGTGAGGCACTATCAACAAGCTAATGCCACATTTCGTGAGATTATCGCTGGGTTTCCAGCGATAATCTCACGTTATGCAGTTAGCGCTAGTTTTTTTTTCGCTTTTGAGATATGCGTTGCTAATAGCACGCTATCTCAGCGATAAAAATCCACGCTAGCCGGCGATAATTATCCTAGCGCTAAGTGCGCTTAGCGATAATTATCGCCGGCTGTTGCTGATGTGCCCCTTAATTCCTACCTTATCTTTTCCTACCCCCCCCGAGTACAGAACCATGCCAAAGGCAAAGGGCAAGGCTCGTAGCCGCAGCTAGAGCCGCGACCGGCCCAAAAGGGATGCAGGCACAGGAATTATTTGGTAAGATGGAGGTGGCCGCACTGGTGCAGTGCCTCCTCCCTTTAACCCTGGCAGCAGGTGGCAGGCCTTTGTCCGGGTATGAGCGCCGGGAGCGTCGCCAGCGGTGGGGTAGGGTATGCCGGGCAGTGTTTCGCTGCTCTGGGGTTCGGCGCACCCCTAACCAGCTTACGCACCGGTGGTCCGATATCCTGGACCGGGAGCAGGACCTGTTGGACCTGCTAGGAGTTGAGGTCCCGGGGCTTGGTGAGTAGCTATTTAATATTACTACTTTGTGTTCTTCTGCTCTCTGTTATATATTGTGAATATAATTTTTTTCCGAATAGCAAGAATGCTGCTGCCTACATTGCAGGTAAATTACGTTAAAATAATTTCTGTGATTGTTGGGCCACAGGTGCTCAGTGCTACTAATCTTACTTGTTTGCAACTTTGCGCTCGCTTAGTGTGATTATGTAAGAGTTTCTTTTAGAGAACTTAAGTTAGGTAATGCTAGAGAGACTCTAGTCCTTCCTTTGTCCTCCCGTCACTAAGATATAATGGTGGATTGATAGGTTTAGTTGCTTATTAGTATGAGTTGGTAATTTTTTAGCGGTCAGTGTGATGCATCCTCTGTTACGTCACGTGCTGCTGATTGCTGCTTACCCTAGTCCTTAGTAGAACCTTTTATAGTTTGTTTAGTGAGTGGTAATAGGCCTAGCACTAGCAGAACATCAGCAGCAACCAACCAATAATTTGGTGTATGCAAAAATGTATGCACGTGTCCTTTATCTATGCATTTTTGAGGACTAAAATAAATGGAAATGCAGACTTAGTGAACAATTGGCCCGTCTGGGATAGGTGGGCTAGGTCAAGTGGTACTTAAGCTTAGATAGTATTCTGGAATCAGAATGGAACACTGGATTAGTGTTGATAAATAATAACTAGATAGTCCGCAAATCCACCGATACTACTAGTCGACCAGATTAGATAGGTCAATTTTATTGCAATTGTTGTTTCCATAAATGTTTTTTTGACCGTTTTTTAAAAATATTTTATTTGTTTCACACCAATCATCAATGTTTGTCTCTTTCTTTCTTATATGTTTCATGATCAGCATCCAGGGGCAAGAAGACAGGGTCAGTGTCGGCGGGAGCAGCTGGAGAACACCAGGGACAGCACCAGGACTGCTCATCTACGGAGGGCTCTGCTGCTGGCCCCAGTAAGTCTTCCTGTTGTTAAGATTAATATTTATATTTCCCTAACTTTTACTGCACCCTTCTTTTTCCGAACTATTGTTTCCGTTTCCTAATGCTATTTTTACCAATTCTTCTTCGATCTAGACTATCTGTTTCTAAATCTTGTTATCCCTACCTCTAACTGCCTGTGCTATGATTCTCTGTACTGCTAATTTTAGTCTGTCTTTAGCTAAGCTTGCCCAGTTGGCCACTTTTTATTTAAAAGGTGTTATTACAACTCAGATTCGCCAATAGCTCTAGCCACTGAGTCCATTCCTTTGGGTTGGCCTCTTCTAGTCTTCTTAATCTAGAGAGGCTTGTCGACAATTGCCATCAACAAAATGCCCAACCAGATATTTTACTATTTTTTATAGGATACTAATACTACTCTACTCTAGTACCTGATTTGTACTAGTGATGTTATGTTGTATATGTATGTATTAGATTTTTTCAAGCTTGCTAGTGAAAAAGAATAAAATAGGGGGAGGTGTATATGGCATCTAAAAAATGTGTAATGTTTTTTCTAGGCATACCGACCACCAGTGCCAGGGCTAGCGGCAAAGGCGACTCAGGCGCAGCTAGTATAGAGGGAGCAGGAGATGTGGCAGCTGCAGGGAGTGAACCAGCAGCAGCCGCAGGTGGTGGTAAGTTATATTCCTTACTTATTGACATTACACTCGCTGCAAGTCACTGTACTGTTGAGAGAGACTAAGTTGTTGTGAACAACGGTTGACAAAGACACCCTTTACTTAGCATTAACAATAGCATTTGCGGCGGGAGTTGAGTAACTAATGGCCTCTTCTATCTGACTTCAACTCAGCTGTGAAATTTTTATGGAGAAGACTAAGAGTCAGATCAGATGACATTAATGAAGGGGTTAAACGAAAAGAGAAAGAAGGGTGGAAGAGGAAGGACGGGTGAGATTTCATATTTATGACTGGCAGAGAAGGATGCGCTGGATGCATGCGTATGTGGCTGATAGGAATCAGGTGCATGGGTGGTTGAAACAGTATGGGTGGATAGCAAGAATCCTCCAGGGTGTTTCATGGGTCAAACTCAAAGCCAAGGCAAGCATGGTATGAAGGATGCATGAGTGGTGGTTTAAAAAAAAAGAATAAATGTTTGTAGTTGGTGAAACAAACTAAGGTTTGTTGAGAGATTAAGAAGAATGATAGACATGTTTACTTTGAATGGATGGATGCCTGGATGATATCCATCATAGATATAATAGGTGGAGACTGTGACTGGATGAAGAGTCTTACTTTGAAGAGAATGTAAAAGAAACCATGCAAGAGTAGCAAAGTCAAGGAGAATAGAAGTTGTATTTTCAGAATACACCCTTGACGCATAGTAGTTTGCAAGCATAGCATATACACTGGTATGTTGTTATCAAGCACCTCCCTCCGACTCCGAGGCCCACTCCCTACCTATGTTAATTTATTCTCGACTGTGTCAGCTTGCCATGGGTAGCCTAGCTATCGGCTGCATGGTTACACAATCAATCAAAACAAAGTACCTCATGTCCTCCCATATATAAGCAATAATCATTTGGATCAGATGTCATCTGCCTTTTTGAAGTAGTGTGAGCATGGTGAAAGTGAAATTGAACAGTTGCCCTGGCCTTGATGATCATGTAACAGAGTATGGCCAGTGCCACCGTAATAGAAAAATACGATGATTGTGTAGTCAGCTTCCTCACCTGCAGACAGTAGTAAATAAAACTAACATGAGTCTGCGTCACAAGTATATTTGTCTTGGGCGCAAGCTGACTGAGCTGGCAGGCCGGCTACAACAAGGTTACATAATTTCGCTAAACAAGAGAGAAGAAGAAGACTGGTGTACCGTGTACTCGAGTCCATAGTCCTAGTATAGAGCCTGAAACTCTCACAAATGTTAGAGGCCGAGGAAGTGGGAGGATACATACCAATGCTAAGTACTATGCTTGCTAGTGCTACTGTGCCACTCTGTGTCAAAATAATTTGTCTTATTGTTTTGCTAAGAGTATATTGTTAGTCTGTTACAATACACTTTTTTCTCCTTGATATAGCTACTCCTTCCCAACCGAAATCCAAACCGTACAGGAAGAAGTTGGCAGCCATGCCGGAAACTTGAGGCCATTCGAAAAGAGTATCGGTGGCTAGTGGTTCTGGTGGAGGAGGAGGCAGCAGCAGCTGTAGCCTCCTCCAATGCCCCGGGCCCCAGCCAGGCCTCCCCTGGCCCTCGAGTGGTACGGTGCCACAGTCTGGCAGCGGCCCATCACCGCACTTCATCCTGCACTGCTGTCCCCCCCGTGGATGCAATTGCAGAAAATTCCAGCGCTGTATGCTTCTCCAAAATTCCTGCCTAGAGGAGCGGATAAAGGTCCTGGAGAAGCGACAAGCCCGCCAATAGAGACCCTATTAGATTGCCCCTTTTTTATTCCTTTTTTTGGTGGGTGGGAATTGGGCGTTGGGGTTATGGAAAATTGGTTAGACTTTTTCGTTTTGGATATTGTTTGGAGTTAGGGAGAGGGGTGGGTCAGGTGCTGTTGTGGGAGTTTTTACATAGTTTATTTTTGTTAGGGGATTAAATTATATTGATACTTTACAAACAATGTTAATGTTTTGTGGGGGGTTAGTGTTTTCCATCACACTGTTTCCTTGCAGCTGAAGGGCCACAGCCAGTGTTTGATTTAAATAATCTGCTGATACTAGGACTGTCAGTCTCTCCTCCTAGTCTATGCATTCTGCAACTGGACTAAAGGGTGTGTGAATTAATTTCCATTAATAATTATGCCTCCCCAAACTTTTTCTCTTATCAGTGATTGATGTTTAACTTAGGCACAGCGATGTCTGCATGGTGTTGATGGTATGGGTTCCCAACATGTCATGGTTGTGGTGGTAGTACTAGTAGACACTAGCAGTAGCATTTACAAAAAAAGAAAATGAGACAGTCAGTCGCCTGAGAGAGACTCTGGGAGGAGTAGTAGAACGAAGTACAATTCAGTACACAAGAAGACTGCCAAACAATAATAATGCTGATTAGCAATGCTAAAGTAAAATAATTCATAAGGGTGGTGGGGATAGGCTAGTACAACAAGTTACAAACTGTAGTTGTGTCGATTCACTCGACACAAGCGTAACCTTTAGAGCTGTGTAGGAGGATGACGAATCCAATCGATGCTGGCAATTAATGATGATGGATTAGGTTCCTTTGGAAAAAGAAATTGACTTGCAAATATACTGAGCATGGGTGGGCAAGCAGAAGAAGATCTCGGCCCTGCCTTGAAATTGAATTAGTGTTGCTTTCACCACATCCGCCCCAGCAAGCGTGTGATCAATTATTGGTGTACATTTAATTTAGTCGAACCTCAATATAAATCACACAGCTCGGAGGAAGAGGGTTAGGGTTTGATGAATGGTTGGGAAGGGGGTTTGGGGAAAGGTTTGACAAACAAAAACACTACGCATGGACAAACAACAAACCACAATCTTGGCAGATGACCATCATATCCATAAATCTGTTAAGGGAGAAAAAGGAAAGGCATGCATGATGATGATGACTTGATGGTTAATGATAAGTAGTACTTACTAACTAGACTAGTAGACTGTACAGGGCAGCAGTATATTATTAATTATTATGCAACTTGCCTTGCCTGTCTGCCCTCAGAGAGACCCAAATTACATACATTTTTACTTCTTTTGTACCGGGGTTACTTTTTAAAGCTAGCAAAGAAAATTAAAAAAATAGCTGTAGGAATCAATTATAATCAGAGAGCAAACAACAACAACACACAGTATTACTGATTGAAGAGATAAAATGAATCAAATTATTTAAAAGATGATTAATGTTGATACTAAAGTGTTACTGTATGTTAACCTGGTCAAATTGGGGAGTTGCATCTCTGCATTTCTCCTGGTCTTCCTGTCCACACTGTGTCCGTCAATCTTGGGTGCCACTGCCTGCCTGGCGTATGTGGATTCGTTGGTGAGTGTGAGTTGTTTTTCCCAGTATAGCACAGGGTAAAGGCCGCCCTGTAAGTGTAGATGGAAAAACAAAAGGGATATTTAAAAATCAAGTAGAAAAAAACACATAAATTACGGAGGAGTGCGAACACTTTCAGAGCGGCATGGCTAAATCATATCTACTCTGCTGTCTGTTTCCAGCATTATCCTACAACAGCAACAGGACAGAAATGGTGCACAGCGCCCACCCAACCTCCACTTAGCTTAGATTTTGACTGAGCCAGGCAGAGCACACATGTCACACCACCACTACTACACTCGTGACTCAACTCCACCACGACACAGACGTGTAGGTCTGCTGTGGTTGTTGTTGACTTGTTTACCTTCATGCCACTCATGAAACGGCCTGAGTTATTCCACCAATCATCTCCCATTCTACTGAGTGACTGCAAAGATATTATGTCACTGTGGTCATCATCATGGTGTTGTCCAAATCAGTGTGCAGTGTACAGAGTGAACCCACATTCCATATTCAAAATGCAATGGACCAGCCTGCAGTAGAAGTACAATTTTGTTATTAAACAACAAGAAGGGAAACATTGACTTGAGTTACTTTTAGTGTGTAGATTAAATAATAGTTCACATTGAATTCACTTCATGCACAACAAACCACAACACAAATACCAATTTCTCAGTCAGCATCCAATGTATGCCATCATTCATTACCTGCTTCTTCACATCTTAAGTTAAGGGGCAGTTTCTCTCAGCTCGGAAAGGAGGATAGCTATAGTAGTCATCATGTTCCACTTCTTTTGGAGGGACTCAATGAGGCAACATTTTCTTGTACTATTATTCTCCATCCACTCATCATTTGGCATGAGGGAAATGGATTTAGGGCGAGTCAGGAGGATGGAGGAGCAGGACTCAGAGGAGTGGACTTCAGTTAAATTCAGACAGCTGCAACTCCAATATGACAATAAAAAGACTAGAAGACAGAGGTGATGGATTTGTTGTGATTCAAAGTTTCAAACCAGAAAGACAGACACACACAAATAAAAGTAAATACGGAAGGAAGAAAGTAAGAAGTTCAAGCCTAGTTGTCAGGGAAGTATAGCTCGTCCTCAAACTCTGGGGGTTCAACCAGAAGTAGGAAATCATCTAACACACTACTTGCGTCACCTAAGTCACTGTCCTCATCTTCCTGCGCTGATTCATGTATTCTGTAATTCGATGGTATAAAGTGCTGATTCATTTTGATCATGGTTAACCTCACCACGTTTTTGTGTGAGAGACTGGTCCTTTTCACTGTTACAATGGCACCAGCAGCACTGAAAACACGTTCAGAAGAGACACTTGCAGCAGGGCAAGCCAGTTAGTTTATCGCCAGCCAACTGAGCACTAGCCATTGGCCCCTTTTCCCATACCAATACTGCAATGGGTTTTGATCAATGTAGACCTCTGTTGGGTCATCCAGATAGGCCTGGACCATCCGCTCAATGTTCAGGGATGCTTCATTTTGCTTGGCCTCTTTTATCTTTGCATCAGCACTGGACCTAGCAGGCCCTTGCTGTAAATACCAATCCTGTGCCGATTTTACTAGGGCTGATGATCCGGTTCTTGTTGTTGTCAATAGTGTTGGTGACCGCTCTGAGCCAAATGCTCTGCCCTTAGGCTCGGAAGTTGAACTTGACGCCAGATCCCCTGCTGCAGTACTTGTTGTGGGTTTGAGTAGCAGGCCTTTAATTAACAGCTGTTCATTTTCCAAGTCACTGGCTGCCTCAGCTTTCCAGGTTTTGTACTGGGCAACATCCACTTCTGAGAAAGGAATTAATGTCTTACTGTTCAGTTATGATTTGTACCGTGGATCCAGAATTGTGGCACAAATGTAATGTTTTTCTGAAACAATGCGAGTTACTACCCTTGTATGTTCAGCTAAGCGACGGGATAAGCTCTCCACCAACTCATATGCTTCATTTTTTTCCTCCACACCTGTGTACGCTTGAGACACCTCCTTCAGCTGTTGCTCTAGCATGTGCAACGATGGGATAGCTTGGCCCATAGTACAGTCCTCCTTGCTGACTTCACCTTTGAAGGAAGAAGAATTTCTGTCAGGCATTTAACTAGGCCCTATTGGTCCATCTGTAGGATCATACCTTTCACAGTCGCATCCCTTATTCTTTGCATGACATACTCATTGATTGGTCAGATAAAAATACCAATGTAATGGGATTCAAACCTGTTTGGCATACATTTTCTCATCACGTCATTCAGGGAGCTGCAGCTAACAAAGGGGATGGAAGCAGTAAGCCAAGAGGAACAAAGGAAAGACATGCAGGAAATTATGGCAAAAGCCACACACTACTAAACTACCAATACAAAATGACCACCAGGCACATGGCCAGGCCACCCACAGCAACAACAAGAAAGGGAAGACAGACAATGCAGGCCTATGGCAAAAGCACACTGCCTGGTTTCAAAATGGCCACCAGCCACATGGCCAGGCCACCCACAACAAAAAGAAAGGGAAGACAGACAATGCAGGCCTAGGGCAAAAGCACAATGCCTGGCTTCAAAATGGCCCCAGGCGCAAAACAACAAAAAGCCTAGGCCAAGAGGAACAAAGTAAAGACATGCAGGCCTATCTGGCAAAAGCAGCACCCTACTACACTACCACCACAAAATGACCACCAGCCACATGGTCACTCACAGTCACAAGTTCACAACAAGCAGGAGGCCTGGAAAACAATGAACTCAATCAGGCCTATATGGTCAGACAAAGGAGGCATACTACACAAAACAGCTTTATTGCAAAAACGAAAATCCACAGGGCTAAACAAGGTTTACAAGTTACACAACAACCACACCACACACACACATTCAACAAAGGCATTTATTTAACACACACCAAAAAAGTGAAATAAAATAACCCAAAAATATTTTGCAATTCAATCCAATGCCATCTATGCCCTAAGTGATGATTAGATTCAACAGACACCACAGAAACAGTTGTTTCATTTCATGCACCCATGAGTAGTTCTGGGCCTACTGGATGAATGGCCTATTGGCAGACTAATCCACAAGCTTGCAGGCCTATGGCAAAAGCACACTGGCTGGCTCCACAAAACGACTGCTAGCCACATGGCCAGGCCACCCTCATTAACAAGAAAGGAAAGACAGACAATGCAGGCCTATGGCAAAAGCACACTGCCTGGCTTCAGAATGGCCACCAGCCACATGGCCAGGCCACCCACAGCAACAAGAAAGGAAAGACAGACAATGCAGGCCTATGGCAAAAGCACACTGCCTGGCTTCAAAATGGCCGCCATCCATATGGCCAGGCCCAAAACAACAAGAAGCCTAGGCCAACAGGAACAAAGGAAGCACATGCAGGCCTATATGGCAAAAGCAGCATACTTCTAAACTACCACACAAAATGGCCACCAGCCACATGGTCACTCACAGTCACAACAAGCAGGAGGCCTGGAAAACAATTAACTGAAACAGGCCTATAATGGCCAGGCAAAGGAGGCATGCTAAACAACTCAGCTTTAATGCTATACAATGCAAAAAGAAAATCCATAGGGCTAAACAAGGTGTGCAAGTAACACAACAACCACACCACACACACAACAAAGGAATTTAATTAACACACACTGAAAAAGTGAAATACCCCCAAAAATACACATCTTGCAATTCAATCCAATGCCATACATGACCTAAATTATGTTTAAATTCAACAGACACCACAGAAACAGTTGTTTAATGCACCCATGACTACCTCTGGGCCTACTGGCTACCCACAATGAAAAGTACAAAAATTGTAGTTGCAGCAACTGCAATGCCCCAATTAACCCCAACTTTTAAAATCTCAAATCCAAAAGTCCTCAAACCCAAAAGTCCTCAAATCCAATATGATGCAACAGATTCAAAGGGTGATCCTTCCAGCTCCAAATCCAAATGAAAAGTGAATAGGACATATACAAAGCACTGGGCAGAGCCTGCTGGACACGAACAGGAAGTTGGAGACTCTGGGGCACTTCTTTCCTCTCCAAAAACAAGTAAAAAAAGAAAAAGGATTCCTTGCACAAAAAAGTACAGCTAAATATCAATCTGAGGAGTTTTTTTCATCCAAATCATCATTTTCTAGAAAGTTTTATGCTGCTTGAGAGATATTCTTCTCCAGATTGCAAATTTTGCGTGTTCGGTATAGCAAGCTTCACCAAACTCCTGCTGGAAGTCCGATGGTGCGTCCGAATGACCATTGTATACCCCACACTGTTTAATGCCAAATGGCGTGGACCATCAGCCAAAGTACAGTTTAAACCACAAATAGTTGTTGTTATGTTAATCAGGCGATTCTCTGGCATGATTGGGTCACTACCACCAAAGTATATAAATTGCATGGAAATGATACATGCACAATAGACAGGACAGCCGTATGGAAATATCTATGTCATAGACAGCGGCGGCTGCTCCATTGAAGCGGAGGAGCGCCGCCCCTCCAGCAAATAAAACGGGTTTTAAACCCGCTTTTTTTGTCATTTTATTTTAAAACTGTTGAGTCTTGGGTGCGGGTCCAGGGGATGACTGCTGGTGGGGAAGGGAGGCACTCCCTTTACTGTGCCAGAGATGTTTGGCTGGCTGTCACAGGCCTGCCAAACACCTCATGCGCAGTGAAGCTCTCTCTAGCCCCAGCTGCATTGCTGGAGCTGGAGAGAGCCGGCACAGGCTCCCATTCTGCCTGGGAGTGCAAGTTGTCGGCGCTCCACCCAATCATGAATTATTTTTTTTATTTTTATCCTCCACCCCCTCACCCCACCTCGGTTTTCCCTCCTCGGCCCGGCCTACCCCATGTCAAACAGGCAATAGCTCTGTTGCAAGAGACCCACTTGACCAAGCAGGCCGGAAATGGGGTAGGGAGGAGATGGGCAGATGTAAGAGTAGCCTCATACTCTTCTTGATCTAGAGGAGTCATCACCCTGATAAAAAAGGTAGTGCCATTTAAAGTAGAAAACCCACCATCGATAATAACATTAGATATCCTAACACGCATAGCCCCACAATATGCAGGGAGGTTTAACACCGCAGCCTTATTAGATTCAATATACAACGATACCATTAGAGGGGCCATAATATATTATTTTGAAAAGAATAAGGGATCAGTGAATAATGCAGGTACATTATGGGAAGCCTTTAAGGCTATGGTGAGAGGCGTCTGCATTAGTACTAACGCAGGTATCTAAGGGACATACGTACACAACTGCAGAACTTAGAAAGGACAATTAAGCATCTAGAAGAAGAATGCAACAGCACAAATCATGCAGATGTCCTCAGCAGCATTAGAAAACATCTAAGTGCAATGAGCTCGCAGATAGCGAAATCATATATCTGATGTGTCAACAGGGAGCAAGAGCATATGGGGAAGGAGATAGACCTGGCGGCACGCTAGCCAATTAAATATGGACAGAAATAAAAATACAGACCACTCGATATAAAAGAGATACTTGGAACATTTGCAGAGGTTTATGGAAACCTCTATGCATCGTGCAAATCTGTGGAAAACCAGGAGATTGCAGAATATCTAGAGGACACAGCTAAGCTTTAGCACGGCTTTCAATTGGACAGAAAGAATATCTGGTGCAGCCAACCACACTACAAGAGGTAAAAGATGTTATAAGGGCCTTACCAAATGGCAAGGCACCAATGCCAGATGGATTCACAAGTGAGTCCTATAATAATTATGAAGAACTGGAAAGCCCACCCCTAATTGAGATGTATGAGGATGCATACAATAAAAAGATTTTACCACCAACATTAAGAGAGGCCATGATATTGGCACATTTAAAACCAGACAAGACACTGGATAAATGTAACTCTTATCGCCCATTATCACTCATCAGCACAGATGTTAAAATATTAGCTAAAATTATAGCCATGAGACTGCAACCATTACTACAACCCCATATACTACCAGACCAATCAGGCTTTATACCAGCACGCTCCATATAACATAACTTTTGCACCATTTGTGCACTGCAGCATCAGCCCAAACCAGAGCTGGAGGCAGTGGTGGTACTCCTTAATGCTGCAAAAGCCTTCAACTCAATAGAATGGAATTATCTCTTCACAATTGTTAAGCGAATGGGAATGCCAGAAACATTGGTGCAATGGATCAAACTTCTCTATACCAAACCGATGGCACGAATCCCGATAAATGGGCAAGTGTCGGAAGAAATACGCATACATCTGGGAACAAGAAAGGTATGTCCCCTCTCCCTTATCCTATTTGCAATTGCACGTGAATCCCTTGCATGTAAGATTAAGCAAAAATAAGCGGAAGCAGCACTGAAGTTCCGACGACGTCCAATTGGCATTTCCTTATACTCAGATAATATGGTGATATAACCCCAAGAATAATCTATCACCTATTCTAAGAGAATATAATTACATTTAGAGAGATTTTCGGGCCTTAGCATAAACTGGATCAAATCCACAATACTTTCTCTGACTGAGGCCACTATTCCTCATCAGCTGGAATTCCCTTTACAATGGAGTGATGACCTAGTGAAATATCTAGGGATATGGATCAATAGAGATCGGGGCGAGGTAATCAGAGCAAACTACGGTGCAGCAATGGAGAAATTGGAAACACAAATAAATATGTGGAACAGGATGGCACTGTCTATGGCAGACAGGATAGCCATTATGAAGATGGCCATATTGCCTTAGTTTTTGTACATGTTTAACAACATTCCAATTAAACTGCCCTCTCACTTTTTTCAAACATTGCGCACACATATAATCAGATTAGCATGGCTGGGAAACAGCCCAGAATTGACTGGAAAACACTGCCATACAGGCAAGGGGGCTTTGCAGTGCCGGATCGATACATAGATTATCTATGTGCTCAAGAGCAGTAGGCACATTATTGGTTTCACCCACCACAATACATGCCCCATCCGGCAGTAGAGATAGAGGATTCCTACCCTATCCCACTAACTAGTATTCTAACACACAAATGTAAAGACATAACATGGAAAGAAATAAACACGATAAAGACAACGATCATGGCGTGGCACAGTAGAAGGGCAAAAGCACACAAACTACTATTATACGCACTGGCAATGCCGATAATGAATCACCCGACACTTTCAGTGACACAAGAAAGGGGAAGTCCCGCATTACTAAAACAAGAGGGATTGGTAACAATGGAATATCTATACCGTGAGGGCACATTTTGTAGGCCCCAATGACCTGGCCTATATCAACAACAAGATATCATTAGAAAGGCAAATTTCAAAACAATAATGAAATCACAAGGGAAAGGAAGGGAGACCACAAAGTAATCTAGAAAAGGGTATATATTGTAGGTAGTTATAACAGCACCGGCATGGACGTTTGATTAGTTCGTCCAGTCTCGGATTCTTGAGGATTTATTCCTGCCCTTCTAGTTACGCGACCCCCAGCGATTTAGTCCTTTTGGAATTTTCTCCCGAGGCATGTAGAATTGATGCCCACGTCTGGCTCTCGGACCTCGATTGCCTCCCGGTTACATACTTCCTTGATGTTGATTCCTGATTATTGAAACATTGATTGTGCGCTGATTTACACCCGGTTTGATCCCTTTCTATTGGATTCCCCGCACTTACTTATACTACGCCCAGCACACGTTTATATATGACCATTGTCCTGATGATGGCCTGAAATCAATCAGGCTGAAACGCCGTCGACAATCCTCAGCAAAGAACTTTGGCTTCTCTGTGGTCACTTATAAATTTGTTCAAACTTGATTGTATATAATTATATATTTTCTTGACCACATTGTCATTATTATTTCATCGCTGTTCACGCTGTCTTCACCTATTGTGTTCACTGCGCCGTTCACTATCACTAGCACGCTCAGTGCTCACTTGTGTGTTTTGGTCATTTGTACCTTTATTGTACCGTAATGCTGTTATAACTACCTACAATATCTACCCTTTTCTAAATTCCTTTGTGGTCTCCCTTCCTTTCCCTTGTGATTTCATTATTGTTTTGAAATTTGCCTTTCTAATGATATCCAGTTGAGACATTGTTGTTTCGTTAAACATTATTGCCCAGTCTCTGCTGGGATAACGGGCTTACTCCTGTTTTTTGTTTCTTATATCAACAACAAAACACCACTATTTAGATTCACATACTATATACTTTGGGTGGCAATTAAGGTACTGTGGCCATCCTTCCCAAAGGAAACACAACATTATTGCCACTCCAAGTGATAATTACCGACCCAAACACCAAACACATGGTTATAAAACTGCACAAAGCAATACAAGCAGAAGCCGCACAGGATGAAAGCAGAGAACAAGAGCGCTGGAACCTAAAACTAGGTGAACCGCTGAATAATGATAAGTGGCAATGTTGCTGCAAATTAACTGAAATGCTGACTCCTAACAGGAACCTATGCATCATACAATATAAATACATGCATCAAATATACTAAACACATGCACAACTATATTGATATGAGTTGCTTGAAGATACAAAAAGGAGCAGATGTGGGGAACCAGATGCATATTTCCTGCATCTGGCGTGGATATTCAAAAAGGTGTATAAATATTGGGAAAAGTATTGGAAATGTTGTGTTATATGACAGAATGCTCTATAGAATGTTCAGCAAGAGTATGCCTACTGGGTATGATAAATATGATACAGCCGAAACAACATACATTTACAGCAGTGGCTCTACTACCAGCAAAAAGGAAGGTGGTCATACACTGGGATAGTAGAATAAGACCTACCCATCGAAAGTGGAAAATGGACATAATATATTGTAGAGACAAGCGGAAAACATATGAGGAGGATCTACCCTTTGCATCAAGACCTAAAGATTTTTGGCAACCGCTAACAACATATTTAAAGGAGTAGCCAAAAATTATGGACAATAGCGGAGAATGAATTTAGAAATATGATGGAGATGGCTATAGAGCTTGTTGGGGTAGACTAGATGATTATGGCACAGATTGTGTGCTTTGTATCAAAATATGGAAACTGGTATGACCTTGTTATAGTTGAGAATATTCAATAAAAATCCCCCCCCCCCCAAATTAAACCCCAGTCCCAAAAATAAGTGGCAAAATGTATTCTCATAATTCCAATTTAAGATCTGAATATAGAAAGGTCAACCTAAAGGTGACCAGCTGACGTTTATGATATGAAATGTTAATAATGTGTTTTTAGTTTGTTTTCTTGCTGCTACTTTGCCTCGTTGCTTTTTTTGCACAATACTCGTCAGTTTCTTGATCCGCCCACTCCCCGTTCCACCACGGGCTTTCCCGTTTGTTGTTGAGGGAGATCGCGGAAGAACTTTGATTAGTCTGTTGGTGGGGAGGCGGGGTATCATTGTCCCTGCGGACACGTGATCTTTCAACCGGCTTTATTAGTCATACCTGCTGACCCGCGCAGTGGACGCGCGCAGCGGGTGTGCCGGCGGCGTGCCGAAGGCGCGCCAAAGGCAAGCCCGTCTGCGCCCGTCCGCGGCAGACCGGGGCTAGGGGCCAGAACCCCTGACCCTCTGTCCTCTCTAGGATCCTTACGATTAGTTTACTCCTCGTCTCAACTCCTTGCCTTACGACCAGTCTGCCATTCTGATTGTGCTCTCTTAGATGTTGACAATGTTCGCACTCTCACCTGCTAGGGGGCGCACTGCTCCTTCTCCCTGATCCACTCCTTGGAGTATAATGGCCGTACGACCACGATATCTGAAAACACTGTTCCTAAGTTTCGCTTCCTAAGCTTAAACTGCCGTTCCCTTCCTAAGCACAAAAGTTTCATTTTTGATCTCCTTCTGGAAGATTCACCAGACGCCCTTTTTTTGACCGAGACTTGGCTTCACAACAGTTCTGGGCCAGATATTGCTGCTGCTCTTCCCTCTAATTACGCCATCGCTAGATTGGATAGAACCACTGGTTTGGGCGGGGGAATTGCTGTTATTTATAAACATTCCTTCCAATGCAACTTTGAATCTGTCAACCTTCCTAACTGCGAAGCTGCACTATTTAAACTCATACTCAGTCCTAATTTTTCTTTCTCAGGGCTTTTGCTCTATCGACCTCCAGGTTCCTCCTCATTGTGGTCGGCTACCTTGCCTGGTTTGGTTTCCTCTTTGCTTATGACTTCCTCAAATTTCTCCCTACTTGGAGATCTGAATCTCCATCTGGAAGACACCTCCAATGTTACATGCTCCAATCTCATTTCCGATCTCCTAGATATGAATCTGTTTCTCTGTAATTCCGGCCCCACTCATAAAGCCGGCCATTTCTTAGATCCCATCTTTTCTAATGTTACCTCTATTGTGTGTGAACCAGCGTTACCTATTTTTTGGTCGGATCATTTCCTACTGAAATTTCAAATTCAGGCCCCTGCTAGTTCACTCCCAGCTTTCCCACAGTCCAGGTTCTTTACTAGGGACTGGAAAAAAGTCGATACTAATGTTCTGAACAACCTGCTAAGGGAAAATACACCCTCTATTACTATGCAGGTACCTGTCTCTGCTAAAAACATCCAAAATTGGCTGTCTCATGCTGTTGAAGTATGCCTTCCTCTTGTCAAGAAAAAATCAACTTATCACCACCCCCCTGCGCCTTGGTTTACTGACAGTCTTAGGGTTGAGAAATCCAAATGCAAAGCATTAGAAAGAAAACGGCGGCGAAACTATGCTCCAGATTTGAAAATAGCCTACAAAAATTCTTTAAAAACTTGTTATGACCTATGCAAATCCTCACGTGCTGCATATACCTGTGACACTATTAACACTGCTACTAATCGTCCAAAGACACTGTTTAGCTTAGTGAAAAATCTAGCTGGCGCTCAGACCATAGCAAAACCTTTGCCACTTAACAAGCAATCCTGTGATGATCTTGCTATTTTTTTTTCAGACAAAATAGAACTTATCCATTCAAAAATAGCAAACTCCCCCCTAAATCACCTGAGGTCCCTCTCAATTTCGGAGGACACCTTTCAAGTACATTCTTGTGCCCCTCCTAAATTGTCTTTCTGGCCCCTTTTGAAACTGGAATCTTTTATTTCTATTCTTGGCACCATTAAATCTGGTTCTCCCAATGACCCTTTACCTGTTTCCATTATGAAACAGCTTGATCCTGTCCACCTCCAGGTTATTATGGAAGTTCTAAATTCCTCCTTAGAATCTTCTATTGTTCCTCCAATCTGGAAACATTCTATGGTCGTCCCTTTGTTAAAAAAGCCTGCTGCTGATCCTAAAGTTCTGTCTAATTTCCGACCTATTTCTCTCATTTCCATTTTTTCTAAACTTTTAGAAAAACATATCCACACTCACTTCGCCAAATTTGTGGATACAAATAACATCCTCCACTCTTCTCAGTCGGGCTTTCGTGCCGGCTTTTCGACTGAAACCACACTTTTAGGCGTTACTGAAAGAATGCGCCACCTATTGGATTCCGGTGATACAGTAGCGCTCATACTATTAGATCTGAGCGCGGCCTTTGATACCATCTCTCACCCCATTCTGATTAACACTCTTGAATCCTTTGGCATCTGTGGTTCAGCCTTGGACTGGTTATCTTCTTTTCTTACTGACCGCACTTTTCAAGTTTTTTCTGCGTCGGACAGTTCTAACATCTCTCCTTCACCTTTTGGAGTCCCTCAGGGCTCCATTTTGAGCCCTCTGCTTTTTAATTTGTATGTCAGGCCTCTTGCTGACATTGCTGATAACGCAGGACTATCTCTTTTCACCTACGCTGATGATTCCCAAATTATTTTCTCACTTTCCAAATCTGATCCCTCTTCTTCTGTCTCTGTTCTCCAGTCGGGCCTACGCCAAATTGCTGTTTGGATGAATAACAACTATCTAAAACTTAACGCAAACAAAACGGAGGTCCTTATTCTGGGTAAGCAGAAGGATCGTTGGGGTGCTTGTCATTGGCCGAATGAGTTGGATACTCTTCCTCGTCCTGTCAACCATGTCCGAAACCTATGATTTTTCATCGATGAATCCTTGAAAATGCACCATCAAGCTACCAAAGTTGCAGGCACCTGTTTTACCATCTTGAAGTGGTTACGTAAAATTATTTGGATGCTGCCTAAAGACACCCAAAAAACTGTAGCCCATGCTCTTTTTACGTCACGGCTGGACTATGGAAACATTCTGTTTTTGGGTGCCAATAAGGCGGTATCCCGTAGGTTGCAACTTGTGCAAAACTCCGCTGCACGACTCCTATGCGGAGCTCCTAGATGTTATTCTATTCCCCTCATCTACGCGACCTGCACTGGCTCCGTATTGACAAGCGGATTGAGTTCAAAGCTCTCTCCTTTATGTACAAAATCAAGTGGAGCCTAGCACCTGACTACTTACAGACTCTTGTCTGTCCGTATGTTCCAACTCGTGCCCTCCATTCCTCCTCACTTGAAAAATTCCACGTTCCCAGGTTCAGGCTTTCTAGAATGGGAGGTAGATCTTTTTCTGTTTTGGGTCCCTCTCTCTGGAACTCAATTCCTCTTGTCTTACGCAGGGAGCCGTCTTATCCCCACTTTCGTTGTTCTCTTAAGACCTGGCTTTTTAACCGCTTCGACGCGCATGACGGAGCGGTTCCGTCATGCACGTTGGTTGGGCTGTGCTTATGACGGAACCGTTCCGTCATGGCCCCGCCCGCGCACGGAATCTTCAGCGTGGCGCGGAAATCCGCGCCGCGCTGAAGAGGTTAATCAATAATTTCTTTCCTCTTCAGTAAATTCGTCCAGGCGCCGGGAAACCCTTGTTGGGTAGCTGTTGCGCCATATAAATTAAATAAATAAAAAATAAAATAAATATGAACAGTGTAAACCACTCCACGTGTAGTAAATCTTTTAGGAACTTTTGAGCCTCTTGTACTAGAAACAATAACTTTAAACATGTGAATTATGCAGCAAAGGGAATATATGGAACGTATACTAAATCTATAAGTAGGGGATATTTTGATCAGAGAATCACGTTTCTCAAATGGCCCGGTATATCGGGTACAATCAAAACAGTACCCCATAACTGAGTGGGTAGGGTTTTATAATTATAGTCCAGTGCAAATCACTGGGGGCCTCATTTACAAGACAGTGATGCAGCGCTGCACCCCAAGCCCTTTGGCTGCGCCAGGCTGAGGCACTTTGAAAGCACAGGGATGCCTCATATCTACATGGATGTGACTGATCCCTTTGCTCTCCCGTGCGCTGGCGCACAATTAGCTGTCATGCTCCGATGCAGGAACCCTTGCACCATGGATGCAAGGATGCCTGCGTCACAGGGATGATTGTTTATGTGCAGGAAGGGACACTTTCCTGCACATAAACAACCATAAGATGTGATTTCCTCATTCTATGTGTGCTGCAGAATTAGCATCTCCTAGCACGATTTTTGTCTCAGGGGGGCACCCGGAGGGATTTTTCCAAAGTGTGCGGTCGCGACTGCTCATGGTGGGAAAGCAGCTGCACGCATAGAAAATGTACTCGATCAGCAGTAAATCCAACTTGAGAAGCAGTGCCCTCTGGTGTACCAAGGGGTGCCACTCATGCTGATTTTTCAACATGGAACAAGTTCAAGTTCCCGGTGCTAAAATCAGTGCAATGTGCTGATTTACGCATGTTCGTGAAACTTCGCAGAATCTCGAAGTTTTTATGTAAGTTCATGGAGTTTTGCTTCCTCCTATTCATAATTTGCAAAAATATGGGAATTGGTTTTTCAGTCACTACATAGTTCGAGAGATATACCTACATATAACTGTATTTGTCAGAATAAGGGTTACCCTCATCTCTGTAGAATTTCTTGATGGAGAAAGTAAGGCTTGGAGGGGTGGCAGGTGTTAAACTTATCAAGGGCATTTCTTTTTTTTTATAAAGCTGAATAACATCATACGGTTTGTGCTAGAACTTACAGGAAATCAGTCAAACTTGTGCTTAATGTTGGTTCAACCGCTTGTTCAGTCTGTTCTTAACTTTGTAGCAGTTGTTGGAGTGGACTGTGGTTCACTTATGACTACGAACAAGCCACAAACATAACGGGAAGAGTACAACAGGCGGATCATGTGCTGAACAGACACAGCATCAAGACAGCCCACTCAGAAGGTACTTGTAGAGACGAAGCCTTTGATCATGACATGATATAGTAGTCAATCATGTCATTATTTTCCTAATATTATGTGTGAAAGCAGATGTTGAACATTATAGTGGCTTCTCTCCAGGAATCAGCGCATAATCACAAATCTGACTCTCATTTACTTTCTCTTTGCCTTTAATTAGTTTTGCCCAGTTACAAAACATCTTTGCTTCGATGCATTCGCTTCAGAGTATCAATACAAACACTACAGAGTTATTGATTGGTGTGTAATACATGGTATTCTGAAATCCATGTATAAAAATCTGCCACTAATGTCTTTGTTATGTAGGGCTCTATTGGAGGGCTACTAGCATTTACTTCTGTTTCTAAATGCCAAACTCACTGCTTTGAAGTAGCAACAGTAGATAACAAAACCAATATTCCAGGAAAGGCTGACAGGCCTCCATGAGAGCCTGTCAGCGCAGTGCTGCTTGTCTGCTTTCAGTGAAAACTAGAACGCACAGCTGCAGGAGGGTGAAAGAATGTAAGGAAGGTGGTGGGGCTGCTTAAGAAAGGCAAATAATATATTATTTTTTTACATTTGGAACTGGGAGGTGAGAACTTGTTATGTATGGGTGCCCAATACTCCTCTGCCCTTACTTAGCAGTTGAAAGCATTGGTACATGATTTGGGGGCCATGCATAACATAAAATTACACTCAGGTTCTGAGTAACATCATAGACAACTCGAGCTTTGCTCTTGTCTATTTCATGTCAGAACCGCTCTGTGAAAAACATCTCCATAATTCACTGTTACCCATCAGTGACTTGTGCTGCACCTAGTCACTGATTATATAAGGGGTGAAGTACCCCGCAGTACATCACAAGGGTATTGCAAGTCACTGAGGATTTCCGAACCCTATAGAGGAATAAGGCTGAAAGCTGAGCTCCTTTATAAGCTTATGGAACTACGAGACCTTCTGCCTCTTTCCTCTCTATGGTCATGGAACTCCTCGGATACTTCCAATACTCATATAATGAATGGTAGGGAGTATTTGATGCCACATTTAGCACATCAATGGCCATGCAACGATGCACAATAATTTGATGCAACCATTCCCAACAAAATAGCACAATTCTTAAACGTTTCCTGATTAACAAGTCTGCATTGTCTTACATCACATCAGATCGTTTGGTACGTTTTCAAAGCGAAGAATTTGTATTTCACTTTGACACTATGCATACAATCGTTATTTCTCAGTGTTCCCTTTAATTTTTCACGATCTGCCACCCTATTCCCTTATATGTTGTTGTCAAAGAATCACAGTCTGCCCGGGTTAGAGTTCGGCTAGCATATTTTTGGTCCGCTGTAGTGACAAAGCTTAGTTCTTCATCTTACTGGCAGAGGATATGCTGGTGCATTCTGGGTTCTTCACCAGGATGACAACGTTTTCCCATGAAATGAGCTGACTCCATCTTGAGGCAGATTTAATGCAAAAACTCAGCAGAGATAAATTACATCATGGTTGAACCCATTGCAAATCTAAATTTAAATATGGATACATTGTCAATGTCTATATTTCTACATTACCAACATACTGGAGGATGAGATAGTCCCAGCATTTAAGGATACCATACTACCCTTTGGCGGAAGTCCATCACCCATTCCATGTCAGTCTTGTTAGTGAGTTATCTTATCTTTGGCATAAATGATGGCATAGACTTCACTCTAAATTGTATGGCTAATCCACCATACTTTATGTTACACCTAATTGTGAAGCAACGTGAAGTCTCTTGTGGTATCTGTCATAAAATGTACTCCAAGTAAGTTGGTACGACCACAGGAAGTAAAAGGCGCAAATTTGCCCTTTTGTGGTTGTTCTCAGTTAGTGTCATTCTTTAGGTCAGGTTGTGCCCACGCATGGCAGATGCTTTATTGCAACCACTGTTAGCTTCTAGTTGTCTTCTGTGACAACAGTAATCACTCCTAACATGAGCCTAACGCTTACTCGATCGACACTGTAAACCAGTTACAAAGGGATTCAGTTGCCGTATATTTTTATTTATTTTGCAGTTTTTGTTATAGCAGTACTAGCCACTAGAAGGGTGCCAGCATTCAGTACAGTAAAGGTTCACAGGTCAAGATTAGTATGGGGAAATTGTAGACAAAAGGAGAGGCTATATAAACAAAAATAATACGAATTAACAGGGGCAAATCAATCCATCTCTCCATCCATCTATCTATATACACAAACGTATACCCACACATTAGATCAGTTTAAGTAAACTGTCTTTCTAACAATTGCACAACACAGATGAACACAAACATTCTTACATACAACCACATAACTGGCGAAGCTGTCGCACACAATAAATATGTCCGCTAATTCAACAGCATGTGGATGATGAGTGGATTTATACGAATGCACTCTGGGGATGGATACATTGCATAATATTTAATTTATCACAACTGTTGGAGGAACAAATTAGTGGCCATGCTCATAAACAATATTATTTAAGCAAATTCCACCTACTAGCACACTGACAGATTCCGGCGATCCTTGGCATACTTTCAGAACATAATATAAAACTGCAATATGTTTAAGAACCAGCTGTCCTCAAAGGTTTAGAAACCAAATGGCTATGCAGTTACATACAGTAGACCGGATCTGGAGAGTGCTGATTGAGTTTTTGTTAATCTGAGATCATTGGATGTGAAGTTGACTCCTTAGGTACACATGTTCAGCCGACAAATGACCTTTCGTAAACTAGGAATTACTTTGGCATGGTACCCACAAACCTCACTAGTTTGTATTGTTTTCATTTTGTTGAAAATGAAAATCGGATAGGACCTTGGACGAGAGGCATCGCTTTACTTTATTTGATGATGGGCATTCTCTCAAACTGTTGCCTTTTGTGCAGGTTAGGTTACTTTTTACTGACTTGCTTTGTGTCAAAAGCTTCAGAGTAACATTTTAAGCATTCCTGCGGAAAGTGGAAACCTGATGAAACGCGAAGTTTTATTTCAGCAACTATTAGCAACGCTTATCTCAAAAGTGATAAAAATCCTCGCGCTAACTGCCTAACGTGCCTAACGTGAGATTATCGCTGGAAACCCAGCGATAATCTCACGCAATGTGGCGTTAGCTTGTTGATAGGGCCCCACAAACTTAGCCATGATATCCACCTTCCATAGGATATCATGGCTAAGTCTGTCCTGAAGCAGGCGTAAGGAAAGTAGCGATAACAGGGGTTATCGCTACTTTTCTTGCCGCTATGCTTCCTAGCGTGGGGCTTGATGATAGGAGAAATGTCGCTTAGCGACATTTCTCCTGTCATGTCAGGTCAGGAACGCCCACTAGAGAGAAGTCGAAACAGAAAGGGAAAGAGATGGACACACACAGATTCATTCTCAAGAGCAGTAGAACGAAAGAGAGAGACACACACAGATGTAGAATGAGAGAAAGAGCAATCATCAGCCACAGTGTGTGTGAGAGAAGGAAAGAGAAAGAGAGAAGAGTTTTAAGTATATTTCAAGCCGAATGAGTGTTCTTTTTAATGACTTTCCACAGGCCTTTGTATGTCTGTGCTTGTATGACTTGGGTTGAGCTTTCCCTAGAATCATTAAAGAGCCAGATATTAAGGAACTATGGGGCCTATTAGCAAGGGCCATGTCGCCGCTTTAGTGGCACTATGTGCCACTAAGGCGGCGATATTTCTATCACCCTATCAGCAAGCTGTCGCTAACAGCAGTCAGCGAAAGCTTTTAGGCGATAGCGAACGGTTTGGGGCCCGCTTTGCATGTCAGCGATATTTATCGCTAATGACATGCAAAGTGGGCATACCCAAACTGTTAGCGACTGAAAGCAGTCACTAACACAGCTATTGCCTATTAGCAAGGCAGGCGAAGCGATAAAAAAAATCGCGCTAAGCGTGTTTATCGCTATATTGTAACGCCTGCTAAAAACATGACTTACCTGTTTATCCAATGAGAGGTGGATCTTCAGGTTAAGTCCCCATTGGCGTTAATGCGTGAATATCGCTGGATATCCAGCGATATTCACGCATTTCGCCACTATCGCTGGATATTTTAGCACAATGGAGAAAAACGTTGCTAATAGCATGTTTTCCCCGCTAAAATATCCAGCAATAGGCAGCGATAACAATGAACGCGCTAAGCGCGTTTTGCGATAAATATCGCAACTTCTTGCTAATAGGACCCTATATTTGGCTTACACTGCCACATAATTAACTACAAATTTCAAAGATGTTTTCACTTGTGTCCGTGTAATTGCACATCATTAATTTCTGATGGCTTCAGTAGATGTTAAGATTATTTCCCATTATATTGCAAAATGCGTATGCTTGTCAGTCCACGTTTTTTAGTCGTTAGCTCGTTTCTTCCGGCCATTAGGAGAGCAACATAAGATCTTGAGCTGGAATTTATGTAGAAGTCACTTTTGGTAGCTGCTGTAAATACCTAACAGCACCACCAGATTTTTTCTGGTGCAGCATAAAGTTGTCCATTCTTTACATGTTGTTAACAGATCATGACAGTAAGCGTAAACAGATACCTGATGTAACCGTGCACTTTGCATCTGTCTTACGTGAAATAATGATGAATAAGACAATACACTCGACATTGGTATGAAAGAGTGCCTTTATTTTAGAATGTGTGAATTTACTCATATAGTGTGTAACTGTGTCATTTTAATTTAGAGACAATGCATTTAATATGGTTGATCCAGAAATAATCATTTGATGAAATGAACAGAATCGTTTCTTCACGTTATAGTCCCTCATGATTAACACATGGTTTATGAAGTTTTTAAAACACGTGAAAAATTGTCTGTGTACCTTTTAGCATCATCATTTTTAGTTTTTATCCATTGTCACATGTGTAGCTTGTGATTTTAATAAAAACTAAATTAATTACTCAGTGTATGCATTTAAGTTACACGTAGGTACTTTAAAATGTAGTTCTTAGTTACATTTACAGTTGAGAAATGTATTATTCATTGTATGCCAATGCACTATGAATACAAATTTCTTTAGAAAATATAATTGTTTATGCTTAAATGTGTTGACATAATCTTCGATTAAATAGTTTAAATTGTCATAATTCTGTAGGCTTGTACTTTAATATTCTGTATTAAAAGTTAATTGTCTGCTGTTCTGCTCATTTGACAAATTCTTGCCAATGTTCTCATGCATTGCTAGCTTACAATAGATACCTTGATGGAAACCACAGGGGAACTGTAATTTCGATGAATACACAATGGAGCAACCTGGGATGGGAAGGAGACACTGTTCCCATGTCTAGTGTGGGACTTTCGGCAACTGTTGCGGCTTGCAACTTGTGACACTTTCAGACAATTGATTCCTTAGAATGTTGCAACTAAAGGGGTGTTGCTTACAGTTTTACGGACCATTTGCCTGGAATGAGGGGAGCAGACTTTACTTTCCCTGAATGAGAGCAGGTCTCTCGCCTTGGATTCTTGTGGACTTACTTGCTGAACCCCTTCTGCAGCCAGTTGCAGAGGTCCCCTTGAACCCTTTTACCGACCCCTTTTCACGATTCCTACCAGCCCCCTGCATGGAATTTGAGAGGTTTAGACCTCAATGACTCTTATGGACTTTACTTCAAGTATTGCTCAGGCTAACACTTACCTGATTCTGGGAAAGTGTTTCTTCAATGCAAATGCTTTTCCCTTCACACTTGCTGTGCCATGCTCTTCTTTCCCAAATGGAACTCTTTGAATACTGAGACTCTTTAAATAATTGAATCATCTTACCATTAAGGACTACACTTGGGATATTTCAATTTCTAATGTATAGTCCAAATAACTTTAGATTGCTTTCTGAGCATCAAGTATTAGTGCTGTTGTTCTGCATAGTGGCTGTTGAACTTACTGTTTGTTTAATCTGATTCCTCTAAATTTCCTCAGGAGACTTGGTCTGCCTGCTGCCATATTGTATCTCTACAGCATGGTGTTGAGAGTGATTTATCTGAACTTTATTAATACTTTGTAATAAAGCCTGTTAAACCTGGCTACTGAATCCTGGTCCTCATTGTGTAGGCAAATGGTTGCACTGTTCAATGCAAGTACACCATTAACTCTCTTCCCCCTCAGAAGGACTAAGAGTAAGTAGTGTAAAAAAGTGGGCCCAGAAAACGCTGGATTAAATCTGGTAGCATGTCGGATAGTTCGTCCATTGATGTGAAAGAGTTAGGCTGTCTACTCTAGAAATTGCTCAAGCCCAGTCCAAACCCCAAAACCCCATGGTTCGGTCGGAGGATTGATAAAGTATCGCCGGTGTGGAGACGACCTGTAGCAGCGAAGGAGTGTGATTATAAATAAGGTTGCTATCAGTTGCTATTGCTTAGGTTGCTGTGCTGTGCAGTGACTATGTTGTGTCATGTGAAGTCGATCTAAGTTGATGTGTGGATGTGGCGCTTAATGCAGAGAAGTTGAAGTGGTTATCAAGTCCTTCATGGTCTAAGACCCTGGGATATATACCTGTGTGGTAAGTCTCAGTGTAGAAGACACTGGATGTAGATGTCTGCTGTGTTGTGGTGCTTGTTGTGAGACATCAATAGCATCTTTGAGATAGGGACTAAAGGTATGTATGATTGTCAGATGTGTTGAGTACAGTTGATCTCAGTGCATAGGGAATAACTGTATCAATAGAGTGAGATCCTGCTGGTCAAGATTTCACTTGAAGTGAATGTTAGAAATAAGTTGGAAAGTATTTCATGAAATTTTCTTGTGTGCATTAATAATATTTACCTCTTTAGTGGAGCAGACAGACTTAGTGGTTGAAATTGCTTGCATCTGTTTTGCGTAAATTGCTTATAGAATGCGCATGAGAGAACATTTTAAAGGAGGGCGAGCTGCTGCAAGGAGCGAGGTTGACCTCAAAGTGTGTCGTGCTGGCATGGGTCAGTTGGTGTTGAGCCAAGCTGGGATTGATGGAATACGTCATAGAGAGCAGTGGCGGCTGGTGACATTTGAAAGTGGTGAGGCGTAAAAGTTGCGAATGAGTGATGCGTTGCGAGTGAGCGGAGCGAGTGTAAAAGTCATAAGGGGGTGGGGGAGATTCCCGCCTGAGAAACTTTGGGGGAAAAAGAGCGGAAATGTTGCATTTTAAATACAATTTGACAAAGCAACATGGTTTATAAAGCAATTGTAGACATACATACTATAGTTGACATCACCAACAGGGCACAGGCCAAATTCTAAAACCGTAGTTAAACACTGTTTATGGCATTCTGTCAGTCACCCTGGAACTCGTAATCTTTAGAGTTGAACTAAGGCTCCGATATTTATTAATTTTGTTATTCACCATCTCGGACTGCTACCTTTCGGCTGGGGTATGCAACATGAATGCACACATGCAGACAGAAAGACCACTTGTTAGTGGCACTGGTCGGGGCCATGTAAGGAAGATGCTAGCAAGCTCCAGTCTCTTAAAAATTAAAAGCTGGACAGACTAGAACAGACACATTGCCAGGTATTCATTCTTTGCAAGAAGCTGATATTTTTGGACAACAAGGAGACTCTGAGATAAAGGTTAACCTCTACGTTTGGCCTCAGTGTTTAACCTTTGATTACTTGTTTGTGCCGGCCGGGCTGTGCCATCATTTTGTAAGTTGTGTGACACAGTAAGCAATTTGTCAGGTGTACATTTGTTCTTTAACGGGTGTCCAAAAAACTTCAAGGATCATGTCACACAATCCACCGTAGCTCACATAAAAGCACAACATCATCACAATTAAATAAAATTCACTCAAACAAGCTACAATAGTAATTAGACAATGTTCATTTGCCACAACGTCACGCAGTCATCATCACTGTTGTGAGTCACAAAGCCTTGAAACCCATGATATTTATGCGTTCCTTGGCGTCAGCACGCAGACTGTTTGACTTGACTTAAGTTAAAGCTGTTTTCTGAAAATGTGCACAGACTCCAGGCAGTCATAAATAGTTTTACCTCTTTTATTTTTGTCTTACACAGTGGTGTCTGTCTCTGGCTCCGAGTGCAAACTGCTGCCTTTCGGCCAGCACGGTCAGCTCAGCAACTCCAAAATAGAAAGTTTTACAGATGATGGGGTGTCCAACAGGGGAGTCTCACATTCCCTGAACCGGTCCCCGAGAGAATTTGGTAAAACACCTGTTCTTTCACAAGCTTGCTAATTTGTAGTGTGCCCAGGAGCATCTTACTGCCATTGTAAAAATTTCATTGTGTTTGATCAAACGCGTGCAACAGTCACTACAGCACTAATGTAGTTATAGACACTGCAAAGTGCCAAAGTGTATGTTTGACAAGCAGATGGCTCGACTTCAGTTCCTAACTGTCCACTGTAAACACATATTTCTCACCTTGTATATTTGGATCAACTTCGCAAGGGAACAAGAACGAACCCTGCTCGTCATTTGGATCCATTTTGTAGTGGACCAAATGCTGCAACTCCACTTTTAACAGGGCCAGTGACGTGCAGTCAAGGCCTGGGGTGTCACAGTGGGGGAGGTTAGCATGATGAGGGGGTCTCAACACAATATTCATAACACAACTTTAGCTTGCAAACACTAACCACTACCGTGAACAAGGTACCAGATCAGCCGTGCTCATATCCACTCTCACGTATGACGAAAGGGTGAGATCTACACCTTTGAATGACAGACATCCGAAGTCATGAAGGGATGAAGTCTTGGATGCCCAAAACCATGACGCTAATTGCGTCACTGGCCCACAGAGTGCATGCAACCATAGACCCAATAGCAATAAAGTTTTTTTTTAAACAGATAGCCCTGCATACTGCATCACAGTTTCGAAATTTGATTTACTGCCTGGCTTCCGTCTCCTGCTTCAGAGCAAGTAGGGGCAGGCAGCATGAAACAGACAGCCCAACACAGACGTAAATACATCGATTTACTTAGAGATACAATTGTATCTCCAAATAAATCGATCTATTTAATAATAATGTTGTTTTGTAAAGGAGTAGGAATTTCAGAGGGGTGCAGCCCCACAGCCGTAATGGAGAAACCGCCCCTGATAGAGAGGTAGGCTAGTATTCGCTGTGAAACCGAACAAGAGAATTGTGGGTGAAATTCATTTCCTGGTTTCCACGGAAAGTCTTTTGCGAACATTGTGATAAATTGAGCGAACATTACATTCTTTAAAGCCATTTAAAATATAGTAAAGGGAGATTTTACCGTGCCTGTTAGAAAGGAATAAGGAACATCACCTGAAGGTATGCTAGGTCGCATCATGGTATCAGATATGCGGTTTTACACATGTCTTTGGCTCACACAGTGGCACAGGATCACTGAGAAGGATGGTGCCTTGTGATTTCCACATCATGGGACATTTAATTTGAAGAATTATTGAGAATTTAGGGAGGACATTGTATGAAATGAAACTGCCTCCTAGACCTGCACATTTGTAAGCACCTAAGGCTTAGGCATAGTATGCCTATTTTAGACATAGAGAGATATTTAAGGGAAGAATCAAGAATCCATACGCACTTGTGCAGATGTTAGATGGGATGCAGAACAGAAAACATGGAGGACTGACATTATTGAGGGAACCAGATTACATCCTTTATTGACAACTGAAGGAGAAGAAAAGGGCAAATGCAAAGAAAAGAAAAAGCATATAGAGACTGAAGCAACATAGAATAATCCTAAGAATAGTGACAGCGAATTAGATGAGGATTTTGTGACTGAATTATTGCTAAATCATCCACCTCCATATAATGAGACAGACTGGTGGACCAAGTACTGCACATATTGGTGGGACTTTTGTTGTGCCTTTAGCACCAATAGATATAAATCCAAGTTCAGTTGGAGATAATTCGGCAATGACAATTCCTTCCACTTCGCATGCTTTAAATTCCACAGATGCTTTGACAGTTCCTGTCAGTATTAGTCCAGTTATGTCTTTGGACAAGCCTGAAGCGGAAGGGAATACAACCCATACTTTGCTATTCCTACTGGGACTAATGTCCAAGCTGATAATTCAACGAGTTCAGTGGTGAGACAGGTTCCTCAGACTCCTATGGCTCAGACACAAGGAAATTCCACAAGTGTTTCGGGTGCAGCCTCTACTTCAAATTGGACTGGGATTGACTGGTCTAGTAGGTTTTCTTAGAGACTGTCACACATTTTCTCGGCCAACTCAAATGCCCCACTGATGATGAACAAGAATACCCTGAGAGCCAAAGTGTCTTTTTGAACGTCAACCTCTGACATCAACCTTTTGTATTTAACCTCTTCAGTGCCCATGACGAGCTGGACTCGTCATGGGCCGCGGTAGCCCTGTGCCCATGACGAGTCCAGCTCGTCATAGACCCCGCCCGCTAATGCAACGGCCGGCACAGGGCGGGGAAAGTGGCGGGCACTGAAGGGGTTATTGCCTTTTCCACAGAGTTGAACTTATAGTGGAGAGATAATTCTAAATACTCCAGCAGAAAAAACAAGGTTTTACTGCCCAAGATTTAAATGATTGGTTCAGAGACATAGATGATCCCACAAATAGTGAGAATCCGGGAATGAGTGGAGGAGCTATTGCTCAAACTCCTGTAATAGATAAAGTTATGGTTGGGACTAAGTTAAAAATAGCCATGGAATAGCTGATAGTTGGAACCCTTCGTCCATCCTGATTAGGGGTTAATGAGGATGATGAACTATTATTTCTATGTAAAGACATTACTAGACATTCAGGGCCGGCTTATGATAGACTTTCAGAACTAGCACAGGATGAAGGAATTGAAATTCAGAGATCTATAGACCTACAGTGAAGCTACAGGTTGTGCTTTAGCGAATAAGTCATTGCATACATTCACCCCCTGCAATGAAGTTACAGATTAGAGAATTAATACCCTATGTGCAGAAATTGAGTGAGCTGGAAAAGTGGGTAGGTAGATAGTTACTGAAAAAGGAGGCAAAGAAGGCCAGGATACAAATGCCTCATTCTGGAACAGAGCAGGATGATGAAAATGTACATCTGTTTTCAATGAGAGAGGTGTCTGGTGGAGGGTATGTACACGTACCATGGAGTAGGGCTGATCTTACATCCTTTACAAATGACTTCCCAGGTTGAGTGGTTTGTGAAGATCTCCAAGGTTCTATGTAAGGACTTGGATACCTTAAGTGAAATTGTGGACCCAAGTGACAGACTTATCGTTGGAATTCAAGGTTGCTTTGATTGGTCTGATGTGGAGCTGGTGAGATATCCTGAATCACATGCTCCATCCCCACTAGTAATGAAGAAATATTATCAGGTGAAATTGAAAATCTCTCATTAAGAGTTCAACTGGGTCAAAATTGACAGCACAACTCAAGAATCTAAAGACTCGATTAAAGCTATTATGAAAGATTGTTGCAGGCATGGGACAGAGAATATCTCAGCGACTAAGATGGGATTAGTTGTTTACAGATTTTCTCATGGATTGAGATTTGGGATTAGTTCAAAGATCTAACAGCCTCTAATTTGGTGGCAGAGTAAGCCCATTGATAAAATCCTGTAGTAGGCAAAGTACTCTAGCGACAAATTGAAAATGAAGCATAGAAGACTGAAAGAAAAGTTGATGATTGCACAAATAATGGCTGCACAGAGAGGTTAGAATCAGCTGTTTATTGATAATCTTTGTCACTTGAAGGGAGGATATCAACAGGTCCCTATGATGCAAGGTGTTAATGACTTCCAACAGCAATGTTTTCAGCTACAGGGTAGAAGACAAGGTGTTCCAATTGATCCTAGAACAGGTGTTGATGTGCAGTGGTTGAAGAAAACTAACCCCTGCCAATAAAGGAGGCAGGTTGGGGCATTGGAAATGCGAATGTCAATGTAATTCTAGTAACCTGGAAAATAAAAATCAGGTACAGGATGGTGGATTTGTGCAGTTCCAGGGAAATAATATGGTTCAGACACATTAGGTTCAGAGATAAAGAACTCAAAATCCCAATGTACAACAAGCTCAAGCAATGCAAGTTCCACAAGTCCCAATGCCACAACAAAATGCACAACACGAATTAATTTCCTCATGTATAAACTAATTCCTCGGTGAATCAGAATATGTCCCAACAATATCCCATGCTCCAAACAGATGGTTTTAGCTCAGACCTGTCACAATGATGGGACCTGAGAGTACTTTTCACAACCTTAGAAGTAGATCACAATGGTCCATTTGTGGATGTTGAGATAAATGGGAATCCTGCCACATTCCTCATTGATACTGGTGCTACCCGAAATACTGTGAGAACAGCAGTGGTTCCTAGCCTACCCCTCTTCAGAGAAAGAATCCAAATTGTAGGAGTTGCCATTAAATAAATGTCTAGTCCTGTTTCCGAAGTGATACCTGTCACAATAGAGTCTTTTGAGGATGATCACCGATTTGTGGTGTGTGATTCCATTCCTGTTAGTCTGCTTAGACAAGGCCTTTTATGTAAGCCAAATTGTTTCATTTACTGTACTCCAAATGGCATTGAGGTCCATGCTCATGATGAGGATATTGTTTTCAAACTTGCCAGACAAGGATCAGACATTTCAATGTATCACTTGTTAACTATAGCTTTCTTGCCCACGGAATTGAGAGAAGCAGTGTTACCCAAAGTCTGGGACTTCTCAGGCAAAGACATCGAACTTATCAAAGGTGTTGAACAGTCTGCATCACTGTGAATCCAAATTTTGAGGTCCCGAGAATACCACAATATCATCTGACACCCAAAACTATTCCTCAGATTACTCAAGGATTGAGCAAGTCATAGTGAAGAAGATTATGAGGAGTCCATGTAAGTCACCCATCATGGGTTTGTAGAAACTCAAAGGAATGTACAGCATTATGCAGGATCTGTGATGGGTAAATTCAATAGGGGTTCCTTGTTGTCCTGTGGTACTGAATCCAGATGTGATTTAATTCAGATTCCATGTGAGGCCAAGTGGTTCTCTGTCATTGATTTGTACCAAGACTTTTTTTCTATACCATTGCATGAGGATAGGCAGTTTCTTTTCCCTTTCCATTTTGGAAGCTGGATCTTGGCATGGTGCTCAGTTCCACAAGTGTATACAGAGAGTCCGTCTACCTTTAATCAGGTACTCAAGAAGAATCTAGAGTCCTTAGTGATGCCATATCACTCAGTCCTTGTCCAGTACATCAATGACCTGTTGGTGGAGTTGAATACACAGGAGGCTTGCAAGCGTGACACTAGCTTTGCTGAATCACTTAGTTGAGAATGGACATAAGGTGTCCCTTCCCAAATTACATTTCTGCAAGAAAGAAGTCCAATATCTAGGACATTACATTGAGAAAGGAGTAAGGAAGGGCCACAGGAGAGAATCTCAGCAATTCTAAAAATGAATCTGCCCATGACACAGAAATAAGTCTGAATGTTCTTTTGAATGGTGGGCTACTGTTGACAGTGGGTTCCCAACCTTTCCCCAATGGCCAAGCCTCTCCAGAGGTTGACACACAAAGACGTGTCAGATCCGGTAACATGGGATGACATCTGCATGTGTACCTTCTCACAGCTGTGAGATTGTCTCTGCCGTGCCCCAGCCCTGGGAATGTCTGATTACAGTAAATGTTTTGTTCTATTTTACACAGAAAGAGAAGGCTGCACTCTTTCAGTGCTTACTCAGATCCACAGCAATGCCTGCTGACCAGTGGCTTATTTTTCTGTCACACTTGACCCCATAGCTGCTGCCCTGCCTAGTTGCCTATAAGCAGTTGTGTCCACTAGTGTGTGTGGTTCAGTGACTTAATATCGAGAGACAAAATATCGACTACACAAAATATCGACGCCAAAATATAGAAAGACAGAATATCGACTCCCTATCTACAAACAGGTAAGTAATAAAATATCGATTCCAAAATATAGAATGTTAAAATATAGTTAGCTAAAATATCGAATTTTTTAAATGTATTAAAAATAATATAAAAGTAATTAAATATTAAAAACAATTGAATAAAACATACATAATATAATATAAAAAAGCTTAATATGTAAGCATAATAAAAGTAAAGTAAAAAAAAAATTAGAGATTTTGTTGGATAGTGAGAGCGTAAAAATTACTATTCCCACTCCAGTGAGTGCAAAATTAGGGAAAGCGTTGGATAGCGTAGGGGTAAAAATTACTATTCCCACTCCAGTGAGTGCAACAGTAGGGAAAACTGTGGATAGCGTAGGGGTAAAAATTACTATTCCCACTCCAAAGAGTGCAACAGTAGGGAAAGCGTTGGATAGCGGGAGGATAAAATGTACTATTCCCACTCCAGAGAGTGCAACAGTAGGGAAAGCGTTGGATAGCGTAGGGGTACAAATTACTATTCCCACTCCAGTGAGTGCAACAGTAGGGAAAGCGTTGGATAGCGTAGGGGTACAAATTACTATTCCCACTCCAGTGAATGCAACAGTAGGGAAAACGCTGGATAGTAGGGGTAAAACTTACTATTTCCACTCCAAAGAGTGTAACAGTAGGGAAAGCGTTGGATAGCAGGAGGGTAAAAATTACTATTCCCACTCCAGTGAGTGCAACAGTAGGGAAAGCGTTGGATAGCATAGGGGTAAAAATTACTATTCCCACTCCAGTGAGGGCAACAGTAAGGAAAACGTTGGATAGCGTAGGGGTAAAAATTACTATTCCCACTCCAAAGAGTGCAACAGTAGGGAAAGCGTTGGATAGCGGTAGGAAAAAATGTACTATTCCCGCTCCAGAGAGTGCAACAGTAGGGAAAGCGTTGGATAGCAAGAAGGGAAAAATTACTATTCCCACTCCAGTGAGTGCAACAGTAGGGAAAGCGTTGGATAGCGTAGGGGTACAAATTACTATTCCCATTCCAGTGAATGCAACAGTAAGGAAAACGCTGCATAGTGTAGGGGTAAAAATTACCATTCCCACTCCAAAGAGTGTAACAGTAGGGAAAGCGTTGGATAGCAGGAGGGTAAAATGTACTATTCCCACTCCAGTGAGTGCAACAGTAGAGAAAGCGTTGTATAGCGTAGGGGTAAAAATTACTATTCCCACTCCAGTGAGTGCAACAGTAGGGAAAGTAAAGATTTATTTTTAAAATAAGATTACATTAATTATCAATACCAATCAAAAGTTAATTAAAAATAATTACCAATTTATAACAATTAATTACCATTGAAAACAATTAATTAGCAATTAATAAAAATGAATTACCAATGAATACAAATTAATTACCAATTAATAATTAATCATCAATTATCAATACACATAAATAAAACAAATATTATTTACTTTATTACAATTAATGTACTTCCCACCCAATTCCCCTATAAACCCACAACCCACTCCCAATAATAAAAAATACAATTAACATTATTATCAATTAATCAATTAATAAAAATAATTTTGCAATTAATAAAAATTAATTAGCAATTCATACAAATTATTTACCCATTAATACAAATTAATTACCAATTAATAATTAATTATCAATTAATTATCAATACACATAAATAAAAAATAATTATTTACTTTATTACTATTAAATTACTTCCCACCCAATTCCCCTAGAAACCCACAACCCGCTCCTAATAATAAAAAATACAATTAACATAATTATCAATTAATCAATTAATATAAATTAATTACCAATTAATACAAATTAATTACCAATTAATAATTAATTATCAACCAATTAATTATCAAAACATATAAATATAATTAATATTTCCCACCCTATTCCCCTATAAACCCACAACCCGCTACGGAATTAAATTACGCAAAAATTAAATTACATAACATTCATTACTTTAAATAATTTAAACATATATTACAAAAATAATACATAATTTTAACACATATACTTCCATACATAACACTAAAAAAAAATTCGATATTATGGTAATCTATATTTTAAAATTCGATATTATGGAATTCTATATTTTTACATTCTATATTATGGAAATCGATATTTTGTACCCCAATTTCGATATTCTGACCTATCTATATTTTGATAATTCGATATTCTGTCCACTCTATATTTAAACTTCGATATTCTGGGCAGTCGATATTTTGGAATCGATATTTCGGGTGTTCACCGTGTGTGTCTGGAACAGTGTGAGAGCATTGTCATGGGTCACCCACTGACTGTGTTTTTTTCCCCATTCAGTTCAAGTGCTGTTGATTCATACTCATACACAACATCTTACCAATAGCAGGCTTACAAGGTATGAGTAAATCATCCTGGGTGCTGAGAACATCATCCTTTGGAGGTGTACTATAATGAACCCTGCCACCTTGTTGCCGCTTCCTGGAAATGAAACAGTGGGTGATTAAGCAGAGCATGACTGCCGAGATGTTACTGAAATATTCACAAAGCAGAGTCCTGACCTACAGGATGTGCCACTACCTGATTTACTTCACTTCACTTTGATAGCTTTATTTCGGTCGGTGACCATAAAAGCACAGATAAAATATATACATATACATAAAATGCTTAAATAATTCAATATTTTGGATAAAAAGTTATTAAACAGCAGTTATCAAAGTGGGAACAATAAAATTCCATTTATGTTAAAAGTTAGTAGTTGATTGATTTATCAGAGCTGACCTTCTTCTCCACATACCATATAAAAAACGGGAGACAGAAAACACAATTGGGGGGGAAGTGTCATAGCGTAAAATCCTACAAGCTTGCGCACAGTGCTTTAATCCCAAGTTTCTGCACAATGGCACGAGCCAGGCTTTTCGTATTTTGCTGTAAGCGGAGCAGAAAAATAAAACATGGGCAAGGTCTTCTTTGGTTTTGTTACAGACGGGACAAACCCCCACACCTCTTCCCATCCACTTGCAAGTCAATTCCCCAATCGGGAGACAGCCGTACCTTAATTGGGTATATAGCTTCTTTGCTCTGGGCGGCTGGATCAAATCTAGGTACTCCTCCTTACTGGGGGTCAGTTTTACTTGTAGGAATTCCGTTGTCAACCTACCCATAGATGACAGGCGGTATAGTTGGTCCAGATTATGCTGTCTAATTATAGCTAACAACTCCGTTCTTTTTACCGCCAGACAGCCTTGCTCTGGGGTCTCCCAAAGTTGGGGGAGGCCAATCTGGTATAATGTGGCCTTTATATGGGATAGCCAAGGTATGTTTCTACTCTTCAGCTGATCCCAAATTGCAAGAAACTCAGCTCTGTAATCGCCGAGCTCTGGCGCTGTCCACAGCCTTCTCCAGTACAAAAGGGGTCTGCTCGCCAGAAGTTCAAAGATAGGCTCTAGATCTAAATCTAGTCTCAGGGGTATCAACGGGGTGCTCTGAGGGAGCCCTATCAAATTTCTAATAAATGTATGTTCGACCTTGGAAAGGGATGATACACGGGTATGGCCCCAGAGTTCTGCACCGTACATTGCAGCAGGTCTAGCTTGGGCTTTATAAATTTCGAGACCAGGGGAGACTGGTTTAAATAGCGTTTTCCTTTGGAATTTGTTTATGCCCCCCGCTATCTGTGTGAGCCTCAGGGCAGATTTGACCACATGTGGGCCCCAGCCAAAATCTTCGGTCAGGGTGACACCCAGATAGACGAAGGTCCCAACCCTTTCCAGTGGGATGCCATTTAGGACTGGGCAGGGGCGAGTGCGCTTCGGGGGGCCGAAGATCATGAACTTTGTCTTTTCTAAGTTGATCTCAAGCCCCCTCGAAGCACAGAATATTACAAAGCCATCCAATACCCTCTGGATGCCTGTAGAGGTTCGAGACAGCAATAAGGTGTCGTCTGCGAACATCAATGCAGGCACCCGTCCAGATGCCAACCGGGGAACATCACCATTCTTAACCTTGTCCAACTCACCCACCAAACCATTGATGTAAAGGCTAAAGAGGGTGGGGGCCAGGGCGCAGCCCTGACGCACACCTCTGGTAACTGGAAAGCGTTCTGAGAGCTCTCCGTTTTTCCCGCAGCGTACCTGAGCATAGTTCTCTTTATGGAAATGCTTCAGAACTTCTAGGAGGTAAGACGGGAGGTTTAGATCTTTCAGGACCTTCCATAGGCTTTCTCTGGGCACGAGGTCAAAAGCAGCCCGTAAGTCTACGAAGACCAGGTAGAGACTACCCCCTCCCAGAATTACAATTTTCCAAAACAAGACCTGTAGTCTAAAGAGCTGATCCAGGGTCGAGATCCCTGCTCTGAACCCTGCCTGGTAGGTACTTAATATCTTGTTCTCCTCTGCCCACTCAAGTATTCTATCTAGTATGATCCGGCCCATAAGTTTCTGTGTAGTATCCAAGAGACTTATAGGCCTGTAATTCGAGGGAGCTAAAGGGCAACCTTTTTTGTAAATAGGAACAATTTCAGCACCTGCCCAGGTGTCTGGTAAATTGGCTCCTGTCAGGACTGCATTGAATAGTACAACTAGATAAGGTCCCCAGATTTTAGGTTGCGAACGAAAGAGATCGCCTGGCACTTTATCTAGCCCTGGGGCTTTATTAGAGGGTAGCCTGGTAATAGCAGATTCTACTTCTTTGATTGAGATAACCTCAGTACTTCCAGTAGTCATCTGCTTCCTAGGTCTTAGGTGGCCAGAGTAGTTTCCACGGTCTGACGGCTCCTGGGGACAATGCTCATGTGTAGGGTTTAAATCCAATGAAGCACCGAGTTGGTCTTTTGGTTGCATTATCCGAGCTCTATTCAGTGGCTCCGGGGTGACCGAGGGAGAAGAATACAATGCAGCAAAATGCGTTTCCCATACTGAGGGAGCAATGTTTGGCAGGAAAGATTCCCCACTGCCTCCTACAGAAGAACTCACTAGCTCCCAAAAGAGTTTGGCGTCCTTATTTACCAAGGCATCCCTCAGCGCTTCCCACCTCTCTTCTTCCCATTCCAACCTACTCCTAGACAGCTCCTTCTTATATGCTTGTCTAGCGTCTCGAGTGCTGGGTTTGTTTTTTGATTTAATTGCTGCGAGAAGGTTCTTTTTTAGTTCCCTGCACCTAGTATTAAACCAGGGAAACGCTTTGGGCACATACCTCTTTGCTCTAGCTATTGGGTAAAAAACATCCCTCAGTTCCAGTACTAGCTGTTTATGTATTTCCACTACCTGCGTAGGCCCAGTTTCAGCAGCCATCCGAGTTATCCAGGGTATCGCGGTTTGATAAATTTTCGCAAGTTGTAAAGGTGATGTTGCCAGACGAGGCCATTTCACCCTTCTACGGTTGTTAGATAGTACAAGAGGAGGAATTGCCACGTTTAGTGTAGTCTCAGGGTTTTTTAACCCGAAGGACCCTGGCTTCAGAATTAAAGTCAGAGCATTGTGGTCACTATCCTGCCTTTTTTCAACTTTAAAGTTCTTTATCTTGCTCCAATTTTTAGCTTCAATCATTATATAGTCAATGATGGAAACCCTGTCTGTCCGGTTAAACGTTCCTACTGCTGGGCGGTCAGAGTCCATTCTCCCATTACACGCCCGCAGAGACGTTGTAAGGCAGAAGGATTTTGCTTGTAATACCAAAGGTGTCCAAGCTCTGACTGGGGAAATATCCGGGTCTGGGATATGCCATAGCGCATCTACCTCATCCTGCTCACCCTGATCCACCCCACCCAATGGTTCAAACTGGCAGTTAAAGTCCCCGCCGAGGACTATAGAATTACAAGGATCTAGCCCTGAGATAAATGATGCCAGCTCATTCAGTGTGGTTGATTCTTTACCGTTTCTGATTGGCCTCGAATAAACATTGATTAGTGCTACTGGGGGGTTATTTGGCGGTTGTAATAAGACACATTGGAAATCCAGCGATTTTGTTGGTATTTGTACGGCCTGGGTTCCCAAATGTGTGGCTACCCATATCGATAATCCCCCAGACGGGCGGCCTTTACCTAGTGATGTTGCGAGGATATTATAGGTAGCAAAATTTGGGCTTCTACTATTCTCCAATGCCCAGGTCTCCTGCATTAGGCAAATGTCAAATTTATTCATAAACACAGTCCAATCTGGGGAGCCCAACTTGTTTTTTAGGCCAGCTATATTCCAAGAGACCAGTTTTATACAACCTTGTGTCGGATCATCAGGGCTCTCAGTGTCCGAGCTGTTTATGTTAGTTTCCCTGTTATGTGAGCTATTTATACAATCTGTTAACGGTGCTGCTCCCTCTATGGCCCTTATCCAGCTGGTAGTTTTACTGGTAAATTGTTGATTTAAACCATGTGCTATTTGTTGATGGCTCCTGTTTGAGAGACCAAAATGGAAATTTTGAAAGCTGCCTATGCTGTTTGTACATTTTCAAGTGTGGTTGAAGCCTCCTGGCTTCAACGAGTTGTTTCAGCACAAGTGGCTGAATTAATTACTCTTATTAGAACATGCTGAGTTTTAGACCGGCTGAGAGAGACAGTTTTCACTTATAGTCAGTATGGCTTTGGTGTTGTTCATGACTTTGGACAGTTGTGGTCCCAGAGTGGATTTATGATCTCTTCAGGGTCCCCATTCCGCAATGGGGAGTACATGAGCAATGTATACAGTCCCTACAGTTGCCTTCCCAAATTGCCATGGTAAAGTGTGCTGCTCATCGATAGGGCATAGACTACTTAACAGTAGGCAACAAATATGCTAATGAAACTGCATTCTATTGTGCTTCAAATTCTTGCACCTTTAATGGGAAATATGTCAATAACAGTTCATATGTCACTGACTGCAGTTTGTTGCTGTCTACAGTTGATTTTCGGAAGGAAGTTAAGAGATTATATGAAGAAGTGCCTGAAGCAGAACAGCAAGATTGGGGCAGAGCAGATTGTGTCATAAGAGATGAGGATGAGATTTGGGTTTCAACTGATGGAAGACCCGCGTAACCTGACAGCTTGTTATCTCCCATGAGAAGACATTTTCATGGTACTCCACATGTAGGGAGGGATGCCATGGTGTGCCTTTTTAGGCAAACCTGGTTTAACCCAAGATTCAGATTAATAGAAGAAAGGTTATGCCACAGTTGCATGGTGGGCTAACAGCAGAATGCAGGTATGAAAACACCAGTAACCATGAGTCTCATAGGGCGATTAGGAGGTCATTTTGACAGAGAGCAATTGGACTTCATAAAGATGCCTGTATGCAATGGACTGAGATATGTCCTAATGATAGTGTGCATCAGTTCACAGTGAGTGAAAACTTACCCGACTAGGGAAATGACAGTCTCACAGTAGTTGAGCTGTTGTAAAGGGAGTTAACGCAGAGTTTTGTTTTCTGACTTCTGTGGAGTCAGATCAAGGAACTAATTTTAACATTCTGAAAATAAACCCTAAAGATGTTATGTGCAGCACTACAAGTTGAGCAGAGACTTCATTGCAGTTACGGTCCAGAGGCTTCCAGAATTGTGGAGCAGGTGAATGACACATTCAAATCCAGACTGGCTAAAGAGTGTGCTTTTAAATCTCTGAATTGGCCTGATGCGTTGTCCCTTGTGTTGATGAGTTTGTGAAGCACTCTGAGCCGGAGGACAGGCTTATCGCCCCATGAAATCATCATAGGAAGAGCCAGGAGACAGCCAGCTCTATTTGCAAATTCACTTGTGAATATTACAGATGACATGATCCTTGATTACTGCAAGAGACTGGCTGACGTGGTACACTCTGTGTCTCACCGGGTTGGAGAGACTACAGCTTTGCCTCAACAGGAGCAGTGTCAAGACCTCAGTCCCGGTGAATGGGTTATGGTGAAGAAGCATGTGTGCAAATCGTGCTTGGAACCTCGGTAGTGTGGGCCAAACTAAGTCATACTGGTTACCACAACTGCTGTGAAGTGCGGAGGTCTTCATAATTGGGTACATGCTGCCCATACTCACTGAGTCCTGTGTCTCCTTGATGATATAAGAGCACCTGTTCCTGATGTGCCCTTGGTTAGAGTGAGACAGAGGGAGAAGTTTAGTCAAGCTATTGGGGATCAGCAAGCTGCTGGGACAGCACTCTTTTGGCCTGATGGAGGTCAGAGAGGGTCAACTGTTGTCAGTACAGAAGGGTCCAATTCAGTTGAGTTGACTGTTCGAAGTTCAGACCCTGGCGAAGGGCCTAGTGCAATAGCTATAAGAGTAGTACCCTGAAATTGTTGGCCCAGGAGACAGGAGAGAGAAAGGTGCCGTGTGACTGAAGTGCATGTACTATGTACCATACAAAAAGGTGCCTACAAATCTGGCCTGAGTGACAGTGAAGAAGAAGGGCCAGCAGTGAGGAGGGTGGAATAAGTAAGGGTACCCTGTCATAGGTATTCTTCACATTAATGGACTTATTTGGCAGCCATTGATTGGGAGATAGTGTTTCACACGTTTTGCTATAAAAATTCACCTCCACCTGAAACTTCTTGAAGTGAACTTTGTGGCAAAACTGAATTTTGAAATTGCATTGCCGCTAGACAGACTGACTGAACTTGATCTGGAAGTGATTATCATTGAGTGTGAACTATGCATTTATTAAAGACATGAAAAACAAAGATTCAAAAGAGACATTTGAACTGAGCTTTGCTGCTTGTGAAAACTAACTGAAACTGGACTATGCTGAAATCTTCAAAGGCTAAGTGGTCTGTCATTAGAGAACTCATGGAGTCTAGTGCAAGTGTTCTTAGCCGCAAACGCATATGTGCAGGAGTATTTGTGATTGTTACCTTAATGTTAGTTGTTTTGCTTATAATACTGAATTTACCACATCACTTACATGACACAGAACTTAACCATACACATTCCTCAAAATCGATTTTCTTTAGATGTCCTTCTCGTAAAGGAGGGTGGAGTCTGCCGGATGTTAAGGGTTCAGCAATGAAGTACTTATATTTCAGATAAGAATAAGAGCCTGAAGGAATACATTAGCAACATTACTCACCTGAAAAAAGATTTGAAATGGTTAACAGCAACATATGCTAAGGATGCAATAGGGAATGGATTTTCTGCTATAGGCAGATGGTTTGGATACTAAGGGAGTGGAATTTTTGGCAGCATCTTGAGAACTGTAGTGGTAATTGTTCTTTGTGCTATGTTACTCTTTGTGATTGTTAAGGTGTACAGACATGAACAGGTGAAGAAGGGAGTGAAGAAAAAGAGAGCAGATGTGAAACTGGAGGATAGAAAGAGTAGTTACTATGATGACATTAAAGTTCTTGAAGATTCCAGAAGGAAAATGATGAAGACAACAAAACTGTAATCTGAAACATCTGATAAGACATTGATGGACTGGCTTGATTCGCCATCACAGGTGGGAATTGGTGGAGGTCAACGTTTCCTGTTCTTTACACGTTAACAGATCATGAGAGAAAATTTAAACAGATACCTAATTTAAATGGGCACTTAGCACATGTGTCTCAAGTGACATAATTATGAATGAGACAATATAGCAGACATTGCTATGAAAGAGTGCCTTTATTTCAGAATGTGTGAATTTACTCATATAGTGTTTAACCATGTAAATTGAAACATTAATTTACTAACCGTCCTTAATTAATAGATGATGTATTTAATACGCTTGATTTGGAAATAATCATTTGATGCCATGACAAGAATCGTTTCTTCACATTATTGTGTGTCATGATTAACAAATGATTTATTAAGTCTAAAACATGTGCAAAACTGTCTTTGTAACGTTAAGTACCATAATTATTAGTTCTTAGCCATTGTCACAGTTGTAACTTGTGATTTTATTAAAAACTAAATTATTTATGTAACATGCAGGTACTTTCAAATGAACTTCTTAGTCACACTTACAATTGAGAAATGTGAACATTCATTGCATGCTAATGCACTATGAACTAACATCATTAAAGAAAGTATAATCATTTAGTGCTAAATGAGCACAGATATATTAAATGTGAAACCTTTAGTTTATTAGCTTAAATTTTCATGATTCTGTAGGCTTGTACTTTAATATGTTATATCTAAAACTTTCAGTCTGCTGTTTCTGCTGATCTGGAAATGTTTTGCTGATGTTCTTATACATTGCTAGTTCAGAATAATAGATACATTCTTGTATTAGCAATGGATACATGCACTGGAAAAAGAACTTTGCCACAGAGCACACTGGAACACAATGGGTCCCAAATCTGGGATGGGAAGTAGACGCTGTTTCCATGTCTAGTGTTAGACTTTCGACAGCTGTTGAGGCCTGCCCTGAGTAAACCTTACTGACAATTGAGACCTCAGAATGTTGCCACTAAAGGGGTGTTGCTTACAGTTTTATGGACTATACCCTACCATTTGCCTGGAATTAGGAGAGTAGACTTTCCATTCCCTGAACTAGAGCAGAAATCTCACCTTGGACTCTTGTGGACTTCCTTGCCAAACCCCATATGCATCCCACTGCAGAGGTCCCCTTGAACCCTTTTGCCGACCCCTTTTCATGATTCCTGACTGCCTCCTGAATGGACGTTGAGAGGTTTAGACCTCAATTACTCTTATGGACTTTACTTTAAGTGTGTCTTAGGCTGGCACTTTATCTATTGCATGAAAACTCTTGACAGTGCTTCTGGGATGCAAATGCTTGTCACTTCCCACTTGCTGTGCCATGCATTTCTTTCCCATATGGAACTCTTTGACTACTGAGACTCTTTAAACAAATGAATTATCTTACTTTTAAGGTCTGTGCTTGGGATATTTAGATTTCTAATGTATAGTTCAAATAGCTTTAGATAGATTTCTGAGCATCAGGTATTAGTGCTGTTCTTCTGCATAGTGTTGAAAATGATTCACGTGAACAGTATTACTAATTTATTATAAAGCCCATTATACTTGGCTACCTATTCCTGGTCCTCATTTTGCAGCCAAATGGCTGCACTGTTTAATGTAAGCAGACCACTAACTCTCTTTCCCATCAGTGCACAAATACAAGATCTATCAAAGGACCAAGCGTAAGTAGTGTAAAAGTGTGGGCCCAGAAAATGCGGGATCATTTTTTTGTCCTTATATTTTTAAAGAGAGCCTTAATAAAAGGCATCCAACCATCACAGACAACTTGGTTTGTAGTCCAGCTGTTTGGATTGTTAAAGACAGTTACGACTCCTCTATATGCTAGCAGACTGTGACTTTGATAGTGCTACATTTGTCTTTTTTCTTGCCCATAATGGCAATATTGTGGTAAGTAACAGCATTAAAGAGATTAGGCCAAGACCAGCCTTCTTTGGTCACTGATGGGTTGTGGTAGGGCCCACCCTTGGCAAACTATAATACAAACTATAATACATTTTATGTTTTCTCTTTTAACTTTGTTCCTTTGTTAACATAATACTAGTTTTAGGATGACTTTTTGAACATTTACAAACATGATCCTCAATTATGGTTTGATTTGTAGTAAGACTTTTTGTGTGTTTCTTTAAGACATGTTCTGCTGCAAAACATTGTCCGACCGACTGTTTCTAGGTCATTGGAAAAGGTGACTATCCAATGACTACTGCAGTTAGCATTATCTGGTGGCTTAGTGGACTAATGTGTCCACTGTCGGATTTGTGTTTGACCTTCTGGTCACAGCTTCAAATCCCGAAGGGTCCACTCAGCCTTTCATACTCCTGAGGTCGATAAAACGAGTACCATTGATTTTGGTAACAAGAAACGGGTGAACATGAGCTTTACAAATACTTATGTTATCACTGAATTTTAAGAACAGTGTGTTTTTTGCCGGGCTATGTTGCATGCTCTCGCTTTTTTCATTTGCCTAGTCATTGGCTAATTGACATCTGTTACATTTGAATAGTTTCTTTTTAGAAGGTTCTGGTTAGTTCATCTTTCCCTTGTTGGCCACACACATCAGATAGTTACTGGCAATTGAATGTCTGACGCACAGCTTCAATTAGTCTTGGGGTCACGGTGTCTTTGACAAAAGTCCTTTAAGGGCTGAAAAAGAAAAGAATAATTGAACAGAAACACTGCTCTTCTGATTTGGCTGATAGGAATATACTGGCCTATCCTAAATTGACATTCAAGCCATGTGCCAAGGTTTTTTTACCATGAGCTCTATTCCACAAGGGGCCAGATCTACAGACATTTTGCACGGGGTTAGTGTCACAAACATGGCACAAACCTGAGCAAAATGTCTTTGCTTTTTTCGATTTACTTTCCAGCGCAAACCTTGTTTTGCAATGGGATGTTGCCTAAATGGAATGCAAAGTAGTGTAAAGCACTACTTTGCATTACTCTGCATCAATGAAGTGTTTCATCAGTAGTACACGAGTGTTCCTGTGCAAAACCAATGGTGTCTCATGCAAAACCCCATCTACAAACAATAGTAAACAAGGTTTTGCTCCAAAAAATAGCACCACTTGCATACAGGCTTTAAAAAGTTAAAAAAACTTTTCTTTCTCAGAATTCTTTCCAATTTGTATAGGTGCGGCACTATACGTACAGAACACATCCAACAACCCAAAAATGTTAAAATTCGTCTAGGCATAGTATTTTGTATTGGAAAGGTATCCTTTCAGTTCAAAGCCTTTGCTAGACTAACACAGACACCTTTGCACTATGGCCCAAGGGTGAGTGTTTGGCGCTCGGCAGCCAAATTGTGCACAAGCACTAGGAAGACATCATATTAGTGATTATATCTTAGGAGCTAATCCTGCTCTCGCCCTGTCACACAATACAGCGCAGCAACATTGGGAGTCACCTTTATGATAATTCTTCTAATATGTATTTGTAACTGTGGAAATGTGCCATACAAATGCTTTTAACAATTTAAAAAAACATAACATACCATATGCTAAATGCAAATATTTCATTAGATGTCATAGTCCTCTAGTTTATAACAAATATCTTTCCTCCACTTTCTGCAGTATACTACTTGACCCCGTTAATGGTAAAAAGTAAAGGGTTTGAGGTTGCATTGTGCATCTTTCATTGAAGAATACATGCTTTCTCAGAAGCACATAGTCTTAACTTGTACATCCTAAACATCACCTTATTCCATTACCTCTGGCTCCTTATTAGAAATGTGCTTCCAACCAAGAGTAGCGCTAGAGTGTCAGAGTCCATTCTCATAACACCTTGAATTACTACATGTAAGGCATACAATCCCACATATAAGGGCATTGAAAACACAGAAATGGAAGGACCTAATTGTTATCTCAAAGGCAAGACTTTAGGGCAGTAAATCAGGCAAAGAGGAGATGGCAGGTTACATCCACTCTAGAGTCTATTAAGTCCTGAAGAAATGTGGCCTCCTCCAGATTGGGGTGTCATCTGAAGAAGAGGGGAACTTGATAATTTTATCTCAATGCTATCAGGATGACAATCAGAAATATGTTAAGCATCTACTCACTGCTGTCCTGAAGAAAATGAGAGTGCTATCTGTCAACATGATTCTTGACAATGGATATGTATTCTGCAGGGACAGATATCTAACTGTCCAGGCAGTACTGCCAAAAATCCTGTGACTGTGAGGTTCTTGGGAGAGTTAATTGCAAAGCAAGTCATATACCGATAGCTAAGTCCTTGTTCTCTGAAAGGGGATGCCGCTACCTACTAAAACTGAGGCGAGGCTCATGATGGTATCATAAAGCTCCAATGCATTGCTGTGTAGGGATCTCTCTTCAAAGATTAACCTTTCATCAATGGATAGGGGACAAAAAGTGGCCTTCTTCTCTGACATCTGCCTCAATAATGAGAAACTGAGAAGTGCCAAACATTTTACTACCATTCCAAGGTGATGCTTGGGCAGCCACCGGAATATTTTCTCACTGGCATTCTCTGGTCTATATGAGATCAACCACCATTTAGATAGACAGCTTTGACTGACTAAACAGCTGGATAGTGCATTTGATTGAATAGACTGGGTTGAGGATGACAAAGGTGTCGCAAAATAATTCAGATCCCGGAGGTAAAGAAGGGACATTGAGGAGCACCTTAAGTTTCTTGTTAAGCTTCAAAAGTTTACATATTTTTAGACTTAACTGACATATGGAAGTACGGCTTATGAAATCCACAAATTGCAGTGCCAGGGAAGTAACAGTAACCCACGTCTTGAATTTGACCACTAAACCCAACTATTGAAGGCTGAAGGGTGAGCGGACTAGCTTTAGTTGTCTGGCTCCCCTGGTGCCTATTTAATGGACACCGCACCGCTGACGCGCAGTGGACGCATGCAGCAGGCGTGCCAAAAGCATGTCTGGCTGCGCTCGTCCACGTCCCGATCACGGCCAGCGCCAGCCTTGCTGCTCGAATAGGTAGCTGTAAGTTCATTAACTGGCCTCATGATCCCCTCCTGGCCTTAATGGGGAACACGTGTTGCGGGGACCAGGGCACTAAACTAGTGAGTACTGATTTCCCATACCACTGCAAGGCTTACAATTTCACATTAGAGGCATTGGTAGGGACAACTCGGAGCAAGGGCACAACTCCCGGTGCTCAGAGGTTGTTGGCAGACAGAATTAGAGCCTGTCTGACCAATTGCAGATCACTCCCCAAACACACAGACGATATCTGGGTATCATTGTCGGACAATAACTGGGATGTGATGTTCCTGAGAGAAACATGGCTTGTGGAGGAATCCAAACCGACCCTGACCCAGGCTATCCCCCGGGCTTCCGAATCATCTGTGCCAACAGGGACTGCGACAAAAGAGGGGGTGGTGTTGCTATAATTTTGATGAAATCGTGGGAGTCTCTACAATGGAATTGAGAAATATGGGTATTATGGAGGGCCTACATTTCTGTATAAACATCAATCCAACTCACTCCTTCACTAGGTTATTGAGATACCGACCACCTGCTTTACCTCAGGACCTCACAGCTTTACCCCAGGACTATGCAATTTGAATATTGCTCAGAGATCATTGCAATACGCCAACTTTACCGCCTTAGGAGAGTTTAATCTTCACATAGATGATCTTAGCTGTCCCCAGGCCTCTCAGCTAGCTATGTCAGGTTCAGGTTTAATGTCTTTATTTCGATAATAAAATCATAAAAGACAGCAGAAATTACACAAACAGTTTGGGCCATGCTTTACAAACACCATATACTGTCCAGATTACAAATATTTTACACACGATAAAAACTATACATTAAAAATTATCCTTGTTAAACATCCCATTTATATTTAGACGATCCGTTTATGTATGTTTTTTTTAAAAACATAAAATCAATAGATAAAAACCATATTAAAATACTATACAATATCCATCTTTGGATAGGATGTTTTAAATACGAATCGAATAAGCAATCATTTCTAACTATTTATTGGCTCTAATGATCCAAACCCAGCCAAGGAATTTCGCTGTGCTCACCACAAACAACTCTGAGGTATTGGTCTTCAATGCCCGAATGGCCTCCGCGGACCTACTACAAGTAAGGCGTTGGAACAGAGGTTTTATCCATTTTCTACGTGGGTCTTGGTACATGGGGCAGGCAAATAAGAGGTGACCCTCAGTCTCCATATGACCAGGACACCATTGACAAAATTCAGTTACTCCAGTACCCCAATTTTTAGTGAATGTATTCAAGGGCAAAGATCCCACCCGAAACTGATGGTAGAGTTTCTTATCTAGCGGCTTGGTAATGATATCCCAGTAGTTCTCACGGGAAGGATCCAACTTGTTAGCCAGGAACCTTCCGGTTAGACTTGTGGAACTAGAAGCAGACACTAAGGTTTGTCGAACTGAGGCCCAGTACAATGCTTTAAATTCTTGTTTGGAGGGAAACACATTGGTTCCTGGAGACATCCACAGCTGTTCCAAACCCATTTCAACCAAGATGGTTCTAACCGTGCGTAGCCATGGAATTCTCCCGGATCCCTCAATGGACCTAACTTCGACAAGTTCATTAGCAAATATGGCAAGGTCAGGAGAAGACCAAATCCGTCTCCAAAAGGCAACCGATCTGAACCTCGCCATCTCATTTATTGGATTACATCCTAAGTCCAAACAAAGGGGTATAGATGGAGTTGATTGCGGTAGCCCCACTAGATTCCGCAAGAACTTACACTGTGCTTTAAACAGGCTAGAAAGATCCATATACGCCCAAAGATCCGCTCCATATAAAATAGCAGCGTTAATCTTTGCATCATAAATTTTTAGTGCTGGGTGCACCCGTTTAGTGATGGATCTCTTTTGTTCCTTAAGGAGACAGCCAGTTAAGCGGGCCAGTTTAAGCTGCTGTTCGACTACCTGCTCCTTCCATCGCAGGCGAAAGTCTAGGGTAACCCCTAGGTAGGACATATGATCTACTTGTTCCAATTTAGCCCCACCCATCCTTACCGAGCTCCGAACCGAAATGTTCTTAGTAAAAACCATAAACTTAGTTTTGCCCACGTTTACCTTCAAATCGTTGATGACACAAAACTCCTCAAAGCGGTTCAGAGCCCGCTGTAAACCGCTTCTGGTCTTAGAGAGGAGCAGAGTGTCGTCAGCGAAGATAAGCATGGGGAACTTCTTCCCAGCCAAGGAGGGAGCGTCAGTTGGGAAGGTCTTGAAAAAGTTTACTACCTGGTCAATAAATAACAGGAAGAGTGTGGGCGCCAGGACACAACCCTGACGAACCCCGCGTATTACTGGGAAGCTGTTCGTCACTTGTCCTTGGCCGCCCCACCGAACCCTAGCAAAATTGTCCTCATGCAGTTTAACAATTAAATCCAGTAGTTCCAAGGGTAAACCCAAGTCTCTCAAGACGCACCACAGTTTAGCCCTCGGAACCATGTCAAAAGCCGCTTTTAGATCAATAAAAGCGGCGAAAATTTTCCCCCCGCCTAACAGCACCACCTTCCAGTAAATGAGACAAAATCTAAACACCTGGTCGATGGTGCTGATACCAGATCTAAAGCCTGCTTGCATGGGAGACAAAATGCACTTGGAGACCATCCAACCCTGTACTCTACCTAAGATCATTCGTGCAATGACCTTTTGGAGAGAGTCAATAAGGCTGATCGGGCGATAATTGCCCGGATTGGACTGATCCCCTTTTTTATGGATTGGAAGGATCTCAGCCCCCTTCCAGCTCTTTGGGATTCTGGCTCCTTGGGCAATTGCATTAGCTAACCTGGTAATATACGGTACCCAAAGTTCTAGGTTGGATTTAAACAAATCAACAGGGATTAGGTCCATCCCTGGAGCCTTCCCCCGCTGAGTCAAACTCAGGGCTAATTCAGTTTCTTGTTCAGTGAAGATCAGGACCCCACCGTGATCAAACAGTGTATACTCATTACTTAGCATGGTGGAGGATTCCAAGATCTCAGACCTAAATTGGGCAGCATAGAAATCCACCCAAGTTCCGGGGGAGACGTGATTTGTAGGCGTTTGCGAATCTGGGTCCCTGCCCCACTTTACCAGTTCCCAGAATTTAGTCTGGTTATTGGATGTCGATGCATCCAGAAGATCGGACCAATGCCTGTCTTCCCACTCTCTTTTAGCATCCCACTGGGTTTTTTTATACAGTACCCTAGCTAACTTGACATCACTCATAACCCGAGACTTGACCGCCTTAACTAATTGGCTATGGGCCTCCCTACATTTCCCGTTGTACCATTTCTGACAGGAACCAAGTTTTTTTGATGGGCCCTCCAAGTATGGACTGGATAGAAGAGATTTAAGCTGTTCAAAACAACATTCGTGGGTCTTGGTTACATAATCGGGCCGACCCCCTCAAACACAGTGGGCATGAGTTCGTTCATCATGTTGGTGACCAAATTTTTAATGCTTTCAAGGAGGGTGGCATCACCCACTACCCTAGACCATTTCAGCCTTCTTCTGTCATTGGTCAAGGTGAGATCTCCTGTCCTAAGAGTATCTGGATTCCTCAATCTGTCAGAGCTCTGGAACCTTAAACTAAGCGACAAGGGATTGTGGTCGCTTTCTGGGCGGGATACCACTTCCATGTCGATCATATATTGCCAGAGTTCCAACTTTAGCAAAATATAATCTATGCGGCTTTTCCTGAAACCATTATCATAGGTATCGCAGGCACATTGATCTGATAAGGAGCGGCCATTAACTGCCCTTAGGCCCCTGTTCAGACATAGGGCCATCCAGTTCAAAGCTGCCTCAGTCCCTTTGGCGATTTTATCAATTTATAAGTCCGGAATATTCCAGACTGCATCCTCTGTGGACCCCCAACTGCCTGAAGCGGCTCAAAGGTGCAGTTCAAATCGCCCGCTAGGACAAGGAGATTATCACTTCCTAGACTATCAAGATACCTATCCACAACATCGACAATACCAGGGCAGCGGCCTCCAGGTAGGCCTCGTGCATAGATGTTAATAATAATCAGATCCCGATGGGCAGCTTTGCTCAACTTAATACCCAGGAGGTCTTGATGTTCTAGAGATATTTCGGATAGATGGACTCCCAAGGTTTGCTTCACCCAGATCAATAGGCCCCCTGAAGCACGCCCTTTGCTGCCACTGATTGCGGGTTTGGAAAAATTAATAAACCCAACCCTATGGATTGGGACCGTTGCCCATGTTTCCTGGAGTAGTATAATATCAAAAGTATCTATAAATTCCAGCCACTCCTCGGAGTGTAGCCGGCCCTTGATCCCAGCCACATTCCAGGAAGCTACCTTTAAAATATCGTGTGGAGTTGTTACATTACTTTTATATGATTGAATCGTTGGCACAGTAGGGGCTGAGATCTCCACTACCTTCACAGGTTCAGCCCGTATCTCGGGTCTAAAAGTCATACAAGCACCATCCACCCCCACAATTTCCTCTAAAATATCCTCAGTAGTTGCTTCAACCGTCCCCCCCATAAGATTTAACAATGGACCCCCCTCATCGACATACCCCATAGAAGATTCCACCCTTCCGGGCCTAGATATTACATTCCTGTAACTCTCCACAGTGCTGTACACCTTACTTGGTAAATGTAGTCAATCGACAGCCTCAAGGTCAGAAAGGGGGCCGTAACGATTGAAAAGTTGAGGATGTTGGGAGTGGTAAGGTGTTTTCACAATTGAACGCCTCCTGTCTAATAATCTCTTAGGATGGGGGCCTGGTGTAAGTTTAGAATGTCTTTCGGGATAAAAATAAGCAAGTTCCAGTGTTTGTACATCCCCCATTCTTGCAAACCTTGCTTCCCTTCGAATGGACTCTACCACCCAGGGATCCTTAAACGATACCAAAATGCAGTCACCCTCTAAATCTTTGGTCCCAAAACCCACCCAATCTACTCTCCTCACCAATAGGATTTCGGTTGAAGTAGATGGCGGGAGGGGGCGGTTTTTATTCAGCCAGAATACTACTTTATTGCGTAGGTCCCTGTCTGTCTCTTTAACACCCTCCTTAAAGGGTGCTGCCCCAGTTAACACAATGGTATATTGGTTTGCTTCTGGGGGTAGGTCAGTACGGAGGTGAGCACCCTTAACAATGTTTCCCCCGGTATGGATTGTGGAATTACAAATAGTAGTTGACTTTCCTAAAGGAGGCTGGGATGGGGTGCTATGTACAACATTTGCACTGTCAACCGCTCTACCAGTTTGAGCTCGTTGCGCTGTTATCATAGAGGTGGTTTTACTGGATTCCTGCACCAGGGTGCCTGCACCAACAGTGCTAACTATATCCCTGAAACCCACCTGTGCCGTGGACTTTGTTGCTACAACCCCCATTGCTTTACCAAGGCTCACATTAACTGTACTCTTAATTGGGTTTGCCTGAGAGGTAGAAGCCCCCACTACTATGGAGGGAGCGGTTAGCTTCTGAAGTAGGCGCATGTTCATATTCGCGACAGACTCCAAAGCATCAATTTTGATGGACATCAACCTAGTTTGCTCCAAGACGGGAAGCAGGAGGGTTTTAAACATGGCCTCCATTTTTACCAACAGGATTTCATCGCTGTTAAAACAAGTAGGGCAAGGATCTGATGAACCGATAGGAGTTAGAGTGGGGCACAATACGTTGGGAAGTACCGGGGGGGGGGTTGTGTAGCAGTGTGTAGCTGTAAAGCAGCTGCACCGGTACTATTAGAAACATTTGGTTTAGACGGCTTCTGTACTCTCCCCCCATGTTTGCTCTGAGTATTTTCCCTTTTACAGATTTTTTTCCTGAAGGGGTCAAACGCTTCCGGTTGATTCGACACCAAATTATTAATTGTGTCCACTCTGTCTATGCCACTAACATGGGCCCCACTATGCTGGGTGACATCTGAGCTCAAATCAAAATTGGCTGACGAGTGTAGAGAATCCACCCCTTCTCCCGCAACATGCATTAGTGCCTCTGTCGTTAGTAAATGTAGATGGTTAGACTGGACTTGAGCCGCAGGGCTAGAGATTGTAGCAAGGGCACCTATAGAGGAACGCTTACCACTGACTAAGTCTAGGGAGAGCCTTTTCTCGGTCATTGCTCTTTCTTTTTCTAGAATCCCAGTTGCTCGAGTTATAAAAGCATCAAGCGGACCAGAAACTATTCCCTTGGAAGTTTGCAGTGGGACTGTACGATCTTTGCCTGACCTTAGAGGCATGTTAGGGTGAGTAGAAACAAGCAATACCTATGACAAACCCCAATCTGTAGTAATAGGTGGATGCCTACAGTGATAAAAAACGAAATGAAATGTAGAAAAAGTCCAATAATTGTAGGCAAACTCTGCCTCGTCCAATCGCAGGCGGGCACAGACCAGACCCAGACTAGTCCCGGACTAATCCCAAGTACTCAAAGTTGACCTTATTAACAAGATAGACAGTAGACATTAGCTGCTCTGTCTTTATGTTCTTAAGATGGCATAACAAGAGTCAGGAAAAGCAAATTATCGTAGAGGGGCCGACTGCCACAGTACTCAACAGATAATCAGCAGGGGAAACTGGGTTAACAACCAGGAGTGGTACCAAAAATCCGTTAGGAAGCAAAGTCCACAATACCTTGAGGAGTCCGATGATGGTATGGCACAACTTAGAGGGGTAGCCCCGCCCCGTCCAACTCCGGTCAGTGACGGGCAAGGATGGGCCCGCCCTTGGCCCGGGCTTCGCCCAGGCACGGCCCGCGCGCGTCCCGCGCAGCGGCTCGTCATCCGAGCCTTTAACCCTCCCCGGCGCAGCCTGGTGACGCTGTAGGCGGGCGCCCGGGAGAGGGAATGCTGGGGGTGGTAGTTTTTGGAGTGAACCGCCGTTCCCCTCACGGCACTGTAGCAGGCTGGGCAGAGGTTCCGGTTTGGAGAGCCGTTCCCCTCACGGCTGGCAAGGTATGTAGTGCCTTTAGAGAAGTCCAAAAAAGCTAAGATTAGCGCGTCCCGCGCAGCGGCTCGTCCTCCGAGCCTTTAACCCTCCCCGGTGCAGCCTGGTGACGCTGTAGGCAGGCGCCCGGGAGAGGGAATGCTGGGGGTGGTAGTTTTTGGAGTGAACCGCCGTTCCCCTCACGGCACTGTAGCAGGCTGGGCAGAGGTTCCGGTTTGGAGAGCCATTCCCCTCACGGCTGGCAAGGTATGTAGTGCCTTTAGAGAAGTCCAAGAAAGCTAAGATTAGCGCTAGCTATGTCACTTAATGGTTCCAACCCTACATAGCATGTGAAGGCTCCCACTCACAGAGCAGGTCATATTTTAGATTACATTTTTTCGAACAGTCCATCCATGGCAGCAGAGGCCCCCCGGTGTTTGGTCTGGACTGACCACTGCCTGGTCCCCTTCTCTTTCAGCCTGGAGAATACAGAACCAAGTGGAGGTATACGCACTATGTTAAAAAGGAACTGGAAAACGTTAACAGCTGAGAACCTAGGTTCAGTGCTATCTGTGAGTTTGCCTCAGTTAACTAGTAATCCCAACGATGATTTGTATGCACTTAATACGTGGATTTCTACTGCCCTGGACACAGTGGCACCTGTGAAATCAGTTAGGACCCCAAGAGAATCCCCCTCTGCCCCATGGTTCTCGGCTGACCTCAGAGCGGAAAAGAGCAGGTATAAAAGGATGGAGCGCCTCTGGAGGAAAAAGATTAAAGTCCGGCGGCAAAACTGGCCTATAAGGAAGCCTTGAAAAAGCTCTGCAAACTGATGTGGGAAGCTAGAAGGGAATACTTTGTGAAGCGCATTCACAGCGCAGAAAGCTCTGGTAAAGAGATCTTTAGGATAGTCAGTTCCTTCACCAAGCCTCCTGCGATGGAGGGTAATATACAGTCTCCCCCCTCTCTGTCCATGAAGCTATCGAACTTCTTTGAGGACAAAATACAGAAGCTATATGCCACATTTTCGGCAGGGGATGAGATGGCAGAGCCACAGTCATAGGGAATCCTACATACTAAGAGCACCCTCTCAAATTTTCTCTCTATATCGCAGCAGGAAATACTGGCTGAAATCATGAAATGCAAGTCTGGTTCGCCTGAAGATCTATGTCCCCCGAAGTTGTTCAGGACAGTGGCTCATTTGAATAACCCTGTTTTGAATCACATTTGGAATACCTCACTTTCCACTTGCATTTTCCCTGGTATTTGGAAACATGCTTTGTTACTGCCCCTATTGAAAAAGCCGAACGCTCACCCAACAGAGCTTAGCAAATACCACCTGATCTCACTATCACCAGCAACCACGAAAATGCCGGAAAAACTGGTGCAACACCAATTTGCCAATTTTATAGAAGGTCATGACATCCTGCACAACACTCAGTATGGTTTCTGGTCAGGATTCAGCACCATGACTGCACCGATGGAGGTGGTGGATTCTGTAAGAATGACGGTAGACCTGGGGGCTTCAGCGATGCTTTTCCTTTTAGAACTGTTCGCTGCATTCGACACGGTTGCGCACCCAGTCCTACTGGAGAGACTCAAACGGCTGGGCTTACAGGGGGTAGTACTCTCCTGGATCCAGTCTTACCTTAAAGACCGCTCTCAAAGGGTCTTTCTCCACCCCCATCAATCGGAACCTAAGCCACTGTGGTGCGGAGTACCTCAGAGCTTGGCCCTGAGCCCATTGCTCTTCAACAACTATCTGGTGCCACTCTTCTATCTCATTGTTTCTTGGGAAGTGAAGGCAGTCTCCTATGCAGATGACACCCAGCTGGTGTTCTCTTTTAAGGATCACTCTGCTGATTCTTTTACTAGATTTAGGGGGTGTTTGAAGGACATTTCATGTTGGAGGAATAATAACAGCTTAAAACTTAACGCGGACAAGACAGAGGTCTTGTTCTTCGGCCAGATATCTCCTCCCCCTGCTGGACTTTGGTTGCCAGTAGAAATGGGATCGCCACCTTTACCGGCCAACACGGCGAACAACTTGGAAGTCAAATGGGAGATAGACCTCTCTTTCTCGGCCCAAGTCTGTCATATATCACCCTCATGCTTGGGAAATTGAGAAATTTGAGGACATTCTTGCATCTATTGCAGGAGGATTGTCACAGGATCATAGTCCACGCTACTGTGACATTTCAGCTGGACTACGCAAACTGTATTTACTGTGTGCTGCCTGCCTATCTGGTTAATAGATTACAGATGGTACAGAATGCGACAGCGAAATTAATTCATCGAGTCCCATTCTGTAACCACATCTCTCCACACATCAGACAACTTCACTGGCTACCTGTAGCTAAAAGGATAGCCTTTCGGGCTTTGCAGGATGGTGGCCCGGGCTATCTTAAGCATAGGCTCTGCCTATACCAACAAGAACGGATGCTGAGATCTAACTCCCAGCACCTGCTCTATGTACCTCGTTTTGCTAAGTCCCATATGGGAGGCAGGTCCTTCACTGTGGGGACATCCAGACTGTGGAACTCCCTGATTCGCATATGCGCCTGATCAAGTCCGAACGTAAGTTCGGAAAGACCTTGAAGACTTGGTTCGACAGCCAATGCCAGTACCTCAGTTGGACCTCCTTCACCTGCTGTTGACCGCGAAGCGCCGGGACACCTCTGCTTGTGGTAGCTGTTGTGCTCTACAAATGCTATTATTATTATTATTATTATTGAAGGACAGAGTCTCTCACATTGGTATGGTAGAGAGATTCCTGAAGGTCTTAAGCCATTATAAGATGTTGTCCATTCATACAAACCTGAGAGTTAGGATACATGGAATCAGGCAATGTAAAACAGCTAATGGTTAAAGAAAGGGCAGATGGGTCAACTATTACCATCTTGCACGGCAAAGGACCAGTATATGAAACTGTTCACGAGCCAAATGGAAATTATTAGGAAGATGCCTTTCAGGCCTTGCCTGGTAAGCTAATCCTTAAACAATAAGTTATTGGGAAAAATATGACTAGCTTCTGTTTCGAAGTAGAAATACTTGACCTATGGGGTCAGGGTTAACCCTGGGCATAGTTTGCGTAGTAGCGCTACACGTAGCTACGTGAAGTGCACTTCGCACTATGCGAGCAACGCGTAGCTACGCGAAATGCGTAGTGCACTGTGCAAAATGCTGTTCGCACTGATTGCACAGTGCCGGATGCATGTCCGCACTGTGCAATCATTGCAAACCGCATCTTCCACAATGGAAGCGGTCGTTTTCTGCCGCTCAAGTAGATTTGAACTCGAGCGGCAGATTTCTCAATGTGGACTGGTAGTTTCTCATCGCAAGCATACGCGACCACTCGCAATGAGAAACCTGACCTCCCCGCATTGAGAATCTCGCCGGAAGGTTTATTTTCCACGCTCGCGATCGGCAACTTGATGTTGCTGATCGCGAATGAGGAAAAAGTCTCGCCGGGATGTTATTTTGCTCGCTCGCGATCGCCAACTTGACGTTGAGGACAGCGAGCAAGCAAACAAAGCGTACTGTGCTACGTGAAATTTGTGTAGCGTATAGTTGCGCAAACTACGAGAGCATAGCGTAGTCCTACGCCTAGGGTTAGTCAGGGTTCTGGTGTATAATACAGGATAATACCTGGCATTAGTTATCTTTTCAAGGAGACAGACACTGTCGGGAATGGCCGTACATTGAACTACCAGTGTGCGGTTCCTTTAAATAGGTGGAGTATGTAGCCTTTAAAGCTGCATGCTGCACCACAGGAAGCTGCTCATTGTTGTCCTTTCTGCTGTGGATACTTACCCGACTTCCTGCTTCTCGGCGTCTGTCAAACTCTGGTAATCTCCTATCGCATTTGTCCTTTGTGGCATCAGGCAGTCTTGTTCTCCAGAGTATTGTTGCATTCTTTGTCAATTTCATCTCCTTGGTAACCTGCAAAACAAAAGTGTAAAGTTACTCATTAAGTCAGCAACTTATCACTCTGGGTTAAGATACTAGTCCCACTTAAAAGCTTACAATTATACTTATCTGATTATTACCTTTGAATTTTCTTCTAGGAAGGCTTGATATGACTGGAACTGAAAACCATTAATGTTATATTGAGAGTAATGCATTTATTTCTTGATTTATATAGTGACATATAACAATCAAGTCCAAGCATTTACACTATTATTTCAAAGCGGGGTATTTACTTTTGCTATAAGCCATGTTAAAGGGTCATGACTGATGAATACAGGCCCCAGCTAGGCCCGCAGGACACAAGGGTTCGCTCTCCTGTAATGGAATCTATAAGGAAGTTGGCACGGAAACTGCAAAGTACAAAGACAGCGTTTATTAACCCTTAAGGGTGGTCCTACAATCCATACAATACCCTTCAGTATTGCATAGAGTAGCACAAAGAACTTTCGTACACGGTCCCCTTTTATACACAACAGAGGGGCTCATAAGTGGGAGGATACAACATGAGGCGAAGAATGTTACCTTTTATGGACATTTTCAATACAAGATCAATATGTGGGCGGAGCTGACATACTCCTTAAGCCCGCGAAAACATGGTCAAGCAAGGACTAACTGATAACAGATGTGGTCAAGTCTGGGCATGCGCCAGACGGACAAAGGAACTATTTATAGACTGTTACTAGGCAGATTACAAGAGCAACTAACACAAAGATAGGACTCTCCTCGTGTTGCGCACGTGGAGACATGACAATACAAAATGGAGTCCAAACTTCAGTCAACATAACGAAAGAGACATGTGTAAGGCAGGAGAATTCATGTCTTTAGTAAATGCTTAATCACGTCGTAGTTGCAATTTACAACAGACGACCCTTTCAGCATTTACTGAAGACATCCGGTTTGTTAGGATAATCATCGTATATATCAATTATCATCATCTCTTCTACTTCCTTAGCTAAACGTTTCTGATAAGTGACATTGGCAATAGCTTTCTTATCGGGGATACAGAATGATACACATAAGGAACAGAGCAAGGGACCACATTGGACACAGATGCAACAAGAAAACAGAACTGCTATAATTATACAGAGACCAGTTAAAACCTTCCAACCCCAAGCAGTGATCAATGCCCAGAACCATCCAGAAAAGGACCAAGTGCCGTTTTCTGTATGGATTTCAGCTGCAATTTTATGCAACCTGTTGATTGCATTATAGACTGACGGTGTGTGGTCAGGAATAAACACACAGCAACTACTTCCGATAATTTTACAAGCTCCACCTCGATCAGCTAACATAACATCTAACACCATACGATTCTGCAATGCAACAATTCTGGTAATCTGTAATTCTTCCGTAAGATTCCCAAGAGCAGCAGCAGTTTGGTTTGTCACAGCCTCTACCACTCTTGTTAATCTTCGAACTTTCCTACTATTTAGGGCAGCTCCAACGAAGAAAAACAATCCTAAATTGAAATCAATATACTGCTGCAAACTGGTGTCAGTCTGGTCCACGTCATCAATTGATAGAGTACGTTTATACCTATTTACAGTCACATTATTTAACAACTTTAAATCCTTATGATAGGATGCAGGTGCCAGAAATACAGGAGGCAACAAAAATGCAACATAACATACTCCGGACCAACCGGCTGGCAAACGGTAATAACCTTTATTTCCGCATACAAAGTATGTATTATGGGATGCCAAGAAGGTACTGTTATTCAACCCATCGATGTTTAATATGGTAATACAATCGCTAACACCAACAGGAATATAACCCACACTTTGGACACACAGGTCCGCTTGAGCTTGTGCCACTTGAATCACAAATTTGTCTTTTCCCACAGTGTCTCTGGTGTTCGTGAAAACATAAGGAATCGATTCATTGTCTGGTCGATACTCTTCCCATTCCCAAATTGTCCCATTCGCTTGCGGATATCCATCTTTATCCTGATGACATTCTTTATTGAGTCTGAAGAGTAATCGTCCCACTGTGGGTTTCCGAGTGGCAAAAAGCAAAGTGTACCATGCTCTACAAGAGCCATTATGAGAGAAAGGAAGAGGTATGAATGGCGTTCCTCCTTTCTTCTGATGAGCTGGCATCATACCACATATCCAACAGTTCGTAACATTTGTAGCAACGTGGGTATGATGCAACATCTGGATGAAAGTGTTATTCAAATAAGACTGACGATGCTTCAATTCTTGATACGGAAGGGTATAGAAGTAGTGCTCCGCAGGCACTGGAGTGGTCAACACAAGCAACTCTCGAGCAGGAGTCACATCCTCCACAAACCATGTGGTTATCCCAACAATAGCTACTGTGAGCATAAAACCTGTTGCACAAAGGATCTTCTTTTTCTCCATGTCAGAATAGAGAATCAATATCTTCCTGAAACTAAAAGGTTTGTCAGAACTCTTCCCCTTGGGCAGCGGTCGATTTCTTCACCAACGGGCCAAGACGGGTGTCGCTACACTAATGCAGGGCTGATCCCCCCCCTTGCCTCATTGGCTCTCCGTTTCACTAACCCAAGGGCCGTTCTGACAACATGTCCCGATACTGAAGGATTCACTTTCTTGGCCTCAGATGATATCGCCTTCCTCCAGGAGCCGCGTGGTCCGGAAAGAGCTCCTCAGCGTCGTTCGATTCCACAGCACGGCCTTTCTCTGTGGTCAGAATCTCTCGTTGATCGGTCAATACAGCAGGCTCCACCAATCCGGGCGGTACTTTGCGGCAGTGCAGGGAATGGATCCAATTTTTTCTGTTGGAAACTCGCACAGCCGTCCTTGTTGCCAACAAGACTTGCTCAGGACCAACGCATCTCGGCTCCAGGCTGTTCGTCCTGTCAAAGATTTTCAGCATGACATAGTCTCCAGGCCGGAGACTATGTCCTTCGCCGGTGGACCGATCAGGGAGCGCCTCCCGGACCTGTTGATGAATAGAAACCAAGTTATCCGTTAACTGTGCCAGATAATCATTCATCATTACACAAGGTACATCATACACAGTCTTAGGTTTTGGTGGACCCCAAATATTCATTGGACGTCCAAAGACAATCTCGTACGGTGTAAGACCGATTCGAGAGTGCGGTACCGACCTAATTGACAACAACGCCAGCGGTAAAGCATCTGGCTAAGTCAAAGACGTCGAAGCTTGAATTTTAGCGATCTTGAGCTTCAGTGTACCATTATACTTCTCGACTAGTCCTGCAGATTGAGGGTGGAATACTGCGTGGAACTTCTGGGTGATGCCTAGACCCTTCAAAACATACTTTATAACATCCGCTATAAAGTGGGGTCCGTTATCACTCCACAGAAGTCTACAAACGCCATATCGAGGGAAGAACTCCTTCAACAGCATCTTAGCGGTAGTCATTGCAGTATTGTCCTTCGTAGGGTATGCCTCAACCCATTTGCTAAAGGCACACACCACTACTAGAACATACTTCAAATTGTTACAACGCTCAAGCTGGATGTAATCCATCTGCAAAACCTCAAAGGGTGCAGTAGGTGTTACAAACCCTCCTGCTGGGGTTCGAGTACCCTTTCCTGGGTTGTACCTCAGGCAGATCATACAGGTCTGCACCACCCTCTTTGCCGTGCTAGCAATCTCTGGATGCTCCCAGACTTGGGTAAGCAATTTTACAATTGCGGAAGCTCCAACATGTGCTAGCCCATGTGCCATCTGAACCATAGGTTGTACAAAAGCTGTGGGTAATTTCCATCTATCCATCTGCTTATTTCTCCAGCAGCCCTCATCATCCAATTCTCCCTCACTGGACCATTGCTCCCGTTCTTTGTCAGAAGCGGTCCTCTGTATTTCTCGCACTTCTTCCTTCGCATCATGCCATCTTTCTACTTGCGACTTCACTACATACATGGCAGTAGCACCGGGCTGCATCGCAGTCTCCCGCGCCACCCGGTCTGCTAACGCATTCCCTTCTCCAACTTTATCGACTACTTTCCTATGGGCGCTACATTTAACGATGGCAATTTTCTTCGGATATGTCAATGCAGTTAAAAGATTATGAACTAACTCCCCATGCATTATTTGTACTCCATGTGACGTTAAGAACCCTCTTTCCTTCCAGAGCAGGCCGAAATCGTGCGCTACTCCGAAGGCATAGCGGCTATCTGTATAAACATTCACACACAATCCTGTACTGAGCTCACATGCTTGTGTTAATGCTATCAGTTCCACTGCTTGAGCTGATTTCTGTGGTATGCGTGCTGTCTCCACTATTGTTTGTAATGTGGTAATCGCATACGCTGCTGAAGTCGTACCATCTGGTAGCTTCAGGCATGACCCGTCCACCCACAGTTCTCCATCTACATCTGAAAAGGGCGTATCCTGGAGATCAATACGACCCTTTGTTTGTTCCTCGGTCACAAGGATACAATCATGTGCTTTCCGTGCCTCAGACCGAGTCTCGGGGTATGGCAACAATGTGGCCGGATTTAACGTCACGCACCTCTTTAACGTAATGTGAGGAGCCAAAAGCGTCAGCTCATATCCCGTTAAACGGGCACTGGTCAAATGCTGCGTCTTTGTCTGATTAAGCAAGGCGTCAACAGCGTGGGGGACTAATACCAACAGCTTATGAGATAACACAATTCCCTCGCTTTGGCGTATTGACACAGCTGTTGCCGCAACCGAGCGAAAACAACCAGGCAATGCTCGGGCAACAGGATCAAGTACAGCCGAAAAATATGCACAAGGGCGCTGCTTGTCGCCGTGCATCTGCACTAAAACTGATAATGCACATCCATCTTTCTCATGCACATACAGCGAAAAAGGTTTGGTATAATCAGGAGTCCCTAACACTGGTGCTGAACAGAGGGCCTGTCGCAATTTCTGAAAGGCAGTGTCACACTCATTCGTCCAAGGAAGCGGGATAGGTGTGTCTTTTGTCAAAAGGGCTAACAATGGCTTGGCTATGTGTGAAAACCCTAGTATCCATTGCCTACAAAACGAAACAAGACCCAAAAATGCACGCACGTCCTTCTGCGTGGACGGCGTCGGCGTGTCCAGAATCACTTGGACACGATCTGGTGTAAGTGCACGCCCCTCCTTAGACAAAAGGTGACCCAGATAAGTCACCTTTGGTCTACAGAATTGCAACTTTTTCCGAGAGACTTTGTGATTGTGGGATGCCAAAAAGGAGAGCAAGGACAACGTACTCCTTTCGCACAACTCCGAAGTGTCGGCCGCCAACAAGATGTCATCGACATATTGAATGAGGGTGACACCCTCAGGCAGAACAAAGGAGTCCAATTGTCTTTTCAAAGCTTGACTGTAAATGCTAGGGCTTTCTGTGTAGCCCTGAGGGATTCTACAAAATCGGTAAGACCTAATATTTAGAGTGAAACCAAAAAGGTATCGACTATCGGGATGAATGGGAATTGAAAAGAAGGCATTTTTCAAATCAATAACTGAAAACGCGGTCGCCGTAGGCGGGACCAAAGTAAGCAACGTCGTGATATCAGAAACCACTGGGTACTGAGGTATCACGATCTTGTTTACTTCTCTGAAATCAATGATAAACCGATAGACTTTGGCATCCGTATCCTTTTTCAAAATGGGTAGAATTGGGCTATTACAAACGTTATAGGGAACTTCTTCCACTACTCCCACCTTAATCAAATCCTGCACAATCTGTATAAGAGCCTCTTCCCCCTCCTGCGAAATACGATACTGTGGAAGGCGTGGTAACACCGCCCCCTCCTGGACACTAATGTGAACAGGGGGAATCACCATCTGTCCCACATCAGTATCCGAGGTGGCCCACAGAGCACAAGGGAGGGTAGCTAACACAGCATCTTCTGTAACCACACACATCCGTTCAGACAGGGGGTAATTGTCATTTAATATCACCCGCACTCCAGCAGGGGAACAGCGGATCGTAGCTCTGAAGTGCTTCAGCATATCAAGGCCCATAATATTGTCCGGCGTGTTCGGGGCAAGCACAAACGGACAGGGTGCAGAAAAGGAATCAACCTGAAATGTGAGGGGCCGCGAAAGAGGGCTTCGGGAGAGTGTACCATCAAACCCTACCGATGTAACCATTAAGCCAGATGGGGGAGCCCTCGGAACCAATTGTTTAGACAGCGCACTACGAGTCGCTCCTGTATCCACTAGGAACTGATCAGTAGAACCCAAAACCTCAGCTGATACGTAAGGACCCTTCTGATCAACCGGCACCTCAACTGATTCTAACCCCCATCCAACGCATTCCTATGCATGCTGAGAATCATGGTACCCAGAACGGTCAATCCCCGACACATGATACTGGTTTTGTCGATCGAAAACATTAGACCTATCTCGTTGCTGCCCGGCAGGGTCAAAACGAGCGTGATCATTAGAATTCCCTCTAAAATTCGAGAAACCCCCTCTACCTCTCGGGCCACCCTGATTGTGTCCCTGACGCGAAGCATGCAACGCTGGGCAATCTCTGGCCCAGTGTCCCGATTGCTTACAATACGCACATTGATTCCTATTCAGATCAGATCGGCCCGAGGGAGGACCATAAAATCCTCCCCTACCTCTATTTACACCCCGTCGGGGCGGACCATATACTTGTGCTAACATCACCTTTGTTTTTAAATCCTTCGATTTCTTCTCCTCCTGCCCCTTCGCTTCTTGCTCCTGGCGCTCATAGTACTGAGCTATAGTCAGGAGGGCTGTCGGGGTCGCAGTGGACCAAGAACTTTCACTCGCTTTTAGGCGGGCTGCAATCGCCGGTAATAAATTCGCCACATATTTATCAGCAAAAAGGTGTCGACCCGTGTCATCCGTAAGAGACTGACCACTAAAATCATGAAACGTCTCCTCAAAGCGCGTAAAGAAATCTGCAACTGATTCATCGACTTTCTGCTTGCACGAGGCTAGCATATTCCAGTCAATCTTTTTAGGGGGAATGATTGTCTTCAACTTAGTCAGAATAGCAGCAGGGAGATCTAAGATAATCTGAGGTGGTTTCTGCGCGGGCTTTCTCTCCCTATCCTCATCCTCAAGCTCAGACCATCGAGCCTTAAAAGCGGCAGCATCATCCACCTTCCGCACAGATCGCCACATATCTGGTGGTAGAATAAGCCCAAAGAACAAATCTATATCTGCTAGGGTCATAATACAAGAATTCAAGGCCCCCTCAACTTCTTCGTAAAAGGCCGCTGGATTCTTGCGGGGATCAGGCAACGCATTCTTTAATGCCATGACGTCAGCCCTGTGCCAGGGAGTATAAACCCAATTATACACAAAATATCCCTTAGCATCGGCGGAGGTAATATCCGAGCTAGTCCCCGTTCCTTTAGGAGGAACATACAAAGGCGCCGCCTCTCGCATTGGTTTAGCATGCACTAGATCGCTCTTATCTGATTGAGAGGCGGATGAATGGCCGTCTCCGGTACGCGAATCCGACCGCTTCTCCTCCTCGAGTTGTTGGCGTGCTTTCTCTTTAAGGTCTTTCGCCGCATCCCGCAACGCAAACAGTCGCCGAACCGCCTCCGGCGCCTTAGAGGGAGAGAAAACACCATTACGCAATGCTTTAGCATCCAATACCACATCGTCAGGTTCAAAGACACTGGAATATTTCCGAAAGGCACCAATCACTTCATCAGAAAAGTGTCCCAAGAAATACAACCTTTCTCTATCCTGCCACGACTCCCAAGAATCCAACAACTCAGCAAGGGATAACTTGCCCTTACATGCACGATAGGAAACCTGCCGAAGCTCACCCATTCGCTCAGCCGATAACATGGACCGCGTGTCTACCTTACTCGAACCCGATCCAGAATCTTGTGGCCTCGGGGCAGACGCGCCGACATAAGGAGGCGGAGAACGATCTAATAAATAAAAATCATCGTCATGATTATTAAGGACAGGATAGAGTGGCTGACGAACAGCATATTGACCCGAGACTTGTAACCTGCATTCTTTCTCTTGCTTCTCCGTCTGTTCTCTTTCCTCCCGACGCTTTGCTTCCTGCGCTCTCACATGATCATTCTTTCGTTGCTCTTTATCAAACAGCGCTTTCTCACGTTTCTCTCGCTCACGCACTTCCTTCACCCATAATCGCACACATTCAAACATGTCTTGACGAGCACGCCGTTTACACATACACTGTTCCACATACTCAATCGTACGCATATCAAACGACCCATACAACGGCCACCGTAACTCAGGATCCTTTCTGGTATATTTCCTCCATACTGTGCTGTACATTATGGAGGAAAGACCATGCTTCACATACATATCCCTATTAGGAGTCCCCTCTGGGGGAGCTGGAGCAGATTCCTCGAGGTTTAACCGGTTTCCAAAGCAGCAGCACCACTTACGGAGTGCGCTAAAAGCAGGCATGCTCAAAAATAATGCAGAATATGCAGTATTATCAAAAAAAAATGGCACTTAAACATTGTGCCGTTCAAAGTTACACAGTTCCGGAGAAATATCTCCACATTACCTGCCTATATGTGTTGCAACGCATATATTCTCACAATAATCAATACAAGATATGACCGGTCATCACAAATCAAACTCAAATAGCCAACCCAGGCTTCAAAAACTCGGAGCAAGTACCGTACAACGGTTCTTACCAATCAAGAGTCCAGATTCCAACTGCCAAGCTCCAAAATTCGCCCAAACGGCTGTCACGGCAGGACCGACAGAAGAGGTCTCAGTCGAGGACCGGCGCCACCCAGATGGTCAGGTCGGAAGGGAAGGAAGAAAAACCTCGGGATGCCAGGACTAAAATGCCTCTGGCAGTGATCACATCCCCGGCCAAATTCCTCACCTTCGTCGCGACCAATCCTTCGAGCATCCGAGTCGCCGATGAGCCCCACGTGACGGGCGCCAGTTGATGAATACAGGCCCCAGCTAGGCCCGCAGGACACAAGGGTTCTCTCTCCTGTAATGGAATCTATAAGGAAGTTGGCACGGAAACTGCAAAGTACAAAGACAGCGTTTATTAACCCTTAAGGGTGGTCCTACAATCCATACAATACCCTTCAGTATTGCATAGAGTAGCACAAAGAACTTTCGTACACGGTCCCCTTTTATACACAACAGAGGGGCTCATAAGTGGGAGGATACAACATGAGGCGAAGAATGTTACCTTTTATGGACATTTTCAATACAAGATCAATATGTGGGCGGAGCTGACATACTCCTTAAGCCCGCGAAAACATGGTCAAGCAAGGACTAACTGATAACAGATGTGGTCAAGTCTGGGCATGCGCCAGACGGACAAAGGAACTATTTATAGACTGTTACTAGGCAGATTACAAGAGCAACTAACACAAAGATAGGACTCTCCTCGTGTTGCGCACGTGGAGACATGACAATACAAAATGGAGTCCAAACTTCAGTCAACATAACGAAAGAGACATGTGTAAGGCAGGAGAATTCATGTCTTTAGTAAATGCTTAATCACGTCGTAGTTGCAATTTACAACATGACGTGATTTAGGTTGAATATTTAGGAATTTTAGGTTAATGAAATTGCCTTCAGGCATGGGACTTGGATATATTTTCTTTTAGTTACTGTGGATATCTGTAAATTTACTAGAGCTCATTTTCCTATGCACAGAACAGAAACAGCAAAGGTCAGTTACAGATCATTTAATGGAATTTGCGCAATAAGGGGCACATGTATCAAAGTATTTTGCAAAATTCGCCCATTTATGAATGCAAAATGGCCTTACATAATCGATGAAAAGCATTCGCAGGAAACACACAGAAATTCAAAACTGCGAATCATTATTTCGCGATGACCTATTTGCGAAACTCAAATCGCAAATTCACAAATAGATAATCGCAGACATATGTATGGCCCATTTGCAATTTGTGAATGTGCCTGAAATCACTATTTTGGACGTGCAAATTTCCACCAAATCTATTCAGGTAGTGTTAGACCTGGCACCATTGGCATGGGTCTCCCTTCCATTTTTTGCTGTTGCCTCTTATGTTTTTGCTGGTTTTAGATGCTTTGGCCACTGTGCCACTGCTATTCAGTGCCACAGTGCAAGTGCTCCCTATGGTAAATTGATGTATGGGTTAGTGACTCCATGATTGGCTTATTTGGTTTACTTGTCAGACCCTAGTACAGTGCACTGCGTGTGCCCAGGGCTTGTAAATCATATGCTGCTGGTGGGCTCGCAGCACTGATTGCGCCACCCACCAGAGCAGCTTGTAAAGTGTGCCTCAGGCATGCCATTGCAGAGCCTGTGTGCAGTTTGGTACTGCCATGTCGACTTGGCAAGTGCACCCACTTACCAGTCCCCAAACCTTCCCTTTTCCACATATCAGACACCCCTAAAGAAGGCTCAAGGGCAGGGTGCATTGCAGGTAAAAGGTAGGACATGCCTTGATGTGTGGGGCATGTCCTAATAGTGAATTACAGCCATTTTCGTTTTTCACTATTGCAAGGCTACCTGCTCCCATAGGTCAGAATAGGCAGTTTGATTATAACACCCTACAATCATAACTGACCTAGGGAACATTGTAGAAAAATGAATTTAGTATGCCTGAACTCAGAATGATAAAATACATCTTTTACTGAAGTCGGTTTAAACATTCTGTGTTTGAAAATACAATTTTTTAGAATATAGGTATTTTCTTGCCTAACTACCCAAGCCTGGCTCTGCTAGGTTGTATATTCCATGTCTGGTTTCAGAGTGACAGGGGCTGGGGGGCTCCAGGAGACAGGGTGAGTCAGCACAAGGCGGAATAGACCTATCTGCATGAGGAGTGGTGGGAGGAGTAGCACCTGGGCCTGAATAGGGCTGTGCCTGCCTTCCACAATGCTGGTTCCACCTCCGGTGGTGTGTCTGAAGACCCTGGCCCACACTGACAAAGGAAGAGGGTGTATACTGGCAGGATGCACCCAGAACTAGTTTGGACTAGCTACAGACACTCTCTGCCTTCAGAGACAAAGGATTTTGGTGTATAAAAAGGGGGACCCAGGCCCCAGAATTTGAGATCACTTCTGGGAATCAAGACGAACCTTTGTTGAGGAGAAGAACCAGGAAGCTGAAGGAGGAGAGTAACCCTGTGCTGTATGCTTGGGGGTTGGCCTACAGTGATTGCTTCATTACCAAAGAAAGAAGAAGAGGACTGAGTGTGCTTTTCATCAACTTGAAGAAGAATCTCCAAGGGCTTGAACTTTGAGCTTGCCTCCTGCCTGAAGTCTCAGGGATACAAGACTTCACCAACCAGCTCCCCCCTAAATTCCCTTGCTGGGAATTGTAGTGCCTGCTGCTGTGCTGGGCCTTCTGAGAGACTGCGTGTCGCTGGGAGCTGGAAGCGTGACTCAATGATGAGAAGCGTGTCGCCACAACAGCAGTTGCCATCGCATTGCCAAGGAAGCGTGCAGCAGGAGCCGCTGTCGCTGTCGCCGAAGCTCGTCGCATCACCGGAGAAGCGTGCTGCCGCCGCAGAGGTCGCCGTCGCATCACTGGAGAAGCGTCTCACAGGGCCTGTTGCGGCTCCAAAGATCATCGAGCTGCCACACAGCCGTCAGGCGTGCACGCATCGCATCAACGTTGTCGCATCGTAACCAAGATGCCATTATGTTGCATCGCACCGGAGAGAAGTATCGCATCGAGGCGCCATCTTGCCACGTCGTACCGGAGAGCAGTAAGTCTTGACTGCCCCCACCATGCCGCTATTGGGGGACCGTTAGATGCTCGCCAGTCAGTGTGATGCTTCGCTTTGCAAGGAGTATGAATAGGATCGCAAATCAGGTCTCCTCCTTTCTCTGTTTGTGTCGCTTAAATATGCCTAGGGCGCTTGCCTTCCATGTATTGAGTCCCACCAGGCCCATGACCATCAGTAGTGTGGCATGTACTCTTGTCCAAACCGTTTGCAGTGTGGTGCAAGACCATAACATATGAAAGAATGAGGTATCGTGTGTGTGGCAGCGAGGGCAATCAAACTGCGAAGCGGGGAAGAAATGCTTAAGCCGTTCCGGTGTGAGATATGCGTGATGTAGTATGTTAAATTGGATATTTTTAAATTGCTGGTTTCGTGACACTGTTTTGTGATGTTCCAGTGCTGTGAGCCATTCTTTGTCGTGTAGTGCGCGACAAAATTCCTCCTCCCACTTGAGTCGAAGCCGCGCTAGTGGAGCATTTGTAAGTTCCATGACCGACTTGGTGTCTCCCTGTTCCCATGTTTAAAATCATCTGTAGTACCGTGTGTGTTTTGGGATCCCCAGTCGTAAGGTCCCATGTCTTTCTACAGTCAGCGATGAGTTGCCTGTGTAATAAGAACTGTCTGGTGGGGAGCTCGCTCTCTTCCGTCAATCCCTCAAACGATGTCAGTTGGCCATCAGTGAACAGAGCCGCTGTCTCAGTGAGCGCGTGATCTGTCCACACTCGTAATTCGCCAGCCGCGTATTACCCACTTCCCCTAGGGAGACCCGCCAGTGGTAGCAGTGGGGAGTACATGGGTGCTGCTTCAGAGAGGCGATGGATGCGCATCACACAGGATCTTGCCACTTTCACCAGCAACGGGTGGGTCGGGTTGGGCTTGGTCCCCAGAAGGAGCATCTGGGTTATCTCCGGAATTGTCAAAGTCCCTGCATGTGCTGTCGTTTCTTCCAGGTGTTGGCCAGCCGTCCACCGCGAAAGCCACTGTAGCTGCACTGCTAGGAAGTAGGCTTCAAATGACGGGGCCCCCAGCCCTCCCCCATCTCGTGGCAGCTGTAGTGTCATCAAGGCCACTCCACGGCGACCCTTCCCCCAGATCAGCGAGATCAGGAGGGAGTCAAGCTCGCGAAAGGAGGGTCACGGGGGAATCACAGGGACATTTGCAAAATAATAGAGGAGCCGGGGCACCATTATCATTTTAGATAGAGCTACCATTCCTGTTGGGGCCAGGGGCAACATTCTCCAGAAGTTGCTTTGGGTTTTCAGCCCACGGAAGGCCCTGTAATGATTCCCCTCCAGCAGGTCACCGGGTGTGCGATAGAGTCTAATTTCCAAGTATCTTGGGGCGTCCCCCATCCAGGACAGTGTGGCGTCTCCTACATTGATCTCCCAGTGGGGTGCATCGGGGTGAAGGGGGTAGATAGTGGATTTGGTACAGTTCACCTTCAAACCCAATGCCGCCCCTATCTCATTAAGAGTGGTCCAAAGAGGAGTGATGTCTGCTGTAATGTCCCAAACGTAAATGAGAAGGTCATCCGCGTACAGGGACATACTATGTTGAGCGCAGGGCCGGTCTGGCCGTAGTGGGCACCGGGCAATTCCCTGGTGCGCTGCATGGGTGGGGGCCGGTTTTGGGCCCCTGGGGGCTGTTTTTGTTACAGGGCGATTTTTGCAGCATAGCTGCAAAATCGGCCCTGTAACAAAATCGGACGAAAACCGACCCAGGCAAAGAGCTCGGCTGCACCCCCCAGGGAGGTGGCGGGGGGGGCAGCCGAGCACTTTGTGAGGGCCGGTTTTGGTTCCAAGACCGGCCCTGCTCGAGCAGTATCCCCATGCTTAGCCTTCCTCCCTCAGTCTGATCGCCAGTGGCTCCATTGCAAGAGCGAATAATAGTGGGGACCAAGGATATCCCTGGCACGTTCCACGCGTTATCGGGATGGGGGGTTGAAATATGCCTGCCTATTAGAATTTGAGTGGACAACCCGGTGTACAGCAATTTGATGTATGCTTTAAGTTGGGGCCCCATTCCCACCCGCTTCAGAACCGCAAATAAGTACTACCATGCTAGGGTATCAAAAGCCTTTGCAAGGTCCAATACAAGGCATGCTGTGCGTGGGAATCTCCCCCGTACACGTCTTGGACCTGGAACAGCCGACAAATATTTTAGGAGGTGCTCCTCCCGGGTACGAAACCACAGTGGTCGGGGTGTACAAGATGGGGGAGCACCTCTGTGATTCTGTCTGCTGTCAATAGGGTGATGGGCCGGTAGGAGAACCTGAGCAAGGGCTCTTTAGTATAGGTAAAACAGTACTCCTATTGTACTACTTCCCGTATGAATCTGTCCGAATATGTTTTATTTAAAAATCTAAATATGCATTGACGTTTTAATGTTTGATTCCACATGCACATACATTAAGAGTTTTGTGAATTAACCTTTTTTTGCATCAATTCTGCATTATAATATATTTATGATTGCGAATAATGCTATAAAAGATTCACTTAAGAAGCAGAATTATTATGAAATCCAAAAAGCAGATAAAGCTTAGATTGTTAAAAAGCACATGCATCATAAACCATGAATATTTTGCAATGCCATATTCCTTTGACTGGCATAACTGTCTTTATAAATAGCTTTTGCTCTAATGCAAAACAGATGCACAGCTATAACAGCTACTACTGAAACTGATCACTTATACTTTATTCCAGACAGGAGAAAAATGTCAGTAAATCCCAGTTTTTCTACGTGGCTTCTCCTCCTTGATGTGAAATAAAAATGTGGAATGTTAACATGTTTTTCCTTCAGATTGACCTGGTGAAATGTTTTGGGTCTTACTAAATAAGCACTTCAGTTTAGCAGTTTTCATCAACACATGATGATGAAATGGATGGATTAAAAATAAATTACACAATATGTATTGTAATCAGCACATACTGATACTTACCGCTACTGTTATTCATCGCCAATTGTCCTTGTTCAAGCCTGACTCTGAAAACTATTCATGCTCAATGCTTCCTAGTGTCAAAGATTTCAAATATTTCGTGGGACAAACAAAAGAGAACAACATGTAGAGGTTCAGACCATAAATGAATAGTAGAATCCTCTGACATCTTTGTTTATACAATAAAGCATCTCATATTCAGCAAACACCTTTGGTAATCAAACATATGTCTGTAACCCTCAACACATACAAAGTATATTTTGGCTCAACCTTTGAGTAGTTATCGATTCCATCTTTGCTCTAGGCATGATCTGGGAAGTTACTTTGGGATTTGCTTTTCTGCTAAACAAATGCTGTGAATACATTTTCACCTATTGGTGAGTTTGAGCTGGACATCCATGAAGTAGGGCAAAATACCATGCATTGAAAGACTGCTGTAACCTACACTGATGGATAGGCAGAAATGGAAGCGGATGAATTAAAAACTTACTAGGAGATGAGAGGAGATAGATTTTTAAATGCAAATTGAAAGTATGTCCGTTCTCATAAACTTGATGGTGTATTTTAGTCAATGAATAGCATTGTTCAAGCTTAGGGCTATTAAAACTGGTGAGAGTGCTTTTTTACTAACCAAATCCCATACACTCAAGGCACTTCTTTTCATAAGTCTAGCTAGTGCTATTTTTCATGCAAATTTGGGGTCCATAAATCGCTATCTGATAAATCAGGTCGCCAGCTGAGACAATCCATCAAATCAATACATTTAACCAATGTGAAGCACGTAAGGGTTCACAAAGAAGACAGAGTGGTCATATTGCAAACCATACAGATTTATTAAAAGATTAAAAAGGTTTCCAGATTTAAAACCATCAATTAGTGTCAATTAGTAATCCAAACATAAATGCATTTAGTAAATCCGAAGTTCAAATAAATTAAAGTCATATAAGCAAGAGGCTGAATTATCAAAAAATGATCTCAAAGGAAAAGGATAAGTAAATCAGTTCTCCCTTTAAGGGAGCACCATACCCGGCTTTCAGCTGTTTCGATTAGGGTTCTGCAAACATTCCCTGCAAAGTTCTGCTCTCTCATCTAGAGTGCACTAGCTTAAATTACACAATTCTAACATTTTCTACACCTACACATAGTCCCCACAAAATGCTCCACACAGGGTAAACCATAAAGTTACAATCTAGAACTCATTCATTTTTTCGGGATCCTTAGCAATACAGCTTTGTTATGTCCTTCGAACTTTTAGTTATCTGCAACAAAACAAGATATATTCGACCAGCCTGTACACTGTAGTTCTACTGTTGCAATTAATTAGGACATTCTACAGTTATCACCTAAGAGAAAACATTTACATGGGAAAGAAAGCAAAAACACATCACATTTGTAAATTTGGATTTCAGATTCTCCTAGAAATAAAAATACTGAGGTGACATGAAACAAGAAGTCTCCCAAATGTTACCCATATTAAATACAGACCTATATTAGCTATAGCCAATTTAAACATGATTAATACACAGTTATTAGCTTTTGCACCTTTACATATTAATATCGATAAACTGCAAAAACATTTAATATGAAAAAATCTTTTCAGTCTCAAGTTGTGTCTGTTGTGGAACGAAAGTATAAAACATACCCCTAAACATGCTTAAGAGCAGATTAATTATGAGATTTGTAATTTTCTGCCTAGTTTAATTAATGTGGTCGCTGTACCTAGCGAGGGGTCCCATTTTTTAAAATAAACTGTACAATTTTTTGCAAGTCTTAATATGTTTTGTTTATGCTGTTTGCACTTAGCACTCAATTGCATTTCTGGCTTTCACAGTTATGAGGTTCTTGCCATTAACGCATTGCTGGAATTCTTTTCTCTTTAATACACTAATATACGAGAAGCACAATGTGCACATTTAATCTACATAAATAAAGAGTGCAAATTAAGAATTCATTTTTCAAAACTTACATTAGATGATAAATATGAATTGTTCATGAACAACTCATTTGGTATCAAGCAAGCAGGCAATAATATCTTGGTGTAGTGCAAAATTGTCCAACTGTCCACATCACGAATACATTGCAGACAATTAACAGACACACAGTATCAATGTGCACTTAGCACATGTTTCTTGTGTGGTTTAATGAACCAATGTACATATTGCACTCAACATCATTAATAAAGTGTGCATTCACTGTAGGATTAGAAAACTTACTCAGATTACGTGTTTATCATAATTGATTGATTAATTAGTTGAAGACTTAATGAAGTAAACAATCCTCATTAAGTAGAAAATGTACTCACAATAACAATTACATTTGACTTTTATAATTGGTCCTTTGATGCCTTAAACAACACTTACTATTTAGATAACTGGATACAAATCATCCTCACCTATGTAGAATGTGATTTGCTGAAAACGATAAAGGAGTTTGTAATGTGTGCATTAATACTTCATATATTTGATTAAATTGTACTTCTTAGTCATACTAACAATGTGATTATTTCAAAGCCTTACTGAATGTTACATGTAATGTGAAATCAAATGCACTAGAAACTTATATTCACCTGTGTTTAAATGTGCACACGCGTATTAAATGTTAACCATTGAGTTAATGCTTTAACCTGTGCTAAATTGGCCTGTATTTCACCATGCTGCAGGAAGGTGTTTTTCACTTTCTGCTAATGTGACATCTTTTGCAGGCATTCACATGCATTGTAAGCTGTATAATAGATACACTACAGTACTAGAGAATAGAGGAGAGACCCTGAGAAGAAGACCTTGACGAAAGAACCTGGGGAACCGGTATGTCAACCGAAAAGCCTATTGAGAAAATGTAGCATACTGATGTGCACGTTTGAAGGAGATGTTGTTCCTATGTCCAGTGTGGGATAGCTTACTGATGTTGCAGTCTGCAGCCTGAGAAATGGACATGAACAAAGGACCCCTGATAATGCATACAAAGGGGTGGTTACCTAGTGGACTTTGAGTGTTATAATTTAGCGTTCACCCTGTTAGAGATTGAAATGCCCTTTTTGATTTGATCAAAGGTTCCCTTACTGCAGATACCCTGGACTTTGAAAGGATAAGACCCCTATGCCTACTTTGGTTTCTTCCTAAGTGTGGCTTAGGCTAACACTTAGTCCCTGATACATAGAAGATTCTTGACTTAGCTTTTGAGATGCTGAAACATTCCTCACTACATTTTCCCTAGCTATGTTCAATTACCTTCATGGAGATTTGTGATTGAGACTCCCTAAATCTTTGAGCCACCTGTTAGTAGGAACCCTGTCCTAGGTAGTCTAGATTCATTCATGCATACAAAACAGAACTTGTGAGTCTTTTACGAGTATCAAGTGTTGCTGTTGATCGTTTGTATTGGTGTGACTGAATTGCTTTTCTGCCTTATACTGGTCCGCTTTAATTTCTTTTGCAGGAACGGATTGCCTGTGGCTATTTTGTATTTCTATAGCATCTTTTAAGAGTTGTGTATTTGACGTTGATTTTGAATTTGTAATAGACCTTCTTAATCCCAGCTACCAATTCCTGGTCCTCATTGTGTAGCCACTGTTAGTTGAATTTGACTGATGGTAATGCTATCTCCTGTCACCTCTTAGTCAGATACAAAGGTCTGTCAGAGGACCAATGGTAAGCAAGAGTGCCCAGAAAAAGCTGTATCAAATCTGGCAGCATGTCGTGTGGTTCTCCACTGACGTAAGGGAGTTACGGTGTCCTATCCAGAAATTGCCCAAGCCCAGTTCAAACCCCAAAAGCCCATTGTTTGGTCGAAGGATTGATGAAGTTGTACCAGTTTGCAAACAACTTGTAGCAATGGAGGAGTGTGTGTATTAATAGGGCTGTGCAATGCAATTGCTTATGCTTAGATAGCAGTATTTTGAAATGGTTGTGTGCTGTTATGCAGAAACTATTTAAATTGATGTGAGTGTGGTGCTTAATGCAGAGAAGTTGAAGTTTTTATCGGGTCCGTCATAGCCTAAGATCCCGGAACAAGAGACGAAAAGTAAATTTTCAGTGTAGAAAACACTAGGTGTAGTTGCCTGCTGTGTTGTGATGCTGATCATGATACATTGTTGACAGCTTAATTAAGGAGATATGGACTTTATCTTTGTGTGATCGTGAGATGTTGTTGGTATAGTTGATCTCAGTGTATAGGGAATAACTGCATCAATCTGAGTGAGTTCCACTGGTTGAGGTTTCACTTGAAGTGGATGTTAGAATAGGTTCCAAAGTGTTGTTCGGAATTGCCTCTTGTGTGTATGGAAATTTGTAATTTCTTCATAGGAGCAGACAAAAGTGAATTGCTGAAACCGCTTGCATTGTTTTCCTTAAATTGATTAGAAGACGCACTTGTGAGAAATTGTAAAGGAAGGTGAGCTGCTGCAAGGAGTGAGATTGACATCAGTGTGCTGTGGTGGTATAGGTCAGTTGGTGTAGAGCCATGCTGGTATTGGTTGAATATGCCATAGAGAGCCACGCTGAGATTGGTTGCATTCACTGAACAAAGAATTGAGTGTGAAAAATCATTTCAGGTTTCAGCGAAAGTCGTTTGTGAATATCGCATACTGATTGAATATGAAATTCTTTAAAGCATTACAAAGCCTAGTGAAGGGAGATGTGACTGTGCCTTTTAATCAATCATGGTATTTGTAAAGCGCGCTACTTACCTGTGAGGGTCTCAAGGCGCAGAGAGGGGGGGAGGGGAGTTGCGCTACTGCTCGAAGAGCCAGGTCTTGAGGAGTCTTCTGCAGGCGAGTAAGTCTTTGGTCTGCCGTAGCTGGGTGGTTAGGGTGTTCCAGGTCTTGGCGGCGAGGTAGGAGAAGGATCTGCCGCCGCAGGTTGTTTGTTGGATGCGGGGGACGGTGGTGAGTGCGAGGCTGGCAGAGCGGAGCTGGCGGGTGGGGGTGTGGAAGCTGAGTCTGCTGTTCAGGTAGGCTGGTCCGGTGTCGTGGAGAGCTTTGTGTGCGTGGGTGAGGAGTTTGAAGGTGATCCTCTTGTCAATGGGGAGCCAGTGTAGGTTAGTTAGGTGGGGGATGATGTGGCTGCGGCGGGGGATGTTGACGATCAGTCGGGCATAGGCTTTTTGGATGTGCTGTAGTCGTCGTAGGTGTTTGGCTGGGATTACGGCGTAGAGTGCGTTGCCGTAGTCCAGCCTGCTGCTGATGAGGGCCTGTGTCACCATTCTTCTTGTTTCGGTCAGGATCCACTTGTAGATCCTGCGAAGCGTGCGGAGGGTGTTGAAGCAGGAGGAAGAGACGGCGTTGACCTGTTTGGACATGGAGAGGGAGGAGTCGAAGATAAATCCTAGATTGCGTGCGTGGTCGGTGGGTGTCGGTGCTGTCCCGAGGGTGGTAGGCCACCAGGAGTCGTCCCAGGCCGAGGGGTTGGGTCAGAGGATGTGGACCTCCGTCTTGTCCGAGTGCAGTTTCAGCTGGCTGCTCCTCATCCAGTCGGCGATGGCCTTCATTCCGTCGTGGATGTTGGTTTTGGTGGTGCGCGGGTCCTTGGTGAGGGAGAGGATTAGTTGAGTGTCGTTGCAGTAGGAGATGATGTTGAGGTTGTGGTGGCGGGCCATTTGTGCTAGGGCGGCCATGTAGATGTTGAACAGCATGGGGCTGAGGGAGGAGCCCTGGGGGACACCGCAGATGATGTTGGTGGCTGTGGATCGGAAGGGTGGGAGACGGATGCTCTGGGATCTGCCGGAGAGGAAGGATGTGGTCCAGTCGAGTGCCCTCTCTTGGATGCCGACTTCTTGGAGGCGTGTTTTTAGAGTGCGATGGCAGACCGTGTCGAAGGCGGCAGAGAGGTCCAGGAGGATGAGGGCTGATGTTTCGCCGTTGTCTAATTAGCGCCTGATGTCGTCTGTGGCGGTGATGAGGGCAGTCTCGGTGCTGTGGTTTCGTCTGAATCCGGATTGGGACGGGTCCAGGATGTTGTTGTCTTCGAGGTGGCGGGCCAGTTGCATGTTGACGATTTTCTCGATGACCTTCGCCGGGAAAGGGAGGAGGGAGATGGGCCGGAAGTTCTTGAGGTCTTTGGAGTCCGCCTTGGGCTTCTTGAGGAGGGCGTTGATTTCGGCATGCTTCCAGCTTTCCAGGAATGTCGCTGTTTCGAAGGAGATGTTGATGACCTTCTGTAGTTGGGGGGCGATGGCTGCGTCTTTCTTGTTGAATATGTGGTGTGGGCTAGGCCTAGGCTAAATTTCCGTTCTGCTCGTGGAAATTGCGATAATTTGACATTTTTGCGTTCCGCGGAGAGCGCGAAAATGTCAAAATTTCCGCTTTCCACAGCTTAGCAATAATTTGTTTCTTGCTCGCACTGTAAAATAATACACTCTCGCGCGCGCGCGATCGCCTTACCTGAATCCCCGCGTTAGCCGACGAGTTTTCCCGATCCGGTCGCGTTCTCCACGAGATGTTGGATTGTTGGTAGCCATTTGCGCTGTCTCGCGACAGTTCGCGCCCGCAGTAATGTCATTGGTCGCGCGATCACGTCTTTCTTCTCGCGATCATGCACCGCGAGAATTGTGAAAACAAGATGGCCGCAACCGCATGGGTAAGTTGGCGAGCCGCGACCACGCAGAAAATACCGCGAATGGGCGGAAAAAAAACTTCCGCATCTTTGCGATATTTCCGCGTTTTTGCGGAGATTTTTAACATTTTTGCGATAATTTGCGAAACTCACTTTCGCAAATTCCGCCCACCCTAGTGTGGGCACGGCTCTGTCGGCGATCCTGAGTGGATGAAGTTCATGACCTTGTGTGTCTCGTCGTCGCTAACGTTGGACCAGGAGGTGAGGCGGTTGGCGTTCTTGGTGTTCGGAGGAGGGGTGGAGTCTGGCGTCGTCGGGTCGGTCGTGGTGTTGAAACTGTTGTGGATGTCGGCGATCTTGCGGTGGAAGAAGATGGCCAGTGAGTCGCACAGTTCCTGTGAGGGCGGGATGTTGTTGGTGTTGGCGCTGTGGTTGGAAAGTTCTTTAACAATCTGGAAGAGCTCTTTGCTGTCGTGTGCGTTGTTATCCATGCGGTCTTTGAAGGAGGACCTCTTGGCTGATCTGATGAGGTGGTGGTGTCTGTGGGTGGTGTCCTTGTGGGCTGCAGGGTTGTCTGGTGTACGTTTGTGAAGCCATTTCTTCTCCAGTTTCCGGCATGCGCGCTTGGAGGCCAGGAGCTCGTCGGTGAACCAGGTGGCTCTCTTGCTGGCATTGCTGTTGGGGGGTTTCTTCAGTGGGACGAGGGTGTTGGCACAGTCGTCGATCCACTGTCTGAGGTTGCGGGCTGCGGTGTCTGGGTTGGTGGGGTCAGTGGGAGGGTTCTGGGAGAGGGTGGTGAGCAGCTGGTCTTCGGTGACTTTGCTCCAGCCGCGGCGAGGCAGCTGTTGGGTGCGGTGGTACGTGGTTGGTTTTTTGAAGGTGAAGTGAATGCAGCGGTGGTCGGTCCAGTGGGGTTCAGTGGTGTGGTTGAAGGTGATGTGGATGCTTGTGGAGAAGACGGCATCCAGCGTGTGGCTGGCGGCGTGGGTGGGTGCTGTGATGAGTTGTCTGAGGCCGAGGTTGGCGAGGTTGCCGATCAGTGTGGTGGAGTTGGCGTCGTTTTTGTTCTCGAGGTGGAAGTTCAGGTCCCCGAGGAGGATGTAGTCCATGGAGGTGATAGCATGGGTGCTGGCGAGGTCGGCGATGGAGTCGTTGAACTGGGCCCGGGGTCCAGGGGGTCTGTAGACGAGCGTTCCTCTGAGGGTGGTGTTGGGGTCAGTGTGAGGGTGGACTTGTGGATGATGGCAATTCCTCCTCCGATGCCGTTGGCGTGGTCCCTGCGGGAGATCTTGTAGCTGTCTGGGATGGCAGTGGCGATGTCTGGTGCTGAGGAGTCGTTCCACCACGTCTCAATCAGGAAGGCTACGTCCGGGGCAGTGGCGTCGAGCAGGTCCCAGAGCTCGATGGCCTGTCTGCGTGTGGAGCTGGTGTTGAGTAATATGCAGCGGAGGTGGTTGGGTCTGGTCATTGATGGTTTGGTGGTTCTGTCGCAGGTGAAACTGCAGCTGCGGCAGGAGAAGGGCCCGTGGGTGCGTTTCGGGGCAGCCTGGTTGCAGCGTTGGTCTCGGCCAGTGTTGAGAGCGCGGAGGGAGTCGGCGTCGTAGCTGAGGCGGGGTATGGTGCGGTGGGGTGCGCGGGGTCCAGGGGTTCTGGCACGGGGCGCGGTCCAGGCACGGACAGGCACAGACGGGCTTGCCTGCATTAAGAAGGGGTGGAGGGAGGGAGGAGCAGCTGGGGGGCGGGTGGCGGTGAGTGAATGGGAGAGGAGGGGGTGGAGCCGCAGGGGACGCAGCTTCGGGAAACTGGCAACAGGCAACAATTACAATGAAATTACGAAAAATAGTCAGTAGAGCAGCGCAAACAGAAAGCAGGCAATAAATGTAATACAGATAAGAAAACAGTCACTAAGGCAGTGCACAGAGAGAACAGGCAACAATTATGACGAAAATACGAAAAACAGTCAGTAGAGCAGTGCACAGAGAAAACAGGCAACAGATGCAATACAGATACGATATACAGACACTAAGGCAGCGCACAGATAAAGCAGGCAACAGATGCAATAGAGATACGATAGACAGACACTAAGGCAGCGCACAGAGAAAATGGGCAACAGATGTAATACAGATAAGGGAGGCAGGCAGCAGATCAGAGCGAATACTTACCGCCCACCACTGGGCCACCAGGAATGAGGCGCAGGCGGGACCCTGCGGGTGGAGGAGGGCCTCGAACTCCCAGCAGCAGCGAGGGGCAGCAGCCAGAGGACACAGCACCAACAGGGAGCGCTGGGGCAGTGGGGGAGCGTCCTGGCCTGAGAACAGGTCAAGGTTCACACCCTCGCCGCTCAGCATCCTGCATTAAGAAGGGGTGGAGGGAGGGAGGAGCAGCTGGGAGGCGGGGAGCGAATGGGAGAGGAGGGGGGCGGGGCCGCAGGGGACGCAGCGGTGGGAAACCGGCAACAGGCAACAATTACGATGAAATTACGAAAAATAGTCAGTAGAGCAGCGCAAAGAGAAAGCAGGCAATAAATGTAATACAGATAAGAAAACAGTCACAAAGGAAGCGCACAGAGAGAACAGGCAACAATTATGACGAAAATACGAAAAACAGTCAGTAGAGCAGCGCACAGAGAAAACAGGCAACAGATGCAATAGAGATACGATAGACAGACAATAAGGCAGCGCACAGAGAAAAGGGGCAACAGATGTAATACAGATACAGGAGACAGGCAGCAGATCAGAGCGAATACTTACCGCCCACCACTGGGCCAAAAGGGATGAGGCGCAGGCGGGAGCCTGCGGGTGTAGGAGGGCCTCGAACTCCCAGTAGCAGCGAGGGGCAGCAGCCAGAGGACACAGCACCAGCAGGGAGCACTGGGGCGGTGGGGGGAGCGTCCTGGCCTGAGAACAGGTCAAGGTTCGCACCCTCGCCGCGCAGCGATCTGCATTAAAAAGGGGTGGAGGGAGGGAGGAGCAGCTGGAAGGCGGGTGGCGGGGAGCGAATGGGAGAGGAGGGGGTGGGGCCGCAGGGGACGCAGAGGCGGGAAACCGGCAACAGGCAACAATTACGATGAAATTACGAAAAATTGTCAGTAGAGCAGCGCAAAGAGAAAGCAGGCAATAAATATAATACAGATAAGAAAACAGTCACTAAGGCAGCGCACAGAGAGAACAGGCAACAATTATGACGAAAATACAAAAAACAGTCAGTAGAGCAGCGCACAGAGAAAACAGGCAAGAGATGCAATAGAGATACGATAGACAGACACTAAGGCAGCGCACAGAGAAAGCACTCAACAGATGCAATAGAGATACGATAGACAGACACTAAGGCAGCGCACAGAGAAAACAGGCAACAGATGCAGTAGAGATACGATAGACAGATACTAAGGCAGCGCACAGAGAAAACGGGCAACAGATGTAATACAGATACGGGAGACAGGCAGCAGATCAGAGCGAATACTTACCGCCCACCACTGGGCCACCAGGGATGAGGTGCAGGCGGGAGCCTGCGGGTGGAGGAGGGCCTCGAACTCCCAGCAGCAGCGAGGGGCAGCAGCCAGAGGGCACAGCACCAGCAGGGAGCGCTGGGGCGGTGGGGGGAGCGTCCTGGCCTGAGAAAGGGAGAAGAGGCACCACCCGACGGTGCCTCTTCCCTGTTACTCAGTCCTAGTCCAGTACATTGACAACCTGTTGGTGGCATCAAATACGGAGGAGGCATGCAAATGAGACACAATTGTTCTCTTGAACCACTTAGCTGAATATAGACATAAAGTGTCCCCGACCAAGTTGCAGTACTGTAAGAAAGAGGTCCTGGCTCTAGGACATCACATTGAGAAAGGAGCACAGAAGGTGTCACAAGAGAGAACAACAGCAATTCTCAAAATGAATCCACCAACAACACAGAAAGAATTTAGGATGCTCTTGTGAGTGATGAGCTACTGTCAACAGTGGATTTCTAACTTTTCCCCTTCTGCTGAAGGGATTTTTGTGCCCTACTCCTTCAAAATCTGAATTGATGGAAAAAAGTTTCCTTCCCTTCCCTTAGAGGTATTGCTCATGAGGTGGCACATCAAACTACAAAGCAGAGGACAAAAACCTTTAGATGTACCTTGTATAATCCTTGTGAATTACATACAAATGGTAGTTGACATTGATTAAAGCGATCAAGTTAAACAATTCAGGAGCGACATCAATAGATTACTACTAGTTTGTATAGTAAAATAAATGAAACCATGGGTGACTTCTCTTTTCCAACCTAAAAACAGAGGTCATATGGGTACCTCTGGTGAAGGCCCTTCTAATGAGTATTACTCATCAGGACAAAGTGTACACCCTGCATTGGCCATATTTCTTTAGACAAAATTATTGGCAAAATCTTTTCGAAGCCAATCAGACAACACAACCGTTTCTCCTAAATCCTGTGTTTCAGCCTGCAATATTCCTATTTCCTGTCGTAAACATTGATTCATTGGGAAAAGCTATGCCCGATGCTATAGGTCCGTCCTGTTTGTTATGAAAGGTTACAACAAATGTAGTAGGCTCAATTCATGCCTTGTGGAATGTTATTATGCTGAGTTAAAGCCTGCAGGCAGGTATTTGATTACACAGAATCCCACAGATTACCACAACAGGCAAGGGTTGTGATGTTGGTTATCCCCTCTGATAATCCCTGAGCATAGAATATTGCATTGTGACAATCTCTCGTAGGCCCTATTAGAAAAACTTGCATATTGTTTCACCAGCTGTAATTGTGTACATGTTTGTAATTTATGACTATTGCTTTGTTGGAAAGACAATGTTCAATCCAGACACCCTGAGCTGGTTATTTTGACAAGCAAACCACAAAGTCTATAGGCCTGGCTGGCTAATTGGGGAGAAGTAAATCTGATTTCATGGGTTTGATCTGTTTACAATGAAACGTTATGACAAGGGCAGAAGGCGTGACTTATTTTTTGTCAAAGGCAATGTTAAATTCCATGGGGAACAGCCATTACAACGCGGTTTTTACCACGCGCAGCTTTTACATCGCATGCGTTACAACGCATGCGATGTTACAACGCAATGCCATTACAACGCAAGTCTTCACATCGACTTGCGCTAGATAGCGTGCTAACATTACAAATAGTGTAGTTTACTATCCCAACACCTTCCCTACTGTTACGTGGACTGGAGTTGGAATAGTAAATTACACTTTTCTAATGTTAGCACGCCATCTAGTGCAAGTCGATGTAAAGACTTGCGTTGTAACATCCCATGCGTTGTAACGCATGCGATGTAACTACACGCGTTGTAATAACACGCGTTGTAATGTCATACATCCAATTCCATAGGACTTAAAGAGATGATTTATTGCGTGAGTTAACATCTGCAGTTGTGTATTTTTTCACATGGCTGCTTAGATATTAGATGTATATAAGAGATAGGAAATAGGATAAAATGTGATTTATATTTAGGCACACGGGATATGGGTCACCATTGTGACATAGTAACCCGTCAGTCTAAATCAAGCCCTAAGTGTTGCTTTCCCTCTATGGCAATGCTGGGGATAGTATATTTTCACTGTTGCAATTCTTGTTAGGTTCTTTTAGAAGGGATTGTATGTTTTTTTGCAAATTATCATTTTGTACATATTTGTATTTTAGGATTGTATGCCCGATGGTTGCTTTGCAGGAAAGCTTAGACTCCATATAGTATACAACATGCTTTCATCGTGAGAGGCAAATGATAAAGGGTATAGGCCTGTTTAGTGCATTGGGAAATGTTAAGTCAAATACCATAGATCTGATCTGTATATTATGTACAGCTATGACTTAGGTTGTAGAGCTGACATATTTGTTGTGAGTTGCATGTCTCAAAGCTAATAGGTCATTAAGGATGGATTATTACTAGACTGTATTGAAGCCTGTAGACAGGTATTTTGTTACAGGGAATCTCACTGATCACTGTAGTAGGTAAGGGTTTTGGTATTAGTAACTCTCATTGACAAACCCCAGGGGCAAAAGATGTGGCTTTGAGTATTTATTGTTAGGCCTATTAGGAGGGGGCTGTATATATTTTTTGACAATTGTTTTTTTTTAGATTTGTAATTTTATGACTGTGTCCCTGATCACTGCCTTGTGGGAATATAGTAGAGTAGGCCTTAGTTCTTAATGATGACAAGTCAAGAATCGAGAATAAACACTAGATTGGGTCATTGGGAAAAATGTTGTCATATGCTATAGGTATGATCTGTCTTTAATAACATATTAACAATTATGACAAAGGAAGTAGCGTGATCATTTTTTTGAAAAGCATATAATAGGGTAAAGTAATATTTTACTTTAATGAAGCCTGTACAGGAATATTTTGTTACATGCAACCTCACATTTTACCTAAGGAGAGAAGGATCTTGGGGGTGGGCACCCCCTAACAAATCATCACAGTAGATTAGCACTGTGAGAATTCTTTCTAGGACAATTGTTTTGCCAATTGTTGCTTTGTACATGTTAATAATTGGATTTCTGGTTGGCAGAGTATGCACCCTGTCCAAGTTGGAACCACAATGCTAGACATGGTAGGTGTAATATATACTAGAAGTTTACTTGTGCTCACCTCTGGTGGCACAGAGCATCAGGCTAAACTAAAGAGGCAATTTGTAAGGTATTTGTGCACACACATAGTAACACAGTGACAAGAACACAAAAGAAATCCACACTAATTTAGTACAATTGCCAATATGTATCTGTGTAAAACAAGACCAGTAAATCAAAAACCCAACATACACAAGTCAAGCTATGAATTTTTAAAGTGTAAATCAAAATGCAGTACTTAAAAAACAATAGCTCCAACTGGGACTATCTAGTCGCACTTGACCGGGGCAAATCCACAGGTTTAGTTTGATCGAGATAGAGTGTGGGCCAAATACAGGAGTCATGCAGGTAACAGTACCTTGGATGCGTTGAAATGAAATATGATGCACGGTGCATAGGAGTTGAAGTGAGGCATCGTGGATATAGGTGAGACGTCAGTTCCTTAAGGCAGTGCAGGGTCATTGAGGCTTTAACGCACAGGGATAATGAGGTGCACAGAGGTGGTGATGCTTCGGTTGCTGACGCGAGACCCTGTTCTAGAAGGCGAAACGGTGTTGATGATGCGTCGATGTCGAGAGTGCGAGGCATCGATTCTTTGGTGTCAATGGCGAACCGCTGGGTTGCAGGCGCTGCAGTAGTTGGAAGCCACGCATGGCCAGGACTGCGTCGAGTCAGAACGTGCATTATAGACTTCAGTGAGGTGGTGTTCAAACTCACGCAGTGACGGCAAAATTGGGCTGTGTTGTAAGTCACGGTCAATGCGTCATGTACATAGCAAGTGGGGACCACAGCTTTAGTGCAGGCAGCAGCAATGCGGCATTTTCACAGGGATAGGCCAGTTCCAAACTGCCGCTTGGAGTTGATGTGTTGGTTTCTTGATTGCAGCACAAAACTTACTTCCAAGGGCCCAGGACAGGATTTGTCACTACTTGGCAGTGCATTACTCAGCGTAGGAGCCCAAGTCCGGGTAGTAAGATGCAGATTAAGTCTTTGTTGTCCCTGAAACGTCTGAGAACAGGTAAAAATGATGTGTGGGAAAAGATCCAACTGATTTTTTGTAGGAAAAATAATAAATTAGTCCACAATTGATTAAGCACTCACAAATATACCCCAAGTTGACTTTCAAAACAAAACTTTATATTTTCTTGATGATGGACAGAATGCAGAGCAAATCAAACATTCAACCCCAGTCATTAGATCTGGGTTAAATCCATTGTTCTTTTGATCACGATGACATCCCAGTTTAGACCCAGCCATGTGCAAATCAGTCTTGACCCTGTGACTCCTGGGAACACTCCAGACCGAACTGCCAAGCCAGGTCCTCCCTGGACCGGAAACAAGCATCCTGGGACTGGTTTCGGGGCATTACCCCTCATAAGCCAGGCTCGCTTGACTCCAGTCTGCTATGAACACAAAGGTCCCTCACAAGGACAATGAGAGAGAAGGAATAAATACAGAAATACAATTAGATCTATATCGTGCTGTCCTGCCAGACAGGAATCTCTTAAATGTAACAACATTTTAAGACAAACAATGAAATGGGAACAAAGTCTTGCGTCAAGTAAGACATGAACAAAACAGAAACAAAAAAGGCTCAGGCAAAACTTAGTGCTCGCAATAATTTCAACAATTCAGAAAGCACAAATGGAGTAAGACACCATTACACATAGAAAGAGTATCACTAATTTGATTATCAGAAAGACTTGTTCTCAGCACAAAAAAAAAGCAAATATAGTGGAGCACTACATGAAAAAAATCGAATTATATTTTTATGAAAGAAAATAATGTTTGTTTTGGAGATATAGTTAAAATCCGTATTACCAATAAAAAGCCAACATGTTGGTTAATGTGCTTTAAAAATGCATTCTAGAACTATTCAAATATCTTAACTATTCCTGAGTAATGCAGAGTATCATGTCACAGATTACTGGTGAGGATTCAGAATAAGGTAAGGAGTTTCTACATCGCTTTTCAAAAACACTCTAACCAACAAACTTCTCTGTGGGTGAGATATATTTTGTAATTGCTGTTGTCTACGCTTATTGTACCATGAATGCTGGCTGACAACCTTGGGCCCAATTCATGGAGAAAAAAAACTGCACCACATCCATATGTTTATGTCTACATGTGGATGCAGTTTTTCTACTTTTTGGAATTCACAATTATTTGTAGGACCACACTTAGAAGGTGCACCAAGTGCAGGTTTTCAGGTGAACTTCGGGGAATGTTGTCTTTCTATTCCCAGGGGAGTCCTATTCCTACTGTATTTACCGCTACATAGTGCACACGGGAGGGATGGAGACCCCTGTCCAAATGCAGAATTTCCCTTACTTTTCTCTGCAGTGAAAATATGTTTCCCTCATGAAGGAAGCCCTTTCCTAATACCCTCAGCAAATGTGGGAGTGATCATTTTCCCTTCCCATTCTGGAAGGGGAGTTACTCCCGCCTATTGCTTTAGTACATCTTTGACAATTTGCAATATAGAAAGCAGAAGGTCACAGCTTGAGAATGCTCAAAACATGCTAGAATAATTTCGAATGAATTTACATCTAATTAGTGAATTATAGAGATCACACGTTCGATTAGGATTAGTTCTGTGAGTTACAGATAACTCACATAGGCGCTTGTTAAGAGTGACGTGAAAAAACCCATGTTATTTCCATCGGTTTTCCATTTATTTACCAAGTCATCATTTCCAATGGGATCCCATAAAATTTCAGAAGCAGGGGAATGATATGGATTAAGCGTCTTTGGGTAATAGCTTTGAAAATGAATTTACAGTGCAAATGTCTGCATATCTTTTCCAAATACTCCACCCAGAAATTTCACCTATTTGCAACTGGTAAAATCTGTAGGTTGAATTACATTGATTAACAGTGTTCCCACTAAACTCCTAATTCTGAGGGGCATGTTAACTTCTGTTACCAGGCCCACTGGAAATAATGGGCCATTTGTAATGAGGAGCATTGTTAACTTTGTTCTAGCTTCTTTAAAGCATAGCCCTTTCACTATGACCAGATGGTATCCTACCGCGCAGAACTTTAATTGGTGCAGCGCTGCAGCATAATGTGCTTTCAAATTCTGGTTGAATATGGATGTGTTTTTTTCTGTGCATACCTACACTGTAGACATGGTTTTATCACATTTATAGTGTTTTGTTTATATGTTGGAAGCTGTTTTCACTATGTATTAACGTGTATTTGGGGCCTGTAGATTATATGTGGATGGCAGATTTTGTGAAATTTGATGTAAATAGTTTTGAAAAGTTTTCAAAAATGTATACAACAAAGATTTTGAATTCTTCATGGAAAGTGTAACTTCCCTTAACTATAGCTGCACTATTGTGCTGATGTGTGTCTGTGTGTGTTCGAAGATTAGAGTTTGAATTTTCTATTTATTTCTTTGAATTGTGAAGGGCTAAACTGGCAAAACTGTTTCTAAAACATTAAACTGCAGCAAGAAAGAGGCTCTACAAAGCAGCAGAACGATCCCATGTTCCCCACTACTATACGTGTGTGAGCACCCTGTCTCTTACAGTCTCCAACAAGTCATGTACACCTGCCTTCCCTTTTTCCACAAGTCCCAGGGCAGGGCATATTGCAGCAGGAAAGGGAGAGTATTTGGATTGTTGGCTGACGGCTTTTGAATTCCCTCTGTCGTTCATGGCTGGCAGGCATTAGTAACCACTAAGAACATAGCTCCTTGCAGCTGGATGCCTGCGGGACTTACGACTGAAAGAAATAGAATTGGGACATTACGTACCTCTGCAGAAAAAATTTATAATGCACAGATCCTGTTTTTTTTTATGCCAGTAGTGATGGAGCAAGGATTCAAGAAAACAAAACTTGCTCTGAGCAATCCCTCATTAACAGTACTAATCATTTGAATTATAGATAAAACGAAAACTAATACACATGCAATATCGACATTTGGGGAGAAAAGCTTTATGCATGCTTAAGTAACGAATAAAAAAATGCAACGTGACTAAAACTCGTTTTAAACTGGAAAACGCTTTTGCACATGTGCGAACTAGGGTTGCGTAGATAGTAACGTGACTAACCCTTTTGAGAGGGAAAACTCTTGTGCAAGAACTATTAACATGAAGTCTTGAGGCACCGCATGCCTGGCATATGCTTGCCTGAATTTAAAGAGAGGTATTGCTGCTAATGTTTTTGCTTAAAGAAAGAGATCATAACATGGGATAGAGTAGAAGTGGGTGGTGAACAGTGAAAATCATGTATTTGAGAAATTAATATTTGTTTATGATTCCTTTATTAATAGTGTACATTTGGGCCCACTGTAACACATATTGAAAGAAAGATGGCCGCGAGATGGAAGCATGCCATGCATGCACAGTGAAGTCATGATATGACCTGATGACCGTGTGTCTGAACAGCTGCCAAGATTCAAGGACAAGTGTTGTGTGAAAGTTATTCTCGACTGTGGAACTGCATTTAAAAATGTTATTTGATTTGCAACATTAGATATATGGGAATGAAGTAGAATTAAGTTATGAATGAGCTAAATGGGAAGGGTTTGTCAAACAAAATAGGATTATTAGAAAGGAATATGTCAGCATGAGGTGACGACAACTCCCTTGCCCCTGCCCAATCAAAGTCTGTATCCCATTGAGATTTGCAACTTTTGAGGGTGGGACATGCAGAAAAGAAGACTATAACTAGAGTGACTTAAAGATTAGTAATGAGCATGTGAGCGAGCAAATTATTCGATATTGACATCGATGCTGAGAGAGAAACATTCGGGAGTGGCGAGAGTTGCTGCTGCTAAGAAAAGGAGAGTACAGACTGGGAAGATTCACACCTTAAAGACAACCTGATTAGACTGAAGACCCCCGAAGAATATTGAGGAGGGAGAGAGTGTAAGAGAGGGTTGCACCCTGGTACATCCAGTTTGGAGAGAAGTTTAGTAAGTATAGCCCTGTCCTGATCCTGTCCTATAGTCTTTGTCTCCTGATTCTTGATCAGGGGACCTCCACCAGTCTTTTGGCCAGAGGGTTGGTTTTTCGTTATCACCATTGGGTAACTATTATTCTGTCTTAAATTTGTATATCTTTTGCAAATGTATGATTTATTATGCCTTTTGTCACTACATCTATCTACTCTTAATGCTTTGATTTGTTGAATGAGTCTGTGAATTTGAATGTATTTGCTAAATTAATTTTCTCTCCCATGAAAGTTGATCGAGTTTGCACTGTGAATTTGTACTAATGAGCGTTCATTTATGACTGAGATTAGATAAAATTCATTGAATCTTACCTGGAGTCTGTGATTATTTCACGTAAGGTTTGTAAATTAGTTAGTTAACTGTTAATATCACCATCAACTACTCAACTAATGTTCCATCGACCAGAGGATAGAGCGTGGATCTGTGAAGATTAGTTATGTATTGAAATAATTTTCTTAAATGATTTGAGGTTACAGTGAATTAACTAATCAGAGCTGAAGTGGAATTATAAAACTTGACCCCCAGCGAAAACAGCCAGGAAATTTGAATGTGTATATGGGCCCATTTAAATTTTTCTTGACTGTGAAAGGTTCATCCCTGGCCTCTTGCTGGATCAAGTGTGCGGTTCTCATGGCATGATAATCAACAATGCTGTTGAGTGGTTTTCAAATATAACTTGCGCTCAATAGTGATTGGTTATAATATGTAGTTTTTGCATTTTATGTTTTTTTTTATACAAGAAAATGTGCATTGATAACAATATCACCTAACACTTTCCGGTGTTTCATTAATACAGTGGCAGTTTATTATTGACTGATTATGGAAAATAAATGGTTCATGTTTATGACATAATTGCTATGACACATGTTTTGAAACTAAGGCTACACGGAGATTTTAATTTTGATCCTGAACATTCTTTTTTTAAAATTATTTATGGTTTGCTATGATATGATGCTACGCCTACCTTCATAGCTCATGCACTTCAGATATGACCTGTAGTCAACATACCTCTTCCTATGGTTTTATCTGGGCATGGCTATGTCTAGCAGGCACAGGTACCCTGCATCCTGGACCTACTGGGCACTGCCTGTAGTTATGCACTGGGCAGGGAGCCTGGTCCACAAACGGCCTCCCCCTACACATCTGGAGCTCTACCACCTTGTCAGAATTTTGAAAGCAGTTGAAGACCTGACTTTTCAAATAAAGCCCGACTCCCTTCTAGTGCATGGATACCTTCACGGGTTTATTAGCCACGTCTTACAAGTCACCGCATTGATTAATTTCGCTATAAACAATCATCTTTCTGTCTACCTCATGACAGATATCTATCTATCTATCTATCTATCTATCTATCTATCTATCTATCTATCTATCTATCTATCTATCTATCTATCTATCTATCTATCTATCTATCTATCTATCTATCTATCTATCTATCTATCTATCTATCTATCTATCTATCTATCTATCTATCTATCTATCTATCTATCTATCTATCTATCTATCTATCTATCTGTCTGTGTGTATATATATATATATATATATATTCACTGAAAAACCATAGCTTTTACAGACATTATAGTTAGAAATTAGCATTTAAAAACTTTAGAAATTCGCAAAAAAAAAAAAAACATAGGTTTCAGGGACGTTATAGTAAGCTGGACATTTCACTCTTAAAAAACCATAGAAATTCCACCGTTATAGTTAGTTCAGCTAACTATAACTCACGCACCCGCAATGCACTGCTCATGACGTCACATATTACATCACTCATGACATGGTCAGTGACATCACTGATGACCTCTCAAATAACTCCAACTTATGTACATATATTAAGGACCTTATACGTGTTAGGATCGAAATGGAAACGTTTACCGCTTCACATTTTGTAACTTTTCCCAACATTTGCGCAAGTTAAACAGGTAAAACGTGAGCATGTGTCAACTGTAAAATGTGACATCTAAATGGGCGGAGCCGCATCTTCCTTCCATAGACTACTCAATAACCAAAAACTATAAAAACCACACCCATTGATAGATTAGTTTCGTTTTTGAGAGTTATTCACGCGTGTTCATTCAGTGATGCAGGTGCTCTTTTCTAGAATCGGATTCTTCTTTTGCGGCCAAAAAACATAATCCAGAGTTGTAAGTTGTTTGATTATGGCATAGTAGATATTTATAATACGTAGCTATTTGTCAATATTTAAACACTTGTATTTAGAACATAGTGCTATTAATTGTTTTTGCCATTTATATGTAACGTCAGCTGCTTGTTTTTAGAAACAGACAGAATACAGCAAACATTGTACCTTTTCTGGCTCCTTTGAGCTCATATAGTGTGACTTTGTATATTATAATATTGACACTGAACTTGACGTCGGAGGTGTTGGTGACCCATCAGCCTGAAGACTACAGATTTATATGTAATGTCATAAGCCTCTTGGTCTTAGTCCGTTTCCCCCATGGGATTATATAGTGTGAGTATGTATATTATAATAACCACACATTATGATCTCATAGGAGTTTATGACCCATCGGCACGAAGATGAAAGATTTCAAAGTCCAGGAGAAAAGAAGCTCTAAACATATTCATCGCTGAAAAGTATTTTGTTATTGATCTTCTTTTGTATCCATGAGTTTATGCTCCTTTTCCTTTTTGTGTAACATCAGTGACACTCTGTATATTGTAATAGAGTGTCAGATTTCAACACAACAGGAAGTGGAGATTTGTCGTGGCCAGAATTAACCCATCTGAAATATAGCTTACTGACCTTTATAACCTACTTGATCCGATTGCGGTTCCTATTCTCCTTCTCCTTATAGAATATAACCCTGGGCGTAGTTCGCGAAGTAGCACTACCCGAAGATACGAACAGGGCACTTCGCACTACGCAAGCTACGCGTAGCACTTCGCGAACTGCGTAGTACCCTGTTCGCACTGTGTAAGATGACGTTTTCAATGATTGCACAGTGCGGACAAGCATCCGGCACTGTGCAATCATTGAAAACGGCATCTTGCACAGTACGAGCTGTAGTTTTCTGCTGCTCGAGTCGATTTTTACTCGAGCGGCAGATTTCTCAACGCGGACTGGTAGTTTCTCATCGCGAGCAATCACGAGCATATGCGACCACTCGCAATGAGAAACCTGGCCTCCTCGCGTTGAAGAATCTCGCCAGGATGTTTATTTTCCACGCTCGCGATCGGCAACTTGATGTTGCTGATCGCAAACAAGGAAAAAGTCTTACCGGGATGTCATTTTGCTTGCTTACGGTCGCTAACTTGATGTTGAGGACCGCGAGCAAGCAAAAAATGACTGCTGCACTACGCAATGCTATGCTACGCATGTTTGCACTGTGCTACGTGTTATTCGCGTAGTGCGAAGTAGCGCAAACTTCGCAAACTACGCGAGCGTAGCGTAGTGCTTTGTCCAGGCTTAATAGAATATATTGGAATAGTAGTGTATATTATACTACTATCCTATATATTCTTAAAGGAGTACGTGATCTATCAGCGGAGCACTGAGCGAACTCTAAGCACAACGACAGAACTTTCCTGAGTTCCACAGAATATATATTGTAAAAAGTTTTTTTTTGTTGTGATCCTTATTCTTCTTCTCCTGTGAAATACTATAATCTCACTCTGTACAATTCAATACTGTGAGTTTATAGTTTTTCAAAGGGGTTGGAGATCTATCTGCAATAAATTTACAATACATACTACAGTTATTTCCGTTGATAACTTAGTACGTCACAGTTTGTAACACGGCTAATGTTTCATGAAATAGTAGTTGCTAAAAAAAAAAAAAATTATACATAGTGCCTCATGTAATGTTTTGAAGAAGTATACATTTCTATGTAATATCATGTCATTTGTGTTTAACTGTTATTTACTGATTATTGTTTTTCTGACCTGAGATGATGTAGTGCGGGAGTGTAGCGCTTCTTTTCTACTTTATCTAATAGTGACTGATGCCTTTTATATTAACACGAATATGGGGCAACACTTTTACAAACTATAGGCGACAAAACAAAGTGAGGGTGTGGCCACGATTAAGGGATATTTTATGAATTGTGTTTTTATTTGTCACCCCTTTGATATATACAGCTTCAGTTTCCAAAGGAAGTATATTTGTAATTGCCTAATAAAAACTGTTTCAAACCTAGACTGAAATGTTTGCTGCACAACCACAGCTCCCCATCAGAAAAGTAAACACCACATTATAAGTAAATAGTGCTCCTGAGAAGTATCCCAACTGCTAACTCAATAAAAAGAAGACCGCAAGACACGCTGTTATATTGAGTTAATAGTGTTCCTACCCTCCCAGCTACTACTTTCTTTACCCGTACTCCATTGAAGTGCGTCACAAAATGGTTCACAACAGTGAACCGTTCCCACCCAATAATGAGCAAACTTGTACTCAGACTTCTACTTTCAATGGTTTACAGCCAATGAACATTAAGCTTGGGAAGGTCCTGCTTGGAACATGTTACCCAATCAGATGTCCCTGATGCTCCGCGGAGGGGGAGGGAATGGCTGGCAACACTTCTACTTTCAATAGTTTACAGCAAATGAACATTAAGCTTGGGAAGGTCCTGCTTGGAACACGTCAGCCAATCAGATGTTCCTGCTACTCCGCGGAAGGGGAGGAAATGGCTGGCAACACTTCTACTTTCAATGGTTCGCAGCCAATGAACATGAAGCTTGGGAAGGTCCTGCTTGGAACACGTCAGCCAATCAGATGTCCCTGCAACTCCGCGGACGGGGAGGAAATGGCTGGCAACACTTCTACTTTCAATGGTTCACAGCCAATGTACATTGAGCTCGTTGTTGGAGCACCTAAGCAAAATAAACGTTAATTTTGTTCCGGGCACAGGAACAGAACACACCATTCCACATAATATTACATTTTGTCTAAGAAAGTGACACTGTCTGTAATAGAAGTGAACACCGCATTATAAGTAAACATTACTGCGCATTATATTAAAGAAAAGCTGCAATACGGCACACTGTTATTTTCCCAATATAATTTACACAGCCGCAATACCGCACATTCACACTACCTGTGTGTGCACCCCACACACTGCTTGCCGCAATAAGGCGCATTATTTTCCAGACGGGATTTCCAGAGCCTACGCAACCTTGCCGCAATAGCGCGCACCGTTGTTCTGCGGACGTAATTTCCATGGCCTATGCAACATTCAAACTCCCTGCCTCTGCTTAAACTAAGACCACAGTGTTCCTACTATACACTCTTATACAATTATTTTCTTTTTTCCGCCCTACGCCTTTCAACTCAGTCATAAAATGGCTGCCAACACTTCCTAGTTTCAACAGTTCGCAGCCAATGAGCTGCACGCTCATGCACGTAACGCCTCAGCCAATCAGATGTCAGAATTATCAAATATCAATATCTGTAAATTTTGGTATTTCTCTAAGAATTTAAACAAAAGCGTGCTTTCTGGAGCAGGACCTTTCTCCCTGACAATTGTGGCATAATTCCGTTCAGCAGTTTGACCTGTAGCCTTGTCTAAAGTTTCGTATGGAAATTGCACGGAGAAAACACGTTTTGGGACCCCCTTTTTTCTCAGCCCCCCCTTCACGAATCACCAACAAACTTTCAGGAGCTGACCTAAAAAGAGGAACGTTTTGGAAAATTTCTTAAAGATTCGTCAAACGACGCCAAAGTTATAAGCAAATCAAAAAATGCTTTCCTATGGAAACTAGGTTCTAACAATAACTATCTACTGGTGACCGCCAGTAGATAAAATATATATATATATATATATATATATATATATATATATTACCTACTGGCAGTCGCCAGTAGGTAGTTATAGTTAAGACCCATTTTCCATAGCAAACTCGATTTTTGTTTTCCCAATAACTTTGGCGCCGGTTGACAAATCTTCGCAAAGTTTTCAAAACTTATGGTCCACTCTGGTCAGCTCCTATCCTGAATGTTTCAGGCTGATTCGCCAAGCGGGGGCCGAGAAAAAAGGGGGGTCCCAAAACACATTTTCTCCATGTTATTTCCCATAGGAAACTTTAGACACGACTACAGCCCGAACTGCTGAACGGAATTACACCAAATTTGGCAAAAAGGTAGCTCTTGGTTCAGGAAGAGACCTTTTTTTAAATGGTGTAACTCCGTTCAGTAGTTCCAGAGAAATTAAAAAAATAGAGGTCAAAAAAATCAATTTCCCATAGGAAACTTAGACATGGTTACAGTCAAAACTGCTGAACGGAATTCCCCCACATTTGGCAAAAAGGTAGCCCGTGGTTCAAAAAGAGACCTTTTTTTAAATGGTGTAAATCCGTTTAGTAGTTGCTGAGAAAATCAAAAAATAAAAGTTTCGATATATAGGGGCGCAGTGGATCCGCGCACCCTCCCGACCACGAGCTTTATGCTAATTGGCTCTCAACGCTCCAAACCAGGAAGTGTTGGCAGCCATCTTGTGCCTCAGTAACCGAGGCACAAGAAAACAGAAAAACTAACGCGCAAAACAAGAAAAGGGGGCAGGGTAGAAACACCCTGACCCACTAGGCCTGCTTAGGGCATCCCACAAGGAACCCCAGGGCCAATAAAAGCTTTTTTTTTTTTAAATCGCGAGATGTGCGGAGGATCTGCGGTTCTGGCCGTGAAAATAAAAAAACAAAGCACGAGAGCCAAGTCACGGGGCATGGCAAAAAATAATTGCAGCCCCAGGGACTGCCACCCCTCTGGGGCTTTCTATAATATTTGCGGGGAGCATGTCACCTCAGACCCCCCCTCCCTTCACCACTGTGCAAACGCACCCCGTGGTGGGTTTTAAGAGGTCGTTTTAATCCCCCTGCCCTATTATGTACTAGGACGTTACAGAGGAGGTCATGCTAATCACAGGGGTACCGCAACACTAAGGGGCCGATTCCGATCCTGGAAAAACCGGGTACGAACCGTCGGTCGGAGCGTTTTCTCCGTCCGACTCGTACCCGGGAACAAAAACCTACAAAAATGGAATGAGGATTCGTACGGAAACACCATTTCCATACGAGTCGGACAAAACACCGACAGACAGTAAAATACATACAAATGTGATCGGGGACACCGCGGACGTGACATCCGGACGGAGTTAGGCATGTGTTTACGTACCAGCAAGTACGATTCGTACCGACAGCAGTCCGGACGGCAATATTTTTAAGGCACCAAAAAAGTGCCGGAAAAGGTAAGTACGCCGCGATGCGAGCGGTATAGGGGGCCCGGTACACACCGCCCCCCAGCCCCCGTATGTATGCGCCGTCCCCCCCCAGCCCCCATGTATGTACGAGACGTACCCCCACCCGTGAATGTACACCCATGTATGTACATCCGTGAATGTACACCCGTGTATGTACACCTGTGTATGTACACCCGTGTATGTACGAGACGTACCCCCACCCGTGAATGTACACCCGTGTATGTACACCCGTGTATGTAAGAGACGTACCCCCACCCGTGAATGTACACCCGTGTATGTACACCCGTGTATGTACGAGACGTACCCCCACCCGTGAATATACACCCGTGTATGTACACCCATGAATGTACACCCGTGTATGTACGAGACGTACCCCCACCCGTGTATGTACAGTGCGGACCCCCAGCGCGTAACGCTGGGGCTCCGCACCGTACATACACGGGTGGGGGTACGTCTCGTACATACACGGGTATACATACACAGGTGTGCATACACGGGTGTACATTCACGGGTATACATTCACGGGTGGGGGTACGTCTCGTACATACACGGGTGTACATCCACGGGTGTACATACACGGGTGGGGGTACGTCTCGTACATACACGGGTGTACATACACGGGTGTACATACACGGGTGTACATACACGGGTGGGGGTACGTCTCGTACATACACGGGTGTACATACACGGGTGTACATACACGGGTGGGGGACGGCGCATACATACGGGGGCTGGGGGGGACGGCGCGTATGCGGGCACATGTCTCCATGGTTGCTATAGAAGTTCGCTCCGTACGGTGTTTTTTCCATACGGTTGTACAATCGGACGCACGGGACGGATCGTACTTGCGCGCTCGGACTTCAGTTTTACGATTCGTATGGAAAATCGTCCGGGGACGTGTCGGACACTTTCCCGACCCGAGGACGTGTCGGGGAATTTTCCCAATGCGATTCGTATGTATTTTTTCCCATACGAATCGTACTTGCCAGTTTGTAAGATACTTGTATGATTCGTACGGAAAAAAATCCGGATACGATTCGTATGGGGAAAATTTCTCCAGGATCGGAATCGGCACCATAGTGTTCCCTAGTGTATGTAGGTGTTTTCACTGTATTCTAAGTGTCTTTTAGCATAGCACTAGCTCTAGGCCTGGTTAGTCAGAGTCAGTTACCACCAGTACTCGTCTGAAAAAGTTGTGGGCACAGGATGATTATTTCAACAAGGCCTCTTTCTGCTCCTCTGTTGGTTCTTTGTGCATGTCTTGCTTCTTCCGGCAATTTTCTTCATCTTTGTGGACTTCTGTTGCCTCTTTCTGCATTTCTTTTGCTTCTTTCTGTGCATTTTTTCTTCTTTCTTCACATGTCCTACCTCTGTAGGCATAGTTAGAAATTAGCATTTAAAAAACCTTTGAAATTCACTTAAAAAACCATAGGTTTCAGACACGTTATAGTTAGAAATTAGCATTTAAAAAACCTTAGAAATTCACTGAAAAAAACATAGGTTTTAGGGAATGTTATAGTTAGTTGCTGAATCATTCCTAGATTTACAAACACTGGTAGACCTGGGAATGTATCAGACTTGTATACCTTTCCACCAGGATTGTAACGAGGATGAAAATGCCTCTACAGATTGCTTTTGTGCAGGAAGGTGTCCCTTTGTGCACAAAAATAATCCTGGCTATAAAATAGACACCCTTGCTCCATGGCGCATGGGTGCCTCCATTGGCGCTAGGCTGCAGATTGAGCACCAATTCAGGTAGAGGACAGGAATGCACCGTATCTTGATATATATGGCACATTCCTGCCTCTCCCTTTCACTCAGTGCAGTGTAGCAATTTATCTTGCTGCATTGCCTAGCATGAAAAAATATAAATATGGCCCTATATTTATTCATATTTGAGGCCATTGGTAACCACTTGAATGTATCTCTTTACATGTCAGCCTTTTCCTTTTTTTCTTTACTTTGTTGATAGACTCCCATGTTCTGAGATTCTTAAATTTGAGGCATCAAAGTGTGATGATGCCCTGGTAATGCTAATGTTGGATTTTAATGCTTATAATAGACCACCAACTTATATATGGAATATTAATGAAGTGGCGTTCAGAGATCTGGCACTAGGAGAATCCATGCAAATTTCTCTAGAGCACTACTTTAGAGGAAATTATAATGGTTATTATGATTTCCAATTTGTTTTTATTTGAGTTTATAATCTGTCTGTTGGCCTTGTCTCCTTTTTCATTGTGTTTTTGGTTGACATAAAGCTATTTATTTGCTACATCTTTCTCATAGTCGTTCTCATTCCCCACCTAACGTTTCAGAGCTCTTTGTATGCTTTTTGTGACCCTATGGTTTTGTGTTGAGCCTCTAGCTGTAACAAACAGGCTTCTAGAAGTGATTGTTTTCTTTACACAGTCTAAAAAACATGGCATTATGTGATATAAGTTCACCCAGCAGTGTGACTTTCACCGTATCCCAAATGATGTCCCACATAACCTCACCATTATCATTGTCTTCAAAGTAGTGCTTTAGGGGCATTTCTATTGATTCAGTTAGTGCAAGATCTCTGAATGCCTCTTTGTTAATATTCCACATATAAGTTGATAGTCTATTATAAGCATTAAAATCCAACATAAACATAATCAGGGCATGATCAAATAGAACCTAGTGGTCTATAATAATAATAATTCTTTATTGTTTGGTTTAAAAAAAACATTTACAACTGAACATGCTAAAAATTGAATAATCAAGTTAACTATTATAAAAGTTTTAAAACAATTAATCAATAAGATAAAATTCAGTAATCATAAAAGTCTGGTAATTTCCAATACAATACATCACCCTGGATTTCGTGTAGTTTCTGATTTAGATAAGTCGACTTTTAGATCAGAATCACTACTCTGGCTAGATTGAAAGTTTGGCTTCAAGGAGTCTTGACGCTTTATGAACAAATTTCGCAAGCCCAATATTTAGCTTGATGTTAGCAGGGTTGAGGGTAGCCATTATTGCTTGGCGGCAGGAGCGTACACCCAACATAATACATTGGCCTCTCAGTAACTGCCATCTGGCTTGAAGTAATGCTGGGCATGCACAAACAATATGTTCCATTGATTCAATATGATAACCGCACAGCCTGCATGCGATGCTACTGCCCGACCGGCGCCATACCGGGAGATTCTTCAAAAAGGGCCATTCTACCATCCTCAAGGCTAAAAACTTACGTTTCCAATAAAGTGCATATGTGCTAGACAGGTAGGGCAACTGGACACCCACTTCGTAGTTGGCAATTACCGCCCAGGCATGTCCCCTCTTTGATAGTGTTGCCCTGTCTGAATGGAAGGACCACAACCTAACAGATTTCTTTATAACAGATTTTAACACCGATGGAGAGGGATTTGAGTCCCATAGATCCTTTAACCCTAACAGCTGTAAACTGTAATCCAAGAGTTGTCGGTGCTTTTGGCTTGTAGGCTTTTTCTGTATTTCCTGCCAGAGTCGGGCCTCCAATGAACCCACCCTGGCCTGGCGCAGTCTATGGCACAATTTAACAAAAGCACCTGCCTCCACGCCGAGATGATCTTGGAGTCCCAGTTCTAGTCTCACCTGGGCTGGCGATGCAGATTTTGGCAGCCGGAAGGCTCGTTTAAAGATTTTTGTCATTAATTTATTTATCAATGTACTGGTTGTGCCCTTGGTGATCTCGTGACCATATGTCAGTGAGTTAATTACTTTGGCTTTCATTACTTTCAGCATAGGTGTAAGGCTGGGACCTAATAGCTGGTTTGTCAGTTTTGCGGCGGCCATCTCTAATGAAAGTGCTTTTATTTGTAATGCTTCCTTATGCTTACCAAAGGAGCCACTTGCCTCCAAAAAGATATCCAGATATTTATAACTGGGAGTTGAGTCCAGCTTTGTTTTATTAAAATACCACCTTTCTGTTGTCCTTTTTTGCTTCCCAAAGGAAATTGTTTTGGTTTTTGACAAGTTAAGTTCTAGATGGTTTTTTGTCGAGTATGACAACAGTTCGTCCAATAACCTCTGTAGACCCACTTTTGTGTGGCTTAGTAGCACCAGGTCGTCGGCATAAAATAAGTTGGTAATGCGGGTCCCATCAAGTTTAGGAGGATGACAGTTTACACTATCAAGTGCTGGGGAAAGGTCCGATATGAATAGGTTAAATAGGAGTGGAGCCAATACACATCCCTGTTTAACACCGGTTACAGTTTTGATCTTCCTGGAAACATGACGGCCTTCGCCCAGCTTGATTTTGATCCATGTTTCAGTATGGAGCTGAATTATTGCCTGTAGAAGAGACTGTGGTATTCCCCATGATTTTAATTTCTGCCATAACAGGCTTCTGGGCACACGGTCAAATGCTGCTTTGAAGTCTACGAAGCAGCAGTGCAGCTGTATGTGTTGGCATGCTGCTTTATCCATCAAAACTGTTAATGTTAGCAGATTGGTTATTGTCCCGGAGTTAGCTACGAAGCCCGTCTGATTGAAGGGGAGACGCGCAGTTGTTTTAGCCCAGGCCTGTAGCTCCTCTAGTAAGATGTTTGCAAAATACTTGGACTCCACGTCAAGAAGTGCAATCATTCGATAATTTTTTGGCACGTTTCTCTTTCCGCCTTTGTAGATCGGGTGAATGATTGCTCCTCGCCAAGATTCTGGGACCGTGTTGTTTAGTCTGCAATAATAGAACAGCGGGGTCAAATAATCTGACCATAAATTAATGTCAGATTTAAACATTGCTTGGGGGAGGCCGTTCGGACCCGGGGCTCCATCAGCTCTTGCTTTCCTTATGTGATTTGAGATCTTATTTTTTAATGCTGCTGGCAACACCGTAGGCTCTGGTAGGATGTCATTCCGTTCCATAGGGTCCTTTTTTGTCGGGTCTTCTAATGAGGTGTTTTCGGGCCAAGCCCTCCTCTGGCTCTCTGGACCCGAGTAAAGGGACTTGAAGCTTACTGGGCTGGCGGAATCGAGACCAACTTTGTTGTCATGAGAGTCTCCAAAATGAAGAGATAAAAACTTGCTCCAGTCTGCTTCACTGATGTTTGCACTGCCATGCCCAGTTACACTTTGATTACTCCTATTCACAAGGGACCAGAATTGCTTCGGATTAGGATTTTTACTTTCATGGATGAGCTTCAGCCAGAATTGATCTGAGGCCTTTCATTTTTCTTTTTGAATGGCGCTTCTGAAAGAAACTTGCGTTTGCTTGTAATTATTAAAGTAGGTTTTGTTACTAGGGAACTTTCTTGAAAGACGGAGTGCTCGGTTCCTCTCAGTTCTTAATTTCCTTGTGGATTTTGAGATGAAAAATTGAGAGGTTTGGTTTCTCGGGCCCCTCTTTATAGGAAATTCATTGAGAAGAAGATTTATGAGAGAGGCCCAACCACTGACCACATGGGTATCTGAATCTCGAGATTGATGTAACAAGGCTCTACTTTTTTCCATCAAAGATGGAGCCATGGAATCTGACCACTTTAACCGCTTAAGGTCCTCTGAATGGCTACCTAAATGCGTGTGAGCCAATTCCTGATGATATGAGTCGCCAGTGGATAATGTTATTATTTGAGCCCGATGATCACTATCTCCCTGTTGGGCAATTTGATAGCTCTTAATCCAAGGCAGTAATTCTCTGCTCCCTAATGTAAAGTCCAAAAACAAATGGGATCTGCCATTTGACCAGGTCCAAGCAGGCGGGATATCACAAGAAAAACGCCCATTCAATAAAGTATATCCCAAGTTGTTGAACTGTGTTCCCACGTATTCCCCCAATGTTGATGATTTATTTCCAACGGAGATTACCTGAGGTAGAAAATGTGAGGGGGTTCTTGGAGGATCCGGACATGTGTCATCTACATGGTTGGAAAATAGATTAGTGTTGAAATCACCCGAGATGATGCTTAGTGTACTTCCGTACTTGCTGATTAGGTCGCAAATGGAATTGATCAGACTATCCATTTTAGATTTTTTCTTAGTAGTGCCGGGGGGAATATAGACATTAAGAATCAACAACTGAGGATCGATGGTCGAGCTTCCCAGAGTTATTCCAGAAAGCCATTCCTCCACGAATTCGATCTGTTTAACACTAAATCGAGAGACCGCCCTTGAGATGACCGAACATGGACTGCCTGGAGGCGGGTGTCATAAACTCCAAAAAACCCACTATTGGGATACTTTCTCCTGCCCATGTTTCCTATAAAAGGAGAACGTCATATACTTTTAGAAAGTCCATTGTAGCTGGTGATTGTTTTTCCGGGCCAAATCCATTAATATTCCAAGAACATATTGTCAAGTTGTGATTAATAATGGGTCAATCGGTCTGATTTCGAGATAAAACCCCCGGTAGCCATGACCAGTCTGCGATGCCACTATTTCGCTGGTTATGTGCCGGCTCAGGGTTGCCTGTTGGCGAGCTACCTCTGGCTGATCTCAATAGTGGTCTATAACAGTGTCCAATGTTGCCATCATCAGGGGTCAGGATGTAAAAAAAAATCGGTTCTATTAGGTGATTGATGAGCATTAGAAAAGAACATACAGTTCCTCTCATCTATATGGTGCTCTCTCCAAAACTCAACTAGGTCTAGGTTAGCTAGTGTATTAAATTAATCAAATGATATTTAATACAAGGATGTTAAAGTAAAGAATATTACATGCAACAAAAAATATTTTTGATTTTATATTTATTTCATTCACCTCTGTTAGTGCATTATGATATAAAACTCTTTAAAGAGGTGCATCTTCAACTCTTTCCTAAATTGGCGTATCTTTGGACCAGAACTGATGGATACAGGGATGTTGTGGTATTTCCTTTTTACATTTCAATATCACTTGTATGATCGAGTCCTGGCTGGAGGTGTGCTAGAAACCACTAGAGATGATGAGCTTGTGAGCTAGATAGGCGCACATGCAGAATATGAGGACTTTGCAAATGATGCATCTTGGTTTAAAATGGTGCAGGCCAGAAAGGGCAGTTGGTGCAGTTCCATCAGCTTTGGGGGTCATGCTATGATATTACTTCAAGCCCTGGATGAGACATTTTGAGGTGATTAGGATGTCCTTCTGTAGCATTTCATACTAAGTTTCGAAGTGTCTTGCTTAGTTTCAAGTTCATGGGTGTTCTTTGGTGTGCAGGAATTTTCATTCATGCACTCCAAAGAACATCATGGAAGGGTTGGGGCTGCATTTGGGCAAGTCTAGAATTTCGATAGAAGATACACAAACACCCTCTGCTTCAGAAGCTATCCATGCTCTGCTATCATCTTGCTGGAGTGTTCTGGGCCTTACAACCTGTGATCTCTAAGTCAAGCAACCTACGATTTTACTCAAGACTTTCTGGACCTTTGTAGTGGACATGAAGCATTGAAAGAGAGAAAACATCAACAATACAATTTATCTTGTGAAACATATCTGACTCCACAATGAGGACTAGGAATCAAAGAATATGATTAAAGGCTTTTATTTGGATTACCAATCAATCCAGTCAAGACTCAATCCATATGCAGATTCAATAAGTACATTAGTACAATAGGCAAATCTCCCTTCTCTACACTAACATAGGTCAAATGTAGAATGATCTATTGGGGGTTTCTAATTCATGAGTCAATAAGATAGGTAGGTGTCAGTGCTATTAGACTTCAATAGAATTCCAAAAGAAAAGGAAATAAGTGTTTAGCATAAAGCTTTACACTTGCAAAGAATAAGAAAAGCAGACATGTCTGTACCTCTAAAAGGGATCACTTATAATGCCTTACTCCATCACAAACAACATGAGCACTAATATAACACCACCAATATCCAATCAGAGCTCAATTCACATGTTTCTGAAAAATTGATCTGAATTCCCAACACATCGGACTAAGGCTGCTGTTCTCAATATTGAACATCTTACCATTCTGGTACACAGTGAAGAGAAAGCTTCTTTCGACAATATTTCCACGGCAATCTAATACAGATAATCAACCTTTCACTAGCTAACGTAAATCCTGATAACTAACCTGCAAGGGAAAAGCATTCTGGCTAAGCAAAATACATTTCAACTGAAGCCTGCACTCAGTCTAGCTTAAATGAGTATTTAATGTGCAATTCAAATACATGATTATACATGTGCAGATGTAACTTTGAATGAACTGCAAAACGTGAGCAAAAGAATGCATGTTACATATGCAATATAACTTGAAGGGTAAGTGTAAAATGTAAAAAAGAATACATGAGTCATGTTTAAACTACATTTAGTGCACACAGGTATATACATCTCTAGTTTCCACAGATAATAATTTCAGTAATGTGTTTAAATGCTTCACTCCTGTTAATAGAATTATGGAACACAGTAAATATAAGATCAGGTGCATGTATATAAATGCATCTCTGTGATATGTAAAGGTGCAGTCTAAATTGTGCTGCTCTATAGGACTCTGGGGCATGGTCCCCATCGAAATGCATTGTAGGGGATGACAGGTTTCAAGGGTCACAAAAATGAGCATGTCTAAAGTGTGACACAGATTTTATTTACAACATAAATCATTTGCTGATGGCACCATACTACTTTTAAGAATTGCGGTGTGTTTTTAGGTGATTTTACCCTGTGAAAAATGCTGACCCTCTGCTGGGATTTCATGAATCATGTTTGAGAAAAAACTTTTTTTCTCATGATTTTCTCATATATGTTGTGGAAGGTGCTCAAGAAGCTAAAAAGAGAGAATATTTTCTGTAAATTCACAGTATCTTTTTCAGCCAAGTGAAAATAAAATCTGACATTCTCAGTAAATCGTGTACTTCCAACAGCAGCAGCCTGTCAGTTGATTACCCTGTCTACTACTGTAGCCCCCCCCCCGAGTGCTCTTAAGAACAACTAGAGCACTAATAGTCTTAATTATGACAAAAATGTGACAGTCCGGAAGACATCTTAAATGTCTCAAACTGGTTAAATTTAAAACATTTCATTTAGAATGGAACAAAAAGGGTGTTCCTTTTGTCATAGAAATTACGCTTAGAGCTGTTGAAAGCACAATTAGGATACAATTTAAATGAGTCCTCAAATATCTTCCACAGCTATTTAATTAAAACACTCCAACATGCAGACTGAAACATGCACTTTCAACACCAGCAGCACTCTGACGGTTAACTCCCTGGTGATCAACAGCAGCTTTATCACAGTGCTCTTATGAGAAACTAGAGTGCTTACATTCTTTTTTTCATTTCTACAGTGTGGCGTATCTGAACGCCATCTTGATGAAATTGAAGTGGAACACTGAATGCATTTCCTCATACGTATACTACAGTAAATTAGGAAATAAGAGAGTGTCATTAAAAAAAGTCCCCCAAGATGGCCAACAAAGAAAAAAGAGCCCAAATGTAGCACAAATATCACCCAAATGAAGCCCAATGACAGAAGTGTGCAGAACATGATGACAGAAGTGTGCAAAACGAATAGTGCTGCACATGAGCATCAGTAACTATACACAAGGACAAACTCATTCTGCGGACACCCCCGCGACGCACGGCCACCAGCTGCTGCGTGTGCCCCTTGCCTGCCCTCTGCCTCACTGCTGCCTCGTTCGCCGGTTGCCGGCTGCCGCCGCTGCGGCTGTTTTTGCCCTTGTTTTGTCACGAATTTGTGCCTGTTTTGTATAACTTTCTTTTTTCCCTTGTTTTGTCACGAATTTGTGCCTGTTTTGTATAACTTTCTTTTTTCCCTTGCTTTGTTGTGAATTTGTGCCTGTTCTGTTTAATTATTATGTTCCCCGTGTTGTGGTCTCCTTCCTTGCTGCCCGCCTACCCCTCCGCCCTCCCTTCCCGCCACCGCCGCTCTTCCCCGCCCCTTTTTCGTTTCTGTACCCTCCCCGCCTCCCAGCTGCTCCGCCCACCCGCGCACTTGGCCTTAAAAGGCGACCGTGCGACGCAGGTGAGTGTGACCCACTTGTGGGACACCCCCGCGACGCACGGCCACCAGCTGCTGCGTGTGCCCCTTGCCTGCCCTCTGCCTCACTGCTGCCTCGTTCGCCGGTTGCCAGCTGCCGCCGCTGCGGCTGTTTTTGCCCTTGTTTTGTCACGAATTTGTGCCTGTTTTGTATAACTTTCTTTTTTCCCTTGTTTTGTCACGAATTTGTGCCTGTTTTGTATAACTTTCTTTTTTCCCTTGCTTTGTTGTGAATTTGTGCCTGTTCTGTTTAATTATTATTTTCCCCGTGTTGTGGTCTCCTTCCTTGCTGCCCGCCTACCCCTCCGCCCTCCCTTCCCACCACCACCGCTCTTCCCCGCCCCTTTTTCGATTCTGTACCCTCCCCGCTCCCGCCTCCCAGCTGCTCCGCCCACCTGCGCACTTGGCCTTAAAAGGCGACCGTGCGACGCAGGTGAGTGTGACCCACTTGTGGGACACCCCCGCGACGCACGGCCACCAGCTGCTGCGTGTGCCCCTTGCCTGCCCTCTGCCTCACTGCTGCCTCGTTCGCCGGTTGCCGGCTGCCGCCGCTGCGGCTGTTTTTGCCCTTGTTTTGTCACAAATTTGTGCCTGTTTTGTATAACTTTCTTTTTTCCCTTGTTTTGTCACGAATTTGTGCCTGTTTTGTATAACTTTCTTTTTTCCCTTGCTTTGTTGTGAATTTGTGCCTGTTCTGTTTAATTATTATTTTCCCCGTGTTGTGGTCTCCTTCCTTGCTGCCCGCCTACCCCTCCGCCCTCCCTTCCCGCCACTGCCGCTCTTCCCCGCCCCTTTTTCGATTCTGTACCCTCCCCGCCTCCCAGCTGCTCCGCCCACCCGCGCACTTGGCCTTAAAAGGCGACCGTGCGACGCAGGTGAGTGTGACCCACTTGTGGGACACCCCCGCGACGCACGGCCACCAGCTGCTGCGTGTGCCCCTTGCCTGCCCTCTGCCTCACTGCTGCCTCGTTCGCCGGTTGCCGGCTGCCGCCGCTGCGGCTGTTTTTGCCCTTGTTTTGTCACGAATTTGTGCCTGTTTTGTATAACTTTCTTTTTTCCCTTGTTTTGTCACGAATTTGTGCCTGTTTTGTATAACTTTCTTTTTTCCCTTGCTTTGTTGTGAATTTGTGCCTGTTCTGTTTAATTATTATTTTCCCCGTGTTGTGGTCTCCTTCCTTGCTGCCCGCCTACCCCTCCGCCCTCCCTTCCCGCCACCGCCGCTCTTCCCCGCCCCTTTTTCGATTCTGTACCCTCCCCGATCCCGCCTCCCAGCTGCTCCGCCCACCCGCGCACTTCGCCTTAAATGGCGACCGTGCGAACGCGCAGCGGCCACGCGCAGCGGGCGCGCCGACGGCGCGCCGGAGGTGCGCCAAAGGTAAGCCCGTCTGCGCCCGTCCACGCCTGGACCGCGCCCAGTGCCAGGACCCCTGGCCCTCGAGGACCCCGACCGACCCGCCTGACGTACTCCGCCGCCACCCTCACCGCTCTCAACACCGGCCGACTCCCAGATTGCCATCAAGCCACTCCACGACGTACCCACGGACCCTTCAGCTGCCACGCCTGCAAGTTCACTTGCATCCGGACCTGCCTCGCACCAGCACCCACCAAGCCGAACACCAGCAGCACCCACCTCAAGTGCATCCTGCTCAACACCCGCTCCGTCCACAGACACGCCATCGAACTTTGGAACCTCCTCGACACCACAGCTCCAGACGTTGCCTTCCTCACGGAGACCTGGATGAACGCCTCTTCAGCTCCCGACATCGCCACCGCCATCCCAGAGGGCTACAAGATCGTCCGGAGGGACCGCAACGCCAACCAGATGGGAGGAGGCATCGCCATCATCCACAGGAGCACCATCCGTCTCACGACCAGCACCGACAACACCCTGACCAGCGCCGAACACCTGCATTTCCAGATCCACACCAACCCGAACACCACCCTCAGAGGCACCCTGATCTACCGACCCCCTGGACCACGCACACAATTCAGCGAGGACATCGCCGACTTCGTCAGCCCGCATGCCCTCCCCTCCGCTGACTACATCCTCCTGGGAGACCTCAACTTCCATCTGGAAAATAACAACGATCGCAACACCAGCACCCTGCTCGACAACCTCGCCAACCTGGGACTCAAGCAGCTGGTGTCCACCCCCACCCACCTCGCCGGACACACACTCGACGCTGTCTTCTCATCCAGCAAGGACATCGACTTCAGCCACGCCACAGAGCTTCAATGGACGGACCACAGCTGCGTCCACTTCACCTTCAAGAAAACGACGACCCACCAACACCAGCAACAAGCCGCCCGCAGAAGCTGGAACAAGATCACAGCGGACCAGCTCGCCACCTCCCTGAGCCAGCACGCCCCTGCCAGCTCAGCGAACCCCAGCCAGGCAGCCGACAACCTCACGAAGTGGATCAGCAACTGCGCGGACGAACTCGCCCCACTGAGGACCCCACCCAGCAGACCCGGCAGCAAGAAAGCCCCATGGTTCACCGACGAACTCAAGAGCTCCAAGAAGAACTGCCGAGCCCTCGAGAAAGTCTGGAGAAGGGAACCGACACTGGACAACAGGACCTCCTTCAAACTTGCCATCCGGAAACACCACCAGCTGATCCGCGCCGCCAAGAAAACAGCATTCAAGGACCGGTTGGACAACAACGCACACAACTGCAAGGAACTCTTCAACATCGTGAAAGAGCTCTCCAACCCCAGCGCAGGAAACAACGACATCACCCCATCGCAAGACCTCTGCAACTCCCTCGCTTCATACTTCCACAACAAGATCGCGGACATACACAACAGCTTCAACAACCAACCGACGCACACCATGACCGAGCAACCACCCCCCACCACCACCCTCCACGCCTGGACCCCGATCAGCACCGAAGACACCATCCGCACGATGAACTCCATCCACTCCGGATCACCGACCGACCCCTGCCCTCACCACGTCTTCAACATGGCCGACGCTGTCATCGCACCCCACCTGCGAGACATCATCAACACATCCTTCGACACCACCATCTTCCCTGAGAGCTGGAAACACGCCGAACTCAGCGCTCTACTCAAGAAACCAACAGCGGACCCCACCGACCTCAAGAATTACCGCCCCATCTCGCTCCTCCCGTTTCCAGCCAAAGTCATCGAGAAGACCGTCAACAAGCAGATGGCCGCTTTCCTCGAGACAAACGGATCCCTCGACCCCTCACAGTCCGGCTTCCGAGCCAACCACAGCACCGAGACCGCCCTCATCGCCGCCACCGATGACATCCGAGCCCTGATGGACAATGGAGAAACAGCGGCCCTCATCCTCCTAGACCTCTCCGCGGCATTCTACACGGTCTGCCACCGAACCCTAGTACGGCGCCTCAGCAACATCGGAATCCAGGACAAGGCGCTGGAATGGATCATCTCCTTCCTCGACGGAAGAACACAGAGAGTCCGCCTACCACCGTACAAGTCAGAGGCCTCCGGAGTCATCTGCGGCGTCCCCCAAGGATCATCTCTGAGCCCCACCCTCTTCAACGTCTACATGAGCCCCCTCGCGGCCATCGTACGCAAACACAACCTCAGCATTATCTCCTACGCCGACGACACCCAGCTGATCCTCTCCCTGACCAACGACCCCGCCGCCGCCAGAGCCAACCTGCACGAAGGGATGAAAGAGGTAGCCGAGTGGATGACGACCAGCCGCCTGAAACTGAACTCGGACAAGACGGAGGTCCTCATCCTGGGCTCCTCTCCCTCCACCTGGGACGACTCCTGGTGGCCCCCCGCCCTGGGCACCGCACCCAAACCGACAGACCATGCACGCAACCTGGGCTTCATCCTGGACTCCTCCCTCTCCATGACCAGGCAAGTCAACAACGTCTCCTCGGCATGCTTCAACATCCTACGCATGCTACGGAAGATCTTCTGGTGGATCCCCAACGAGACCAGGAAGACAGTCACCCAGGCCCTCGTCACCAGCCGACTGGACTACGGCAACGCCCTCTATGCCGGTACCACCGCCAAGCTCCAGAAAAGACTCCAGCGAATCCAGAACGCCTCAGCCAGACTCATCCTCGACATCCCACGAACCAGCCACATCTCCGGACATCTGAGAGACCTTCACTGGCTCCCCGTCAACAAAAGAATCACCTTCCGACTCCTCACCCACGCACACAAAGCCCTACACGACCAAGGCCCGAGCTACCTCAACAGCCGAGTCAACTTCTACGCTCCCAAACGCCACCTCCGATCAGCCAACCACGCCCTCGCCGCCGTCCCCCGCATCCGAAAAGCGACTACAGGAGGAAGGTCCTTCTCCTACCTGGCCGCCAAGACCTGGAACTCCCTCCCTCCCGACCTGCGCCTGACCCAAGACCACCTCTCCTTCAGGAAGAAGCTGAAGACCTGGCTGTTCGAGCAGTAGCGGCTCCCCCCCCCCCCCCAGCGCCTTGAGACCCAACGGGTATGTAGCGCGCTTTACAAGTGTCACTGATTGATTGATTGATTGATTGATTGCTTTTAGGAAGGGGGAGATTAAGTGATTTGCCAAGAATCACAAGATGTTGAGCCAACACCGAAACTCGAACCTCATTCCACATTTGCAAAGTCCGCAGCTCTGGCCATAAAGCCACATCTTCTCCCCAAATAATCAAATGATAAACTGGATAAAAAAAAAATGAATAGCAAATAGTTTAAGAGTTTTTAGAAAATGGGTCCTCATTTTAGCTTCTTGAGAGTACTAACCATAATTTCTATGGGAAAAAGTTTATAATATCTAAAGGAAATGCTTTAGGTTTTACAGCTTTCCTTACATCAAGATGACCTCAGGCATGCCATAATTGTGTAATAAATATAGTAGTTAGCAATTTAGTTGATCATTAGAACACAATGGGTTAGGGGCACAGACTCGGACAATAGAGGGCGGGGAATTTGAGGCAGGGGTAGCAAGTTGACCACGCTGGGCAGGCGGAAGGGACAGGGCAGGGAAAGGGGGTCATGGGCAGGAAAGCAATCTATACAGGACAGGAAAGAGAGGTAGTGGCAGTACAACCATACATGTCGGCAGACCGAATTCTACCAGAAGATTCCCAATTTTTTAAAGTCCAAAATGGCTTTATTTTAGCTATATCCTTCCTAAAATCTCCTCTTTTTCAATGCACATCAACGGGGAAACTCAATTCTCCCAGTTTACTTTTCAAAATCTCCCTTCTACCAAGTTTGAAATGTTGTTGTTTATGTAACAGGGTCAAGACTGATTTGCATATGGCCATGTCTGAACTGGGGTGGCGTGGTGAGCAAAATAACCATGGATTAAACGCAGATCTGTGATTGGGGTGAATGTTTTGCCAATGTGCAACATTCCGTCCATCATCTTGTGTGTTTTGCTGTCGCCCTATGTGGGAAGGGTATGCCCAGACGTGGGTCCCGTGCTCACTACGCCACTGGAGTCAAGCCATTTTGGCTGAAGAGGGGTGAAACCCCTAAACCGGGATTGGATGCTTGATTCCGGTCCAGGGAAGATATGGCTTGGCAGTTCGGGCTGGACTGTTCCCATGAGGCACAGGGTCAAGACTGATTTGCATATGGCCATGTCTGAACTGGGGTGGCGTGGTGAGCAAAATAACGATGGATTAAACACAGATCTGTGACTGGGGGTGAATGTTTTGCCAATGTGCAACATTCCGTCCATCATCTTGTGTGTTTTGCTTACTGGGCAAGCGCCATGAGTTGTGACAGCACAATATACCACACAGAACAAGCCAGGGGGGCAGTGCAGCACAATGGACCATGGGAAGCAATATGAAGGGGACAGGGCAATGCACATGGACAACAGAGGTCAGGGTGGAAGAAGGCTAGGGCAGCAAGCTGACCATACAAAGTAGGCAGAAGGGGCAGTTCCATCACAATGGACAGTGACAGACCAGAGGAAAGGGGCAGAGGCATGCCAAGGGACAATGGAAGACTGCATGGAGGGGATAGGGGTTCACACATGGGCAATGGAGGGCAGGGGGCAAAAGGGCAGTGCTGAGGAAGCAAACTGACCATGCAGGGCAGACAGGATGGGCACTGGAAGAACAAAACATCATGGACAACAGGGGGAGGATGGGAGGGGTCAAGGGCAGCAAGCTGACCACACAGGGCAGGTGGGAGGGGCAGTGTCAGCACAAAAAACCTTGCATGACAGGTGGGAGGATTAATGGCGGCACAAAGGATATGGTGGCCAAGAGGGAGTGGACATGCACAAAAGACCATGGATGGAAGAAAATAGGGCTAGGGCCTGGACACAAACAACAGAGGTGGTAGACGCTTCATAATAGACCATGCAAGTGGGTAGGAGGAGCAGTTTCAACACAACAGAGCAAAGAAGTTAGAATGGAGTGGCAACAAAATGGACTGTGGAGGGCAGGAGGGAGGGCATAGGGGCATGAAACTCAGACAATGGAAGGCAGGGTGGAGGGAACAGGGACAGGCGGTAACCATCTGACCATGCTGGCCAGGCAGGAGGGGCAGTGGCAGCTCAACTGAATACTTAGAATAGACAGGAAAGGCAGTTGCAGCTCCATGGAACATGTTGAGTAAAAGGGAGGGAGTAGGGGCATGCACACAGACATCGGAGGGCAGGCAGGAGCAGGGTAGGGGCAGCAAGCTAAGCACAGAAGCTATGCAGAAGGTCAGTGACAGGGGAATAGAGAGCCAGTAGGAGTGGGCAAGGGCAGCAACCTAACTGGAGGGCAGAGTCAGCACATTGGACCTTGCAGGGCAGAAGGGAGGGGGCAGATGCATGGACTTGGACAAAAGATGGCAGGGAGGAAGTGGGTACGGGCAGTAAGCTAACCGTGCAGGGCAGGCGGGAAAGGCAGTGGCAAAATAATGGCCAACCAGGGCTGGAATGAGAGGGCAGTGGCATGTTCTTTGACAATGGAGAGCAAGGAGGAGGGGGCAGGGGTACCAAACTTTGACAGGGATAGCACAATGGGCAATGCCAGTTCAGGCCCTGCATCTGAATCTCCTTGCAATGGACATCTTACTTTACGTTAAAAACTTCCTAGGAATTCAATGAAAACAAGAAAGCCTGAAATGATGTTATAGTTAGGTGAAAAAGTTATGCAAATCATACCATTTGAAACAAACAAAACCCATGAAATTCATCAGTTATTGTTCTCTCAAGTAACTATAACTTGTGGCCTAGAGTAATTATAACTTGCACCCATGCAATGCACATTTTTGTCAACAATAATGGCATTTCAAATGTGACTGAAGGTGGTAAAAGTAGGCGGTTGGAGTCCCTGTTGCCAATTAAGGGTTGAGAAGAAGACTGTATGCTCCCCTCCTCTTAATATACAGGTGATGGGGTCCTCAGGGCCTGAATGCCAATCCTGAGCTGTGCACGCCAAAGGCTGTGTGCGGTGTGGGGATGGCAGCCTGCTAGGGGTTTGGTCACAGGGGTTGGCAGCAAGCCAAGCCTTATGGACAACCCTGCTGTGCATGACCAAAGGCTGTGGAGAGTTGAAAGCAGCTAATGGCTGCAAGACAGGCCTTGTAGCTAACCCCATTCCATGCATGACCAAAGGCCCTGTGCAACGTGGGGTTGGCTGCCTCTATGTGTCTGGCAGCAGCGAATCCCATGTGATGCGTGACCTTGCGCAGCTTGGGATTGGCTACCGGTGGGCAGGGAGGTTGACTCCCTCCACGTGGGTTAGCCATAGAGCCTGGTCACAGGCAGGCCCCTTTTGCTAACTCCCTGCTGTGCACAGCCAGGGGCTGGGCACAGTGTGGGGTTGGCTACCTGTGGGGTGTTTGCCTGTCACAGCCCACCGCGAACTCCGTAGACGAACACTGACAACGCGCGCAGCCCCCGTGCGAAGATAGCGATTACGAAAGAACTACATTACCCAGAATCCCAGGGAACAACGCCAGCGCCTACGTCATGACGCCCATCGGGGAATCCTGAAATACTTCCGGGTTCCCGAGGAGCAGCGCTGCTAATTCCGGAGTGAGAGCCAGGAAGGGAGAAGACGCCAAGAGACGGTAGGGGTGCGGTTGCACCGGTACAGGTCTTGGGGACTCCCTGCTTTTCACTTTTCTTGCCTCAGCAGGCGCCTATAGATTGGGTGCCATTTTCAGCCGCTCTACAAGAGAGCTGCTTGTCATATCGATTACGAGGAGGATCCCAGCCTCCCTCCACAGGCCTGTTGGACGAGCCGCATTCGACTCTTGCGGGGTTGTTACGCACTCCCCCCCATCGGACCGGGAAGGTCCAAACACTCCTTTGTTCTTTCCTATGGTAGTGTCTCTGGAGTTCGGGGCTGTATGAATTTCAATGCCGCCAGAACACCGAAGACACGTACATTCTAAGTGAAGGGTTTCCACTGAAGCCCGCACCAGGGGATACACGCCCTGACCAGTGTACTTAACTGTGTTGGGGGTGAGGAACTTTGAATGTCCCTGGAAGGCCTGGCAAATGCCGAATAGTTCTTTGGTTGGTTTGTGGCGCCAGGTTGCTTCCCTTACTCAACGGGGGAAAATCTAATTTCATTTCTAATTCTCGCCTTATGTGGCAGGGGCTGGTTGAGCTCCGTGGAAGTTAGCTCCATACCCCAGTAACCTGCTGCTGTGTGTTTCTAGGTACGTGTCCTGTATGTGAATGTTTGTCTATCCATATGTACTTTGTCCACACAATTGTAGAACACTCTTTGTATGACCATAGTAACTGTGCTCTCCCAGCTATAGAACAAGATAGAGACCGTGGCTTCTCAGAGGCTACTCCCAGGCATAAGGAACCGTTCTTTTCCTTTACAGGTACTGAAGTAAAAAGGGGCAAGGCACATGCTGTTGTAAGGGACAGTGGCTGGAGTGCGTTAGAAACATGTTAGTTATAGGGTATTGATCTTTGTGTGTTTTTTCCTTTCCAGATCTCCCTCCCTGCTGACCCCATCCTTTCCTTCCCTCACCTGATCACTCGATAGAGTCTGTGTTTTCAATCGGGCCTTTTAAGCTATCAGGAGGTGGACCCCATAGAGCATCGTACGTCTCCGAGGATCTGAGGACCTGACATTGCCACAGGGCCTGGTCTCAGGCCAGACTGCCCTGCATGAGGGGGATGGCTTTATCTATTGTAATAACAAATACTTTACACTAAAAAAACTAGAAATTCACTCAAAGAACTCAAAGATGAAAATAACGTTATAGTTAGGCTTGATTGAGAACATTAACATCTTGAACTCAAAAACCACAGATTTTCACCAGTTATAGTTAGCAGAGCAATGCACTGCTTATGACCTCACATATTACATAACTCATGCCATGCTCTATGACATCACTTATTATTACATCACTGATGAAATCTTAATGACATCTCTGATGATGTCATCCAAGAGTCTTTTGTACATATTATTTTAGAAACTAGTATGGCATTAGATCCTGAAAGTGAGTATAAAATAGTAAAAAATGGCTCAGAAAATGCATCATTAATTACATCAAAATGAGCACTCCAATATCTTCAGGTCAAGTCTGCACAAAATAAAACTGCAAAAAAGAAAAGTACACATTATGCACACATTCTCGCAGGTCAATATTTCACTTGAGGGTGTGTCTGAGTTGGTCGGAAAGAGTTGCTCCGAACCATTTCTTATGTGATTGAATTCTTTGGTTTCTTTAGTGGAGCAGACTAAAGTTATTTGTTGAAATTACTTTGCATTTTGTTGTGCGTGAATCAGTGCTGATAAAAGAGTGCTTGTGAAAATTGTAAAGGAGTGTGAACCGCTGTGAGAACTTGTCATAGTGTGCCGCTCTGAGATTGTTTGTCGGTTATTGTGCCACGCTGTTATTGGTTGACAGGTCACTGAGTGTCACATTGCGATTGGTTGTTAGCACCAAACAAGAACTGTGAATAAAGAACATATTTCCTGGTTTGAGGCAAAATGTCTATTGTGATTGTTGATAATCTTGCTGGACAATGAGGTTTTTTAAGGATATACAAGATCTGTTTAGGGAAGATGAGAGTGTTCATGTTAGAAAAGGAGAAGAGGCGCCTCCAGAAGACACAGCAGGTCATTATATGGCCAGAAATGTGGTGCTCCAGATGTGCATTTGTTTGAGTCAATGGCATTAAATCACAGAGAAAGAGGATGAATTATTGAAAATATGACACGGGCGTGGGCGGCGCTGCCGAGGAGCAGACAGAGAGTTAAGAGTATCCTGAGGGTCTGGGAGAGTCGAAGGAAAAGGACCCGTCGGACTTCGACTCAAAAATTGGCGCAGTGGTGGAAGCACTATTTACCATGGGACATAGTGGCAACATGAGCCAACACCCTGAGACTACAGAGATCCCTACATCTCAGAGACATGGTGAGTTGGGGGATCGTCACAATATAAGACAGGAAGTAAGTGGTGCATTTGGGGTCTCTACAAACCAACAGTGTTTAGATGGGGGTACCCCTGTTGACCTACTAAGTAGGGGGCCAGTTGGGGGGCTGTCTCACCGGATTACTTTTTCTCTGTTAATGAGGACTCGGAGCCAATAAGCCCAAGTGATGACGGTCTGGACGAATCCACTGTCTCAGGAAGTAGTTCGGCGCCGCAAAAGTGTACATTAAAGAAACGCAGATCAAGAAGGAAGCCGAATTCCTTAGAAAGCCCACCTGACCCCACAAAAAAATTGTCATGGGATTATTCAGCTACTTCACAGACATACCAAGATACTGGCAACACGTCGGCACCATCCGGGGGGCAGGGCTCATCTCATTCAAACCCCCAAGCAACATCATTGGACTTACTATTTAGCACTCTTAAAACTATGCAAAATGAGGCAAGGGCCGAAGGTCGGAGGTCGAGACAGGGGCTAAATAGGATTCATAACTCACTAAGGAAGATGAACAAACTGTATGAGGAGGTTGCTGAGAGGGTCATGCAGGTGGAAGAAAGAACGGGGAGGTTGGAAGACGATCTGAGCAATCTACGGAACTTTAAGCAAGAGCAAAGTAAAGTTTACTAGGATATGCAATTGAAGATGAAAGATTTTGAAAATCGGCAGCGCTGCAATAATATAAGACTTTTGGGAGTGGCGGAGGGGATTGAAGGGCAAGATGTTAGGATGTTTGTGGTGAACTTGTTAAAAGGGGCTTTCCCAGAGCTATCTGCATGGCACTGGGAAACCGAAATCCACAGAGCTCATCGATTCCCCTTAGTGGCTAGGAGAGAGCAGAATCTACAACAAGACACCAGACCCAGAGCTATTCTTCTGTCTGTAGGTAATTTTCTGCTGAGACAACAGATATTGGAGAAAGCAAAGCCAGAAGCCAAGCGTACATTCAACGATGTTTCTTTTTTCGCCAGGCCTGACTTTTGTCACGTTACTGTAGAGCGAAGGTGGAGGCTGAGGCAGTTGATTGCACCAATAGTAATACAAGCTTTAGGTTCAGAAGCTTATCTACTCCACCCCGCCAAATTAAAGATAGTCACAAATGGCCAGGTGAAAATGCTATTTTCTGAAATAAAGGTGAAAGAGTACATGGTCGATGTACTGGGCTACAAAGATAGAGGGGGTCATTAAAAAAACCCAGACATACTGGGAGGACAAGGTTTACTGATTCTGGGAGGAGGAGGCGACAACTGCATTCTCAAGTGATCACACATAGGTCATGGCAGACCTATTTGCCTGTAGGGGGGAGGGGGGGACAGGGGGGGTAGGGAGGAGGGGGAGGTTTTAAGGAAAATACAGCATACATGGTACTTACAGCACAGCACATTTTGGTTTTTATTGGTTTTGATTATTATATTAGTGGTCAAGATGAGATTTACCTATGGGGTTTTTTAATGACATGTAAAATAGCCACAATTAATATTTGTGGGCTTAACGATGGTAATAAAAGACTACGAGTATAGGCTCTATTGAAAACAATGAACTTGGACTTAGTCTGTCTCCAGGAGACACATATAGAGGGTGGTAGGGGGTTTCTGTTGGAGCAGCTTGGATTTTCTTTATTGGCTAATACAAAACAGGGGTCTAAAACTAGGGTGTTGCGGTGATGGGCAAAACTAGGGATACGGTAGTAAGTAGGAAGAGAGAAGATCAATGGGGCAGATGGGTGATATTGGAATTAATATACAGGGGGGGAGAAGTTTACGTTGGTTTCAGTCTATGGCTCCACTGAGGATGACCCTGAAATGCTTCAGTTTTTAGACGTGGAATTAGCTTTGTGGGCTGAGCCGATCATTTGTTGCGGTGATTTTAATATCCATTGCCCAGCCGGGGTATTTCCACAAGCAAGGAGGGGATAAACTGGCAGGAAAAAAAAACCTATAGGGCATTAATGGATTTGGCACACCACAACTCGCTGACAGACCTTTGGGCCACCCTTTACCCCCTTAAAGATGGAAGTACATTCTTCTCTGCACCCCATAAAGTCTTGGTCAGATTAGATTACTTTTGGATATCCAACTCCCTGGTTAGAAGATCTCAAATAGAGAAGCACCCACGTATTGTATCTGATCATAACCCCCTGACTTTAACTGTAAGAATGGGTCAGCGGCGGGCACAGGATAATTTTTGGACGTATGAGAGAGCCTTGTTAAAGGAGGAGGCATACATTAAGCATATGAAAACCTGGATTAGGAATTTTTGGGAAATAAACAGGGGGACTGCAGATTCTGGAATGGAGTGGGATGCATTTAATGCAGGTATCAGAGGAGAAACGTTGAGTTATTCGTTGTATAAACAGAAGAGGGAGAAAGCGAGATTTAACGAAGTGGTGATAGAGCTAGCTAAAGTGGAGGAAGAGTTACACCTAGCAGTACAGCTTCAACAGCTGGTGGAACAACAGGTACTAAAGATAGTCATTCTTAAAGCAAGGGCAGTAGAGAGTATTGCCAGCAAGGCTGCAGCCAGATATTTAATAAAGAGGGAGGATGCCTATGAGTTAAGCGAGAGAGTGGGTCTTATACTGGCCATTCGCTCCAGACAAAAAGCTTCATCGGCAGAGATTAAGAAGATCATGGATGCTCAGAGTAATATCGTCACAGAGCCTGATGGGGTGAGGGAAGTGTTTAGGCAGTTTTATGCGGGCCTGTATAGCTTAGATAAGGACGTAGAATCAGGGGACATCCTAGACTATCTTAATAATATTAGGCCAACGGTTCTTCCTGAGGAAGACATGGATGTCTTAGATGCACCAATTAAGCTGGAAGAGGTGATGGTAGCACTGGAAAGTCTTCCTTCTGGTAAAGCCGCGGGTCCAGATATGATCCCTGTAGAATTCTACAAAGTATTTCAAGAGGCAATAGGCACTGAATTCTTTTTCTCCATGCTCCAGGCACAAAGAGGGTAATCCATCCCTAACTCATGGGGAGGGGCGGATATTGTCGTCATCTTGAAAAAAGGTAAAACTCCATTGGCACCCGCTTCGTATAGGCCCATCACTCTAATGAATGCAGATGTTAAGGTCTACTCTAAAATACTTGCAAAGAGATTGGCTGATGTAATCGAGGCTCTGGTTAGCCCTATACAACATGGATTTATACCTGGCAAAGGCACGACACAACACATAAGGCAGGTATTTACACTCTTCGATGCTGCAGAGGTCCCAGGAGATCCTATGGTGGTATTGTTACTGGACGCAGAAAAAGCGTTCAATAGGGTCTCCTGGGAATACTTATGGATAGTATTGAGATGGTATGGATTTGGCGAGCCATTCAGACTCTATATAATAAGCCATCAGCTAGGATTAGGGTCAACAGAGGATACTCAGCCACAGTGCAAATAGAAAGAGGGACTAGACAGGGGCGCCCATCTTCCCCCTTCTTGTTCGCGCTTTATATGGATCCATTTTTGCGCAAATTAGAGGCTAACGCTAACATCCTCCCAATAACAATTAATAATATGGAAATTAAGACACAGGCATACGCGGACGATGTGGCAATTATTACATCTAACCCCACTCTTGCCATTAGCGCAATAGAATTAGAAGCACAACACTTTGGTCAGGTGGCGGGCTACAGTCTTAATAAGACAAAAACACAGATTGTCAGGAACTCCCATGTGATATGCAACAATGGTAGGGTAGTTAGTTGGGCAGTATACCTGGGAATTGAAATATCAGCAGATTTAGAGAGAGTGGTCCAGCAGAACATGACTCCCTTAATGGCGAAAGTAAAACTAGATTTAGACAGAATGAATAACCTTCATCTCTCTTTAGTGGGCTGTACAATGTCATCAAAATGGTAATTCTGCCCAAATTTCTCTATCTATTTAGAGCAATACCATTATATTTTGGGGTAAAATTGTTCCAGGCACTAGAGCTGTTGCTAAATAGATTTATTTGGGCCCATGGAAAGACCAGGAGGGCGTATAGATTCATCACCCTTCCAAGGGAAAGAGGGGGGTGGGGGGCTCCTGACTTCAGGTTATATTACTGGGCCACAGCACTACAATATATGCAGGGTTTTATTGGCGGGGGGGGGGCACATTCTAGAATTACCAGAATGTCTATGGCGGTGTATGCAATAGTTTTGGTGGCGGATGCCGAGAATTGTTTTTTAAACTGTACGGACTTCTCCTACTTTAAAAGAACAAGGTTTAAGACAGTCGTTGCCGCTGTTAATATTTGGACGGCCTTCCTGAAAAAATTTGGACTGAGTACCTACCCGAATGTTTAAGAATAAGTCCTTACCAGGTGAAATATTCGCAGACTCGGTTTTTGCAAATTGGGAGCATAAGGGATTAGGAGGATAGGGGATATTATTGGACCGGAAGGGATTGTGCAGTTTGCTGATTTAGTCACTAAATACCAAATAGACAGCAGGAGCTTTTTCAAATATTTACAGGTTAGAAGTTTTTTAAATATTAAGGAGGAGGGACCATAGGGTTTAATAATAATGACATTTTGGATAAAATTCAGAAGGGGGGAGACTGTACGATCCGCAGTTTTTATGCATGTTTAGTAGTAGGCAAAACAGATGATCTCGTTAAATATGGCGATAAATGGGCTATGAAATTGGGTATTGCGAGCGCCTGTTTTCAGGAATCGCTGGATTTGGGACGTACAGTGCTCTGCTCGGCACCATTACAATCCCAGCATTACAAAACCCTACATTGCCTGTATCATACACCAGCTAGAATAGCACAATGGGGTGGTACCTCAGGGACTCAATGCCCATGCTGTAATCAAGCACAGGTGGATTTAGTCCACATTTTTGCTACCTGCCCCCAACTCTTTACGGTAATCAGGGAGGTGGAGGGATTCATGGGGAAGCACCTAGGAATTCAAATTACACTCACACCAACTGTGATTCTACTGGGGATAATTTTAGATAGTGATGTTATTAATCGAGAGTTTATTTTTGTAGCCATGGCAGTATTTAGACTTGTTATAGCGAAAGCATGGCTGGATAAATCAGAAAAACGGATTTATGAGCGTAAAGGTAGAAAGGGGAGGCAGGTGGGGCTGAGAATCTGGGATCCAGTACGGAGATGGAAAGAGCAAATGGAGTAAATATCAGTCATGTCTCTTACATTACCCTATTTGAAAGACTTATGAGTTATTATACAAGCTGTTTTCTATTAGCCCACAAAGGATAACCGATAGACAGGGTTTTTTTTCGTTGGTTATTAATATTTCTTTTTTGTATAGTTATTAACGGATGTACATTATGCTGTGCTGTACTATAATATATGAAGTTTCTAATAAAAAGATTTAAAAAAAAGAAAATCTGACACGGGTATTGTAGAAGATGAACCCACCGCCCAGACCCGCACAGTTCAAGGCACTTAAAGCTTGGTAGCATGTTGCATATGTCAGAGAGAAAGAGAAATATGAGGGTAGAGTTAAGAAGGCAGTATGTACTTCTGCTGAAGCTAGATGGGATGCATAACATCAATGGTTGAAAACTAACATGATTGAGGGAGCTAGGTTATACTCTGCATTGGCAAGCGAGGAACCTCTGAAAGAGAAAAGGAAAAAGGAAGATAAGGTAGAGAGTGCAGAGGGTACAGACGAAGGTAGTGATGGCGATCCTAGTGATAACTTTTTGGAGGTGTTGTTGTCAACCCATCCACCACCTTATAATGAGATTCAAACTGCACCCATTAACAAATTAACATTAACCAATTAACAAAATAGCAACATGGGGAATTCTCCAGGCTCCGGAGAGGTTGATGGGCCTTTTCCACCGGGCTCAGAATTAGAACCACCTACAATATAAAGTCATCAAATAGCATGGGCATTTAGAATTACATTGAGTCAATGATGAGAGGTTAAGTGTAGTTTTTAAAGGCTTTATTTAACTATATGGTTAGAATCTCAAACATCTTTATTCCGTTTAGTATTTTACAGAAATATAAAAAGATTAGAAGTTAGCAATTAATAGATGTGTTCCATAAAGAAGCACAATAAGCTAACTAAATGACCTATTCTAAATGAGAACCCATAAAGAGTTCTGCTGGAAAGAGCGGTAAATAAAAGGACAATAGTTGTTCCGGAAACTCAGCAGCATTCCCATCAGCTGCAGTAACAACTGTTCAAAGTAGTGATCTGTGCAGTAGCATAGTTCACAAAATTATTCAAGAAATCACCTCAAAGATCTAAGGAATCAAGTCTCCATGAAGAAGAATCTCGGGCAAAGGTGAAAATCCAGCAGCAAGACTACCAGACAGGTAGGAGGGAAAGTAAAGGTGTGTGAGTGTGTAAGTAGCTAGAAACACTCGTTAGTATATCTTTTTAATATATGTATCAATTTGTAATGACGCCTTCCCTCGATGTTCAATCTGAACAGTTGTTACTCTTACAATGCACCTTCTTCTGATTCCGACAGTCTACACTGTCGTCGTCTGGATTGATACAGTCCTTTGGTACAATTGTTACATGAGGAAAGGTTCCCATGAGAAGCCTCTTGCCTAAGCTAAAGACTCATTGTTAGTTTCAGCGCAGAAACAAATACTAGTCAGAAAATGTGAAAATACATATCGAGTTAACATTAAAGCAACATTATAAGTCTACATCACCATTTATTCTATGCAGTTCAACCCTTTTATTACTCTAAATGGAAATGATCTAACATGGGGTGAGAGGAACTAAATTAACATAATACAAAAGTCAGCACATTTCTAAGATGACATCAGTGTTAGGCTGTTGCAAGAACCGGAGATCAACCACAGCAAAACTCCTAGCAGCGATAGAGGGATCTCAGGTTGAATCAATAGGGAAGATGGCTACAACAGCTAGCAAGATCAACCACCTGCTCCTGGACATCCTCAAAGTTGCAGACCACACCACGGCAGTGGAGGACAATGTAGATGCTTTGAAACCTGAGGTTTAATCATTGAAAGCCACAGCCGTGGGTGTAGAATGTAGTGCTATGCATCCGGAGGAATGTCTGGAGGGTGTTGAGTGGCACTCCCAATGCAATTTTATCAGTGATGTCATGAGTGATGTCACTGACCATGTCATGAGTGATGTAATATGTGACGTCATCACCAGTGCATTGCGGGCGCGCGAGTTATAGTTAGCTCAACTAACTATAACGGGCAAATTTCTCTGGTTTTATATAAGTCAAATTCAAATTCAAATTCAAATAATCTTTATTCGGGTATTAAAAATATCCATAAAAGATACACATCCTAAAACAGTCTTACTTTTGTTAAAATTTTAAATCATTATACACAATACACGTAAAATCAATAATGATAAAACCCCGATATACATAGTAGTTAAAAACGGGACAATCCAATACTATAATCCATTATATACAACTTTCTCACAGTGATTAATACAGACTGAGTCTGGGTAAAGACTTTTGGATCCTGTAAACTTGGGATCGACCCTCACAATTAGTCCTCTCCTCTAGTATTTCTTAGTTTAACAGCCAGTCGCAGAAAGTGTACAGTGCTGAATAAAACAAAGGGGTCAGCGGAGAGTTTAAGAAATAAAAGGGCCACTTTGGCCTGTCTGATTTTGGAGCGTCTTAGAATGGTTTTTAGGAACCAGGACCTTGGGTATGCATAAAAGGGGCAGATTAGGACGAAATGAAGGGTATCTTGCGGAGATCTTAGATCGCAGCCGCAACACCCTTTTGTACTTACATCGCTTTCAAAACCAGCTGGAACTGACAGAATATGGTGCAAGAGATTTAGCCTGGATCTAGTCATCAAAAATCTGTCCTGTCTATTGTGTATATTGGACAAGTAAAATTCCATGCCCAGGCAAGATTTTGTGAGCTGGTATTGTCTTACAGTGCTTTTCTGCCCTTCCCTTTCCTCTCTGACCCTGGCTGAATACCGTAGGAAATCTGCCTTTATGACACCCTTGTCTCCAATGGCTAGTGTGGAGGGATCATTGAAAAAGTTGGCGTGACCCAATCTGTTTAGTGCGTCCCTTACATGTTTGAGCCAGGGTATTTGCAACCCCTTGTCCCCCCTCATACAGTCCTCCAAGATTTGTCTACTTAGACTAGCCTCTGGATTTGTCCAGATTTTAATCCAACAAATAATAGGTTTGAGACAAGCCCTCTCGCTAAGATAGGAAATACCCAACTCCTCATGGACTATAAAAGAAGGGGTACTTTGAGGCACTTGCAGGAGTCTCCTTAAAAACTTGTTTTCCTCCAATTGGATTTTTCCCCTGTCTGTAAAGCCCCACACCTCACTTCCATACAGGGTTTTGGCACAGCAGACAGAGCTATATAAATGCACTATTTCATTGGGTGACCAACGACCAAGTCTGCGTGCATAGTTCATAATTGACCCCACCGCGCTAGGGTGTTGGCTACATTTGTGTCTTACGAGGGATTTAAAATTGAGGTCTTTATCGAATAGGATCCCCAGGTAGTTGAAAAATGTTACCTTATATAAGTCAGATGTCCAACTAACTATAACGTCTCTGAAACCTATGGTTTTCTCAGTGAATTTCTAAGGTGTTTTAAAGGCTAATTCCTAACTATAACGTCCCTGAAACCTATGTTTTTTTCAGTGAATTTCTAAGGTTTTTTAAATGCTAATTCCTAACTATAATATCTGTCAAACCTACATTTTTTTTCAGTGAATTTCCAAGGTGTTTTAAATATCGAATTTGTCATTAGTACTGTTTTTTCTAACTTTTCAACCACAAAAAATAAACTGCAACACTGCTATGTAATGTAATATATTTCACAAATTACAGTGAGTTTTTAAATAATACAAAATATTTTAACATTCAGAAAACAATTTTTCTCCCTTTTTTTGCTGTCATCAGCTTTTACTTAACTTAACTATTCACAGTGATGTCAGTGTAGATTCATCATAAACAGCAGGGAAAAAAAACAATCCCTAATTCTCGCAAATATAATACAAAATCAACACAAATAACACATCCAATACTATTTCCAATCTTCAAATCTTACCTTTACTTTGTAGTTTCTGTTCACATTTTGCAATAATCCAAATAATGTATTAAACATTTTGCTTTGATTTCATCCAGTATGAATTCCTTAAAGCATCTTTACACCTTCCCACTAGGCAGAATGATGTATCTAAAATCTTTGTTTCAGAAATATCAAGTATGAGTTGGGTAATTCATAAGGCAATCTCGGTTTCATTTCCAAGTGTTTATCGTTGCAGTGACTCCAACCATTATTACACTTTAAATAAACTATATAATGTCCACTTCTGTTAGTACTTCCAGCATGGCAAACAATAGCGAATGTTGCAAAAGTTATTCCAGAAATAGGTACTTGACTAGCAACAATTTTCTTTATTTTGGTTTCCACTTTTCTTCCATTTGGTCTACAGCGTTACAGCATTATAATCAAATAATTTCCATATCTTTGTAGGCATATAGTAGATAGCTTTGTTGATTTGCAACAAGAACAGATCATCTTGTGATCAGCTTCTTTTACTAATTTGGAAAATGGTACAGATTTGCAGTCAGGTATTGTCAAATATAGAAATCGTTCTCTCTCAACTATTGTGCTTGAAGTTAATGAACACTGTTCACATTTATGTTCCCATTTGTAACTGAGTCCAAATAAACTCTTAATCTAAATTTGCTCATCTTCTAGTACTCCAAGCATAACCATCAGAAATTCTTGTGCATCTATATTAGCACTGAACGCTAAAGATCCAGTACATGTATCCAACAGTTGGCGAATACCTTAAGCAGAATGGAGATTACTTCTATCAGTTCTCAATTCTTGAAATAAAGTATAAAGTGCAGAACATAATCTTTCTTCCTGACTTTCCATAATTTCACCATAAACATCTTCAAGATAAAATATAACGTTTAGAATAACATTACCATAGCATTTGACACCAGAAGCATTTTCTAATTGGTATCCGACAACATCATCACTTGTTTGTATTTTCTGTTTCTTTACATCTTTTTTTTCTCTTGATTTTGTTTCTGCTTTCCAACCTTAGTTGATTCTTCAACATCTTTGCGTTTTGAACACACAACACGTTTCTCATAAATAGGACATTCACCTAAACTTGAAGCATAAAGCCTTCTCAAACGATTATATTCTCTTACACAATTAACATCAGCACTAACCTTGTTCTCATCAAAATCAATCAAATGCAAACCAGACAATGTTCTAACTTGAGAATCGGCATCATCCTCAGCTGAGTAAACGTCTACAAAGAAGGAATCGGCACTCCATCACGCCGCAGACCAGGACATTTGTCCCTAATATCAGACGCCCGTCATCCATACGGCTCCACTCTTATTATTATCATCTGCGGCAATCCTTCACCAGGTTCACACGGGAATAAAAAGTTTTGCTACATAAAGAACATATCTTGAACCCATGAATGAAATCTCCGCTCATTCAAGTCCTTTTGATCGACATATGTGAATTTCCATTCTAGCAGATAGAACAGGCTTTATGACCACCACCTGTAACACCCGGCAACGCTCTTTTCTTTTTCTGTGAAATCCCATGGTTATAGGCTTTACATCAATTATCAGACCGTCAAACACCACCTCCAGATAAATCCTTCACCTGCCATCTACTCGCTAGACTACACCTTGAAGAATTGTGGCATTTCCTGACGAAGGCGTGCTTTTCGCCGAAACGCGCGTAGAAGATGATCATATGGCCACAGATTTGTCTTTACTTTTAATTGTTGTTGAATACATTGAATGTCTATACTATGTATAAATGCATTGTTGAATTGTTTTTTTATTGATTTTGTTCGTGATTCTGTGAGAATCATATTAACAATAAACATTTATGTGATATTTTTTTAAAAATACTGTTTTTGGCTATACTACTTGGACACGTTTTAAATAACAATATACAAAACATGTTAATTGCCTAGGAAGTCATATTCGCACTGTCTAACTTGAGGTAATGCAACATATACCATTCCTTCTTTAAACACAGTTCTTCCTACATTTACCAAAGCATTATCTACACTTAAACCTTGAGATTTATGAATACTTATTGCATATGCTAAACAGAAGGGAAACTGTTTTCTATGAACATACAAGTCTTTTACAAGCAAAAAACGTACAGCACAATGTGCAATCTGTCTTACCTCTGTAATCTGATCAAATTTAACTTTCAAGAATTCAATTCCATTTCTATTTTGATATTTCACAAAATCAATAACTTTCTCCATTGCTCCATTCACTGAACCTTCTTCTACATTTAGATGATGCCTCAAAATTACCCGACACTTTAAACATACATCTCCATTTTTTTCTAAGCCAGCAGTTTTTGATACAGACTTTTCCAGAGAATCCAATTTAGTCTGCAGTTTTTCTGAAAGAAGAATTGTTATTCCTTGATGCTCGATTTTATCAATAGCTTCAATGTGAACTATTTCTTGATTTTCTAATTTCATAAGCTCTCTATTAAATGTATAACACTTTTCCACTGTAGGCATTAAGCAAACTACAGACTTTCTTTCTTTCATTTTCTTGTACATTACTTCTGCTGGTGTGTTTTCATTTGTAAACAAGTTCTTTAGTAGACGACTTTGAAAAGCTTCTTTACCATGTTTGCTTAGAACACCAATTCTTACATCTTTTAGAATATTTGCATAATCTTCATCTCTTGCTTGTCGCATATTCTGAGTGAATTCTTTATATTTATAATTTAACCACAGATTCACATTTCCAATACTTCTCATAGATTTCTTTGTGTCTTCATGTAGAAGAGTTTTAAACACTGATTCGCCTTTTCAAGGGGTTAGTTGTAGAATACTCCAAATACAATTAAATGTTTTCCTCCAAAGAGAACGTCGTAATTTGTTTTTAATACCTGTTGCAAACTTAAGTGTACAAAAGCAAGCATCACGTTTGAGACCATGGTCACCTCATTAATTATTAATAGTTTCATTTTCTTCAGCACTCTTGACACTTCATGAGAAGCTTCTCCAGACAGCTTCTGATATTGTAATTCATTATCATGGTCAACTGGTAATATCAGTAATCTATGCAAAGTAACTCCTTTAACATTGTGTGTAGCTAATCCAGTTGGAAATGTTACCACAGAACATAAATGTGAACCAGTAGTTTTTTTAAGATAATTGGTCAAAACTTTAATTAAAACAAATTTACCTGTCCCAGCTTGACCACTAATGTACATCAGAAGAGGTTTAAAAGATGAACACACACATTCTTTTTTTTATACAACAAACCATGTTCTATCTGTTCTCTCACTTGTACATATATTTCTTTCTGTTCAACATTTAGTTGTTCTTCTAACTTTTCCAATGTAATATTCTCCTTGTGTGCTTGTTGCATTGCAATTTTGACTTCATGCATAGCAATCGCTGCTTCATTTTCCATTATTGGTTGTCCAAGAGAATCTTGACTACATTGACCACTACTTTGACTATCTTGAGAACTTTCATTAGCTATTTCAGCTGTAATAGTCTTTTCCTGTTCAACTTCATCATTCAACATGTCTAAATATGTAGGGAAAAATGTACATGCAATGCTATCTTTACATGCATTAAAAGAATCTTCGTAGCAGTCAAAGTCTCCAAGTAATTCACTTTCGCTATGCCATGGTTTAAAGAGTTGGAGAAGTGCTAAATAGTAAAATTCTCGCTTATCTGGAGTTTCACAACTGAGTTTCTTGTGGTTTATAAGATTACCCTTTGCATGTTTTACTAAACAACCATGACATCCAACTACTGCATATTTTCCTTCTTTTAAATTCTGTTTAACATTTCTTTTGAAGCTGTAATGTTGAAGTACTTCATACAGACATAGCTGTTCCAGATGTCGACTCCTTTTCAGATAGTATGTGTCCAACATATTAGGTTTAAGAATGTCTGTACTGTCTGGTTCATTTGCTGCTAAGTATTCAATTTCTTCGAAGGATTTCAACACTCTATTCTGTGAGCAGGCAAGACTTAAACTTACCCAAATGATTCCTTGTGACTTTGAATATAAACTTGAAGAGTACAAGCGATCTGAACATTCATAGGATCCAATTTCTCGGCGAGAAAGCTTTTTCAAAGTAAAGCTGTACAATTTTTTGCTAAGGCTTTTCTCTTGTGCAATTTCTTCCCACATTTGTTTCATCTCTGTTTTTTCAGATTTTGTTATGTACGATGTCACATAACGTGCAACAGCAATTGAGTTATCTGCAACATACTGGATGTCCATGTTCGCATTCCACTTTTTCAAAATGACTGGATTGTAGTCATTGATATACTTTAACACTTCTGTTCTTTTTAAGTTGTAGGTATTCTTTGGAGATTTCTGAGTTATTGTGTGCCTTACAGAAGAAAAAAAAGAATTTACTCTTCCTTTACAAATGACTGGACGTGGAAAACCAAACCGACATTTGGTGTAAATTTTTCTTTTAGACCTGTATTTTCTTCTGCAGTACTTTCCACAACGGTGACTTTGGAAACGTAAAACTTGCTGTGTCAAGTTTCTATCTCCTGCTTCTCTCGGAATCTCACATGTCACATACTGTTCGATGAAAGACAATACTGTTTCATCAGAATCAGTTCCAAATCTAGGTGCATCCTTGACCCATAGTAGCATATGTATATGAGGTGCACCTCTTGCTTGGTACTCCTTTCTCCAAAAGAAATCGGTAACTTCTCCAGAGGTGGATTCTTTTTATTGCAGATAAAAGACATCATAGCTTGAAGCCTATGATTAAAATATCTGCACACATTTACAGGATCCATTGAACACAGTTAACCAGGAGTCTTTAGTTCAACATTTTTTTATTGGAATTCACTTCTCTTAGAAACTCAAGCAAATCTTCCCATGCATAGTCTGCACAGCTAAGTGTGACAAACCATGTTGGTGTACCTAAGTTGCGTAACATACACTTGAGTTCTCCATGACGATGATACCAATACTCATTTGTTCCACGGTGACATGCCATCAAATTAATTAACTGTGCTTCAAAATTTTCATTAGTGTCTTGAACTTTCTCCACAAATTTTTTCGCCGAAAGAAGTGATTGATAAACTCCAGTTTTAAGTATGTGGTTCACTGCATACGACAGAGACGATAGATCACTTTCAAACAAAAGGTGAAATATGTATGGAATGCACTGTCAAAATCTAGGATCTTCAGAATATAATCTTGTTGACTGATATTCTGAAGCTGGAATCCGTACAGGTCGGTCATCCTATCGTCCACCTTCCCCAGTAGGAAATAGCTGTGGAAAACAACGAGCTTCCAAGCTCTTCTCCCATACACTCATTGCAGTTCCCTGTGCTTTTTTCATTTGAAATAACTCAATTCTGCTTCCTTTTACTTCTTTTGAATGCAAAGGACATATTGTGTAATGTTCATAAATCTCTTCAGTCCTTGGCTTGTCCACTTTCTCTATGTGACCACTTGAAATTTCACATTCATCTTCTAAACTTATCACCTGTTCATCCACATTTACAGTTTCGTAATAAATATTGTTCTCTATAAGATATAAAGTAGCCTTTTCAACTTTATTAACATCCACAAATTCTTGACATATTTTCCGACTCTTTGTTGATACACCCTTTACTAGAATGCCTACTGCCTCATTTTCCTCTTTCTCTCCAGCAATAGTTTCAATATTTTTCTTAAAATCCTAAGGTAAGTACACCACTCTTCCTTTCAGCCCTCTTTGCAAGACTGTTGGTGGCAGTTTACCTGTTTTAGGCTCCATCCGAATTATAATTTGAAAAGGATGAACAGATTGAATTAGAACCGACTAATATGTATTCAATTCTGCCAGTTCCTCCGGAATAGCTACTAATTCTAAGTTATTATGTACTGCTCTAGCAGGCATTTTGTTCTCTTCTAATTTGTTGTAACAATATTTACAAATACGTTGATCACTACCTAACTCAAATCGACCTTCCACCATCAAGTAAGTTGCAAATTCTTCCCACTTACTATTGTTCTCCTTTTCACTTTGCAAACACAAATCAACATTCCTAGTTTGACTTTTATAATGAGTACGTCGACATCAAACACAAACATAGTTTGGTATTTCAGAGTACACTACATTAAACTTTCCAAATTCTTCTTCAAACTGATCAGTGCTAATCACTTTCCCATTCCCTTCAACATCTGTAATTGTCAAACTTTCACTTTCTATGGACTGCTCTTCTGAACCAAAATATCGAATTTCGAAATCATCACACTTTTTTTTGAACATCTGATAAAGAACCATGTAAAAGACCTGTATTCAGTTCACTTAAACATAATGCAGGACTTTTCACATAGAACAGTTTCCTTACAAACTTCCGCATTTCTGAATGGTGTACTGCTAACATCCTCAAGTGATGAAAAACACTTTTACACAGTTTTCTTGAAAGACAAGCCAGAGAATGCCCATGCTTCTCAGTATATTTTCTTACATTACATGGATCTAGTCCTTGCAACAACTTAATCTTCTGTTTAATGCTTTTCTGTGTATATTCTCGTAGCAAATTTCGCATTATATCAATAGATTCCTGTTGAATACTACAAATACTGCCACAACCCCACTTATACACAGGAGCTTGTGTATGTTTCCCTTGCACTTCTTCAGCTATTAACTCTTCTGCACTTTTACCAACCAATTCCTCTTTTGGAAGGGGACAACCATCCTGAACTTCGTAGCAACGACCTCCAGTATCAACTGCAAATGGTAAACTATATTCCTGGAAGTAACTTTCCTCATTAAGAAAAGGCTCACTAGTAGAAGTATGTTTCCAATGTCAACTAAAGATTTTGCAAAAGTTGGTTCTGTTCACAAGTTTTTTTCTTCTACTTTTCTCTTTCAACACTTTGATGACTTTATCCAACACTTTGATCCTCTTCAAAATCACAATGAATAACTTCTGTTTTAAAGTGAAAGCAGTATCCACTATACTTTCAATACGCTGCTTCTGTTTGAATTGCAACACTTTCTTTTTATATTTGCAGCATGTTTTCATTAAATTCTGAATCACTCAAGTTCGAAAAAGTCTCTGATGAATTTCTTGAAATTGTTTTTGTCTCCGGGTAACAGATACTGTTTCTTTATCATGTTTTCTTTTCCTGGTGTTTGAAATCGAAGTCTCCTTCTCCTTACTTGAAAAATTCTTCTTTTTCCTTTGTGTGATGTTATTGTCATTAAATCTAGTGTTTTTACCAGAAGAAACTGTTTGTGTAGTACTCTCATTTTTTTCTAATTGAACATCTTCCCTTTTCTTCAAATATATATTTTTTTCTCTAGTCTTTTTTTTCAGTTCTTCTAGGCATTTTCAAATTTTAATCCAAACGAAATAATTTTCTGGAAAAATAAAATAGATTCAATTATTTTTTACATCAGTTCAATATATTAAAATAATAACATACAATTACATAAGTGGGAGCATGCGCATTGCTCACTACTGAGAAGTGGAGACATCATGCCAGGTGAGTCGCATTGTAGGAGAAAAGAAATTTTTTAAAGAGAGCCATTTTCTCTCACGATTTCCCTTCTCTTTTAGCAGCGCAGGAGCAACATCATTGTAGCGTGATTATCAGAGAGACCACCAGGCACGCAACGCCTATTGCCCCGGACTCCCTGACACAGCTTTCCAATCGCACACACAGAGCCGCACCCAAGTACTTCACAGGTCTTCAAAAGTCCATTTGCTTGTAAATGATGCTCTGTTCTTTTTCACCCCTTTTTAGAGGCCCTACATTCCCACTCTGCCTATTGCTGAAAGAATTAGCCTCCCCCGAATTTTCGCTCTGGTTGCGCCTTTGGAGAAGACCACACGCAGCAAACTCCAGCACAACCCTGCTCTCACCTTTCACAGTGTCTTGTTGTAGTGCTACAAAAACACACGCTTTGCCTTGGCTCACTTAGGGGCATATTATTAAGAACGGCGTTAAAATTGTCACCGCTTTAGCGGCAGGAAACTGCCGCTAAAGCGGCGATAATGAGCTTGATAATATGCCCTTGTGAATTCCCATAGAAGCCCAGCTTCACACCAGAACCTGGGCTGCTATGGGAATTCACAAGGGCATATTATCAAGCCCATCATCGCCGCTTTAGCGGCAGTTTCCTGCTGCCAAAGCGGCAATAATTTTAACGCCATTCTTGATAATATGCCCCGTTATGTTTATAAATTAACGTCTTAAACTGAAAAGCTGCTTTACATTTCTTTCGCTGGATCAACCTTTGTTTAAAACACCACCAGAGAAGGGTGGTGAACTATGGTACACAAAGAGCAACTCAAAGCTTTCTTGTTCTTTATCAGAAACATCTGCCTGTCAATGATTATCGCCAGCCTTTTCGGCCCCTTAAGAGGCTGGGTGGATGAGTATAATACGCGGTATTTAGGATCGGGGCTGAGGGTGCACGGAAATAAGGACGGATAGTTGAATAAAGTGCGAGTGGATGGATGAATGTATAGCTGGATGTATGGATGTATGGATGTATGAATGGATGGAAGGATGAATGGATGCATGGACCAGTACTTAGGATAGACGGGTGGGCTGATAGATGCGTAGGATTGGTTCTGGAACAGATGTATGTATGTATGTAGGTAGGAATGTCTGAATGAATCGAAAGATGGTTGGATGGTGCAGTTTTTAGGATGGATGGATGCAGGGCTTTAAGTGGGCCAGCTCTGAACACCGGCAGTTAGTTTCAGAAGGCCTCGAAACGCATCTCTATCGGGCTCTATTTTCGCCCCTCGCAAAGCTAGTTAGTTTTTTTTTTGTTATTGGACTTCAGTGAGAGAATGCACATCAATGTGTGCATGCTCATTTTGCTCACTACTGAGAAGTGGAGACATCATGCTAGGTGAGCCATGTTGTAGGAGGAAGGGAAATCCTTTAAAGAGCGTGTTTTCCGAACGTAGGATAATTGGAGGGGATTTTCTTAAGCACACAATGCTAGTTATCTTGATGTAGACCACGCCCTTACTTGGATAGCCCACACCACTTTAACAGGTTTGCCCCCCCCCTTTAGAGCACCCCAGTTTCTTTCCCCACTTAAAGCCCTGACTGCACCATAGTAACAAATAAATGGTTCAAACTTCCATTTAAATGTACAATGGCACCAACTTTCATAATTTGCCATCAACGCTGGCAGCCTTCTATCACAGTGCAAGAGTGTCTATCAGCACAAAGATTTGTTATCCACTGAAATGTTGTGTGATTTACGTAGCTGTCTGCTGGAACACTCATCACCAAAAGGTATTAAAACATGCAAATTTGCGAGTAAAACATATACCATACCATAATGCGGTTCATAAATGGGCCCAGTGCCACTACACCACCCTCATCCCCATTGTTGCTTAACCTTACGAAATCAAAGAAAGAGCCCCAGCAAACCTGGTAGAGCCACTATAGCAATACAGGGACTTAATTTCAACAAGTGTCTGCCGGAACGCTCAGCAACAAAAGGTATTAAAACATGCAAATTTCCAGATAAAACATATTCCATGCCATAGAGCTCTTTATAAATGGACCCAGTAGCACTACATCGCCTTTACTATCTACACATGTGCATGTTACAAATGTCCGTGTTATAATCAGCAACATACCCACCTCTCCCACCCCCACCCTGGCCCTTTCTTAACCTTACAAAATCAAACAACGAGCCCCAGCACTCCCGTTAGCGCCACTATAGCCATACATAGACTTAATTTCAACAGGTGTCTGCCGGAACGCTCATCAGCAAAAGGTATTGAAACCTGCAATTTTGCAAGTAAAACATACACCATACCATAAGGTGGTTTATAAATAATTCCAGTACCACTACACCACCTCCACACCCGCCCTTGCTTAACTTTACGCAATATAACAAAGAGCCCCAGCAAACCTGGAAGCGCCACTATAGCCATACAGAGGATTAATTTCAACAGATGTCTCCCGAAACAGTCATCAGCAAAACGTATTAAAACATGCAAATTTGCGGGTAAGACATATACCATGCCATAGGGCGCTTTATAAATGGTCCCAGTGGTACTACATCACCTTTAGTAGCTAGACATCTGCACGTTACTAAAGTCTGTGTTTTAATCACCAACATACCCACCTCCCCACCCCCACCCTTGCTTAACCATACAAAATCAAACAGAGACCCCCACCATTCCTAGTAGCGCCACTATACCCATACACAGGCTTAATTTTAACAGGTGTCTTCCGGAACGCTTATCAGCAAAAAGTATTCAAACATGCAAATTGGCGGGTAAAACAGAAACCATCCCATAGCACGGTTTATAAATGGGCCCAGTGGCACTACACCACCTTTACTAGCTAGACATCTGTATGTTAATAAAGTCGTTTAAACACTCTGTACAGTGTATAGCAGAGGATGGGGAGAGTAAACAAAGTTCTAATTCCCAAACTTTTGATATACCATCCCTATACTGTATGTATATTAATTATATTAAGTGGAATGAAAAAATTGATGAGTGTCTCAAAAGGGATAGTGAAGCTGAGCACCGGTAAAACCCGGACCACTTAAACACCTATGTATATTCAGCACAGGGACACAGCCTGACAATTAGTATCACTTATAATCACATGTAGTTTACTAATGTCAAGAAAGTCATACAGAAAATATACCGAACATTTTCATTTCTTTTTTATCTCTCACACATTTATGAAAAATCTCTTCTAAAGAAACCCTCCCCAACCACTTCTATTTCATAAGAAAAGACAATCATTAATACGTTTACTACCATATATTTTAGTATATCTACCTTTTTATTATTCACTAGTCACAAACTACTAAAACTATTAACTATACCCAAATGTAAACCAGAAACCATCTTCATATTAACTTATGATCAAATGATTCAAACTATTTGTACATATAAAAGGAACGGATCACTTTTTCTATATCCATCTCCTCTCCATGTAATCTCCAAACACTTTAGACGGCCTCACAGTACAACAACCTACCTAGACTTATATTCAAATCTACCTCTCACTGTCAAAACTTAGACCACAACCTGTCCACATAACATTTCTGGGTTTGGTTTTATCACTTTTAACTTAATAACACATACATCTCCTACCCCCCCTTCCCCACTACTTCCACAAAAAGTATCATTTGCAAACGTGGGACATTTTGTTTATCTCGCCTGAATACATTAGCATACCCAAATTAACGCAGTACCTCATTTTCAAAACCATACAGTCCTTTAAAGATGACAAACTACATTTCTTCCTTGTGAAAAATTCCTAAACATATATAAAGTACTTATTTAACAACAGGTAAAACTTAATGCATATTTTATAACCAATATGAAACACCACACTTTATTAACAGTATATTATTTTTAAATAAAAAATACTTTCAAACTTAAAAATATCACCTCAAATACTTATTCACTACTACAGAACACATAACACACCTTGTTCATTTCTACCTCACCTTTGTAGTTGGTATGCAGATTTCAAATGTCACAGACGCATGCAATTCTTTCTTTGTCACACAGTACATGTAATGCACCACTTTCATCAAGAATGGAACGAGTAATGGCACAATTTCTATGTCGCTCCACATATAAATACATGTAAAGAACAAATCAGAATACTTCATTCCTTCATCGACATTCCAAAACTTATCTCCATTGGTTATTTTTTAATTTTCCATCTGAAAAGCTACTTAATATTCCGCGCCACATACAGGTCAGAAGTTCAACCTGTTTTATCACGACACTTTCTGGAACATTCTACGAAACCTGCAGGTTAAAAGTTCATGATTTTTTTAAACGTAACGTTTTTTTTTCAGCATATTCTCAAACATTTAACAGTACCTGCAGGTTAATAGTTCACCATTGTTTTAAGTTCCAAATGTACCTTCCAAATGAAAGTAGCACATCTGGTTGAGCTGAGCAAATTTCATCCTATCGTATGGACTCAATGTTTAGACTGCTCTTTATTAACCTATGACAAACATGCTTTTTCACGCAACTAATATGCACCCTAGTTTTTAGTACCCAATGCTTGTTATCTTCCAATCAATTATCATTTTCTGTGTAGAAAAAAAAAGATTTTTCCCCATCTTTAAACATATCCCTTACTCTACGAAGGAACTGCATGAGCTACAAACATCTTTCCATACCTTCCAGCCATACCTTCAAAATGCTAGTGTGGACAGTAGGACATAGCTATGTTTTCTGGTGCAAGAGGTATGCAGAACAGAGAACTAGGTTTACAAAATGTGGACATTAAATGGTTTGTACAAAGAGGAATGAAGTGGCACCAATTGTTGCCTTTGGTTAAAACCTGTTTGCATCTCCAACACCCTGACCTCATGATTGTGCATTGTGGTGAAAACGACCTAGGCACATTGACGGGGTAGGTTTGGAAATGCTAATGAACGACACCTTTCGACAATTGATGTTGCTTTTGCCTCAAACTGTCTTTGTATATTCCAATATATGCCAAAGACAGAAGTGGAAATGGTCAAACCAATTTTGTCCTCAGATTGAAAAATCTAGGAAGAATGGCAACAACGCTGTGTCTGCATACCTCAGAGACCATAGAATGAGGTCGATCTACAAACACAACATACGTTTTGATATGGCTGATATCTACAGAAGTGATGCAGTACACTTCACAGATCAGGGAAATCGAGTTTTTCTGAATAACCTGAAGCTGTGCATCCGCACTTATATGTAGCTCCAACTAATAAACACAAGGGCTCTTTTTAGAGCCGCCTTATAACTGACAACTTAGGCCCGCTATTTTAGGGCAAGGTAACGGCAACTCCCACACCCTCGCCAAAATGTATTCTCCACACAGCTGTGGCACAGCGGCCACACCATCTGACTTTGGAGCACAGAGCTCTTGCTTTGATCACCGACTCTAGCGACAACTCAGGATAGCACCATGTGACACTGAGCAATAGCTCACTTAATTTCCACGCCAGCCCCCAGCGCCTGCAGACCTGTACAAGTGAGTAGTTTGCACTTTACAAATAACGCATTGATTGCAAACGGCAGAATTGAACTTCACACTCCCTCTGTAGCACCCCCCAATCATCCTACAGACATCACACTGTTTAAAACAAAACAATACTTAGACAGGTGTGCCGCAGCGGCCAGAAAACATGAGTTCAGAGCACAGGGATCACGGTTTAATCCCCGACTCCACCAGCAGATCAGCTCAGAACCATGTGACTCTGGGCAATAACTCACATAATTTCCACGCCGTCCTCCAGGGCCTTCAGACCCATAGCGGTGAGTAGTTTGCGCTTTACAAATACCGTATTGATTTACCTTCGCACTCCCTGTATAACACCACCTAAGCACCATATACAAATTACCATGTTCCAAACAAAACTTCCTCCTACTACATATAAAATATTACTGACACTACTTGGACAGGTGAGGCACAGCACCCAGAGCACATGACTTCATAGCACACACAATTTGGGCTCACGGTTTCATCCCAGAGTCCAGCAGCAGCTCAATTTAGCAGCATAACACTAGGTAATACCTCACTTAATTTCCGTACCCCGCACTTTCAGACCGGTAGGGGTCAGTAGTTGTGCGCCTTTATCCCCGAGTCCGGCAGCAGCTCAGCTTACACCCCCAGCACCATCAGACTGATACAAGTGAGTAGTTTGCACTTTCCAAATACCAAATTGATTTGATACGCGCAAGTTTACCTTCGCACTCACTGTATAGCACCCCCTAAACACCATACACAACTTACAATATTCAAAACAAAAGTTCCTCTGAGTAGCTATAACTACATGCTGACACTACTTGCATAGATGTGGCACAGCGGCCAGAGCACATGACTTCACAGCAGAGGACGCACAGTTTGGACTCACACTTTCATCCCGAGTCCGGCAGCAGCTCAGCTTAGCAGCATGAGACTCTAGACAATACCTCACATATTTTCCGTACCCCAGCACTTTCAGACCAGTAGGGGTCAGTATTCGTCCTAGTAGGTATAAGCACATGCTGACACTACTTCCACAGGTGTGGTGCACGGAGAGGGCACCTGCCTTCACAACATAAGACACACAGTTTGGACTCACGCTTTAATACCCGAGTCCCGCAGCAGCTCACCTTAGCAGCATCAGACTCTACACAATACCTCACTTAATTTCCGTACCCAGCACTTTCAGACTGGTAGGTATGAGTAGTTTACTTCGTACCCCCTCTATAGCACACCCTAAACACCCCACAGAGGTTACAGTGCTCCTACCCTCCTCTTTCCTACTTTTTTTGCCCTTTTTTCCCCTTACTCGCTTCGACAGAATCACAAAATGGCAGCCAACACTTCCTAGTTGCAACCGCTCGCAGCGCTCCCAACCAATAAGCAGCAAGCTCGTGCTCATAACGTGAGAGTGGCTGTATGGATAAGTGTGTGCTTGTATCAGTAATTGTATAAGAGCGTAAGAATATGGTACTATTTTTATGAGTAAGTGAACTTGTGTGTGTATAACTGTAGAGGTGAGTAAATTGGAGTGTGATTATTTATTTGCATGACTGACTAGGTGTGTGAGTATGTGTATGGATGATTGGCGATGTGTGAGTGTCTATATAGGTGTATAAATGCATATGATAGTCCTGTATTGAGTGACTGTAAGTATGAGTGACTGTACAGGTGAGTGAGTGGATGTGTGTGTAGACCTAAGAGTCAATGAGTGGGTATGTAGTTATTGGTATTGGAGTATCTATGGTTTTGAGAATGGCCGTCTGAAATTTTGAGTGGGTGTATCAAAGGTTATATTTGAGTGTGAGAAGATGCACTAATTTATCACATGGATGACATCATCAGTGATGTCATCAGTGATGTCATTTGAGATGTCATCAGTGATGTCATCAGTGATGTCACTGACCATGTCATGAGTGATGTAATATGTGACATCATCAGCAGTGCATTGCGGGGCACGAGTTACGGGGGAATTTCTAGGGTTTTGTATGAGGGAAATGTCCAGCTAACTATAACGCCCCTGAAACCTATTGTTTTTTCAGTGAATTTCAAGGTTTTTCAAATGCCAATTCCTAACTATAACGTGTATGAAACCTGTGGTTTTTTCAGTGAATATCAAAGGTTTTTAAATGCTAATTCCTATCTATAATTTATCTCTAAAGCTAAGATGTTTAATGATTTTCATTGAATTTCTAAATTTTCTATTTCAGTATGTCAATTCCTTTAATTATGTTTTTTAAATACTTTTTTGCACCATTTTGTAACTTATTTTTTCAATTAATTCTTTTAAAAAATTTTACAAAAATATATATATTGGTTTTGGTATTGGTTTTTTTGGTAAAATTGTTAATTTTTTAAAAAAAATTTTTAAAATATTTTTTAAACTATATTTTCAAAACTGTATGATGAGGTTGTATTTACATGGAGTAGAAAAAATACACAGAGTGCCTTTTCCTCTCTTTGTAAATATGAAAGAGTGTCTTGTGCAATAACTTTGTTACAAAAAGTGACATATTTCTGTTTTAAAATTGCTTCCGAATGATAGAAGGTAAGCACAGAGTTTTGTCTGCAAAGATGCTCAAATGATTGAAATGATTGCAGTCCTTCAATAGGTACAATGGGAAATATTATGAACCACTCAAATCTGTTTTTTTGGAGGTCACATGATATCCGATAACAGAGAGATTTCAAAACTACTTAGGTATAAACAGAGTTTTTTAAAAAACTTGTTCAATCTTTGTAGGTTCTTGCAGATCTGCCTATTCTGCATATTAATACTTAGTTAAACTTACCTTCACAGTAATAGAAATTAAAAATGGTATACATTTTTTTCAGATTTTTCTTGCAATGTAAATTGCTTATTTTAGAATTAGGATCTGTGAAAGAAAAGAAAAAATAGTTATAACATGTAATAATACATTTTTTACAACACAGCATATTTTCAACAAAGTAATTTTTTTGCCTTTTTTGCTGTTCTCAGAATATATTGAATTTCACTAGAAATAGTGATTTCAATCGTACTCATCACTTAACAGTGGGCAAAAAAAACAATCAAAAAGATTGTTTAAGAAGAACCCAACATACTATTCTCAGTAAAATACCACAAAATACAAATCACACATATATGAAATGCTTATGGCTAACAAAATTGTATAACTTTAACTTATAAAAACTGTAAATGTTGTCGCTTAAAAATATTCACCGAGTCAATGAGCACAAAAAAGGCCATAATTCAAACATATACCTTTCCTTGAGGCCAAATGGTATTTTTGCACTCCTTTTTATGTAAATTGTCCAATGGTAGTTCTATTAAATTATAATAATAAATTCCTCAGAGAGTGAATTATCATCTTAAAACTTTGACTTTAAAAATATTAGGGTAGGAATTTGGTAATTCCCTTGGCAAACGTTGTTTGAAAACCAACTGGGAATCATTCCAAAGTGTCCAGCATTTGTCACATTTCAGATAGGCAGTGTAATGTTCAGATGTGGTGGAAGGACCATCATGGAAAATTATTGCAATTGCTACAAAAGTCCTTCCTGATATTGATAGTTGTGTTGCTACAAATTGCTTTATTAAAGTATCCAATTTTCTTCCATCAGCTGTACAACGTTGCATCATTAAAATTATGTATTGTCCATATTTTGTTAAAATTAATGTGGATAACATTTCTGATTTACATTGGCTACACTCCATGTTTTGATTTGCACCTTTAACTAATTTATTGAAAGACACTGATTTACAGTCTGGTAATGTCAAATACAGAAATCTTTCAGTGTCTACATTAGTGGTACAAGTATACATGCAATTTTCACAATGATGTTCCCATTTGCAAGAAAGGCCAAAAATATTTTCTATTTCTACACCTTCATTTGCAAAAATGGTAAGCATATACATTAAAAATTCCTGAGCATCTTGTTGGATATTTTGTGTAAATTGGGTAGAACCAGAACACACATCCAAAAGATTACGAACATCTGAAACAGGTTGTATTTTACTTGTATCTGTTGTCATTTTTTCATAAACAGAATGCAATAGAGAACAAAATCATTGACCACTACATTAGCATAGCAGTTGACACCTGAACTATTTTCAAACTGAAAACCAACAATCTCTTCAACAGTGTCCAATTTCTTTTTACTTGCAATCAACATTATCTTGTTCTTTTCCCTTCGCGACACCTTCAGAACAGATATTCTCAAACCTTCTTTTTCGACCAACCACACGCTTTTCAAATACAGGATATTGACCTTAATTTGGAGCATACACCCTTCTTAACCTATTATACTTTTTTACACAGTTTGCATCTGCAGTAACCTTTGTCTCATCAAAATCAATCAAAAACAAACCAGATAATGTTCTGACTCACGACAAAGCAACATATGCCATACCCTCTTTAAATACAGTAGATCGAATGTTCACCAATGCACTGTCTACACTTAATCCTTGAGATTTATGAATAGTCACTGCATATGCCAGAGAAAATGGAAATTGTTTCCTACGGACATATAAATCTTTAACAAGCAAAAAATGAACTGAACAACGACCAATTTCTTTAACTTCTTCAATCTGATCAAATTTAATTTTTAAAAATTCAATTCCTTCTTTTTTCTGATAATTAACAAAATCCACCACTTTACCCATTGCGCCATTAACTAAACCTTTTTCTACATCCAAATTACGCCTTAAAATTACCCGACAGTTTACACACTCATATATAGTGTCTTTTCTAAACCAGCTGTTTTAGATATTTTTTTTCTAAAGAATCCAGTTTTGTTTTCAACTTTCCCGTCAAAATATTAGTGATTCCTTCATGCTCTATTTTATCGATGGCTTCCATTTTTATAATTTCTACATTTTCCAGTTTCAATAGTTCTTCGTTGAATATGGAACACTCGCGCAGTGTTGGCATTAAGCAGATCACTGATTTTTCAGCAATTTTCATGTATACTTTTGCAGGAACTACATGTTCATTTGGAAACACATTGCAAAGTAATCGACTCTCCAAAGCTTGTTTGCCATGTTTTGTAAGAATTCCAATTCTTATATCTTGAAGAATACTTCCATATTCAGCATCATTTGCCTTTCGCATATTTGTTGTCAATTCTTTGTATTCAAAATATGTCCAAATGTTCACATTACCAACATTACCAAGAGACTTTCTGGTATCTTAATGTACAAGTGTTTTAAATACCAGTTGTCCTTTTACCGGAGTCAGTTGCAGTAGATCTCCAAAAACTATGATGTGTTTTCCTCCAAATAACACGTCATACTCTGTTTTAAGAATTTGCTGCAGTCTTAAATGCACAAAGGCAAGCATCAAGTTTGAGACCATGCTCACCTCATCAATAATGAGAAGTTTCATTTTCTTCAGGACTCTTGAAACTTCACAACAAGCTTCTCCAGATAGCGTGTGGTATTCCAATTTGTTTTCATGCTCTACTGGTAGCATTAGTAAACGATGTAAAGTAATTCCTTTAATGTTATGTGCTGCCAACCCAGTTGGAGCAGTGACAACACAAGACAAATGCGACTCAGTTGTTTTCTGCAGATAACTTGTAATTACTTTAATTAAGAAACTTTTTCCTGTTCCAGCTTGACCAATCACATACATTCGGATAGGTTGAAATGATGTACATGAGCACCCTATCTTTTCATGAAGTAATCCATGGTCAATCTGCTCTTTCACTTGTTGATATGTTTGTTTCTGTTCAACATTTAGTTGTTCTTCCAAGTTTCCTAACTGTATTACATCTTCTTGAGCTTGATACATTGCTGTTTCCACCTCATTCATGGCAGTTGCTGCTTCATTTTCAACAATTGGTTGTCCAAGTGGATCTTGACTCAGTGCAGCAGAACTTTGACTGTCTTGAGAACTGTCTCTAGCAATCTCAGCTGCAATTGTAGCTTCTTGATCAATTTCATCATTCAACATTTTCACATAATTTGCAAAAGCACTGCATTGTATGCTATCTTTACAAGCATTAAATGAATCTTCATAGCTCTGAAAATCTCCAAGTAATTCCAGTTCTGAACGCCATGGTTTGAACATTTGCAAAAGGGCTAAATAGTAAAATTCCCTCTTATCAGCAGTGTCGCAACTCAGTTTCCTATGATTAATTAAATGTCCTTTCCTTTGTTTCACCAGACATCCTTCGGAACCAATCACTGCATATTTTCCATCATTGATGTTCTCTGTAGTATTCCGTTTAAAAGTGTAGTTTTGCAGCACTTCATAGAGACACATGTTCTCAAGATGATGACTTCTGTTTGGGTAATATGTGTCCAACATATTAGTTTTCAAAATATCTGTATTTTCTGGTTCTTTTTCTGCTATTCAATTTCTTGAACAGATTTCAGTACCCGATTTCGCATTCCTGCAAGACCTAGACTCACCCAAATGATTCTTCTACTTTTGGAATATAGACTTGCAGATGATAACCGATCTGAACATTCATATGCTCCAATTTCACGATGCGATAACATCTTCAAACTGAAATTGTATAATTTCTTACTTAGAGTCTTCTCATGAGAAATCTCTTCCCACATTTCTTTCAATTCCGTCTTGTCTGATTTAGTAATGTAGGACGTTACATATCGAGCAACAGCAATTGAATTGTCCGCAACATACTGAATATACTGAATATCCATGTTAGCGTTCCACATGGATAAAATAACTGGATTGTAGTCATTTATGTATTTTGATTTTTCGCTTCTTCTTAAGTTGTAGATATTTTTCGGAGACTTTCTTGTGATGGTATGTTGCATAGCTGATATAAAACTGTTCACTCTTCCTTTGCATAATACAGGACGTGGAAATCCAAAAAAACATTTGGTATAAAACTTATCCTTTGACTTTTCCACACCTATGGCTTTGGAATCGTAAGACTTGTTGTTTTAAGTTTCTATCGTCTCTGCTATTGGGTACAGCACATGTGGCATAATCTTCAATGAAAGACAAAACAATTTCATCTGAATCTGTTCCAAGTTTGGGGTCGTCCTTGATCCATAACAACATATGTATATGAGGAGCACCTCCTGCTTGAAACTCCTTTCTCCAAAAGAAATTCACAACTTTTCCAAGAGGAGGATTATTTTTATTGCAGATGAAAGACATCATAGCTTCAAATCTATGATTGAAATATCTGCATACATTAACAGGATCCAAAGAGCACAATTTTCCAGGTGTCTTGTATTCAATATTTTTTATATTGGAATTTGCCTCTCGAAGAAATTCAAGTAAATCATCCCAAGCATACTCAGCACAGCTTAGTGTAACAAACCATGTAGGAGTTCCCAAGTTCCGTAGCATACATTTCAGTTCTCCATGACGACGGTACCAATATTCATTAGTCCCAATCTGACATGCCATCAGATTAATCAACTGAGATTCTAAATGATCATCTCTCTGATGCACTTTATCCATAAAATCCTTTGCAGTTACATTTTGCAGATGCATTCCAGTTTTTAAAATGTGATTTACAGCATATGAAAGTCCAGACAAGTCACTTTCAAACAGAAGATGAAACATATAAGGGATACATTGTCGAAATCTTGGATCTTCTGCATATAATCTTGTTGTCCGATATTCAGATGCAGGAATCTGCACAGGACGTTCATCATATCGTCCACCTTTTCCTGTTGGAAACAACTGCGGGGAAAAACGAGCTTCCAAGCTCTCTTCCCATACACTCATGGGACTTCCTGTTGCTTTTTTCATTTGAAACAACTCAATTGTATTCCCCATCACCTCTTTGGAATGAAGTGGATGTACACTGTAATGTTCATAGATCTCTTCACATCTGGACATGTCCACTTTTTCTATTTGTCCACTTAATGTTTCAGTACATACTGAGAGCTAAACTTATGAATATTTAATCAGAAACGCTATTTGACCTTTCTCGCTTCAAAGATTGCTATTTTGCACATATCCTAACTGTACTGCCTTTATGAGATCCTTTTTGAATCGTCTATTAACTATTTTTTAATCTATATGTTTTGTATTGTATTAATGTCGAAATGTAATATTGTATACGCTTTTATGGTTTGAAATTAACTTACCGAATAAAGCTTATTTGATTTGATTTGATTTAATGTTTCAGTATCTTCTGCTAAATCTATTTCTTCTTCTCCTACAAACACATTTCTATAGTACTCATTATTTTTTAACAGATACAATGATGCCTTTTGCACTTTTCGAACATCCACTAACTCTTGCCAGATTTTCTTATTCGTAGTAGGAACACCATTAACTAGAATGACTACTGGCTCATTTTCTGCATGGTCTACACCAATAGTTTCAATATTTTTCCTTAAAGCTAACGGTAAATACACAACTCTTCCTTTCAATCCTCTTTGCAACTCTGACGGAGGTAATTTACCTGTTTTAGGCTTCATACGAACAATAGCCTGAAACGGGTGAACACATTGAATGAGAATAGACTAATATGTATTTAAATCTATCAGCTCTGGAGGAATAGCAACAAACTCTAGATTATTATTTCACCTGTACATTCGGTTTGCTCCTACAAACATTTTTAATAAATTGCTTTGTTATCTTACCAGAATATTTTTACTTTTTAGCCACATTATCTTATACATTCAATACTTGTGGTTGATGTTTCTTCAAGTAATTCTCCTGTCTCTGTTCTTTACTTTTTCTTTTTTTTTCTGGCATGTTTTCTCTATTTTAACGTTGAAAAACAGTATCTGTAAAAAAGACTAGCTGACTGAATGATTACAGTACTATAAGGAGACACACTGGGTGAGTGACAGGGTGTTTGCTAGAAGTGTATGAATACTGACATGGATATTGTTGGTGTGAAAGACAAGTGTTTAGGTGATTTGAGACCTACATGCAGAGTGGACATGTGTTTGAATCCATCCATATGTTAAGGCCTGTCTCAGTCCAGTAGTACTTGGTTACTGACTGAATGTTTTGAGTATTGCAAGGAGAGTGCCAGGATGAATTTAGAAGTATTTGTATTTTGGTGCAGTAAATACATTAGTACATGGTGCTGAATAAGTCACTGGAGAAGTATAAGGGGAGTGGCAGAGTGTTTGTGGGAACTGTATGAATACTGTTTGGGATATTGAAGGTGTGAAAGACAAGTGTGTAGGTGGCTAGAAACCTACATGCATACTGAATAGACATTTGAAACAGTCCATAGAGTAACACTTGGATCACTGCGAAACTACCTGTAAGTGTATGAATACTGACTGGGGAATTGAAGGTGTGAAAGACAAGTGTGTAGGTGGTTAGAGGACTGCATACATAGTGAATAGGCATTTGAAGCAGTCCATGTGCTAAGGCCTGGCTCACTTCATGAGTACTTGGGTACTGACTGAATGATTAGAGTACTGCAAGGAGAGTGCCTGGGTGAATTTATAAGTGGTTGGCTTTTGGCGCAGTTAATGGATTACTTTATGATGCTGAATGGGTCACTGGAGGAGTGCAAGGGGAATGATAGGGTGTTTGCTGGAGTATATGTATACTGACTGGGGAATTGAAGGTGTGAAAGACAAGTGTGTAGGTGGTTAGAGGACTGCATGCATAGTGCATAGGCGTTTGAAGCAGTCCATGTGCTAAGGCCTGGCTCACTGCATGAGTACTTGTGTACAAACTGAATGATTAGAGTACTGCAAGGAGAGTGCATGGGTGAATTTATAAGTATTTGGGTTTTGGCACAGTGAATAGATTAGTCCATGGTGATGAATGGGTCACAAGAGGACTGCAAGGGGAGTGACAGGGTGTCTCTTGGAAGTGTATGAATACTGACTGGGGAATTGAAGGTGTGAAAGACAAGTGTGTAGGTGGTTAGAGGACTGTATGCATACTGGATAGGCGTTTGAAGCAATTCATGTGCTAAGGCCTGGCGCACTGCATGAGTACTTGGGTACTGACTGAATGATTAGAGTACTGCAAGGAGAGTGCCTGGGTGAATTTATAAGTGGTTGGCTTTTGGCGCAGTGAATGGATTAGTACATGGTGCTGAATGGGTCACTGGAGAAGTATAAGGAGAGCGACAGAGTGTTTGCGGGAACTGTATGAATACTGTCTGGGATATTGAAGGTGTGAAAGACAAGTATGTAGGTGGCTAGAGACCTACATGCATAGTGGATAGACGTTTGAAACAGTCCATAGAGTAACAATTGGATCACTGAAAAACTACCTGAGTACTGACTGAATCATTAGAGTGCTACAAAAAGAATGACAGGGTGAATCTTTTTAAGATTTTGGATTCTAGTGCAGTGAATAGATTAGTACTTACTGCCAAATGAGTCATTGGAGGTGTGCAATTAAAGTGACAGAGTGTTTATTGTAGATACTGACAGAGAAATTAAAGCTCTGAAAGGCAATTGTGTTGGTAGTTAGAGGCCTCCATGCATAGTGGAAACACATTTGAATCAATCCATGTGCTAAGGCCTGCCTCACTCCATTAGTACTTAGGTACTGACTGAATGATTACACTATTGCAAGAAGCGTACCTGGGTGAATTTATAAGTGTTTCAGTTGTGGCACAGTGAATGTATTACTACATGGTGCTGAATAAGTCACTGGAACAGTGCAAGGGGAGTGACAGGATGTTTGCTGGAAGTACATGGATACTGACTGGGGAATTGAAGCTGTTAAAGACAAGTGTTTAGTATGTTAGAAGACTGCATGCATACTGCATAGACATTTGAAGCAGTCTATGTGGTAATGCATGGTTCACTACATGAGTACCTGCAAACTGACTGAATCATTAGACTACTGCAAGGAGAGTGCCTGGGTAAAACTTTTAAGTTTTTCAGTTTTGGCACAGTGAAGAGATTAGTACATGGTACTGGATCAGTCACTGGATGAGTGCAAGATGAGTGACAGGATGTTTATTGAAGTATATAGATACTGACTAGTTAATTAAAGAAGTGAAATACAAGTGTGTAGGTGACTAGAGGCCTGTATGCATACTGGATAGGGGTTTGAAGCAGGCCATGTTGTAAGGCCTGGCTCGCTGCATGAGTACTTGGATACTAACTGAATGAGATTGCCTGGGTGAATTTATAAGTGTTTGGGTTTTGACGCAGTGAATGGATTAGTACATGGTGCTGAATGGGTCACTAGAGGAGTACATGGGGAGTGACAGGGTGTTTGCTGGAAGTGTATGGATACTGACTGTGGAATTAAAGGTGTGAAAGAGAACTGTGCAGATGGTTAAAGAACTGCATGCATAGTGGATAAGCATTTGAATCAATGCATGTGCTAAGGCCTGCCTCACTCCATTAGTACTTGAATATTAACTGAATGCTTACAGTATTGCAAGGACAGTTCCTGGGTGAATACATAAGCAATGGCTGCCTTCTAATTCTACCAAAACTTGAGAACAGGAAGGTTTTTAAGCAGTTATGTGTATTCAAAGATATGAAATACCCAAATGCTTCTCTCACAGTGGTTCCCAAATGCACACAGACTCACAGTGTGATTCTAGACAAGCAACACTATCCCTAGGAGTTTACCAAAACTCATTCACTAGTCTGGAAGGGGTAAGGGGACTGCACACAATCTACATATTTCAGGACTGCACTTTAGTGTCAAAGCCTGACTCATTTAATCAAAGCATAAGCCAAGACTGGCTTCTAATGCTACTAAAACTTGACAACAAGACAGGTTTTAAAACAGTTATCTGTCAGCAAATACACGATTTTACCAAATGCTTCTCTCACAATCCTTACCCAAATGCACACAGACTCACAGTGTGATTTTAGACAAGCAACACTATCCTATGAGTTTACCAAAACTCATTCACTAGTCTGGAAGGGGTAAGGGTACTGCACACAATCTACATATTTAAGTACTGCATTTTAGTGTCAAAGCCTGACTCATTTTATCAATGCATAAGAAAAGACTGGCTTCTAATGCTACTAAAACTTGACAACATGACAGGTTTTAAAACAGTTATCTGTCAGCAAATACATGATGTTACCAAATGCTTCTCTCACAATAGTTACCCAAATGCACACAGACTCACAGTGTGATTCTAGACAAGCAACACTATCCCTAGGAGTTTACCAAAACTCATTCACTACTGTGGAAGGGGTAAGGGGACTGCACACAATCTATATATTTCAGTACTGCACTTTAGTGTCAAAGCCTGACTCATTTTATCAATGCACAAGCAAACACTGTCTGTTAAAGCTACTAAAACTTGACACAATGACAGGTTTTAAAACAATTATCTGCAAGCAATTACATAATTTCACCAAATGCTTCTCTCACAATGCTTACCCAAATACACACAGACTCACAGTGTGATTGTAGACAGACAACTATCCCTTGTACAAAATACATTTACTAGTCTACAAGATCTAAGGTGACTGCACACATTGCAGAAAATCTACTACTACAGATTAGTACCAAAATGTTTCTTGCAAAATGATTCCTAAATGCACACAGACTCACTGTGTGATTCTAGACAAACAACACTATCCCTTGCACTTTACCAAAACACATTTCTTATTCTACGAATACTACATTTTAGTGTAGAAACATGACTCATTTTGCAAATTCATAAACAATGACTAATTTCTAATTGTACCAACATATAAACACAGCACAGTTATCTGTCTGCAAACACATGAAAAACACAAATGTTTATCACAGAATGATTTCTACATGCACACACACTGTCAATAAGATTGTAGACAAAAAAAGTACTCCCTGCACTGTAGCAGGAGAAATACCTTAGTCTCATTAAAATCAAAATAGACCACATACATCCCCTCACAATTAAATAACTCACCTTTCAAGTTGTTTTGTAAGTTAAGAAGTATATCAGTCATACACCAGATTTTCTTATACAGAATCTCTGCACTGTGCACCTGTCAGCAAAACCAAAGAATGGCAACGTTTCCCTCTCATTTTCCACACATATACATGTAAACATCAAATCACATTCCTTCCCACATAAATTCAAAAGCTAGCACACATTTCTATTGGTTAAACATTTCAATCCTTTCCAAATGACATATATTTGAACCCTACCCCCAATCTGCCTTCTGCCTGTTACCATAGAAACAGGTCATGGAACACTGAACTGAGCACACAGGTCACAGGTTCAGCACACAATGTTCTAATCAAAACAGCAAGTGTGCTTGACATTTCAACATTTCAGCTTATCATATATAATGTTCCTTTCAATCAGTTTTTGTTAACCAATAAGAATCATGCGTTTAAAAAACAGAAACATGCACCCTACCTTTCAGTGTAGAAGGTTGTCAAACAACCAATGATTTCTTGTCTTTTTTCAAAACTGCATCTTAGCCACCATTTAAGAAAACTCTTACTTTTCAAACTGCCATTTCATTTACCGAGACCATCTGAGTGCATCCAGACCTCCCTTCAAGATGCTTAGAGAGTGGATTGTGGGACACAGCTATACTTTCTGGAGCCAAAGGTATGCAAGAAACAAAGGCATTCACAAATACCTAGGTTTGCCAAATGTAGACATTAAATGGATTGGACAGAGAGGGTTAAAGTGGCACCAATTGATGCCATTGGCAAAATCCTTTATGCATATCCAACACCCTGACCTCATAATAGTGCACTGTGGTGGCAATGACCTCGGCACTTTGACTGGGGTAGATCTGGAAATGCTTATGAAGGACACCTTTGCAGAATTGATTTCACTTTTTCCCCAAAACTGCCTTTGTGTATTCTAACATATGCCAAAGGCAGAAATGGAACTCGTCCAATCATTTTTGTCCACAAATTAAGAAAGCTAGGAAACATGTGAATAAATCTGTTTCTGCTTTTCTCAGAGACTATAGAATGGGGTCCATTTACAATAACAATCTGCGCTTTCATATGCAAGAGATGTATAGGAGAAATGGAGTACACTTTACTGATGAAGGAAACAGAGTCTTCCTCAACAACTTTAGACTCTGTATCGGTACTTACTTATAAGTACCAAAAACTCTCAATGAACACAACGGCTCTTTTTAGAGCTACTCAAGAACAAAACACTTAAGCTTGATGTTTATCTCCCAAAAATTTCTGTTTTTTTTCCTTGGATCTGCGCACCCAACGCGCTAGGGACCGCGCACCCAAAGCGAGAGAAACCGTGCACCCAACGGGATAGGATGCGCGTTAGGATGCGCGACTCCTAATTTTACCTTAAAAAAAAAATAGCCCCATCACTAATTTTTATTATCCCCGGGGACCCCATCCTCAGGGATATATAAAAAAACGTTGGGGACCGTGGGGGGAGCCCCAACGACCCACTGTCCCAGCCGGCTCCCCGCGTCCTTCGGGAGCCGGCATTGCTTTTCCACATGGGGAGCTGCTGACATGCAGCTCCCCGTGTGGAAAAGCAATATTGTTTAGATTTTGAAAGAGAGAGCAAGTTTCCCTGCTCTCTCTTTCAAAATCCTAATGAAGTTTGCTATGGGAGGGCGGGAGACTCCCACCTTCTTATAGCAAACAACAGTGTCCTGGGGGTGGGCACCCCAGGACACTGTAGGAGCGGGCCCTGGGGGGTGGCGGTCCCCAGGGCCCTCGAGAGCTCCAGGAGGGGGGCCACGCAGCCCCCATCCCCCTATTAATGTAAAAACATTTTGCCCCCGGGATTTGGCCCACCTGGGGGCTAATTATTAACGAAGCACGGAAGCCCGCGCTTCGGGTTTTTTTTTTCCTGCCGAATCTGCGCACCCTGGGCGCATTTCGCCGTTTAAAAAACAAAAAGGGGGGCCCCAGGGGGTCCTTCTGGGACCCCCTAAGCAACACTAGAGGGTCACAGTATTTCCACCCTGCCCCCTTTACATCTTTCACACACTTATTTCCCTTACTTAATCAGCCTCGCTTCTACCGAGGCACAAAATGGCTCCCAACAGTTCCTGGTTTCGAATGTAGACAGACACTTGACAGCCAATTAACATTCAGCGCGTGATCGGGAGGGTGCGCGCTCGGTTCGCAGAGGGTGCGCTTAGGGTGTGCATAGGGTGCACGGATCCTCCGAAGCCATAGATATATCTTTCTCTTTTCCTCTAATTTTCTCAGGAACTACTGAACAGATTTACACCATTTATGCAAAAGGCACAAGTCTGAACTGAGGACTACCTCTTTGCCAAATTTGGTGTAATTCCGTTCAGCAGTTCGGGCTGTAGCTGCTTCAACAGGTCCTATGGGAAATTGCATGGGGAAAATGTGTTTTGGGGCCCCCCTTTTTCCTCGGCCCCCGCTTGACGAATCACCACAAAACTTTCAGGATAGGAGCGGACTGGAGCTGGCCAAAAGTTTGGAAAATTTCGCGAAGATTCGTCAACCGGCGCAAGACTTATTGGGAACAGAATGTTGCGGATTTCCTATGGAAAATAGGTCCTAACTATACCTACCTACTGGCGACCGCCAGTAGGTAATATATATATATATATATATATATATATATATATATATACACACACACACACACTCCATTTGGGAAAAGACGATGCAAACCCAGGATTTGGTGCAATTCTTTTTATTTAGTGCTTTGCACCGCCGCCATAACGCATTTCAGCCCTCATGGGGCCTTGATCACATAACACGTTGGAGGAGTGATTTCAACCTTTTAAAGTGACAGTGCTAATTAACGTGACTAATAATGTTCATAGACATGGAAAAGTTTAAATGATTGTCAACGCTCACAATTTTGTTTCAACATTGGGAAAACAAACAGATTGAGACTTGGTAAAGTGCAATTCAAACAGTGCTAAATACAGATATCAATAAATATGAAGTTAAATAAATAAATATTTAAATAAATACATATAACACTTGTTAAAAATTGCCAGAATGAGAGAGTATTAACACCTACTAAATTCAATAAAATGCATGTTAAAAAGTAAAATACATGTAAACTTTTCATGTATAAAACAACATGATCCAATCATAAATAGGCTTTATCAAACATATCTCATTACCAATGATGTCTCCTATAGGAATGTAGACTGATTAAGCCCAAGTGGGCTTGAACTGTTACTCCATGCCTAATATTAAAGTGCCAGTGCAAATTTAAAGTGTCACCTAAAGAACCAAAGAAAAGAGGTTCTAATGTGCAAATGTGCACAAATGGTACATAAAATTGAAGTTTAAAAACAATATTGAGGCAGCGGCAAGTTTAAACAATTACATAAGTGCTTAAAACCAGAGTATTAAAGATACGTATAAAAGTCCCTGAAGTGTTTTGCGATCCATCTCTAATATGTATTTGGTCTCAAGCCTCCTTAAAAGAGCTTCACGGTCACCTCCTCTTCTCAGAGGGGGGACCGAATCCACAACAAAATACTTAAGCTCTTGTGATTTCTTTACATGAAGCTCCTCAAAGTGTCTTGCAACAGGGTACGACACATCACCATTATTGATTGCCCTTACGTCCTGGAGTATCCTCTTGTGGACCGGCAGCTTAGTACTGCCCACATATCGCAGGCCACATGGACACTCCAGCACATAAACTGCATATTCGGTTTTGCAGGTCAGTTTGTTGTCAATGCGAGTCGGTTTGGTCTTAAATGGTGTAACATACTCGGTTTTACTGACTCCGTGTTTACAGGCTTTGCATGTGGCACATTTAATGAACCCTTTGCTGGTATTTAACCATGATTCATTTGTTCTCACTTCAGGACTGCTTTTGACTAAAGAATTACTCATAGAGCAGGCTTTTCTAAACATAATATTGGACGATTTAGTCAGATTGGCACCCAAGACTGGATCATTTTTAACCAACGCCCAATTTTTATTGACAATCCTGCGTATTGTTTTGTGTTGATTGCTGTAAGTGAGAATCAATCTAGATGGTTGTGTTGTCTCAGATATCAATGTCTGGTCAATGTTAGATTTACAGGTCAAAGCCTGTAATCTACCCTTTTGATTTGCTTTGAAAATGGCTTTGTTAATCTCTCCTAGCGAATAGCCCCTACTCAGAAACCTGTCTCGGCATTCATTTTGTGCTTGTTGACAATCAAGGTCTGAGCTGCAAATTCTCTTAATCCGCAGCATTTCCCCATACGGGGTGCTTCAGAACCAATGCGCATGATGGTGACTGGCAGCATGTAGCAAAGTATTTCCATCCCTGGGTTTTCTATACAACCATGTATGTAACTGGTTGTGTTTGGCTGTGACTTCAACATCAAGAAAGCAGATGGACTCACTTTTGACCTGGCCTGTAAAGTTTACATTTAAATTGTTTTCATTGGTTTGCTGAATAAAATGTAGAGCACCTTCCTCCGTGCCTTTCCAAATTATCAGCAAGTCATCAATGTACCTGTACCACCTTATTACATGGGTAGACATTATTTTACCATAGGTGGGCATGAGGACTTGTTCCTCCCACAGTCCCATGTGCAGACAGGCATAACTGGGGGAGAAACAAGCCCCCATCGCCACTCCCCTGACCTGCTGGAACACCTGGTTCTGGAAAAGGAAGAAGTTATTTTCAAGGCACATTGTGATCATAGCCAGTAACAGTTTGTTGTGCTGGAAAAAACAAATCGTCTTGTATTTAAAAAATGATCTATTGCCTTCAAACCGTCCCTGTGATAAATACTTGTGTATAAGGATGAGACATCCAATGAGATGAGCAAATAAACTGGATTCCAATCATTGTCAGCTAGTTTTCACAATAGGTCACCCGTGTCCTTAATGAAGGAAGGTAGTCCCTTCACGTGTTCCTGTAGGTAGAAGTCCACATATTTACATGCATTCTCCATTAGGCTATAACAGGCTGATATAATTGGCCTTCCAGGTGGTTTGACCATGTGTTAATGTATTTTTAGGATAAAATACACCACTGGCATGACAGGGTGGTCATTATTGAGAAACTTGAATTCTTCAGCTGTTAACAACCCTGCGCTTTTCCATGCCAGGAGACTAGTATAGAAGGTATTCCACGATGCCTTGGCAGCTAACATTGTGCTGCGTCTGTAGCAATCCCTATCGTTAAGTTGTTTCATAGCCTCATCCATGTACAAGTCACGTGGCGAGAACACCACTTTGCCGCCTTTATCCGATTGGCGGATAATTATATTGTCATTTGCTTGCAACTTCATCAACTGATAGTATACATTATCTTGGCTTGTATACTGCTTTTTTATGACTGCTTGTTTTTTGTATAGTGATTTCAATTCCTGTGATACTTTGTCATTGAAAACATCTATGTTGTCCCTTAACATGATCGGACAAAATGTTGATATGGGCTTGAAATGAGTCACTGTGGCACCCCCATTTAATGATAGATCTTGGCTGTCAGATGGCTCAGCACTGAAATTTTGATGCTGCAATTGCTGGAGATATTGCAGTAATCCCACATCGCCAGCCATTAGTATTGAGGGGGTAGTGTTATCATTGGTTGGTGCTTCAAATTTGTTTGGCCTTTGGTGGCCCTTGCCGCAAATTAAATTCGCGCAGTTTGAGTTTGCGCACAAATTTGTACTTGTCGATGCAGGTTTATGCATAGTTAAAATCACTTTTGGGACTGAAGGATAATCCAAGTGACAGTATGTGTAGTTCACTTTCAGCTAAAGACACATTCGTCAAATTGATGACAGTTTGTGAGTCACTGTTGTAACCTGGCAATCCTATTTGCGCTTCCATTGTTTTTTTGGTTATCTGTTGGTTTGCTTTGTGTTTATTGCTGCATTGTCGTCCCAACCATCACTTCTTGTTGCGTTGTTGCTGGTGTTTTCACTGGGAGCATGGGAATGCAGTTTCTGCCTTCTGTCCTGGCACAGGCAATCGACTCCCTGGGCCCGAGAGAATTTTTGAAACCCCAAATGCTGAGCCCTCATTTGTTCGTTGTCGGATTTGCTGCCAATTGCCGAACTGAGGTCTGAGGCTGACGTGGCTTCTGGTGCATTATTACTTGCATCAGGTGATACTGGAGGAAGAGGATTAACTTTTCTCAATGCTTTGACATTATCGTATTTCTTCGAAGAGGTGAAGAATTGACCGAGTTCGTAGTCCAATTTATTGCATTGGAACTTGAATGCCTTTCTTTTTTTGATAACCTCCTCCTTACGATGCAAACGTGCCATCATGTCCTCTCGATATTTAGTAGTCACAGCCGTGACTTCTAGTTTCTCAATGTCAGCATTCAAGGCATCGATTTTGATTTGCAGTGCTTCGCAATCACTCTCTGCCTATTTCACGAGAATTTCCACTAATCTACGCGAGGACTCAAGATTGTAATCTGTCCATTCCGCTAACATCTGAGGGTCAGGGTTCTCATAGCTCAGGGCAAGCATAATTCGTATTCTCCTTGGTATCCTTCCCACTTCCAAATATCTTGTGAGGGACTGGTGCTCCCACCACTTGGACTGCCCTGCTTTCATGAGCTTCTCCTGGTTTTTGAATAATTATCTGGTGTCAGAATTTCAATTGAATGGGCTGCTGGTTGGTATACTGGTTGCACTTCCCCACTCGGCGAATTATCAAAGATACCACTTGCAGCAGCCTCGCGGCTCCTTAACGTGTCAGCGGACCTGGTGCTGAGTATTCAGGGCTAATGAATATACTGAACACAGGCGCCCGGTTGAGTGCCAGCGTCTCGTTCATGCACACTCCTTCACCGGACTATTGGCGAGTCCCTACCTCCGTAAGACGTCAGGCGCTGATCGGGCTGTTCCGCTGTCCGGGGGCTACCACGGCTGCTCCTTGCAGGAGGAACTGGATTCTCCGATAACTTCCGGAATAACTGCTTCCTGCTGCATGGCCCTTGGACTGAAGGAGGGGTTACGCTGGTACAGAGGAAGCCGACTCGGTAAAATATAACTGCATATCGTCTCATGTTCACTCCATTCGGGAAAAGATGATACGAACCCAGGATTTGGTGCGATTCTTTTTATTAATTATATATATATATATATTAATACACAAGGTTGCTTCTTCTGGAACTATTGTATTATTGCTTTAATCACTTTATTAGCTACATTCACAAGTTTTGTAATAGCAGGACAACATCCTCTGAGCAATTGCCCTCTTCGGGAGCGTTGTCCACGTCTATTTATTTATTTACTATCTTGGTACTATGGAATGCCTGATTTGAATGGACTTATGAGTATGTATGGTTATGAATTTGAATGCTTGAGGTGGTGAGCGAGTGCGGTCTGGGATGTAACTTGTGTATCATTTTATTATGCTCATATAAAAATCAGAATTGCTGAATAAACAAATGATAACATAATATTAAAAAACTTTTTTGATGTCAACTTTATGCGTTTGGGTCACATGTTCTGGCATGGGTTGTTAGTTGACTCCTAATTAATGACTTGCATTAATTGATTCGCTCAGGTAGAGAGTTGGGGGCATATCAACAACAACCGGCGATAATTATCGCTGAGCGCACTTAGCGCTCGGATAATTATCGCCGGCTAGCGCCGATTTTTATCGCTGAGATAGCGTGCTATTAGCAACGCTTATCTCAATAGCGATAAAAATCCTGGCGCTAAGTGGCTAACGTGAGATTATCGCTGGAAACCCAGCGATAATCTCACGTTAGCTTGTTGATAGGGACAGACAAACTTAGCCATGATAACCTCCCTCCATAGGATATCATGGCTAAGTCAGAAAAATACCAGACGTAAAAAAGCAGCGTTAACCACGATTAGCGCTGCTTTTTTTGTCTCTAACAGGGTTAGCGATATTCTTGATAATAGGAGAAATGTCGCTTAGCGACATTTCTCCTATTATTTTACTCTGGAACGCCCCCTTTGCATCTCATTAGAGATGCAAGGGGAAGCGTAGAGCAAAAGGGTGCTAACATGCGAATTTGCATTAAAGCCAAAAAAGCAGAGATAAAGCCCTTGTTGATATGCCCCTTTGGGGCATATTAACAAGCCAGGCGATAAAATTATCGCCGCTTTAGCGGCAGAAAACTGCCGCTAAAACGGCGATAATGGGCTTGATAATATGCTCTATGGAATTCCTATTGAAGCCCATGTTAAATGTCCTTCACACTTAACATGGGCTTCAATAGGAATTCCATAGAGCATATTATCAAGCCCATTATCGCCGTTTTAGCGGCAGTTTTCTGCCGCTAAAGCGGCGATAATTTTATCGCCTGGCTTGTTAATATGCCCCCTAGTTCTTTTGAGTATAATGTGTCTGTTCCAGACTGATCTAATTAATAAATATTGATATGAAAATCCTCGCCATGGTCCTGACTAATAGGCCGAAGAAGTTTATAACGATCCTGGCTCATCACTTCCACCTACAATTTGTCCAGGTTTTTTTTCTGGTACACATCTGAGAATGCTACTACATATTATATGGCAAGGTAAGGGTGGTTTTGATGAAAATGTGCCCATATCCTTAATTGTCAAAAGTGCGGTTGCTTGTATGGAAGGGGGCTATTGTTTATTGTCCTGGATAAGCGAGATCTAGTTCGAATTGTAATCATGATTTCAATGGCTTTAGCGGGAGCAGGCAACTATGCTGACCTGTGGAGATATTTTACCTCGCCCCTTTGCTGTGTTGACTGGCACAAGTGCAGTTGTTGGTTAATACGGGGTTCTCTTTGATCATCTTTTTTCATGGCACACCGCTAGTGACCTTAGAATCGGGTGTGACACTCACGTGTTGCTATTGCTCTCTGATAAAGAACTGGGGTAAGCTTCTCTAGTGTCATTACAAGGGACTAAGACAGGCTTGTCTTAAATTTGAATATTTTAAAGTTTCAAATATTGGCATACGTCCCCGGCCAGATTACAGACAACAACGTCATGTCCCAATTCTATGTACTGGAGATGTTCCTGCGACACATCCTATTGGAATGCACCAATGTAACACGGAAGTTGTCAACAGGTTTGGACAAAATAAAGGATTGCCTGCATGGATGGCTCCGCGATACCTCCATGACCCCTGACATCCCTCACCTAAATAGCAGATGGTTCTCTGCGTCTTTGGCAGTGGTCCAGTCAGGCTTTCCGAGACTGTGTTGACTGAGAGCAGTCCCGAATCGATTTACGAGCTGTGGCTGAAAGATGGTTTACCACGGACTGCAGTGAGGAGATTAAATACAAATCACCGAATTTTATACCCAAGATGGAAGAGACCTGCGATTAGTTTCTGAGAAATTCTAAAGGTCTTGTCAGTTACTGACTAGAAAGTGAGGCGGGGGCGGGCCTTAATCAGATACTTCTTCATACATTTTACCTCAGAGAGTGGAGAGAATTACTGGAGCTGTACCTTTCTTAGGAAATTGTATTCCGACCGGTAGCATAATATTCCTATATTTCCTAAATCTCTAAACATTACACAATAATTCTTCAAATATGACCCTCAATATGTTTATTGTACAGTCGTCATCTCGTTTAATAGTGGGTAGTAGAACGTCCAATGACAGAACCTTTGTTTTGAGATTGTGGTGGGAACACTGTATGAAATGGTGATGGCTGATGGCATAGGATGTCACCCTCCATGGCTGGGTGTACTATGCGAGATTTAAAAGGGTGCAGGCAAACTGGGAACTGCAGGAATACTGCTGGGCCATGAAGACACCAGTGTTTGGAAAGTTTTTAGTTTTTTTTTAATTGAGAGAGTATTCTATTGCTTTAAATGTGGTATGGTGGGGGCGGGGGGAGTTGTTGCTACCACGATTGCTTGATATGTCACCTAATGCACTTTCGAATTACATACTTGAACATGACCTTGTACCATGTTGTATTTCTTTATTTTAGTAAAATACTATTTCCAAAACAGACATGCTGGGCCTGGCAGCCCGCCATGTGCGTGATGGGGGAAAAGCAATCACTGCGCAACACATTTATTCAGGGTGGTTGGGTAGGCCAAGTGAGCCACAACACTTGTGTCCCACGAGCACTCCGTGGCAAACCATGCGATAGCGGGTTGCCCTCGTAAATATAGACTGTGCATGCTACGTTAGCCTGAAGCAAGTCTGCCATTTGCAAACTGCCCTTGTCAATCTTGAAACAGGCCTTTTCCATTCGTGCTCACTCCGTTTCTATCGAAAATTTAATACTTAGGAGAATTAGGGGGCATATTTAAAAGGGCCATATCTCCGCTTTTTTGGCTTTTAAAGCCAAAAAAGCGGAGATAAAAATATCGCCCTATTTACAAGAGGGTGATAACATGCATTAATGCATGTTAGCACCCTTTTACCTGACGCCTCCCTTTGCATTTCTAATGAGATGCAAAGTGGGCGTCACTGGGCAGTACAACCTTGTAAATATCGCTGATGTACACATCGCGATTTTACAAGGCTGCCCACGGATTTTAGCAGATGTTCGTTTTTGTAGAAAACAGCTGTTTTCTCCAAAAACTAACATCTGCTAAAATGCAGACTTAGCTATACTTACCATTGGGGGTGGATTATGCTGATACGACCACAGTGTCGTATCAGCAAGGTTATTGCCGTTTTCCATGGAACATCGCTGGAAAACCAGCGATGTTCCATGGAAAACATTGCTATCGCTGGGAAATTATCGCCATTACGCTATGAGTTGTTAATACAATGCTAGCATGGCAATAATTTCCTGCGATAACATTTTTCTCACTAAGAGCGGCCAGCAATAATTATCGCTGCCGCTTGTTCATATGCCCCTCTATTTTTTAAGCTTTCCGGAATCTTTACACTTATTAGTTGCTATAATACCGCCTCCTCTGAACACTTGAAGAAAAGGGGGGCATATTATCAAGCACAGCGTTAAAATTATCGCCGCGTTAGCGGCAGAATACTGCCACTAAAGCGGCGATAATGGGATTGATAATATGCCACAGAGAATTCCAATAGAAGCCCATGTTGACACCAGAAAATTGCATTCTATTGGAATTCTCAAGGGCATATTATCAAGCCCATTATCGTCGCTTTAGCAGCAGTTTTCTGCCGCTAAAGCGGCGATAATTTTAACGCCGTTTCTTGATAATCTGCCCCTTAGTTACATGTTGTTTTGACAAGGATCGAATGGAAAACAAAACAGCATTGAGAGCAACAAAGTGCTTTGCTATGTGTCCTGCATCTGAACTGAGTGCCACACAGACAGCCCCAATTAGGGGCATATTATCAAGCAGGGCGTTAAAATTATCGCCGCTTTAGCGGTGGAAAATTGCCGCAAAAGCGGCGTTAATTGGCTTGATAATATGCCGCAGAGAATTCCAATAGAAGCCCATGTTGACACCAGAACATGGGCTTCTATGGGAATTTTCAAGGGCATATTATCAAGCCCATAATCGCCGCTTTAGCGGCAGTTTTCTGCCGCTAAAGTGGAGATAATTTTAACGCCGTTTCTTGATAATATGCCCCTGAGTGCGTTATGCTTGCTTTAGCAGACACGATTTTACTTGCCTGTCAGACACAAGTGGAAGATTCTATTTCGGTCTTGGAAAGGAAAAGCATTTCCAAAGAATTCACTTTTGTCGTTTCTGAAAGAACAAACGAGCCACATATTCGAATGCGGTGATACACTTCGAGCTCATGCGGACTTCACAGTGAGGACGAATAGCAGCGTCACGTGGGGGCAAAACGTACTTCACTAGTTGCCGATGTTTTCAATGTTATGCTTTACGACTACAATGTTCTATCAGGCATTGAACATTCACCCACATTGTGTTGAATGAAACCAGTGTGCCAAGTACCCGATTTATTATATATTGTAAACATTTGACACACTTCTGTTATATATCATAATCAATTATTAAATCCACGATGGGTCCGCACATACAGCTTCTTCCATAAACAGTATTTGCCGGAGGTAGACTTTAAATCTTTGGGTAGTACTTAGGTGCAGTGTCTGTCGAACCTTGCTCAGTAAGGGGCATATTATCAAGCGCGGTGTTAAAATTATCACCGCTTTAGCGGCAGAAAACTGACGCTAAAGCGGCGATAATGAGCTTGATAATATGCCGCAGAGAATTCCAATAGAAGCCCATGTTGACACCAGAACATGGGCTTCTATGGGAATTCTCAACGCCATATTTTCAAGCCCATTATCGCCACTTTAGCAGCAGTTTTCTGCCGCTAAATCGGCGATAATTTTAGCGCAGTTTCTTGATAATATGCCCCTAAATGTTTTTGAAAATAACAATGGGACATATCAGTAAGGCAGCGCTATAAAATTATCGCCGCTTTTGAGGCCGTTTTCGGCCGAAAAGCGGCAATAATTTTATCGCTTTATCAGCAAGGTCACGCTATCGTGGGAATCCTTGCCTTTGTGCCCTTTCCCTTAACGTCCAGCTTTGCATCTCTAATGAGATGCAAAGTGGGCGTTCCTTCCCAAAATAACTGGAGAAATGTCGCTAACCAACATTTCTCCAATTATCAATGGGCGCGCTAAGAAGCATAGCGATAAGAAAAGTAGCGCTAACCGCAGTTATCGCTACTTTCCTTACGCCTGCTTTCAGGTTGACTTAGCCATTATATCCAATGGAAGGTGGATATCATGGCTAAGTCCGCCCTGCCCTATCAACAAGCTATCGCCAAATGTAGTGCGATTATCGCTGGATTTCCAGTGATAATCACACATTTGGCAGTTTGCGCCTGGAATTTTACCGCTGTTGAGATAAGCGGTGCTGATAGCACGCTATCTCAGCTGTAAAATTCGGTGTTAGCCGGCGATAATTATCCTAGCGTTAAGTGCGCTTAGTGATAATTATCGCCGGTTGTTGATGATATGCCCCAATATTTGGTAAACTTGTTAAAGCGCCTACCACAGCGTAGAAACTACATCTGAAATAGAACTAGCATCAACAAGATTGGTTCTTCTGGTGACAAAAATAACAAACATTGGGTAAAAGCGTTTGACAGTAACACGACGGCAGGTGCCAAGAAGAGCTTTGGCAGCAGCTCCATAAAGAGAAGTGACAATACCTTTTGGCAGAAGCAGTGGCATTCCAGTGTCAATCTTTTGCTGCAATAAATCACAGGTAAGGACTGAAGACTATAACATAGGGTCCCAAAAGGCCAAGGGAAGAGGGCGAGATGCTTGCAGGGATAATCTTGTCTCAAAATATTTCCACTGGGGATTGAAACTTGGCAAAAAATACCCTATTGAAAATTCTCGCAGAGTACATTATCTAGCTGCTAAATTTTCTTTTTTTGCTGCGTATGACAGTGGTGGCCATGACGGTCTCCCTGCAGGAGGCACAGTGACATCAACGTAGAGCCTGCCGAGTAATGATCCAAATAACCCACTATTTTGGGGTGCTTAGAGAGTGTGACAGGCAGTTGCAGTGAGGGAGGAGCTACTCTGTTTGATTCTTCTGTTCTTGCCCTTGTGAACTGCCCATTTCTTGCACATTGAGAGCACATTGAGATAGGGCCGATTTAGGGCAGTGGAAGCAGTGCCATCGCACTGGGCCCGAGCTAACTGTGTTTTGCCATTTTTTAAGGTTTTAAAACCACCTACTGGAGAGTTCCTTGATTGTCCAGCAATTTCAGGCAACAATAAAAATGTCAAGATAACTCTGTTAATTATTTTACTTACTGGAGAGAGATCGGGGTTTTGTATAGTGGCAAGTTTGACTCATCATAAAGTAGCACATTGGTTTAATGTGCCAGCTGCAAAGAACATAATAACATGTACCATGTAAATCACAGAATTGTATTTAATGTTGAAAGCTCAGTGGGTATTTGTCATGGAGCTCCTTTTGTTACTTGCAGTTCATAAGTCACAATCCTAGCTGAGCACAGTGAGCTATGAACTGTCATCAAAGAGCTGCTTGCAAACTGCAAGTTATAGGTTAGAACGTTAGCTTTTTCCCTAGTTTTTCATTATCCTGAATTTGCTAAAAAGGGATAGTTTGGAAAGAAATGCAGTCTTATTTGTAAAGCAACCTCTAACCACTGTGCTACATTTCAAAACCTGAGTTTGTGCTTCTTCAAATCAAGCACCCTTTAAATACTACTAGTATGGATGACATGTGACTCCTTCACCTTGTAGTCATCATTGTCTTATGTAGTATTTATTATACATTGATTTGCACACATATGATTCATTGTCTGTGTAATGTCTCTGATACTTTACACTGGTGTGAGTAGTGCTATAAAACAAATGAAAATACATGTGAGATGGGGGCTATGGAGAGATGACTGGTACGGTTTGAATGTGGTTGTGGTGGAATCCGGGAAGAAGCAGGTGACCGGGGAGAGGGCGCCAACAAAGTCGGTCGCACTGGGCACCACCAGCGCTAAATCCCGCCCTCCATGGAGGCACCGAGTTTACCTCTCCATTCACACTGTAATTACACCCCAACACCAGCCAGTAGTGTAAGGCAAAGCTAAGGCCACTCTTAACAGTTGTGCACTTTTAATTTCTATGCATTAAAAAAATGCTTCGTGCAAAAGAGTCTCACACTCACTATGAGAAAGCACTAGTGCTTGTACTAACTCTGCACGTATTTACTTTAGACATCTGGGCAATCTCAAAATGTTCTATAAACACTTTCATGAAATTATGTAACCAAATGCACCTCAGGTTAGATCCCATTGCAAATAAGTGCATATATCGAAAATAAGCCTTCCTTTTCAGAGGGCAGCCCATGTTACTCGTGCTTTGTGAATGGACCGTAATTGTAATAACTACTTGGTTTAAAAACTGTCACGCCAGTTCAGAAACGTACTGAAGACTGATAGAAGATTAGGTTACTCATATTTTGCAAATGGTACTTTATAATCTGCAGCATCATGAGTTCAAAATGCAGATTATGTTACAAAACTATGCATATAATCGTGGCTGAAACCCAGTGGTGAAACATGGGTACTATAAGCAGTAATGACAGCAAATAAAACAGGCCATTCTGTGGCGCATTGGGGCACTTACAAGTGTGGGCCTCCATCAAATACCAAAAGTCCTTTAACTTGCTTGATTTCTCACAATCAAATCCTTTCAAATCCAATGGTATATGTAGTAGGGATTGTAGGTAAAGCAGAGAGTGATCCTTTCCCCTCAAAATCCAAACACAAAGCACTGGGAGGAGCCTTCCGGACAGGAAAAGGAAGTTAGTAGTCTCCGTGACAATTCCTTCATGTTGAAAAAAAAAGTAAAATAAAAAAATGCATTTCACGCTAAAAAACTACTTTGTTTGTGTACAATAGATACTCAAAATCCAATTTCAAGTTGATTTTGATGCTTCTCGAGTAGAAAGCCCAAACAAGAAGCAGCCCTGTGAAAGTGACTACTTGTGACTGCCCATGTTAGAAACTGGCACCAGAAGGGTTGCTAGTGACTAGAAATTCCTCTAGTGGATGCAAAATCTCGCTTGCTCTCACCAGCTCACTTGCTTGAGCCTCATGTTAGTCCTGTTGTCATTGCATTGCTCTAATAGGAGCAAAATTCAATCATGCTGTGGTTGGCCGAATTTGTCAGTAACTCCATGTTACCAGAGTAACACTGTGTTAGAAATTGTGTTTCTGTTTGCCAGAGGTATTCACCCTGGCCAAGCAGGGCCACAGGCCTAGTCAGAGTAAATCAGCTACACACCATAAATTAACTTGTGCTTACCCTCTGGTAGCTTGGTACAGAGCAGGCAGGCTTAACTTAATAGGCAATGTGCAAAGTACTTGTGTAACACTTGAAACAATAACACAGTGGAAACACCACAAAAAGACTCCACACCAGTTTAGAGAAGTAGATCATGATTGTATAAATAAAACGAGACCAAAACGACAAAAATCCAAAAAGTAGAAGTCAAAATATGAATTTTTAAAGATTATAAGTAAAAATAGCACTTGAAAGCAAAAAGCGCCTATGGGGTTATCTGGTCTCGAAATACCAGGGCAAAGTCTAGAGTTCAGTTTGACCATGATGGAGCATGGGTCGGAGACAGGAGTCATGCAAGACCTGCTGGAAAAAAGTACCTCTATCCTGGTCGCAACAGCGAGATTCGTGATGCAGTCAATCAATCAATCAATCAATACATTTGTAAAGCGCGCTACTCACCCGTGAGGGTCTCAAGGTGCTGGGGGGGGGGCGGGGGGGGGGGAGGGTGCTGCTACTGCTCGAATAGCCAGGTCTTGAGGAGCCTCCTGAAGGTTAGTAGGTCCTGGGTCTGCCGTAGGAGGATGGGGAGGGTGTTCCAGGTCTTGGCAGCGAGGTGGGAGAACGATCTGCCACCGGTGCTCGCTCTTCAGATGTGGGGGACGATGAAGAGGGAGTAGTCCACAGATCGGAGCTGTTGGTTCGGGGTGTAGAAGGTGAGTCGTCTGTTGAGGTATGCCAGTCCGGTGTTGTGGAGCGCCTTGTGTGCATGGGTGAGGAGGTTGAAGGTGATCCTCTTGTTGACGGGAAGCCAGTGCAGGTCTCTCAGGTGTGGTGTGATGTGGATGTGGCACGGTATGTCAAGGATCAGGCGACCAGAGGCGTTCTGTATGCATTGTAGATGTTTCAGGAGTTTGGCTGAGGCTCCTGTGTAGAGGGCGTTTCCGTAGTCCAGCCTGCTGCTGACGAGGGCCTGGGTGACCGTTCTTCTTGTTTCGGTGGGGATCCACATGTAGATTTTGCGAGCATGCAGAGAGTGTTGAAGCAGGAGGATGAGACGGCATTGACTTGCTTGGTCATGGAGAGTGTTGAGTCGAGGATAAACCCCAGATTGAGTGAGTGGTCGGTGGGTGTTGGTGCTGCTCCCTGTGCGGACGGCCACCAGGAGTCGTCCCAGGCTGACGGGGTGGAGCCGAGGATGAGGACCTCTGTCTTGTCCGAGTTCAGCTTCAGACAGCTGTTCTTCATCCACTCGGCGATGACTTTCATTCCTTCCTGGAGGCTGGTTTTGGCGATGAGGGCGTCCTTGGTGAGGGAGAGGATCAGCTGGGTGTTGTTGGCATAGGAGATGATGTTGAGGTCGTGCAGTCGGCCGACGTGGGCGAGTGGTGCCATGTAGACGTTGAACAGTGTCTGGCTGAGGGATGATCCTTGGGGTATGCCGCAGATGATCTCGGAGGCTTTGGAACAGAAGGGGGATGGTGGACACTCTGGGTTCTGCCGGAGAGGAAGGAGGTGCTCCATTCCAGGGCCTTGTCTTGGATCCTTGTTTGTAGAGGCGTGTGCATAGGTTGCGGTGGTAGACAGTGTCGAAGGTGGCTGATAGGTCCAGGAGGATGAAGGCCACGGTTTTGCCGGTGTCCAGCAGGGCCCTGATGTCATCGGTGGCGGCGATGAGGGCAGTCTCGGTACTGTGGTTGCTGTGGAACCTGGACTGGGACGGGACCAGGATGTTGTTCTCCTCGAGGTAGCGGGTCAGCTGTCTGTTGATGGCCTTCTCGATGACCTTCGCTGGGAAGGGGAGCAGGGAGATGGGCCGGAAGTTTTTGAGGTCCTTCGGATCCGCCTTGGGTTTCTTCAGTAAGGCATTGATCTCGGCGTGCTTCCAGCTCTCCGGGAAGGTCGCGGTCTCCAAGGAGATGTTGATGGCCTTGCGGAGGTGGGGTGCGATGGTGGCACTAGCTTTGTTGAAGATGTGGTGTGGGCATGGGTCTGACGGAGAGCCGGAGTGGATGGTGTTCATGATTTTGATGGTGTTGTCGTTGTTTATGTTGGTTCAGGTGAGCAGGGGATCGATGTGGGTGGTAGCCGCGGGGTCTGAGGTGTCGGTGGTTGTTGGGGCGGTCAGGTTGTTGAAGCTTTCTTGGATGTCTGTGATCTTGCGATGGAAGAAGGTGGTGAGGGAGTCGCACAGGTCTTGCGATGGTGGGATGTTGTTGGTGTTGGAGCTGGGGTTGGAGAGTTCCTTCACGATGTTGAAGAGTTCTTTGCTGTTGTGTGCGTTGTTACTGAGTTGGTCCTTGAAGGAGGCTCTTTTGGCAGATCTGATGAGGTGATGGTGTTTGCGGATGGCATTCTTGTGGGCTGCGTAGCTGTCTGGTGTCTGTTCGCGGTGCCATTTCTTCTCTAGTGTATGGCAGGTTTGCTTGGAGGCCTGGAGGTCTGCGGTGAACCAGCTGGCTTTCTTGATAGTGTGTCTGTTGGAGGGTTTCTTGATCGGGGCGATAGTGTTGGCGCAGTTGTCGATCCAATGTCTGAGGTTGCGGGCGGCGGTGTTGGCATCTGTGGGGTCGGTGGATGGGCTTCGGGCGTGGATGGTGTTTACCTGGGCTTCGGTGATTTTGCTCCAGATGCGGCAGGGATCTGTTGAGTATGGTGGTGCATGTGGTGGGTTTCTGGAAGGTGAAGTGGATGCAGTGATGGTCGGTCCAGTGGAGTTCGGTGGTGTGGCTGAAGGATACGTGGGGGCTTGCGGAGAAGATGGGATGAAGCGTGTGGCTTGCAGAGTGGGTGGGTGCTGTGACGAGCCGTCTGAGTCCGAGGTTGGCAAGGTTGTCAATCAGGGTGATGGAGTTGGTGTTCTCGAGGTGGAAGTTCAGGTCTCTGAGGAGGATGTAGTCCGTGGAGGCAAGGGCGTGCGTGCTGACAAAGTCGGCGATGGAGTCGCTGAACTAAGGCTGGGGTCCAGGGGGTCTGTAGACAAGAGTTCCTCTGAGGGTGGTGTTGGGATCGGTGTGGATCTGGAAGTGCATGTGTTTTGCGGGTGTTCTTGTGGATGATGGCGATTCCACCTCCTACTCTGTTGGTGCGGTCCCTGCAGGTGATCTTGTAGCCGTCCAGGATGGCTATGGCGATGTCAGGTGCCGAGGAGTTGTTCATCCAGGTCTCTGTCAGGAAGGCAATGTCCGGGGAGGATGTGTTGAGCAGGTCCCATAGTTCGACGGCGTTTTTGCGTGCGGAGCGGGTGCTCAGTAGTATGCATCTGAGGTGGTTGCGTCCTGTCACGGTGGGTAGTTTGGCGGCTCGGAGGCTGGTGAAGCTGCAGCTCTGGCAGCAGAAGGGTCCTTTGGTGTTCTTCTGGGTGGCCAGGAAGCAGGTGTGCAGTCTTCCGGTGTTGAGTGCGTGGAGGGTGTTGGCGTCATAGCGGCATCTGGTGTCGTGGCGTTCGCGGGGGCCAGGGGGCCGCCATATAAAGGAGGTGGGAGGGAGGAGCAGCTCGGAGACGGGAGGGGTGCGGCGAATGGATGAGCGGGGGGCAGGGCCGCAGGGGATGCAGCGGCAGGAAAACAGGTGATGCAGGGGCAGGTTACAGAAGGCAAAACAGGGGGCACAGGGGAAGTGGGGGGAAAACGAGGGTGACAAGATACACAGGGCAGCAGAAACAAAATCACAACAAAATACACAGGCAGAAAAAACAAAAGCAACAGTACCGGCCTACCGAGGGAGAGGGGCCTCGAACCTGAGGCAGCGGTGGTGACAAGCAGCAGGGTCACACCGTCCCACTGGTGGAGCTGTGTGGTGTGGGGGAGCGACATGCCTGAAGACAGGGTCAAGGGTCGCTCTCCACACCGCGCAGGAGCAGCCATATAAAGGGAGGCGAGAGGGTGGAGCAGCTGGGAGGTGGGAGGGGTGCAGTGAATGGGTGAGCAGGGGGCGGGGCCACAGGGGATGCAGCAGCGGGAAAACGGGTGAGGCAGGGGCAGGTTACAGAAGGCAAAACAGGGGGCACAGGGGAAGCGGGGGAAAACAAGGGTGACAAGATACACAGGGCAGCAGAAACAAAATCACAACAAAATACACAGGCAGTAAAAACCAAAGCAACAGTACTGACCTACTGAGGCAGAGGGGCCTCGAACCTGCGGCAGCGGCGGTGACAAGCAGCAGGGACACACCGTCCCACTGGTGGAGCTGTGCGGTGTGGTGGAGCGACCTGCCTGAAGACAGGGTCAAGGGTCGCTCTCCTCACTGCACAGCGGCTGCCATAAAAAGGGAGGTAGGAGGGAGGGGCAGCTGGGAGGCGGGAGGGGTGCAGCGAATGGGTAAGCAGGGGGCAGGGCCGCAGGGGATGCAGCAGCGGGAAAACGGGTGAGGCAGGGGCAGGTTACAGAGGGCAAAACAGGGGGCACAGGGGAAGCAGGGGAAAATAACGGTGGCAAGATACACAGGGCAGCAGAAACAAAATCACAACAAAATACACAGGCAGTAAAAAAAACAACAGTACCGGCCTACCGAGGCAGAGGGGCCTCGAACCTGCGGCAGCGGCGGTGACAAGCAGCAGGGACACACCATCCCACTGGTGGAGCTGTGCGGTGTGGGGCAGTGACCTGCCTGAAGACAGGGTCGAAAAATGCATCAATATGGATCATGCAGTCAAGGTAATGCGTTGATTTTCTCCATGCAACAATGGTGATGCGGGAGTTCTGAAAATGACGAACTGGTTCTGAGATGTGTTGATAAGACTGCAATGCACTGAATTTCTCCACTCAGTTAATGGGATGTATCGATCATCTCTCCTGCAGCGGTGGCGATGCAGTGGTTCGGATGTGTTGGTTCCAATAGCAATGTGTTGTTTCCAACTGCTATGTGGTGGTTCTGTTCCCACAATGATGCTGCCTCACACAGCACAGGATGCGTCTGTTCCACTGGAACAAGCACAGTGGAATGCCTACAGCAATAATCATTGCATGCCCCTTTCATGCAGATACCTGCATGAAAGGGGATGTGATTTAATAAGCAGCGTTAAGTCAAAGCAAAGTGGCTTAACACGTCTTTATAAGTATAGAGTAGGGCATTGCTCCCACGGAAATTCATAAAAAGTGGCGTTCCAGTGGTGCAATGCCCTTGTAAAAATGTCCCCCGTACTTATACCCTGTTGTGCCTTTGAAGTGGAGGTGACTTTAAAGAGGTGCTTGGAAGTGCATAGATGTCCTCCCTCCCAGCTCTGGCTCCAGACCCACTACAGGGAGGTGTGCAGCACTTTGTGTAGAGACAGGACACTGCCTATTCAGGTGTAAGTGCCAGCTCCTCCCTCCCATCCTGCCCAGGATGACTCATCAAGATGTGGCTAGCCAATCAGTCACACCTAACCCTCCTTTGTTTATTATGTTATGTTAATTTAATTTATAGTACGTGCAAATCACCCCAAGTGGGGTATCTCGGCACACAAAGGATTGCCAGCAAAAGAAACACCAGGTCAAAACAATTCTGTTTTGAGCACGTTCCTGAATTTCAGATGGTCAGAGCATTTTGGGCCAAAATATATGAAAGAAGATTACGTTTTTGACTGTTTCTTGAAATTATTTGGAAACAGGGGCTATATATTATGTGCAAACTTACTTTATGGCGAGATGTATTTTTTTTCTGTAATTATTTATAGAATCTATTTGGTTTGCTGAAAATTTGCACAATAGTGCATCATACATGTTAATGATGATATCATTTTATTACACAATGGATTTATGTTTATGCATTCTGTGATTTGTTTAAGAATATGGTCCTCGGTCTCTGAAATGAAAGCAAAACGTCCTCAGGGGGGTATGGCAGTAGGCTACAGCTTAGATGAGTTTTGTGAGGCCGATAGCAGCCAGACAAAGTACCAGTGAAGCTATTCACTTTTAGTAGTTAAACTCCAATTGAGAGAAGTTCTTTTTGGGGCTTTCACCCGTTAAAGACTAAGTCATGTTTTTGGAGCTCTGATCCCTCTGGCAGGACAAGGCTGCAAGCTGCAGCCCAACAGCTTTTTAGTGGTAGGATTTAGAGTTAGGCCGAAGGAGTACACTCTGACACCAGCCAAGGGTTTAAAGACCTCAAGAACAATACTTAGGGGTCGGGACGCACTCCAACAGAAGCCACCAGGAGTGTCCAAAGTAGGTCCAGTTGAAAGTGGTCAGCTAGTCTCCTCCAAAAAAGTGGGCTTCTTGCAATTTTTGTGTTCCTGTGGTTTAACAGGAGGTCAGCCAACTGACATTTGGAGTGCAGATCTGAATCCTTGTTACAAGTGGGACCAAGTCTAGGCATTGGGGTTCTCCTTGCAGGTCACAACAACAGGTACAGTCCTACATCTGCATTCCATGAGCCCAGTAGTGTTCTAAAGAGGGTGCCGAAAGGTGCCACAGTTATGCCTGGTACTAGTCTATGGGTGGGGGTACCTTCTGGTCCTTCACTAAGCAACAGGGAAAAGTTTACAGGGTTAACCTCACCCTTTTGCAGCATTTCATCCATGCCCTACTGCAAACAATCCCACAGTGTCCCTCTCTACCTAAAACTAAGATGACAGAAACATTCCTCTCTTGTGCATAGCTCTTGTGTCCACCCTAGAGATGTGGTCAGGGAAATGAGCAAACTCTCCTCTATGGTCACTCAAAATGGGTTTTGGAGCAGCTCCTCTTCCACTGAGATTGGTACCCAGCTGGTTAGTTAGAAAAAATAGAGGCAGGCCCAGGTGCTCACTTATTTGCCAGTAAAAAGGTAGGCAGCCTTTGAAGATATGCAGGGGGCTGGGCACGCCGTCTTGCCAGGGGAAGGTCAACTTCTCCCCTCATCCAAGGCCTTTGTCTCTGTACTGAGAGCCAATTGACACCTAATCAAGGAGCTACTCCGCACCTGGGAGAAAGTTGGAAGCTCAGGCACATGGCCTTATAGAGGCCTTAGGCAGGCTAAAGGAAGCATAAGTAAAAGTACCTTTAGTAAATTATTTGTTATAAATCTTACTTTACAACTGGATTTAGGAATTCACTTTATATCTGGTTCCTATGCAGAGATAACTTTTTTAACTTTTTATTTTAATAAAGAATAAAGTATAACAATGCTTTCCGATGGAACAGCTAACCCTGCTACATTAAAAATACCTTTTAGGGCATTGGCTCTCTAGCACATGTTTAACATTATACATTTGCATGTCTTACCTTTAAATATCATGCACCCCACCTTAGGGGCACTTAAGGCCTAATGATGGGTGAATTATTAATATTTAAAAGGAGGGTGTAGGCCTGTCAAAAGGGGTTGTTTTGGCAAGTCTACTTTGCAGTTTTACCCTGCACAGCCAGGATACTGGCATGTTTTGCATTGTCACCTTAGTAGTGTTACAAAATCTGCTGCCACATCAAGTGACATTTAAATTAATTTGCCCTGCTATACCTTATACCATATACTAGGGACTCAGAGGTAAGTTAAATATACCAATTAGGAGTGTAACTAATTTTGACATGTTTTATGGGTCAGAACACATGCACTGAGAATTTAACAGCAGTGTCCTCGTGTGCTGAGTCCAAAAACAAGCAGAACAATCTAGCAAACGTGGTAGTGACCATTAAAAAAGGAGCAGTTTCTTACAGACATCCACCAGGGCATAGACTTATCAATTGATCATTCACTGTTGCAGGGATTCTGCTTATGCACAGAACTAAGCGCAGGAAACCAGGACCTCAGAGAATTGTGGTGTACCAGAAACTCCTCTCAGAACCAAGAACCCCATATCCGACTAGCTTAGTGTCCCATTCGTTAGCCTAGATCTAGCTAGGCAGTCCCAATGTATAGACAACCCAGAACATGCGACTTAGATATTTCTCAGGAGTGGTGGGAATCCAAAATACCTGTTTGTACTTATTTAGCAGTCCACAACAGAATAATACAGACACAGTAAAGTTTAAAGAGTTTATTTTATAAACCTCGTGTCCTAAGATGCAGTACTTTGGCTGACACTAGCAGACAAATGGTTAAGATCAGAACCATCAGCATTGTTACAATACCATACACAATGAAAGGAGCAATCATAATAATAATTGACAGTGGTAAACAGCCACACTCCTTTCTCTAGTAACTAATAAGGTTATTATCCTAATAGAAGGTCTCTTAGGCTAACAGGGGGAACCCCATACCATATAGATCAGCTTAGTAGAATCACATCACAAGATCAGCTGGGCTCTCTCATGCATCAGCTCTTCTGTTCGAAATGAATCTAAAACATTCTGTCTTGTAATTTTAAAGGCACCTGTCCTTCAGATATTGGCAGCGGCATGCATGATATGTCTAAAAAGTGGTACGATCAATCTGAAGACAACACTCTGCACCGTCTAGTGTCCTAGACTTGTTCTTTACATGATGTACAGACGAAGGTCGCAGCACACTGTTAAGAATGTTAAACAATACACTGTTATCCTGTAAGGCAAAGTCGAGTAAGCATTTCTAAAATGAATAACATATAACAACAGTGTCGCGTGCAAAGTAGCAGAAACGGCAAGCTGGCTTTCTAACAGTTGGCTCAGTTATGCTAACTTAGTGTTGTAAATAGGGAGTGGCTAACCCACACTACACCCCCCCTTGATCGAATCACTAACCACTAGGGGCGCACTTATCAAGAACGCAGAGTTCAAGTGATCTAAAACAGAACCAAGGGCATGAACTATAAGTCCATATAAGGTAAGTGTAAAGTTCGAGAAAAAAAAAGAAGAAAAAAATCGTGTAAAAAAACAAATACGATGTTCCAAAGAAAAAACCATTAAAAAAAAATTTCGATAAAAAAATTGACATGTATGGATGCATCCTGTCTTGACAACGTGAAACAGTCAATCCATCAAGGTATATGCACCATAAGTTGCAACAGCTTCCAAGAGGAAATCATTGGAGCATTCCGCAAAAGTATCTGCCATCCAATTTAGTAAGGGAAAGGAACACACGTGTTCTTCAATTATCGGAGCATCCAGCACCATAACAGGACAACTGTCAGCATCCTCGAGATAACTTCGTTCAAGGAATTCAATAGCGGCCTCTCTGATATCCCAATTACCAAGGACTCCTTGTGTAGCACCCAAAGCCATGAACCCAATTCCAGAACAAGCAAACTCATGATCCAGTAACGGACACATTAGTTCATCAAAATCCGGGTCAGGTGACACCAAGTTTTGACAGACACAAGTCCAGAGCCCATTGGAAGGGACAATCTAGGCAATGAAAGACAGGCTGCACACAGGTAAAATAAGCAAACCGGAATGACAATCCATACTTGACGCTTAAGGTCGCCAGAGGTAAAGTGCCGTAGTAATCAAGCATCTGGCTACTAAGATGTAGCAGGTGGAGCATTCTGTCTTGTAACCCCAGGCGTGCAGCCATAACGAAATGCGCAGATCAACAAGAGGATCCCGGCCCAAAGAGCTAGTAGCAAGGGAAACCCTCCGAAGACACTTGAAAAAATAGAATGTAAAAACGCGGGGATCACACCAAAAATAGTTTGGAAATATGTCACGAGGCCTGAGCCGACAATTTTAAAAAAATGAACAAGGCCAGTCGTAGACGAAGCATTAAAGATAGTCTGTATCAACGTTCCAAAATGTAGGGGGAGGTCAGTATTTAAAAGAGCTTGTACTTCAGTGCGTGTGTTTGCTATGTGAAGAAGATATGTTTCACGGGACGAAGTCAAAGAAACTTCTTTTTGAGACGACAAAAGAGCCCTTATTCTACTCATCCTGTTGAATCGCCGGCCAGATAGATATATCGAGCCTGCCGTGCGGGGGTGGGAAAAGGACGTTATTACAGCAAACCACCCTTTGTGAAACGGTGACTATGTAAGGAATACCCACTAGCATCCCACAGCAAGCTTCATTATTTAAAAGCAAATAACTACCGTTGGCAAGCAGCTTAAATGAAGACGTTATAACTGGCATCGGAATACCTTTTAGGACACAAGCTAAATTAGGAGCGTGTATATTGCAAGTGCCATGTAATTGGATATATCTACAAACCACAGAATGATCAGGAGCGGAAGTACACTCTTCACCTTTTAAGTAAACTTCCTTGCCATCCCTCACACATCTATATGTGAAAGGAAGTGACCAAACTTCGTGCAGGAAGGCATCACCAAGCTGTTCATATCTGCCTATGGCATAATGCTTCATGCACGAACTGAACTTAAATCGGGAAAAAGGCAACGTGATCAATCCGTGTACGAGCCACACAGCCGAATTCAACTCAGCAATAGAAAAAGGTAAAGGTTCTAGTTTTTCAATATGCAGTAATGCGTAAGTAGCGTCTTTCATGGACATAAACTGCTGTTTATCGGTCAAATTAAAAGGAAGGAATAACGAAGACGTATTCATGTAATCCCAAGGGACTTTCCCAGCTTTTAACGTTTGCAAGGTCCATGCAAACTGCATAATTGAACGCAACTGATTTTGACAATGGTACAACACAGACACATCATCCTGCACAATGTCTACGACAGATGAAACAATATTATCTAATGTATAAATTCTAGAAGACAAGGTGTTAATACTATTATCTATAACAGCCAATACTTTCTCCATATTGGCCTGGTCAATAGCACGTAGCCTGGAAGCCGCTTCAATTTGTGTTAACTTCCAGACTTCATTGTAAATAGCATAAACCCATCTCTTGGACCTGCCAGTCGCAGGACCTTTAATAAAATCATTTAAATCTATTTTGTCATTTAACCGTGATAAATGAAGCTTAACTGAAGCTAATGTGGAATGTTGCAACCATGACTGGCATAACTTACCTACCGAGTAGGTAGTTACTGTGTGTGACGATGGAAAACGAGGGTCTACTCTAAGCTGTGTATACCCTGGTGTCAAATCCAGAAACCGTCGTTGACAGGAATCTGAACCCGTCTGCCATACCAACCATCCATCGGGATTTACTGCTGAAATATTGAAGGTGGTGTTGGAGACGAGGGACTGCAACATAGTAAGGGACAGATCTGTGTGATTCGCCCAATTAGGATAAGCACCCAGATCCGGGATTGTGGGTGAATTCAATTTTTTAGATATAGCCAATCCAAAACAGGTGGTCTGGAAAATAGTTGAATTAAAAAATAACATATGATTTGGGATACGACAGGCACGATGCAAAGCTTCTGTTCCTTGTACCTGCCACGGTTTAGTTCCCCAAACCGATTTTAGATCGATAGTAGCTTTCCAGAGGTCATAACCTCCAATAGCCAACTCATCCATAAAGGATTTGGAATATAATAATTTGGTGTGTGTCAGTCTAATTTTAGAAGCTGGTTCTACCACCACCTTAAAATAAAAGGAGGCAGGGTTAGACACACTAAAATCCGAAAAGTATGTGAATTTTTTCACTAAAGTGGCAGAACTGCCAGGCATAGGGACAGGACAATGTTCCCACTGAGTGAAATTAACAACATTTCGAAAGGTATTTACCCTGTGTAAGAAATGTGTGCCATAATGTTGATAGCAAAATTGTTCATCGTAATTTGCATTATTTAAATATAAATCCTCAGCATCAAATGCAGCATAATATTTCAAATCAGAAAACAGTGTTTCTATCGCGTGCACATCCCAATCATCTGATCGGATGTTCTGTTTAACTACATCACCCATAGAAACACGAAAAACAGTTGGTACATTAATCACTTCGGTGGGACCATGAATTTGAAAGTTCACAGCATCCCAAGCAATTCCATCACGTACAGGCCAGGCGGTGATGTTCACAAAAGTCTGGTCCCTTTTCATGATGTGTGATGAGGAATAGGGAGCTAAAGTTCCATCAATTAAGCGAATTGTAGATCGTTCATTCAGGTAGTGTCCATTGATCAATTTAAAAAACACTACCACAAAGCCAATGTTCATGAACAAAAAAATACTTATTAGCACCAGCCAGATATAAGTCCAAGGTGCAACCAAAAAATGTCTCTTGAACCAGGCAAAACATTTAGAAATTTTGGAAGGGGCAGTGGAAGTCAATGATTCAGTTTCAAAGGAAGAATGTGACTGGGCAATTGTTGTTGAATGTTAGAGAGGCAAAGGTACTTCTGTTGGATGAGCATACTCAGGATCATCAGGTGAACCACCAGCATTAGATGGCATAGAAGGACCAGTAACTGCAAGCATCTCAATGGAAACTTCAGGCAAGATGTTAGAGGGTGGCACCACAACAGAGTTTCTCAGCACTGAAGGGCAAGAAACTGAAGGTGTCATACTATGGAGAATCGGCCACCCGCTGTAGCTTGACATTGTCAATCGAGATGTACCTGTTATCCTTGCGACCAGGAAGTGGAGGTAAAACAACCGTACACGTACCCAGGACTCCAAGCACCGGGACCGGTGCACGATAAGAGGGGCCGAACTCCTTCTTGTTCTCCACCTTCTCACGGACCAGGTCACCAACTCGAGGTAGCCAGCCGACTACCGGAATCTGGAGTGCACCTACAGATGTAGAGGGTACGTGTCCTTTTGCTAGAGTGTCTCTGGCTTCTTGTAGATTCTGCAATACAGCACAGTGGTCATCTAGGTCAAAAGGGGCGGCTGCTGCCGCCATGTCTAGACCATCAAGGTCCGGGACAAACATTCTCACTCCAAAGAGCATCATGTACGGGGTCCTCCCACCCAGAGACCTTCTAGGGAGATTATTAAGTGCACGTTGTACGTCATACAAGTGGGAGAGCCAGTTCCGGCCTGTACCTAACACCCTCGCTGTCAAAGATTGCTTTAGGTCACGGTTCATCCGCTCCACAACACTGTTGCCCTCAGGCCGGTATGGAGACGAAAATTTGACTTGGACCCCCAGTTCTCTCATGGCCTCCTTGTACGCCTTAGAGGCGAACGCAGGACCCTGATCAGAATGAAGGGTACCACATGCAAAACTCCCTATAAAGACACGCAAATCCTTGATGACAGTTCTGGCATCAGCACTCCTTTGTGGCCATGCCCACAGGAAACGTGTGCACGAATCAACTGCAACCAAGATATATTTGTACGCAGTATCAGAGGTAATAGGACCGCAGTGATCTAAATAAACACACGCAAGTGGTTGATTAGATATATGCAACTGTGTTTGCGGTGGACGCCCTGCAGAGGAAGGTTTAATCTGCTGGCAAATGTCACAATTAAGAACGTATGCCCGCGCTTGTTTGTACAAACCGTACCACCAGTAACGTTGTTGCAAAAGAGATATAGTTGCCGATATCCAAGATGGTCTGTAGTCCGCGTTGGGAATCAATCTGTCACCAACGTCGTTAATCCTCACTAACGGGACGTTATCAGGACTTAAGCGATAATGGTAGCGAGAAGGGAAACCCTTCGGAAAGTTTTTCCCGGTCTCGGAAGCGGCAACAGCCGCCAAGATGTCATCATCGATCTTACTTTTTGATCTTGTAACTGCTGCTACTAGATATGTCGCCACTGCTGTTTTTGCTGCCTCGTCAGCCAGACTGTTACCGACAGCATGGACGCCAACTCGTTGGTGACCAAGAGTGTGAATTACATTCACGAGAGGCAGCAGTTCTTTAAGTGCTGCCACTCGAACCCAAAGCGTTTTATGCTTTATTGTGCTACCTTTGGAATCATGGAAATCATTCTGAATCCAAAAATGAAGATTGTCATTGTAAGATTGAACACAATAGAACGAATCACACACCACTAGAGTGGGGATTCAAAGATCAGCGTACTCCAGTGCAAGCACCAGAGCACGAACTTCAGCCAACTGCGCGGTACAATCACCCAATGTCTGTGTATGCACAGCTTCAGATTGGAACTCTCCATTCACGAAAGTACCCACAACAATTGCGCAGGCAGCTGAATAGGCGTGCTTCGATCCAGTAGCGGGTTGCGCAGACCCATCAGTGTAAATGACACAACGGTACTCCTCAAGTGGGCGCAATGTCGAAGGAGTCGGATGAACAAATTCATAATCCAAGAACTCCTGAGACTGCAACGCCGCGTCAAAGATATATGTGACGTCTTGCGAAGCTAAGGAAGTTGCCCATTGTATCCACCTTGGATGCAAAGCCTTAGAATTTGGTACACTAGCTTTACTGACTGCCTCGAGGGCAGGGTACGGTGTTACCACCAGCATGTGCTTTCCCTGTGATAGCGCTCGTTCTTTCGGGATCGCCATCTGAACTACTGTCAGTACTTTTTCGACAGTGGAAAAGCGCAGCTCAGCTGAAGTGTACAGATGAGATTTGTAAGCAATGGGAACGGTGTCGCCCTCATTGAAAGTTAAGTACGTGAAACCCACTGCGCCTGGTACAATTCTAATGACCAGGTTAGTGTGGTTATCACGAGTTTGTAAGTATTTTGAACCAAGAAGATCAGACTGCAAAGTTTGCAATGCACCTGTATGCTCTGGCAGCCAGCATGATATGGTAAAAGTAGGTTGTACCAAGGCATAAAGTGTCTTGATACGCTGGGCATAATCAGGAATGTAGGTACGACCGAAATTCAGAAAACCCAGCAATGATTGTAATTTCTTCAGCGTTGTAGGAGTACAAAGGCGTGCGCACTTCTCAAGGAAGTGCGGAGCCAAGCCGCGACCCTCATCATTGAGTTCGTACCCCAAGAACAACACTGTGAGCTCGGCAATGTGGCACTTCGCAAAATTGAATTTGTATCCGAAGTCTGCAAACATAGTAATTATGCTATCCACGCGAGCAAGGTGTGGAAGCAACTCGTCGTCTGTTAGATAAATGTCATCAACATACGAGTATGCATCCGGGTCCATATACTCTAAGAGCGAGACCACTCGAGCAGCAAAGACCCCAGGGCTGTTCTTATAGCCCATAGGCAGCCTATTAAACTTTCTTTGTTTACCGCCCGAGGTAAAAGCCGTCCACTCACTACTTTGAGGGGACAGGTTATGGCTGTAAAAGCCATTGGAAATGTCTAGTGTGGTTTTAAACCGTTTTCTCACAAGACTATCGACGAGAGCCGACCCGTGAGTATTCTGTACCGCGCACGTCCGGCAGTGAGAGTTTAAGCGCCGGTAATCCAAAACTATGCGGTACGAACCGTCAGGCTTTGTCACAGTGAATAAAGGGTTATTCATAGGTGACACACAAGTTTCAATTACTCCCTGATATTCCAATTGTTCAAGGATAGTCGCGACGTGAGATCTAGCCTCGCGACGCATGGGATATTGGGGTTGAGGCTGGGGATCGGACCGCAATGGAATCGTATGGTCAGGAGAAATTTTATCCCAGCCCACTTGATTGCGATACAACGCAGGTGCTTGCACCTGCGCCCACTCCCCGGCCAACCTGTTAGCATGTTCCATAGGCACCATGTGCCCAAAGGCGGGGAGGATCACCACCTCCCCTCTAGGAACATCTAAAATGAAAGCCGGAGGCCAATTCTCCTCCGCTAACAGGATGTCATAAGTGGAGGACAAATTATCCCCAAAAACTACTCTAATTCTACGATGTATGTCACCCTCTATTTTAAGGATTATGTCAAACATCCTTTCAGGGGGGGCTACTCGAGTATCAGCAGTTTCAACACTCACATATGTATCAGTTGCTGTCACCTCCAGATACGGACTCAGTGCTTGCCGCACTACTGTAACTTCCGCCGCGCTGTCTAACACCGTTAGAGCCCATGTCCGGTTCTGAAGCAGTGTCCATACCATCTAAGGCATATCTCGCAGTTAGGGCAGCAACTTTCTTTTTCTGAAACGGAGGTCTTTGACGCGCCGCGTCGTCCTGCTTGCCTTTTACATCAGTCTGGCGGGGTTGCTCACGACCTTGGGCACCCCTTCCTCTTCCACGGTCTCCGCCACCAGATTGTGAAGCCGATGTTTCCTGTGAAGAACGAGGAAAGCGTTCAGAAACCTGAAATCTATCAGGTGACTTAATATTAGAACGATCGCGCAAATCATATTTACGTTCAGTTGACGACTGAACTGGCGAAGCAGAACGCGACCTATGCTTCTGTTGCTGTTTTCCCTGTTTTTTGGTTCGCCCCCTTTCCTTCGGAAACTTGGGCTTCTCGTCTTTTGTAGACGAACTCACCTTAGTCTGCTGTACTACATCAGGAATCTTAACGGTGGGTTTCACGCCTAGGGCGCTACGTCCCACCATTCTGTAGGCTTTAGCAATAATCTTTGCAAATACCCTGGACCTGTCGGCAGGATCCACAAGTTCCAGCATATTGCCTACTTGGAACTGCATGGCATCTCCTTTTAGGTTTCCCATCACCATGGAACTAACCACATCGAAGCTGTCGACAAGCCTCATTCCCAATTCAATGGCCGCCTCTGCACCATGATTTTCCTGAACTTTCCTGATGACAGAGGGTAGTACTGACATAGACGGAATGCCATAGCACTTCGAATAGGTCGCAGCAAAGACTTTGCCCCAATTGTTACAATCGGCAATATCAGGTACTAGATCTTTCGGCAAAGTAATGGTGAGTATCCTGTGTTTATCCACCGGAGAAGTGTTTGGGAATACGGTTTCCAATTGATCAAATTTTTCAGCAAGCCAGTAAGGAAATTCATCCTTACTTTGGGGGCGCTTGCCGACAACCGCATTAACCATCACAGGACTAATGACCACGGCTCGGTGTTCATTCGTGTGACCCGCAACCGCAGGTGCCCCCACATGCACGTTGCGAGACACGTACTGCACTAAAGCCCTATGGACCGTAATCAGGGCAGTGTGTAGTACCCGTAAATCAGCCACCCCAACTGTCATGTAGTTGGGATGGGGTGTAAAACCGGCCAGCACCGGCCAATCAGCCCCTGCAATGGACAAAGGGCCAAGTCTTGGCGGTGCCACCGTATGGGGAAGGGCGCCATTAAACCAAATGGTATGCTGCCAGGCAGATAGAGGTATTTCTAGTGTCCTATATGGAGCATAAGCTGCAGGTACTTGTGTGGCAGTGTAGGTGTGGAACGTATCATCGTCTGCATTCACCTCTGGAAAAGTCACCCAAGAGTAAAACAACTCATAAGGGTGTGCTGCGTCAGCAGCAACCACAAAGACCACAGCCAGCCCGTCATCAGGCACCCCGTATGTCCTCAAATGCTGACGTAGAGGAGCCCGACTATGTGCGGCTATATCGACCGCGATTAGGACACACTAAAGAATAACGACAAGTTCTACAGTAGCACTTGGGTTCAGTAAAAACTAATCTTTTTAATTGTTAAGCTTGAACGAACCTTTAGTCGAAACTCAGGTAGATTAAGCCTTCACTCCCGTTATCCGGAAACCAGAGTGAGGGCGTTGTGGACTAATAAAAGTACTAGTAAGGCGTATCAGAACTTAACCACGTTGGGCGCCATGTTGCAGGGATTCTGCTTATGCACAGAACTATGCGCAGGAAACCAGGACCTCAGAGAATTGTGGTGTACCAGAAACTCCCCTCAGAACCAAGAACCCCATATCCGACTAGCTTAGTGTCCCATTCGTTAGCCTAGATACAGCTAGGCGGTCCCAATGTATAGACAACCAAGAACATGCAACTTAGATATTTCTCAGGAGTGGTGGGAATCCGAAATACCTGTTTGTATTTATTAAGCAGTCCAAAACAGAATAATACAGACACGGTAAAGTTTAAAGAGTTTATTTTATAAACCTCGTGTCCTAAGATGCAGTACTTTGGCTAACACTAGCAGACAAATGGTTAAGATCAGAACCATCAGCATTGTTACAATACTATACACAATGAAAGGAGCAATCATAATAATAATGACAGTGGTAAACAGCCACACTCCTTTCTCTAGTAACTAATAGGGTTATTATACTAATAGAAGGTCTCTTAGGCTAACAGGGGGAACCCCATACTGTATAGATCAGCTTAGTAGAATCACATCACAAGATCAGTTGGGCTCTCTCATGCATCAGCTCTTCTGTTCGAAATGAATCTAAAACATTCTGTCTTGTAATATTAAAGGCACCTGTCCTTCAGATATTTGCAGCGGCATGCATGATATGTCTAAAAAGTGGTACGATCAATCTGAAGACAACACTCTGCACCGTCTAGTGTCCTAGACTTGTTCTTTACATGATGTACAGACGAAGGTCGCAGCACACTGTTAAGAATGTTAAACAATACACTGTTATCCTGTAAGGCAAAGTCGAGTAAGCATTTCTAAAATGAATAACATATAACAACAGTGTCGCGTGCAAAGTAGCAGAAACGGCAAGCTGCCTTTCTAACAGTTGGCTCGGTTATGCTAACTTAGTGTTGTAAATAGGGAGTGGCTAACCCACACTACATCACGTAGTGAAAAGTAAAAGATAACAATTTAGAGTCAGAATTGAAATACATTCTACAGAGACATTGTGATCCTTCAGTCTACTTCTTAAGAGGACCCCTGTCTTATAAGGCATTTTGCATTCTCTGAAAATTCTTCTGACTGAGTGAATAATGAAACTTTGCCACCTTCCATAAGATAGGTATAGCATAGAGGCAGGGGCACCATGATTGACAGTCATTTCTCGACCTTGTAAAACCCTACTTTTGGCCCTGGTCATTGGACAAATATCTAGAAATATATTACGCTGTTTAGCCCCTATATATCATACTTTTTTGGGGATGCCCACCTAAACACCACCTTATGACGAACCTCATTCTGTAATGTCTCCAACAATGCATTAAAAGCCACATTTGGATATTGCTTTCTTCTTGTTGGCAATCTGCTTGCTCTCTTTAGTTGGATGGGATAAAATGCACCACCCGGGCCCGTCTCCCTTATTAGAAACTGTAAAATGAAGACAAACAAGTTTCTGTCATAATCTGGTTCATGCACACTGATCACTATGAGATATTCGGCCCTTCTGTAATTCTCAAATCACCAGAATCCATCCTATAATCAATCAATCAATCAATCAATCAATCAATCAATCAAAGAACTTTATTTGGTTATTGAATAATACAAGTAACCATAAAAGTACAATTTATAAATCTCATACAACTTCCATAATTGAGATAAAAAAGATATATACAGCTAAAAACAAATAAATAAGAATTCATATCACAATTGATTTACGAAATTTAAAAATAGTTTTTAAAAAGGCAGTGACAGAAGCAACAGTAAATACAGTATCTAAGTTCTGTAACACCAGAAATGCCAGGCGGCAGCGTCTCAGTTCCATTCTCTTTAGTACTGGGACTATCCATCTTTTCCTGGGTATAGAATAAAATTTGCAGAAAAACAGTATATGTATAGATGACTGGGCTGATATATCATCACAAGGGCAATTACAAAGTGATCTAGACCAGTCATTTACCGCAGGGAAGCTCAGGATTCTATGCAAGATGTTAAGTCTAAAACGCGTTCGTAGGTACCTGTCAAAATCCTTAGTAGTTAACAAGATGTAAGGCTGTATTTTGACTGTGATCAATGTAAGGTGATGTGCCACCACCGTGGATTTAGTCATTTCACTAGTAAATCTAAGTTCATTCAAATATGACATACATAAATCCTTTAGATCCTTTCTGGGTACCTGACGCATAGAAAAGGTTCATGGAAATAATCCCTATGACCTATTTGAGTTAAAAACATCTTAACATAGTGTAGCCATCTTATCTTGTTAACCCCGTCAGTACCCAATGCGTCCTTTAAAATTAGGCGGTTAAATGCAGATTCTTCATTGGTCCAGACCCTATGCCACAGAAGGACAGGTTGTGTTTTAATCACGTCCTCGAGGTAAGGTAAGCCAAGTTATCTGTGGCAGATAAGTGTAGACGTGCTGTCCGGTACTGCCAGAAGAAACCTAAGGAAAGTATTTTCAGCTTTTTGTAGCGAATTAACATTAGCATACCCCCATATGCCTGCGCCATAGGTGGCAATCGCTACACATGTTGCCCTGTAAATGCATAGTAATTCCCCTGGCAAACGTCTACCCATTTTCTTACTAAAATTTGTTAAAGCTATCAGTGACTTACAGAATAAGAGCCTTCTAGTGTTAATTGCATTACTCCAAGAGCCAGACTGATCAAACAAAATTCCTAAATAGGGAAATGCATTAGAATTTTCCAAAGCATTCGAATGAATAAATATTGAGTTTTTCTTTTTATTGGCCCCAGGCCCACATCTCATCGAGAACGTTTTGGAGCAGTTAATTGTCAGGCCCAAATTTATCATGAATTGTGAAAAAGATGTTACAACCCTTTGCAGACCAATGGGCGTGCGGGCCAGCAAAACCGCATCGTCTGCATAGAGGAGTGCAGGGATTGGGCAAGCAGAAGAAGAGGGCAGATCCCTGCACTCCTTGTCGGATACCTTCCAAACCATTGATATATAAAGTAAACAAGAATGGAGCAAGGACGCACCCCTACCGCACTCCTCTCGAGATTTGAAAGTCCCTGGTACAGTCCCCATTCTGTCCAAAGCGAACATTCGCTCTCGCCCCTGAATAAAGCTGCCTAAGGAAGGAAACTATATGATCATCCACCGCCAGCCTTTCCATAATTGCCCAGAGCTTATTGTGGACGACGCAATCAAATGCTGATGTCAAATCAACAAAAGTTAAAAACAGCATTTCCCCTTTAGCTTTCGTATATTTGTCTAAAAGAATATGAAGGTTTAGGCACTGGTCAATAGTGCCCAAACCTTTGCGAAAACCATACTGGAGATCACTAATAGCTGATTGTTCCTCCGTCCACGTTTGGAGTCTGTTTAAGAACACACGACCTATTATCTTGACAGTAGAATCCAATAAAGATATAGGGCGGTAACAGGCTGGACTTGTTCTATCGCCCTTTTTAAAGATAGGAACAATAATGGATTCATACCATGTCGATATCAGACCCATTGAACAACATGCATTGAAAAGTTGAGTAAGCAGTGGTCCCCATATTGTCACGTTGTTTTTAAACAGATCAACCGGGACACTATCCGGGCCTGGTGCCTTGCCGGCCATGCTGGCCATAATGGCCGTATTGACCTCACTCAAAGTGAAATCCATTCTAAAATTATTTCTAGAGGAAAGGAACTCTAAGTCTACCTCTGTCTCCGGCAACGCCTGATCATTTAATGATTGTTTGGTGTAGAGTTTAGAGTAATGTAATACCCACTCCTCCTCCGGGATGGCAATATCAATGACTGCATTAGTTTTATCAATAAGGAAAGGAGCATTAACCCCCTTCCAAAATGCAACGGAATCGCGGTTCTTCGAGGCCTCATGCAGGGCAGTCCATGCTTCCTCTTTTAGTTCATCTTTTCTTTTTGTTAGAGCCCTCTTGTAGTTCCTTCTAGCTTCTCTAATTAGGTTCGGGTCCTTAACTCTGGCTTTTAAAACATATTTAAGTCTAGAGTAGGCCTTAGTGCAGATAGAGTCAAACCATCCTTCACTATTATAGCCGCGTCTTTTAGCATTTACCCAAAGATCATTTTTAATTTGGGATGTAATAGTGATAAAGTTCTCTATTATTACTGAATGGGAGGAGTTTTCATCTAAACAAATACTAAAGTTGTTTTTACACGTCATCAGTAATTTAGAGAGAAATTCCTCTGGTATCACTTTCGTCCACTTCAGTGTATATCCATTTTGTCTACTCAAGATGATATTATTCAGAAATTGTGTAGATCTATCTTTCCTATTAAAGTCTTGGTTATCAACACTTAACGGAAAATGATCACTTGAGGCGTTGTAATGGGTGATAAAATTCCTGACACGAGCTGAGTAACTACAGGATATCAGGATGTAGTCAATAGTTGAAAAAACACCTCTACCGTTAAAAGTTGGGCTAAAAGGAACTTCAGGAGAACATAGACTATTTGCAAACCCCAAATCACAAGAGAATATAATGTCGTTCAGGAGATCCCCCTGCAATGAATGTGAGAAGTGCGGGAGACCAGTATCTTTACCAAAACTAATCCCACACACTCCCCTATCTCCCTTGTTACATAGGGGACAATTAAAGTCACCACCCCAGATTACAAAAACATCCTTGGAAGTCTGCTTGAATAAGTCTTTCACATCACTAAATACATTTCCCAGTACCTCCTCCACCATTTCAACAGGGGCATTATTATAAAAATTCAAGATAATCACACAGGAAGCCTTATCCACATGTAACCTAATAATATGATAATAGCTGTTATTAACCACCATCTCAACTTTCCTGATATTCAAATAATTGGAGATGTAAGTACAAAGACCCCCTTTCGCTCTGCCATGTGCCGATCTAATTGCTGGGGTATGCAGTGTTTTATAGCCCATCAGATGGATTGGTTTCTCAGCCCAGGTCTCTTGTAAGCCAAATATCTCATATTTGATTACATACTCCACCCACGCAGTGTTAGTCACTTTTGATTTCAAACCAGCCACGTTCCAAAACATGATCTGACATTTGGTGTTGTTTATATTAGTGCCCAAAATGCCACCAGTGCCCTCACCAAAAGTGGGAATATTTTCATTGTGGAGGATGGAAGTATTCACATAATCATCCCCCTTCTCTTCGTGAATGACCGCTATGGTGGCTGTTGTTTCTAGGGGAAATTGCGTTATTCTAACACGACTAGGGCTGACTATTAGTGGGCCTATATAACAGGCCCCATCAAGTGGGCTAATAATATCTGCTTCATTAGATGCCCCAGAGCTCAGTCAGTCAACTTCTTCAAGCTCGTTAAGGCTGCCAAAGCGATTGTGAGTGGGAATATTAAACTGACGGGGAACAACCTTTACAACGCAACTTTTACAACGCACTGCCATTACAACGAAACTGTTACAACGCAAATGCATTGACAACGCATGCCATTACAACGCAAGTCTTTACATCGACTTGCACTAGATGGCGTGCTAACATTAAAAATAGTGTAGTTTACTATCCAAACACCTTCCCTACTGTTACGTGGACTGGAGTTAGAATAGTAAATTACACTTTTTTAATGTTAGCACGCCATCTAGTGCAAGTCGATGTAAAGACTTGCGTTGTAAAGACTTGCGCTGTCACTGCATTTGTGTTGTAAAAATTTTGTTGTAACAGCATGCGTTGTAAAAGCATGCGTTGTAACATCATACATCCTAAACTGACTCCTATTGGACGGCATATGGTTATCCCTATGTAGCCTTTGTAGATTATATTGTGGTGGTTGATAGAAATATCCTAGAGGGACAACCCTGATCTGTGAGTTTTCCATAGTGTTATCTCCAATTCTATTCAAAATTAGTCTCACAACATTTGGGGTTTTAAATGTCAACACAATGCAATCTCCTTGGTAATTTGTTGGCCCTCTCCCTAACCAGCCTACCCTCCTGGCCATTTTGAACTCATCTAATAGTTTTCCAGTTAGGCCTGTCCTACGACCCAGCCACTGTAGGGACTTATTCCTTAGATTCACCCATGATTCTCCCAACTCGTCATCTACAGCAGAATCACTACATAAGGTGTAACTGCAGGTGGTAGATCTAAACGCGTAACATGATTTACCCCCGGATTCTGTTTCACACTACTTGGATCTATTAGAGAAGGAAATATTGTTGACTTCAAAGAGGCTGGGGCACTATTCTCTAAATGTACCAATGGATTAGCAGCTAATATAGGTTGTGTTATTTGAGGAGGGGCAATTACATGAGCATTAAAACTAGTACTATCAGGAGCAATATGTCTTATATATGAGCTGGTATCCAAATGGTCTTTTCCAGTAGTATGATCGACCTAGTTCATTCTACCTGATACCACGAGCTGTGCAGTATCTAAGAATTTAGCTAGAGATGCCTCGATTGCGCCAATTCTAGTTATCAGGTTGCCTACACTGTCTCTAATCAATATATCTAGGGTGTCCAGTTTAATTTTTAATTTTTCTACCTCAACTTGCATACTTAAATTGGTATTAATTCATGTTTTCTCCCAATTTTCAGATTTAGTTACTGGGAATGACTTAATCCTTTTCTGAGCCCTTTCCGGGTTTCTGGGGAAAACCTCTCTGCTACAATAGGGTCTGTAGCTTCACCCCCTTTAATATTCCTGCAAATGCTATGACGTTTAGTCGGATTCCTGGTATGCTTATTTGGCGGTTGGTGCTGCACATCTGATTCTAGCTCGCTACCTGACAAATGATCAGAGGTATTCACCACACAGCCATTAATGCCCAGATTACTTCTCTGCTCCTCAACTAATTCAGGGCTCACTTTCGCTGAGGGGGTCTCATCAACCCCAGGTTTCAGAGCCTCCTCGACCGTATTGATCTGGCATTCAATGGCACCTACAGCACCAGTAAGGTAACTGAGTAGAGACTGGCGAGAATGCTCTCCTGTACTAACTGGTTTCTTGTTCAGTGTGGACATTATTTTCCTCTTCCCCATAATAAATAAATCACAAACAAAAAAAAAAAAACAAACACGAAAAAGGAACCCAGTACATAATCGCGGGGCAACAGTCCTGAGCCTAACCAAAGTTGTATCAAATGTCTATGGAGTTCCAAACCTTATGGGTTATTATACCTTTAGGGAAGGTTATTCAAAGTCACAGTACCTTGGGTCGTAGGTTTCAGAGCTAGGGCCCAGCCCGGCCTCTGTCGGACTATGACGGGCAAGGACGGGCCTGACCTTGGCCCTGGCTTTGTCCGGGCACCGCCCGCGTGCGTCCCATGCTGCGGGAGGCTAGGGCCGCTTATGAGCTGTCTCCCGGTGCGGTGTGCAGCATCAGTAGGAGGCGCCTGGCGAAGGTTGCTGAGATACGTAGTTCCTGTATCCAAACGCTGTTCCCCTCACGGCTGGAAGACCGGGAAATGTAGGCGTCGGCCGTTACCCTCACGGCGGCTGAGCTGAAAAGTACAAGTGAATCGCGTCCCTATGAGATTTGCAGCCCTTCTGTAATTCTCAAATCACCAGAATCCATCCTATAATCAAGTAATGGGGAATACTGTACAGTGCTTAAAATAAGCAGTCTTTTTGTTCCTTTCACATTGGTAGATTATACATTTCTGCAGTGTGGTGATCCTCACTTCCAGGGAATAGCTCATTCTTTAATTGATACAATCCAGTTCACCCACCAAAGTATTGAATTTACTTGGTACATTATCCACTTTTTTGCAGCATGTTAAGGGAGACCATCAAGGTTTTCTCCCCCCTGGACTAGGCAGCTTACTCAACAACCCAATCATCTCTGGTTGCCCGTTCCAGTTTAATTAGAAGAATAATGTTTTTTCAGCAATGGTTTCAAAACCTATTTTTCACGGATATGAAGTGCAAGCATTACATTTATATTTTCCATAATTTAGGAACATTTTTATTATCTTCATAAATTAAAGATTTGAACCAATTGAAATGAAAAGATAAAACAAATTTTTTCAATAGGAATAAAACACGATACATTCTAAAAGGCATGATTTAGATCTTGGTGGATCATGTCCCACCATCACTTTTTAGACAAACTTTCCACCTGCCAGTTTGGCTGTCCACCTGCCCTATTTAGATGTTGTCAATTGCATAGAAGTAAGACCGTCGTGGTCTTGCTGACTCCACCAGGAATTCTCAACTGTGACAATGGTGCAAGCATGCAAGAGATTTATGTTAGAATTGTGCCCCTGGTCGTTTGTGTTATGTAATACAAGCAATTATTGTATGCAATTAAATGGACTAATACACTGTATGAAATAAAATGAAATTCTTTTCTTTATTTTCTTTAACTTAAACACATGCTGTAAAATGTTATTTTTGTATTTTGTTGATGAACCCCAGGCTGGTTTCAACCCCAAATCGTAGTGGGTGAAAACCAATGGCCTGGAATATTGCCCAAGAGATAGTCAGTAAAGCATTCCTCATATCGCCTTGTTTTTACAGTTGAAGCCTTAAGTGTGGGATGTATTCCCAGGCATGGGTATCATGTCCACTGTGCCATACGACTCAAGTTATACCTTACTGATGAGACCTCAGTAGGTTGAACACAGTCTGTGGTCGCTTGTGTTCCCATCTGGAAGGGATCTGTCCTGGCAGTTCAGACTGGATTGTTCCTATTGGTGCAGGATCTTGACTTATTAGCAAAAGATAGGTCTCTGTCTAGGATAGTATAGAGGGCAATAAACTTGTGCCTCGAATGAAGCTCCAAGTGATTGCAAGTCGCTGAGAATAATTCAATCATTCCTTCCATAGTTTTCCTGTTTTCTCAGTTGATACCCTGATTGCAATGGAATTGCCCAGATGTGGGTGCAATGCTAACTGTGATGTAGGGCTTAATGCATGCTTCACTGATGTAGTTTGAAACCTGTTGCTTGTGTTCCCATCTGACAGGACCTGACCTGGCAGTTTAGATTAGACAGTTCCAATTGGTGCAGGACCGAGACAGCACTGCAGAAAGTGCGCCATGTGGAGGTTCTCCCAAGTGCAGAGATTCTCCACAAGAGTGGAAACTCTGCCACGAGTAAGGAGACTCCACACTCCTAACTTTATTACACACAGTTACATTCGTGAATCAGGCCCAAAAATACGCATTCAGGGGAAAGAAGAAGCTTCATTCCAAATTTTGTGTCATTCCATTTAGCTGTTTTGGTTCATCCTTGTCAAATTTTTGCTGTAGAAAATGTAAGGGGAAAAAAGTGTTTTGGGACCCCCACTTTTCTCTCACCCGCACTTAAGAGATCACCCTGAAACTTTCCAGTAAGGAGCTGAGGTGGATCAACTTTTTCTTGGAACGTTTTTGGAGTATTTATAAAATGGCACCAATGTTATTACTATTAGCAAAACAAAAATTACTCTTCCTATGGTAATTCCAACTCACATATCACTGAAAACACCAAAGCTTAAAGTAACGTTATAGTTAGGAGTTAAAATTAGTTTAAAAACTCATTGCTTACAAATGAAGTGAGCTAAGTATAACATGTGACTCCGCCATGAACTGCTTATGACCTTACATATGACATCACTCTTGAAATGTTCAATGACTTCTTCGATGATTTCACTGACGACATCTCATATGACATCATTTATGACATAACAGACACTGTGAAATGCCTTTGGCCATTTGCAACAGGTGCTGGCAGCGGCTAACACACAGTTGGCTACCAACCACTCACACCCTGCCCTCTGTGGTAAGCTTGATGCCCCTTCCCCATCCTCCCTGCTCTTCATTATTTTTGCTTTTGCCCCTTTCCCCTCCCTCCTGAATTCCATGGTCCTTTGTGCTTCCCCTGACCTCCATGGCTCTTTGTGCTTACCTCCATGGTCAACTTGCTTCCACCTCCCTGCCCTCCCTGTCCTCCGTTCTCTGAATATTTGCCATGTCTCATCTCTCCTGCCCTATCCGGTCTTTTGCACTGCCACTGCCCCTCCTGATGGCCCTCTGTGCTTAGCTTGCTGCACCTACCCATATCCTCTGTGCACTCTGTTGTACGAGTCTATGCCTCTGTCCCTTCCCTCCTGCAATACATGGTCCAAGGTAGTGTCACTGCCCTTCCCTCTAACCCTCTGTGGTTAGCTTGCTGTCCCTGCCCTTCTTTTCCTGCTCTCTGTTGTCCAAATCAATGCCCCTGTCCTCTCACTCTAGCCTATTGTGACCTAAATTTTAGAACCAAAACCTAGGATGGTACTGGATATAGAAATAGTAGTAAATATTGACACCTACCACAGATGTTGAAGTATCACAATGACCTGAGACATGGGGCTTCACTGGCGTCATCTAGCAATCTACTGTAAAGGCTACATATAGTAAAACCCAAAAAGTATTTCAGAGGTTGGAAGACTTGTTCCATTTCCAAAATTTGAAACTAGCTCATATGTAGGTCTGATTTCTTTGCATTCTTTTTTGTAATGGTAAAAAAATATTACCATCACCAGAAAGAAAATAAAAAAAACAGGAATGGATAAGCTTTCATTTATCATTTTGCATCTTCTACATTCATGACTGTGTGACCTAAGATGCCTCCTTCTCCCCATTACGCCTACTCCCACTAACCTCATGAGTCATTTGATGTGGAACAAACTCTGCCTTTATGACTTTACCATTCTGGAAGTAGTCCCTGCTTGGGCTGGCAATCCGGGGGATTCTGATCCACCCCTCTTAATAACCTGATGTGCTGAGTTAATGAAGCAGCAATACCTGGGGACTCTTCCCAGCACAGAACTTCTATCTCTTGTGTTAGAAGATGGCCAGTGAAAATGCAAGCATTCGAATGTCATGTTTATGCTCATCCAACCTTCTTCAAAATTTGGGACATGTATTTACATTACAAAAAAGTGTTGGAATACCGGAAAAGCCTTTGAAAAACTAGGACTGTAATGGAAAATCAGAGATGCCTGGTCACCCAACTCCAACCCACCATATTCTGTTGTCCTGCCACTAATCCTCCCACCTGCCCTGTGTGGTCAGCTTGCTGCCCTTGACTCTCACCCACTAGGCTGAGAGCTAGCCTGGCTGGAGGGAACAAAAGCTTGCCTTCTCTAGCTCTCACTTTACATTTACTTGTAAAAGAGCAGGTCCTTTACAAGTTAATGAAGTTTCTGGGTCTACACTAACTAGCCTGCCTGCAAGGGCAAGAAAGCACCTCCCCTCATCCAGGCCATTGTTTCTGTTCTAGGAGCTTTTTTAGACCTCCTTAAGGTCCTTAAGGTCAAGTAGTGTTGGGCAGCTGCTGACAGCTAATGATATAAAACCTCAAGGAACTTCAGGCTGGGTAACTGTAACTTTCTAAAAGTTGTTTTTTCTAAATATTAATAAACATATAACTTCATAACCATATTGGTGCACATGCATCAAAAATCGCTAAAGCGATTCCTTATTAGCGTAAAATAAGGAGTCGCAATGAAAAAATCGCCAAATGAGATGCATTTACCCGATCGGTAAATTTGAGCGATCCCTCAAAAATCGCTAAAACAATACAGAAACATGATTGCGACTCGCTAACCCACAAACTAGCAATTGGCGATTTCTGTATTTGCGAGTTTGCATTTTGCGATTTCGGTATTGGCGAATTCGCAAAAAACTGGTCACGTTAGAAGCAGGCTGATGACATCACAACCAGGAAGTCATTCAGTCCATGCTTCATACAGTGCCCTGAGGAGCTCAGAGGAGGAGGAAGCAGAGCACTGAAGCTGAGCAAAGACACAGCACCTTCACAATCCAGCTACTGTTCACATAGCCAGGATGGACAAAAATGCTGCAGGGAACAGTGCCACACAAAGGAAGAGAAAGATGAAGTTCTCGGACAGGGAACTTGAGCACCTGATAGAGGGGGTGAGCAGCAGCCTAGACAAACTGTTTGGCAAGTTGTCCCTGAAGGTGCCAGAGACGGAGAAGCGCAAAATATGGCTGCGAATCAAGGAGAGTCACCCACCGCAGCATAGAAGACCTGAAGAAGAGGTGGTATGACCTCAGGAAGCGTGCCAAGGAGTGCATTGCCGAAAGGGTGAAGGAAGCAACTGGCACAGGAGGGGGACCATCGACAGCATGTGCCAACACAGCCCTGGAGGACCTCGTTGAGGGGACGATCGAGCACAAGGCAGTCGTGGGAGTCACCCAATTGTACACTTCGCAGTGAGTACACAACAAGGTAAGATGCATGCAAGCGCTAATACTATGCGTACTGTACATCCATGCACATACCCTCAGGCAAATCACAGTGTGCAGGGAGAAGTCCATTCCACATATTCCCTCATACACATGAAGCATCATGGAAGTTGTAGTCATGTGAGCCAAGTGGCCATGGATAGTCATCAATGCTCAATTAAACATAACAACATTTCACGTCAGACTGTTAGTTTAGATCAGTGATTTATTATGTACGAAGTAGGCCATGTGAGAAACATATTTTGGAACAAACAATTCTAACTGCACTGTTTCACACAGATGCAGCTCAGGTGGACTCCGAGGACAGTGACTGGCTCATTATCTCTGAGACACCTGCAGAGACGGATGTAGAGACCCCTGTGGAGCCTGAATGTACACCACCCCACCACCAAAACGCAGGGCACATGTACCCGCACTGCCAGAAATGGAATCAGAGTCGACTCCAGCACCCACAACAGTCCCCAGCCAGCCACGAGTCCCTTCACCAGCTCCAACACCAGCACAGCTCCGACTAGGACAGCGGCACAGGCCCAGGACCCGCATTGCGGCCGATGTAGAACTGGCTCCAAATCTATATGGCGGCGTTGAGTCGCAGATACTTAGTGTGCAGCGCCTGCAGGGGAGCTACAAGGGCGCCATCAACATGCAGGTCTCCAAGCTGGCCAAAAACATTAGCACTATGTTAGACTGTGTGCGTGACCTCACTACAGTTGTTGCAGAGGGAAACCGACAGACAAACCATAGCCTACAGGAGCTCACCCATGCCGTTCTTGCAGGAAAACTCTCTTGGCGTCGGTGGCATCGGCAGAGTTTGCTATGTACCTCATCTAATACCAGGGCCATAACCAAGCTGAGCAACACCACTGCAGTATTGGCACGGCGCTCCGTGTCTTTACAGATTGATCTGGGCCATTTCAGTGGGGACGTTGCAAGGGCCTTAGCCCAAGTGACCACTGCCGTGGAACACCTCCAGTCTGGGAATGTGATTGCCAGCAACTTGGAAGGGGAGGAGGGTAGTGAGGAGGCATCGAGTCTGAGTAGTGTGTCTGTGCCAGTGAGCACTAGCAGGAGACACAGTTCACGCAGCTCAACATCCACAAGCACACATCAGGCTGATGTTGCAGAGTCATGCGACAGGAGGCTGGGGATACGTGGCAAGAGGTGCTAGCCCTGTATATCCACCAATCTGGCCATGGTGGTGTAACCATTGGCCCTTTCAACATTGTGATTGCCCTCCAGTGCTGTTGAATACCTTTTTTTTACTTAATCATTCTATGCAATCACCGTCACGATTTTCAAAACATTAATCTTTTGTTTGACATGTGCTCATGTAAATAAAACATTCTCAATCCACGACATCTTGTGATGGCTCATTCTCACCTACCTCAGAAATTATGTTGTGTGATGGGTGCACGTCTCCTCTGACCTTCCGGCTGTGTTTGCCACATGTGCCTGTCGGTGTGCGTGTGGTTGGTTTTCACCATCATTGTCCTTCTTATCCATATTGACTGGTGTGCCTCTTCTTGTGGCATGTTGTGCAGCATGGCACATACTGCCACAATCCTGCAGCAGGTTCGGGGTTGTACTGTAGAGCACCACCAGTCTTGTGAAGGATCCTAAAGTGACTTTTTAGTATTCTGAATGTCCTTTCGACCACATTCCTTGTGCTAATGTGTGCCGCGTTGAAGCGCTGTTCCTGTGGTGTTACTGGGTTGAGGTAAGGGGTCAAGATGTATTTGCGCAAGGCATATGCGCTGTCACCTACAGGGTGGGAGGCAAAGGGTTAGCCGCAGTAATGCAATCACTTTTAGTATAATGATGTCACAAATAGGTATATATATGTACCAAGCAGACGCCTGTGGATGCCACTGTGGCGGAATATATATGAATCATGTGTGCTTCTGGGAAATTGTGCTACGATGTCCGTTATTATATGCTTAGCATTGCACACGACCTGGACATAGATGGAGTGGTAAGACTTTCTGTTCCGGAAGATGTACTCGTTGGCTGAGGGGGGACAGATGGGGACATACGTGCAGTCAATGCATCCAATGACATGTGGGAATTGAGCCACCTGGTAGTGCTCCAGTTTGGTCTGATTCAACTCCTGTGGGGTTGTGGGGAAGGTGATGTGGGTTTGGATCATTGTCAGCATGGCCTCAAGGAATATCCAGAAGAAGCGTGAGAGTGTGCTTTGGGATACACCTCCGGCTACCGCTATGACCCCTGGAAACTGCTTGACGCCAGTAGGTGCAGGCTACATAGGACCTGGACGTGTGCCGGAATGGCATTGGTCCTACGGATCTGGTGCTGCAGTAGGGGTTCCAAATCTGCTATGAGGCGCATTATCATTGCACGATTCAGACGATACTTATCATATATTTCTTCCTCATTTTGGCCCAGCAATGTTATGTGCACTAGGAATACCCTCTCCTGTATCCTCCTCCTGCGATGGGCTGCTGCATTTTTCCTCATCCTCCTTGCAGGCACGTAGAGGGCTGCCATTGTGAATGGCTTACGGGGTCTCCTGATACATTTTGAAAGGGTTTCAGATTGGTTGCACCTGTGATGCAATGTTTTTTTTTTTATCAACTTTACCTCCTGGTTGAGATTCCCCCTATTCTGCTCTTGTTAAATTGCGATTTTGGTGAAATTTGATGCATTGGTTTGCGATTCATTATTAGCTAATCACCATTAGCAGGAGCAGCTTTAGTTTTTGCTATTATATAATCGCTATTTTGCTAATCGCTAATTTTGCGGGAGCATTTTTTGCGATTTTCTGGGTTTTTTGCTATTGGGGTTGATGCATTGGAAAAGTGTTGTTTTGCGGTCGGTTACCGGCTATTTTACCTAATCGCAATTTTTGCGAGGGGTATTTTGCTTGATGCATGTGCCAGATTGTGTTTTCAATAACAATTCAAAACAGTGATTGCAAAATCTTTCTAGAAGGTCCAAAAGCCAGGATAACAGAATTAATATTTTAATATGTACTCTAGTTTTCCTTGAAGGACAACCAGAGCCTTCTAAAGTGAAAATAGCTTTTGGGGCCTTATCACTGTACGGAAATGGTGACACTAATTTTCCACAACTCTCTTTTTAAATACCATGCTGCAGCCCACAGGTGACATTGTACTTACCATGATATGGTGTATGTCTGCACCATGGCCTTAGGGGAAAGTTAAGTATGCCAATTAAGAGTTAGTCAACTATACCATATTTTAGGGGTCAGAACACATGCCCTGGGGCCTGATTAACAGAGTCTCTGTGCACAGAGTCAAAAACCTAGCAGCATCAGTCCAAACAAAATTGAATTGGTCACATCAAAAAGGAAACACATACACTCCCTAGATGAAAGTTGAAGTCTGTTTCCACTGTTAAATCCATAGCCCGTTGGAAAATGGACTCTTAAACCATTTAGGAATCTCTCCTGTCTTCTGCATCAGCCACCGGAGAGGCCTGTGGTCAGTTTGAGACCTGAAACGAGACAGGTAGGGTCTCAGCTTCTCCAAGTCAACTGAAGGGCCTCTCTCTCAATGTCACGCCAACTCTGCTCTCTAGTGAGTAGATTCCTGCTGATAAAGGTGACTGATCCAGACCCTTATTATTCAGCTGTGATAACACTGCCCCAATACTATGTTCTGAAGCATTTGTCTAGAAAACAAACTCCTTGCTGAAGTTAGTTGCCGTGAGAATGGGTACAATGGACAGAGCCTCTTTTAGGATGTCAAAGGCTGTCTGTCATGCCTCAATCCATTTGATTTGTTTAGGCTGCATCTTAGAAGTCAGCTATGTCATGAGGTGGTCCAATGGGCAATACTATTGAAATACCTCCTATGGTATCTTGTCAGATCAAGGAACAGTTTGATCTGAGTCTGAGTTTTGGGAACACTCTGTATCTTTGGCTGGAGTTGCTGTAGATGTCCTTCACAAATGTGGTGGCCCAATTACACTAGTGACCCCTGTATTATCTGGTACTTGCAGGTCTAGTTAGTCAGTCCAGTCTGGTGCAGGCCCTGAATTACTTATCTGAGGTGGGTGGGGTATTTTTGCAAGGTAGAGCCAGACACCAATATCCTCTAAATATGCTGCAGAAAGTTCTCCAGCCCAGACGGTAACCAGTTGACCAACCTCTGAAAGGTGGCAGGGGTATTCTTCAAAGCAAAGGGCATTACTTTGAGTTGGAAGTTGCCTTAAGAAGATTATAATGCTGATCTCTCATCAGCTCAACTGTTAGGGCAATCAACTAGTATCCAGTGGTGAAGACTGAGAACATTCACTGGGGTCTCATTAGTAGTGCCCTAGTGCACAGACTCAAAAAACGAGTAGTATCAGTTAAAGTGGAATGATTATGCAAAAGGGCTCTTTTTCATGTGTGACAAATGAGCTCTTTTTCCAATGAATATGGCATGCTTTTAATGTGGCTGCAAGAAATTATATCATAAATGTATTGCAAAAAAAGAAAATGAATATTAAAAATCAATTAAGTCAACATATATAAATATAAAAAACGTAGAACATTTATATCACACTTACAATTTCCAAGATGTGATCAGAACATTATTTCAGGCAATCATTGAACTACAAATATATTGACAGAGAATGTCTCATTTTGTTCACTTAAAACCAGTACTACATATTGTGGTAGGCAAACCATATGTGGTAAATTATTAGCTAATTACTTAAAAAAAAAAAAGAATTCTGAAAAATAGAATCTGTTTATGATTACACAAATATGCTCTTATTTAGGAATTCCGAGCTGTTAGGTAGTTTTCTTCAATTTTATAAGAAACTGTATGCCCCAGAAATGATTCCTCAATAATTTCCCTTATGTTGCTGTTCGATTTTGAATTAGGGAAAAAAATCTAACTTATTTTCATTGTATCTCACTTGCTGAAGAAATTATCTTTGATTAAATTACAAAAGCAATGAATTCATTAAAGAAGACTATACCACTAGGTATAGATGATTTTCCTGCTAAAACTTTACCTTCAATTCTCAAAATTTGTTCTACACAAATTTTTATTTCATATAGTAATTTTACAGAAATTAGAACTTCAAAGGGTACATTTCAGGATGCATTAATCTGCTTAATTATTCAAGATGGCAAAGATCTCAAATATTGTAAAAATCGTAGACCTATTTTGTTGATTGCCTAAGTTGAAAGGTAAAAACAGGTTTTGTAAAAGACAACAGATGTCTGATAACACTTAAGTATTTTTAAATGTTATAAGCAGAGCTTGAATTGGTAGGCTGCAATTGGCAGCTCTTACTTTAGATGAAACCTTTAGACAGGATATATTGGAATTTTATATTCCACTTTAAATGGATTGCTTCCAAAGCCTGTTCTATTAGATTTCTTTCTTTATAATATTCTTCACCCAAAGCCTCAATTTTTATTAATGCTAAAACCTATGATTATTTTTATTAGCCAAAGGTGAGGTAACGTTACCCATTATCATCCACACTATTTATTTTAGCATTAGACTCCTTTTCTCTAAAAATTCAACAATTAAATGTTTTATGTATAAGGAATGAAATCTTAAATTGTCAGTTTATGATGATGATATTCTCTTATATATGCTAAACACTGAGTATCTGTTCTAGCTCATTCAGATGAGGCAAAGTTCTTTTCCAAGATTTCTGTCTCTAAGCTCAAAACTGATAAATGTAAAATTCTTCCATTAAACAAACCGTTTTAAACATACGTTCAAAAAAACGTATTTTGCCTGGAACTCTGATAAGATTAAGGGCCTTAATATGAGTACTGCAGTCCTAGGACCGCTGTACTCATGGTGGCTGTCCGACCACTTTTACCACTGCGAGTCCACCCCCAGTATTATCAGTGTGGGGGTTGGACCGCCACAGGACCACTGCATTTACCAAGATCTAGGATCCCAAGGTAGTGGCGCTGCGGTAAGGGCAGGAATATGCTGGTAGTGCCGCTGCGGCACTGTCGAGCATATTCTGAGTTACTTATCCACCCTCAATTTCATGGCGGTATTCATGGTGGGGGAGATGCAACTATGGCGGCTCTAACAGGGCCCTCTGCTGCTTCTGGGCCTGGGAGTGCCTGCGGGGGAGGGGGGCTTTTTGTGTCCCCCTGGAATTGTACCCTCGTTCCTGCATGATGTGGCATGCATGACATGGCGCATGCCACACCGTATAGGAACATGCTGCAGGGACTGTCACAGCAACGGTCTGCTGTTAAGGCTCTCTTATGAGCCTAACACAGCCACCACCATGAGACCACCGCAGCAGCACCCACTCGACCTGGATTCAACTCAGAATCAGGCGAGCAGGTGCACCACAGGCTAGGTGACACAACAAGCGCAGCATTGATGGTGCTGCAGGAGGATCGCCAAAATGAAATAAGGCCCTAAATATTGGGGTTTGTGGTTTACTGCATCTATTCAGAATATCATAAAATACATTCAACAACATTTGAAAAAAAGATTGAAGATCTGTGCTTCAGATGGAATCCTTTGTTTGTATCACAATGCAACACTTAAAATGATGTTGGTGCATTTAATTTTGTTCAGGTTATCCATTTTACCAATTAACTTTTCCTTCTCTTTCTTTTTTCGAAGAAGTGAGAACTATTGTTAATTACCTTTTGTGAAACAAGAATAGATGCATACTTTCAATATGTTATGTTATGTTATTTATATTTATAATGCGCACGGATACTCCAAGAAGTGTCCCGGCGCAAGCCTAAGAGAGAGTGGGGAACAGATTAAGCGAAGAGAAATGTTTTCAGTTTTTTTTCAACAGAATGGGATCCTGAATGTAGCAAAGCGTGAACGGCAACAAGTTCCAGGATAAAGCGGTTTTCAAAGCAAGGGAGCTGCCACCAATCCTTTGCAGCCGAAAACACAGAACATGCACCAGAAGTTGAGCGGAAGAGCGCAGATGTCTTGCAGGCTTGTAGAAAGAGAAGCACTTTCGTAGATAGCTAGGTCCAGAGGCATGAAGAGCACGGTGTGCTATAACTAAGGACTTACATTTAATCCTTTTGATTACGGGCAGCCAGTGCAGGGAGCGTAGATGTTGTTGCACGCTACATCTGGCAGGAACTTTGAGAAAAAGTCTGGCTGCCGTATTCTGAACAACCTGCAGTTTGTTAAGCAGGTATCCCAGATTGCCAGCCTACAAGGCATTGGCGTAGTCCAACCGGGAACAAATCAGGGCTCGAGTGTCCATTTCCTTAGCGGCCCTAGGGAGCAATGGAAGGAATTTCCGAAGGCTTTTAAGCAGCCCGAAGCAGTTCCCAATAGTTAGATTAAATTTGAGTAACTCTGAGGATGGGGTTAATTTTCCTGACATTGTATTTTATCGAAATGCTTTATACTTAAACAATCCTGATGTTGGTTGTTAGAAGACCATAATTCTTTTAATTCTATTTGTCTTGAATTAGAAGGTGCCCTTACCAATCCATTTTGTTTAATGGAATTTCTATCCTTTTTCCAAAGGCCAGCAGGTATTTCATTCCAAATTTTAGGAATGCTTGCAGACTATTTCAACCTATGTTTTGTTTGAACATGTCAAGTAAAGATCGTTTTCTAAAAGCCACTATTTAGCAAAATAAAAATGTTAAACTGAAAGGATAGAGATCTAAATGTGTTCATCATTTCTGTAATAATAATGTGTTATTATGTTTCACAAGTTTACTAAAATATTTGGTTTGTCAAGTTCTTTGAGGCAAAACTATGATTTATTGTCAAGTGATATATCTCATAGTTATGCTTTCTGTTGCTAGCCTGCAAAATACAAACTGCGATAACATATTACCAGTATTATAATTACAACATAGAGCTTCGATAATACGTATGATTCTACAAAATGTTGAACAAATTTGAAGTGGCTTGGGAAAAGGATTTGACCTCCTTATGGTCGATTTCACCTTGAAATAAAATATGGTGCATAATAAATACATCCACACATACATCTAATTCAACTACATTTTTATTTTCAAGAGACTGCTTTTAACACCACATTCTCTTTACAAAATGAATGACATATCAGGTGCTTCTTGTTGGTCATTTAAATATGAAGCTTGGGATCTTAACCATATGCTCTTTATATGCCCATTAGTTCTTAAACTGTGGACACAGTTTTGGGATCAGGTTAATTCTATGTGTAATGCCAGTAATCCTTTCCATCATCAACTTTATTTTGGCTCGAGAGAACAATAAAAGTACAGAGTAACACATCTCATGATAGATAAAAAACATGATGAGGAAAATACATATTTCCCAACAATGTACATGAGTTAGGATAGGTTAAACTACAATGCATCGACTTGCAATAAGAAGCACAATAGGTTACATTCAGGTTACATTCAAGCTGACTAATTCCCAAATGGAAAAAAACTTCCAACAGAAATCTAAAAGTAGTGGAAGGGTCCATTATGCCTTGCCTAAAATCCAACATTTCAATCTATATTAGGGGTTCCGACAGGGTGCAAATCATTGTGAGTATGCTAAAAGTTCAGAGAACATACGAAAATCCATCCATAAGAAAAAGCAATTAAAACATCTTGTTTATACTTGCAGTGAAAGACTCACTGGGGTACCTCAAAGCTAGGTTATTCCCAGATTGGCATAAACCTCAGACAGAAACCTAACAATAAACTCCAAAAGGGTCTGTCATGCCGTCCAGATACCTAGACTTACAGTTTGAATTGGGGGTTTCCACAGAGCGCTAACTGTTACAGATATGCGTAAAGTGCATAATGCATACAAAATAGATACAATGTATACCAATAAAATATTATTACCTTAAAAGTAGCCCTCGCAACGTGATGTTTGTCCGAACAGTCTTTAATCTAATTTGTCAGAGCGTAAGAAATTGGAGACTGAGGGGCTTATTTACAAGCCCCTTGCGCCCCTGGTATGTCGCATTTCCCCACATTAAAAGTAATGCACTGGCGGCGCAAGGGGATTGTAAATAAGTCCCTGAATATATAATGCTACACTTATTATCTGACTTCCAGATTCTCAGAGATATATGTCGATTTTCAAGTTTAAATAGTTGACAAAGAGGAGCGATCCAGTGAGCACGTTGTTTAACATAGGCACAGCAGAAAAATAAAACATATTCTCCGTTTTCAATTCTTTGGCAGCCCAGGGGGCATACATTTTTGGTAGTGCAATTACTTTTGCTCCACGTACAAGTGAATGCAGCTATTGGCCACATCCCTAGCCTAACAGAAATCTCGCCAATAGGGCAGTCACATGGTTCATGAATTCTGAAAACTGAAAAACACATTTGAAGGACTGGTAAGAATAAGTAAGAATTAGTCAGACTGCCCGAGGCTACAGACGAACTTCTGCTGCAAAAAACAGTTAATTTTCAATGACTAAGTTTGACAGTATCTGAGGCGCTCTTGGTTATAGTGGAAGGATTCAGCCAGTATTTAGACAAACCGAGCTTGAGCAACCACGTTTTTACATGGGAGACCAATGGAATCGTCCCTGAGATAGTCTTTGTATGGGGTCAGTTACTCTGTCGTCCAGGGCCAGATCCAATATAAAATGGGTTTTAAGCAGGCTATGTCAGAAAATTATCTGAGATTAAGATCAAACCTCAGAGGTAATGGGGGGCACATTTTGGTAACCTCAGCAGAGATTTAATTAAGGAACTTTCACCTATGTCTTGTGAATCAAGATTGCAATAGCCCTACAAATCAACCCCATATAGTGCTGCCCGACGGGCTTGGGCCTTAAAAATCTCTTGTGCTGGCAAAATTGAGTATGAAGCTGCCCCGTTAACAAGCCTTAATATGGACCCAGCTCTATGTTTGAGAATCTGTTTATCGATCTGGTCAAACCATTTGTGGGACACATTAAGTCTCACTCCCAGGTAATCAAATTAGCACTCTCTAAGACCAAATCCCTCCTAATTTTCTTGCGATGGCTGAATAATATTGTGTCTTGGGCCTCTAGACCCTCATGCTGCAGCAATGACCACACAGAGTCGTGGGTTACTGGAACTGACCACGAGCACGTGCATCCGGGCCCTTTTATTAACCGGCTCACATCACTTGTGATGCCAGTGATTGGATGGGCGTCAGGTGCAGGTGTGTCCAGACCTCGAGGGAGTGGCTGGAAAGACCAGTGCCTGCTGAGACAGTAGATCGTGTCCAGCAGGACACAACATTCCTCCCAAATTTTAATGAAGGCAAAAATAACACTAGTCCAACCTGTAGGGGTAAACAACAATTAACTATACACCACAGGGTCCATCAGCTTCTTGTGTCGGGCAGCGGAAAGACAGCAGACAGGGGCTAGTGACTGACTGCTGCAGGACGATCTCGGCGGGCACTCATAATTTAACCAAAGTGGCACAGGACACGAACGCTGGCTTGGAGACGTTAGCTGCATCCCAGCAGCATACTGGTGAGAACATGTCTTTAGGTCCGGCGTTGCTCCACTCTGCTGACGTTGAGGATGGTCTGTGGTGGGGGTCTAACAGTTCATTAAAACAGGGTTCGTCAAGAGCATGGTTGGAGTCCATGGTGAAAGATCATGAAGGGGTTGCTGGGTCGACTAAAATCTCTGTTAGACCACTTTGCTGTATCCAGTAACCTTGTCGGTGGGGCAATGTCTCGTCCAACTCTCCTGCCTGGGGAGGCCCTTGGTCGGGGTTGCCACGGGACTGCCTGTGGGCTGCGCTGGGGCTGTGTGTGTGCAGACTGGGGACAACTGCAAAACCACTGAGTAGCCAGTACCTAGTCACTCGCACAACCCTCAGGGGTGGGTGAGTCTTGGTCAAGACACAGGTCAGGTGTAAGCCAGGTTAGCAGGTAGGCTCTGGTTTTGCTTGTCGGTTGTTTTAGCAATAGAGTAGGACTCCAGTCCATTGGTACTCTTGAGATAGTAGTATATGACGCACTTTGACGAGGACTGGCGTGATGGCATAGCCAGCCATGTGGCAAATCTGACAACAGTTGGTGATGACTTGCGTGATGGTTGCAGGCCTTCGTTCTTCAGTCGATCACCGAGAGTGGAGGTGGGCAGGTGCTTCCATTTCCCTTGGGGAAACATCTGCATCCTTGCACCTGGACTTCTTGATCTAGGAGGAAGTCGGTGACAGTAGTCTGATGGATACGTGGAGGAGACGTGAGGCATAAGACTCTGTTCGCAGAGGCTTGCGGCTTACTCTCGGTCTCCCGCTGTGAAGTCGCCATATCATTCTCTGGTTATCACCCACTTCGATTGCTGTTGCTGTGTTAGGATGCGCTCCTTTAGCAGCTTGGGTCCTCTTCAACGTCCGGCCAGGCCACTCACGACTTCCCCTCCTGAACTTCGTCGGTTGTCCGATTCTTGGTGTAGACCCTCCGGTCACACTTCCACATTTCCTGCTGAGTGCGGTGTTATGCACATGGCCCACTTTTGCTGGCTTGCGGTGGTTTCCCTCCCCCACTCAGGGGTGTGATGCACTTTATTTAATTGTGGTGGCATCAGTCAGCCACTGGGGGCTTTGCGCACAGCACACGTTCTCCTTGTCCCTTTACTGAGCTTGGCTGCTTTTAGTCCTCTTGCTTTTCCTAGATTCTTGGCAGGTTTCTTGGCTGGGCAGCTTTGAGCTTTTTGGAGCTCTTTCAGCTGGGTTTCAGTCTCTTTCCTGCAGCTGCCCAGGAAGTGCGCTTGGGCGTGCTGCATTCCTTTTTATCTGTCTTTTAGCTTTGGCTGCTTGGAATGCAGTCTTTAGAGTTCTGTGAGGCCTTTTTTCCCCCTACTGGCTGTGTCTCAGGCACATGGAGGCTACATGTGCCGGTAGTTCTCAGAGGATGTCTTGCTACTCCCTCGTGATGTGCAGGCAGGTGATGGGGTGATGCTCCCAGATGGAAGCATCAGGGTGTGCTTTGCAGTGTGGGAAGCGGGGATCTGTTTCTTTAGTAGGTGAGTTGGTGTAGCTGCTTTCCTTTGGGTGGAGACCTGAGCTGGGAGTCTCCTATCTGGGCCTCTCTTGTCCCTGCTGATCTCGTATCTGCCTTTACAAAAGTCTTTGCCCTGTCAGGCCGGCTTGATGCAATTGTGGCAGGGTGTAGTGCATCGAACAACTGCTATGTGGCAGTGCACTCCGGTCTTCACCGGCTGTCTCTCTACTGCTGCGGCCTTGTTGACAGGCAACTGTGTTACTTCTCCTTGCTGAAAGTGAGGCAGATGGCCCCAGAGCTGCACTGTTCATTTGAGGCAGGTGGACGCAGGCACCGGGCACACCTGCAGGTGGGTGTGGGGCTAAGCAGTCACTACCTGCACTACGTGACACCTCGGGCAGGCAGACCTTCCTTTTCTTCTGTTGCAGCAGTGACAGAGGGCCAACAGGTGGCGGTGCAGCTCTATTCCCAGCACAGGCCCCGGCAGCTTTTCCATGCTGCGGGCCTCGTGCCGTGTGGCTGATGGTGCTTAAACCTTTTCTATATGCACTCGGCGGCTGCCGTGACTTCTCTGTCCAGGACGGGTGCAGGGCAGGCAACCTCCCTTGAGGTCTCCAGGGCTGCTGCACGATGGGCACCCTCTTCCTTATCCCGCGGGCACTACTAGAGGCAGAGGCGGCCTTGCCGGGCTCGGAATCACACAGCGGCACATGCCTTCTCTTCTCTGCAAGCGAGGCAGAGGGTGTAGGGTGAGTGCCTATTTCTCTCTTCCTTTACTGGAGGATGTCAGCAGCCAAGGCAGCCTGCCAGAGCACTGCTATTCGGGTCATGCTGGGAGGCGGTGGAAACACTGGGGATACCAGTGCCTTTGGGGCACGCAAACATTAGTTCATTTCTGACCACCGCACGGTGTTTCCCAAACCCCGTTGGTGTAGGTTTCTGGATTTCCCGCTGCGTGCTGGATGGCAGAGTGAAGCTGACACTGCCTCCATGGACTTGCAAGGCCGGTATGGGTTCAGCCCTCCTGCCAGCAGAGAGTTATGCCCACAACGTGCAAGGGCTGGAGGACGCCACTCACCCGGCTGCCGCTTCTCTTTTCCGGTACTGCGCCCTTCACATCTTTCCGTCCTGCATGTGATTAGTGGTGAATGCCTCACCTTGGGGGGCAGCATTCAGCATTCGTCGGCTTTCTCTGATAGCGCTGCTTATCGTCTTCTCCCAGGGCACGGGACAGTGGCCGTGCCCCTGCAGAGTTGCCCTCCTCTTTTCCCATGACTTCTGGCCATCAATATCATGGCTTGTGGGGCGGGGTGAAAACAATCTATTGTATCCCCTTGAGAAACATTGGCGTCTCCTTCCGAAGACACACGGGCAGACCCGCCTCATCGCCATTGTCGTGTCTTGGGCCTCTAGGCCCTCATGCTGCAGCAATGACCACACTGAGTCAGTAGTGGGTTACTGGAACTGGCCACGAGCATGTGCACCCCGGCCCTTTTATTAACCGGCTCATGTCACTCATGACGCCTGTGATGGGCTGGGTGTCAGGTGCAGGTGTGTCCGCCCTCGAGGGAGTGGCTGGAAAGACCAGTGCCTGCTGAGACGCTACAACGTGTCCAGCAGGACACAACAAATTCCATGAATTTCGATTTATTGTTGTGTATTTTATGGCCATGATCCTTGTAGAATGAGCTAAACTTCCACAGAAAGGTGTTTAAACGACACAGGATTTTGGAAAACAGAAGAGTGTCATCTGTAAACAGCAGACTTGGCACTTTTGAACTAACCATTTTGGGGGAGTCGTTCTTGAAGTGATGGAGATAGATGATGCATCAATTAATGAATAACAGAAATGAAGTGGGTGCCAGAACACATCCCTGGCGAACAAATTGCCTAATTGGATTGTCAGTGTTTGTTTCTCCACCAGGACCCCATCTGACCCTAGTAAAATCCCTGTATATAATTGTTTGATCAGTGACAATAGGCCATAGAAATCCCAGTTTACCCGAAAGTTGCTGCTTCTATCAATATGTTTTTATCACATCAATGTATTTTTATATTATTCTTTCATGTATTTATTTGTTTCTTTATAGTGTTATTATTATTATTACGGTCATTGTATTTAATTTTGATTCTGTTACTTAATAACATCGGGGCTCATTACGGTGGCGGAACGATTGCCTCCGCCGGGCCGGCAGTGGCGATCGTTCCGCCATCGTAAGGAGATTTACCAACTGCCATATTGGGATGGCAGTGAGTATCGCAGCGGACGCAAAGTCAGTCCATCACTTTTCCGCCAGTGGCAATCGTCACTCTGGAGGCACCTTAGGTTATCGACGCGATTTCCCGGGGCAGATCTGTAGCCCCCGCCCCAGTTTGTCAAGATCCGGTACAGCTTGGACCCTGACTTCTTGCGGGTTCGACGTCTAGGACACGAATAACCCGTGATCCTCCAACTATCCTTTTTTTTGTGTGTCTTTGGGATTACAGAATACTCCCCCTCTTTTTTCTGAATCCCATCCCTTACTTTGTAATCACCACCTCGGTCCTGACGAAGCGCTAGGATCCATTAGGGACCGGCAACAGCGCGAAACATGTTGACCACCACTTGTACCCCCTCTCTCTCACTTTAAACCCTCACTCTTACGGGTCGAGAGTAGTGGGACGTATTTACCATTTTTCCCCACTCTGTATGTTTATATAACATCAATCCCCGTTAATTTTTAAGTAGACCTCCTGGGCCCACCAATAAATAGTTAGGGCACCATTAGGTCTTTTTAGTTTTCACCACCACACACCCCCCCTCCCCACACACCCACACGCACAACTACGGCGACTCCACCAAAAGATCTCCGATAGAGAGCCCTTTTAGGGCCCGTGAGGGACTGCAGCGCCACCCCCACGAGGAGCACAGCCCGATGATGATGCTTTGCACCCGCAAGGGTGTGTGAGGGCACTTCTAGTACCATCCAGGAGTCTCTAGTCTCCACCACATTACCACTTGCGAACCTCATCTGAGACAACTTGTCATTTCCCCTCCCCTTTTTCTTCCCTGCTTAGTAGACCATACTGGCATATATATTTCTTTAGGAACTGTTACCTTAATTTGTATGTGAATCGTCACAATTGCCCGCCAGGCAGAGCTGGGCCTCTAATATGGTGGTGGTGCCTAGCAGGCACCGTCTGCCATATTAGGATCAGGGTGGGGAATAGGCCTTTCCATGGCGGCGATGCCGCCTTGGAAAGGCTGGCAGGGATTGGCTTTGGGGGCCCGTTGCGGGGACCCTCTGGGGGGTTTGGGGTGGTGTACTGGGGGGTTACCTGCACCAAGTGGCAGGCACCCCGTGGTGCCTGCCACGTGGTGCAGGGAAATGCTGTGCATGCCCTTTTACCATTGCGGATGGTAAATGGCCAGGATGCGCATCCTAATTGGGCCGGTAGGACCGCCGCACGTCAGGCTGGTGGTCCCATCACCGTTATGGTGGCGAGTCCGCCCACTATCATAATGAGCCCCATAGTTCTTTAAACTAAAAAACGAAAATTGATAGAACTCTGTTTTCTAAAGTCTCCATCTATAAATGTTCCTCCTTCAGAATAATCATTTGGAACAATACTCGCTAAACCTTAGGATGGTCTGCTCTACTGAATGCTTGTAAGTGCATAGTATGCAACATGAGGCATAGCAAAATCTTTTGCCAGACAGGTTAGATCAGCATGCATTTCTCACATATGGATCTGTACTAAATATTCTGCTTAGTAACTACGTCATGTGCCCACCCCTGATGCCATTCTGCCATTCTTCTTCATTCGACCTCCTTTGTCCTTATTAGAAGCTGCCTTAAATAGACTTACGCATGATAATACAAAAATAAAGCAACATATTCTAGGTCACCAGCTAAATCTAGCTACAAAATACGTTTAAAAGTACAATTTAGCTTGAATCCTTGAAATGTGTAAATCCGCACCACGCATCAATATACGATGGTATCTCCGAACTAAAAATTCTCCACAAACTTAGGAACTCTTTTTGATCTCATATGTGTTGGAAAGTTTAGGATTTTCTTAGAATGTGATATGAGCTCCCCAACTGTCTAATATTTATGCCCATTCTGCACGTCAAACTTTTCGGTATGTATGCATGCATGTATGTATGTATTACTATCAATACTATCATTTTTATATTATTGTTATCATTATTATTATTATTGTATTACTGGACTCATGCATTTTATTGACAGAATTATAATAAAAACAAAAGCTGTCGAGCTAAAGGCTCACTCTTAAAGCATTCTTGAAGTACATTGATTATTCTTTATATGCATTATAAACAACACAATTGCACGTGCGTATGAGTGACCCAGGAGTTAAGGAAAAAGACAGTTTATCAGCTTTAGCTACAAATGAAAAATCAGTAGGCAGTGAAACTGTAAAACTAGAGGAAAATGTGTGAATGTACAATTTTCCTTATAAAAAAGCTTTTATGGTCTTCTTCGCTCTAGACGCTTTTATTACAAGAACGTATACATTATTTATAAGATCGTATCTTGGCAATCACCTACTGCAATAAATATTTTTCACTTTCCTGTCCTTTCAGTTGCTTATGAAAAAAACATGCTTATCATTACCTACTACCATATTTTTTTACTTTCTACTACCTATTGAGAAACGTTCATGGGGTCACATTACATAAAAGCCAGCTCTGATGGGTAAGTGCAAACCTGTGTAAGGCAATTTTACAATGGTGTAATGCAATTGGCAACATTTTCACCGACAAATAAAAACATGATTTGTCATGATCAGTAAATGAAAGTTACATACTAGTCATTCATTTTAAAGGTCAGTGTAGCATTACCCAACTCAATCGTAAAACTGCATGGCATTTCTCACTTATATTTGGCATATTGCTTTTGTTTTGTCCCGAAAAAAGTGACAAACTTGGGCCCACACTACATGCTGCATGCAAATGTTTGCAAACAACATGTGATCCAGATTTATGAGTCATTTTTGCTCTGGATTACAAAGGGCTGAACTGTTCCCATTGGGCACAGGGTCAAGACTGATTTGCATATGGCTGGATCCAAACTGGAATGGCATGGTGAGCAAAAAAACGATGGATTTAGGCCCAGATCTCTGTACTGGGGTGAATGTATGATATTGTTCTGCATTCTGTCCATCAATAGTTCTTTTTGCATTTGTCACCCCGAGTGGGACGGGTATGCTCAGACGTGAGTCCCTGGAATCAAGCTATCCTGGCTGAAGAGGGGGTGAAACCCTGAAACCGGTCCTAGGATGCTTGTTTCCAGTCCAGGGAGGACCTGGCCTGGCAGTTTGGGCTGGACTGTTCCAATTGGGCACAGGGGCAAGACTGATTTGCATATGGCTGGATCCAAACTGGAATGGCATGGTGAGCAAAAAAACGATGGATTTAGGCCCAGATCTCTGTACTGGGGTGAATGAATGACATTGTTCTGCATTCTGTCCATCAATAGTTATTTTTGCACTGGATTACAAGAGGGCATATAACTTGTTTATACTAAGAAAAAAAGACATAATTTTGGCATCGAAATCAAGACCCATATTTATTATAGTCGTGCGTCGTCCTAGTTTCATGCAAGGGGGTGCAAGGGGCGAAGCAACCCTAAAGTCCGATTTATCAAGCCATGCAAGGCCACCTTGTGTGGCTCTGCATGGCCTGATAAATCTGGAGTCACACAAAGCAGCGCAAATCACTACCTTGCATTACTCTTCCCCAGGGAGGTGTTTCATAGCTGGATCTACCCATGGATTTTGGCACATTCCTAGATTTACCATTAGTGGGAGACCTGGGTATGCATCAAAATTCAACACCCTCCCAGGTGAGGTGTGACGAGGAGAAATATCTTTATTTCTCCTAGTTCTTTCCTCTTTCCATGAGTGTTCTATTCTGCAGCACACATAGAAAGAGTAAAATGCCTCTCATGATTGTTTTTGTGAAGGAAGGTGTCCCTGCACAAAAGCAGTCCTGCTAACAATACAGTCACCCTTGCACCAGGGTGCAAGGGTGCCGGCATTGACGCTAAGTAGCCCAAAGTGTGCCAGCACAAAGAAAGGACAGGTATGTGCTGAATTATGTTAAATACAGCACTTTCCTGCCCATTCTCTTTCATGCGGTGCAGCGTAGGAAGGTGGCATAAACATACATTTTTCACTTCTGTTGGCTGTCCAATCTTAATTTCTGGTAAACCATTTTCTTTCTAAATTTGTCTTCTTCCAAACAATTTCCAAGACATCACTATGTTTATCTTTACTATGTGTCAGATTGGTGTTTCTTTCCTCTAGAGCCATCATGAAAATGTTCTCTAATACTCTCATTAAACAGGTTAAATTTTTCTGATGAAATGTAACAATATTTATAGATCTATGTGGCATAAAGTAGCAGCAAGCTGTTTCCATTTCATTTGCTTACGGGTGAAAATTCATACTTTTTACTAAATGTACTCTAGAAAGTATAAAATCATAGTCTGAATTGAAATATTCATAATATTCTCATCTATATACAAGTGAAAGCAGTATGAAACAGGACATTTTATATGATAATGGTATGTGATAATATATGACTTCTTCAGTTGCTAATGATGGCAAATCAGCACAGACATAACAGTCCTTTGTTCCCATGGCGTGTGTGTACTCCTGTACTAATCTAGAATAAATGTTAGCTGTGTGTAATCTTTCTCACTGTAGCTTGTAAATTAAGCTTTCAATTGCTCCTCATCACTCATGTATATATGTGTGTTAGTTATGTTTATAGGCTTAATGTCTTTCCCAGGTGTTAAGTAAAATCTGTTGCACGGATTCTGCTTAGCAACAGTTGAAGTAGCAACAGAACTATGCTTGGGATCACAGTAAATCAGCATGTAGGGACATATTCACCTTGCCACCTCAGTACATATGGGCCGAAATCCCGACTAGCTCATAGAGCTTTATTTTCCCTCCTCACCTTCCAGCGCAACAGATAAGTTAGCACCCCAGAACACAACACTCTGATCCGATAACAAAAGCAAGTGGGCGGAGCAACGCAGAGTGCGGAGCAAAGCGTTAAGGAATCTCGGCGAGCTCTGAGTGAAGTTCTGAGCCAAGTTCTGAATCAGGAGACAGCAGATAGAGTGGCGAGGGTACACCGAAACGCGACTCTGTCACAACTACAGCTGCAGCGGCTTTGGAGGCACGGCCGATGCTCACCTCGGTGGTCGCGGTCCCATCACGGTGGTGAACTCGAGATTTAGGAACATTCATGAGCCGACAGTTACGGCCTGGACCACACTGGGACGGGGGGCGTGGACCCAGTCCAATCCCCACCCCCAGTGCCGGCATTGGCTTACAGCACACACTCAGCACTGAGAGCACGACATAGATGCTACAAACAAGTGCCCGAGTGCTACAAGGGGAAAGGCAGGAGGCAGTAGAGCTAAGCAGGAGCAGAAGGAGGCGGCAAATAACAGCAAAAACTACCCGGTGAGTGATTGGCATTAGGCGCGAGCGTCTGGCTGGCTGTTTCATTGTGGCTGGTGAGTTTTTTTGCTTACATTGCCTTGCTAGGAGGTCTTTGTTTTGCTTGAATGATGGGATAGTTCCCCAATCACTTTGGGCTGCTGTCTTTTCCAGGCTCTGCCTGGTTGTCTCAATGTTTAATTCTGATGCTGTTGTCACAGATTTTTTTTGGTGAGCAGTCTAAATATCGAGTTTTAAATGTCGACCTACAAGTATATCGAGTTGTAAATATCGTAGGTAAAGAATATCGAAGTCAAGAATATCGATGGACAGAATATCGACCCCAAGGTAAGTATTATCGAAGTTAATAATATCGAAGTCATTAATATAGATGTAAGTAATATCGTAATCAAAAATTTCGATGTCAAGAATATCGATATTTTATTAGTGTAATGTATTTTAATATGTATTTCATTTGTATGTGAAAGATTATTGTAATGTATTTTAATACATTTAAAAACAAATGTTTAGAGATTAATAATTATTTAATATATAATTTAGCGTTTTAGTATCAGAGCGGGTTGTGGGTTTATAGGGGAATAGGGTGGGAAGTAATTTAATTATAATTAATTAATTAATATGTATTGTTTAATTGGTATTTATGATTAATTAATTGTTAATTAATTACTAATTGTTAATTAAATATCTTAATTGAATAAGTAATTATTAATTAATTATTAATTATAAATTAATTGTATTAATTGGTTAATTATATAAGTTATAATTAGTTTAATATTAATATTTCTTTATTGGTATTGTTAATTAATTAATTGTTAATTACTAATTAATTGGTGATTTAATTTTGTTAAGTGATTAATTGATGCTTAAATTAATTATGTGAATTTTTATGTGTAGTGGGTTGTGGGTTTATAGGGGAATAGGGTGGGATGTAATTAAATTCAAATAATTACTGATAATTTTTAATTATTTGTAATTAATAATAATAATGTGTTAATTAATTATTAATTGGTAATTAATTGTTATTAGTATGTTAAATATAGTAAATATAAATCATTTATTATTTCATGTTGTTTGTTGTTATTGCTAATTAATGTATTGTTAAATAATAATTAATTTGTGAATAATTGTAATTTGGTAGTTAATATGTATAAATTTGTAAATAATAAGTATATTAATTATAAAGAATGTATTAATAATTGTAAATAATAGATAAACTGATATTTAAATGTATTGTGTATTTTGTATGTGTAGTGTGTTGTGTGTTAAAGGGGGAATAGTGTGGGATGTAATTCAAAGTTATTTATATAAATATTTATTTTAAATAATTGGTATTTAATAATACGTATTTTGTAAATTAATTATTATTATGCTATTTTTTTATAAATAATTATTTAATTGGTTATTATGTTTATAGAATCCCTATGCTATCCAGTGCTTTCCCAACTGTTTTACTATCTGGAGTTGGAATAGTAATTTTTAACCCTACGCTATCCAGCGCTTTCCCTAGTGTTTCACTTACTGGAGTGGGAATAGTAATTTGTACCCCTACGCTATCCAGCGTTTTCACTACTGTTGCACTCTCTGGAGTGGGAATAGTAATTTTTACTCCTACGCTATCCAACGCTTTCACTTCTGTTGGACTCACTGGAGTGGGAATAGTAATTTTTACCCTTACGCTATCCAACGCTTTCCCTACTATTGCACTCTCTGGAGTTGGAATCGTAATTTTTACCCCTACGCTATCCAACGCTTTCTCTACTGTTGCACTCTTTGGAGTTGGAATAGTAATTTTTACCCCTACGCTATCCAGCGCTTTCCCTACTGTTTCACTTACTGGAGTGGGAATAGTAATTTGTAACCCTATGCTATCCAACGCTTTCCCTACTGTTGCACTCTCTGGAGTTGGAATAGTAATTTTTACCCCTACGCTATCCAGCGCTTTTCCTACTGGTCCTCTCTCTGGAGTTGGAATAGTAATTTTTACCCCTACGCTATCCAGTGCTTTCCCTACTGTTTCACTTACTGGAGTGGGAATAGTAATTTTTACCCCTACGCTATCCTGCGCTTTTCCTACTGTTTCACTTACTGGAGTGGGAATGGTAATTTGTACCCCTACGCTATCCAGCGTTTTCACTACTGTTGCACTCTCTGGAGTGGGAATAGTAAATTTTACCCCTACGCTATCCAACGCTTTCCCTACTGTTGGATTCACTGGAGTGGTAATAGTAATTTTTACTCCTACGCTATCCAACGTTTTCTCTACTATTGCACTCTCTGGAGTTGGAATAGTAATTCTTTTCCCTACGCTATCCAACACTTTCCCTACTGTTGCACTCTCTGGAGTGGGAACAGTAATTTTTACCCTTACGCTATCCAACGCTTTCCCTACTATTGCACTCTCTGGAGTTGGAATAGTAATTTTTACCCCAACGCTATCCAACGCTTTCCCTACTTTTGCACTCTTTGGAGTTGGAATAGTAATTTTTACCCCTACGCTATCCAGCGCTTTCCCTACTGTTTCACTTACTGCAGTGGGAATAGTAATTTGTACCCCTATGCTATCCAACGCTTTCCCTACTGTTGCACTCTCTGGAGTTGGAATAGTAATTTTTACCCCTACGCTATCCAGCGCTTTTCCTACTGTTCCACTCTCTGGAGTTGGAATAGTAATTTTTACCCCTACGCCATCCAGCGCTTTCCCTACTGTTTCACTTACTGGAGTGGGAATAGTAATTTTTACCCCTACGCTATCCTGCGCTTTTCCTACTGTTTCACTTACAGCATTTTCACTACTGTTGCACTCTCTGGAGTGGGAATAGTAAATTTTACCCCTACGCTATCCAACGCTTTCCCTACTGTTGGATTCACTGGAGTGGTAATAGTAATTTTTACTCCTACGCTATCCAACGTTTTCTCTACTATTGCACTCTCTGGAGTTGGAATAGTAATTCTTTTCCCTACGCTATCCAACACTTTCCCTACTGTTGCACTCTCTGGAGTGGGAACAGTAATTTTTACCCTTACGCTATCCAACGCTTTCCCTACTATTGCACTCTCTGGAGTTGGAATAGTCATTTTTACCCCAACGCTATCCAACGCTTTCCCTACTTTTGCACTCTTTGGAGTTGGAATAGTAATTTTTACCCCTACGCTATCCAGCGCTTTCCCTACTGTTTCACTTACTGCAGTGGGAATAGTAATTTGTACCCCTACGCTATCCAACGCTTTCCCTACTGTTGCACTCTCTGGAGTTGGAATAGTAATTTTTACCCCTACGCTATCCAGCGCTTTCCCTACTGTTGCACTCTTTGGAGTTGGAGTAGTAATTTTTTCCTCTACGCTATCCAACGTTTTCCCTACTTTTGCACTCTCTGGAGTGGGAATAGTAATTTTTACCTTTACGCTATCCAACGCTTTCCCTACTATTGCACTCTCTGGAGTTGGAATAGTAATTTTAACCCTACGCTATCCAACGCTTTCCCTACTGTTGCACTCTTTGGAGTTGTAATAGTAATTTATACCCCTACGCTATCCAGCGCTTTCCCTACTGTTTCACTTACTGGAGTGGGAATAGTAATTTGTACCCCTACGCTATCCAGCGCTTTCCCTACTGTTGCACTCTTTGGAGTTGGAATAGTAATTTTTACCCCTACGCTATCCAACGTTTTCCCTACTGTTGCACTCTCTGGAGTGGGAATAGTAATTTTTACCTTTACGCTATCCAACGCTTTCCCTACTATTGCACTCTCTGGAGTTGGAATAGTAATTTTAACCCTACGCTATCCAACGCTTTCCCTACTGTTGCACTCTTTGGAGTTGGAATAGTAATTTTTACCCCTACGGTATCCAACATTTTCCTTATTGTTGTTTTTGTTGGAGTTGGACTAGTAGTTTTATTGTGTCTGATATTTCATATGTTTTGTATATTTTTTGCTATTGTAATATATCATTAATAATAAAAATCAATCACATTAAAAATATTGATTTTTATTTGCTATATGTATTTATTAAATATTTATTAATGTTATTATTTTATGTGTATAGATGTATTGGTAATTTTTAAAAACATTTAATAATTTATACGTTACAGAAATTATTAGTAAAATTAATTATTCAGTAAGTATATATATTATATATTGTGGTGCCAATTACGATCCGGTAAAAAATGTCCCCGTACGACTCGTATCCGGTCTTTTTACCGTACGAATCGTACAAGTGCCGTACGAACTGGCAATCACGATTCGCATGGTAAAAAGTCCATACGAACCGCACTGGGAATCATTCCCCACACGTCCTCGGGTCGGAAAATGTGTCCGACACGTCCTCGGACGATTTACCTTACAAACGTGAAAAGCCAAGTCCGACCGAGGAATCACGATCCATCCCGTGCGTCCGAGCTTACAACCGTATGGAAAAAACACCGTCCGCACCGAACTCCTATAGCAACCATGGAGACATGTGCCCGCATACGCGCCCAACACTCCCCCCAGCCCCCGTACGTCCGACACGTACCCCCCGTGTATGTATACCCCCACCCGTCTAGGTACACCCCACCCCTGTACGTGTTGTACCACCGTCTATGTACACCCCAGTACGTTCGAGTCCTACCCCCACCCCTGTACGTGTCGCACCACCGTGTACCTACACCCCAGTACGTTCCAGTCGTACCCCCACCCCAGTACGTGTCGTACCACCATCTATGTACACCCCAGTATGTTCCAGTCGTACCCCCACCCCTGTACGTGTCATACCCCCGTGTACCTACACCCCAGTACGTTCCAGTCGTACCCCCACCCCAGTACGTGTCGTACCACCGTCTATGTACACCCCAGTACGTTCGAGTCCTACCCCCACCCCAGTACGTGTCGTACCACCGTCTATGTACACCCCAGTACGTTCGAGTCCTACCCCCACCCCAGTACGTGTCGTACCACCGTCTATGTACACCCCAGTACGTTCGAGTCCTACCCCCACCCCAGTACGTGTCGTACCACCGTCTATGTACACCCGAGTACGTTCCAGTCGTACCCCCACCCCTGTACGTGTCGCACCACCGTGTACCTACACCCCAGTACGTTCCAGTCGTACCCCCACCCCAGTACGTGTCGTACCACCGTCTATGTACACCCCAGTACGTTCGAGTCCTACCCCCACCCCAGTACGTGTCGTACCACCGTCTATGTACACCCCAGTACGTTCGAGTCCTACCCCCACCCCTGTACGTGTCATACCACCGTCTATGTACACCCCAGTACGTTCCAGTCGTACCCCCACCCCTGTACGTGTCATACCCCCGTGTACCTACACCCCAGTACGTTCGAGTCCTACCCCCACCCCAGTACGTGTCGTACCACCGTCTATGTACACCCCAGTACGTTCCGGTCCTACTCCCAACACAACCTCCTAAGTACGGAGCGCACCCCAGGCCCCAACATCACAACCGCATGTACGAGTCGTACCAACCCACACACAAGGACAGCACCGTACAACCAAATGGCCCATCTACACACCGTACACACGCTCAAAACGCACGTACACAACCAGGACAAAACAAAACAACACAAGAAGACACTATTCGAATGGCACAAAGCCACTAAACATGGCCAACAAACACTACAAATACACCTTCACTGACCTGCAACTGCCAAAGACAAACAGAGGGCCAAAACACCACCACTACTTATAACACACCCACCCAAAATTCAAACACTGCCACACCCACCCATGGACCAATAAAAAGGGCCCACACACACAAACCATGAGCCTTTGCAACAGACTCACTGCTGCCAGACACCACAGAACCATACAACAAGCTACACCACACCTTACACTTGCACACCTTCACACAACCACCCTCACAAACACCCCCTCATCACATTTACACACACACACACACACAACCATCCACACACCCCCCCCAACATCCACACACCCCCCCACCATCCCCACCCACACCCCTCACCATGCCCACTACCAAGAATCCAAAGTTCAGTAACCGAGAGTTGGAGGTCCTTGTTGATCAAATCCTCAGAGTCGAGCCACAGATCTTTGGAACATTGGTCAGAAACACCAGCCTGGCAGCAAAAACAGCCATGTGGCAGACCATCGTTGATGCTGTGAATGCTGTTGCGGACACCAGAAGGACCAGGCAGGAATGCCAGAACAGGTGGTACGATCTGCGGAGGAGGGTCAGAGCCAAGAGGCAGGAGGAACACGACCAGGCCAACACCACCGGAGGAGGGCCCTCCCGCAGACCCGTACAGTACCATCCCTGGGAGGAGAGGGTGATGGCCATACTGCCGGTGGAGGCAGTCGAAGGATTAGAAGGACTCCGAGACCCGGGTGAGTACACAAACAACGCACCTCACATGGGGGGAACGGCATCCACAACCAAAATCACTAACAGGCACGCAACCACCACAAGCCATCGCATTACTCAACCACACTCCATGAGCACGCACATGCCACTGCTGCCACCATGCCCCATGCACCCAGCTGGACAATGTCAAGTCACAGAAGACAACAACACATGACACGGTAACCCGGATGGCGGGAGGCTGGGCCCCAAAAATCACATAGTGCGACTCCGAAGCAGACAACAATGCACTCTGCCCATATGGCCTAGGTCACAGCCAGACAAACAGTGTGTCCCAACACAGGAATGACTTGCCAGCAAATGGTGGACGCCTTGCATCAACACATGGGGGTGAAGGCACTGTTTTGCACATGACAGCAGCTAATGAACAGCCAACATTGTGAAAGAGTGGCAGCACACACCACCACAGCATCAGCGCACAGACACACATCACACCCAATGGGTGCCTGGAGATCAGAAACAAACTCACATCAACAAGCCAAGGGCCACTCAAAGATCTGCTAACAGTGTGTGCCCAGGAAGCTGAGCTGAGGTGACAGAGGGTGACACACAGAGGGAGGGAGAGGGGGACAGAGAGGGAGGGAGAGGGGGACAGAGAGGGAGGGAGAGGGGGACAGAGAGGGAGGGAGAAAAAGGGAGACGGACAGAGGGAGGAGGCTGACACACAGAGGGAGGGAGAGGGTGACAGAGAGGGAGGGAGAGGGGGACAGAGAGGGAGGGAGAGGGGGACAGAGAGGGAGGGAGACACAGGGAGACGGACAGAGAGAGGAGGCTGACACACAGAGGGAGGGAGAGGGTGACAGAGAGGGAGGGAGAGGGGGACAGAGAGGGAGGGAGAGGGGGACAGAGAGGGAGGGAGACACAGGGAGACGGACAGAGGGAGAAGGCTGACACACAGAGGGAGGGAGAGGGTGACAGAGAGGGAGGGAGAGGGGGACAGAGAGGGAGGGAGAGGGGGACAGAGAGGGAGGGAGACACAGGGAGACGGACAGAGGGAGGAGGCTGAAACACAGAGGGAGGGAGAGGGTGACAGAGAGGGAGGGAGAGGGGGACAGAGAGGGAGGGAGAGGGGGACAGAGAGGGAGGGAGACACAGGGAGAGCAAATCAGCCATGTGGTGTGTGGGAATGTCTGCTCGTCAGCAGGTAGACTGCGTGCATGTAGCCAAGGGTGGCACGTGCCAGAACCCCCCCTCTTCTCCATGGCAAAACACAGGGCCATGTCACAACCTGTGCACGAGCACAATGACAGCTACCTGCATCACATAAGTGTGTGGAACAACTCCATGTGCACATGTACAGTGCTACACGGAAGGCGCCAATGCATGGCTCGCAACACCTGCCCACTCCACTGCTGACTGCAGTCACACTTGACGCAGCAAGTAAGACTGTGCCACACATAGTTAAAGGGGCCAACGTGGTGCCCAAGGGACACACCCATGCACAAGTGCACTGTGAGTGGAATGCAAGACAGATCCTAATTCCAAGAGGAAATGTGCCAACTTTGGAAATGATGAAACATGGATGTTGCATGGACCAAAATTAACATTGTCTCTCTCACACACAGGTCAACGTCGTGGTGCACCCCCCAACACTGGGGGGGAACACTCACAGGACCCGGATCTGCAGGAGCCCGATCCCACCGGCAGCGACCACTCTCACCACTCTGTGGACGACCCCGACCGACCTGGCCCCTCTGGTGTCCAACCGCCTGCAGCACCTGCGTCAGGTACAACTGTGCCAACCACCACCCCCACTCCTGCCACATCCCAGGAGACACCCAGGATCCCTGCCCCAACACCACAATGCAGCCAGGCTGGCCAGGAGGGACACGGTGTCCCGGGCACCCAGGAGGAGGCAGGCGACAACGCCAATGCCACCCCTCAGGGGTCCCGGAGACCCGATGTGCCCACAAGGGCAGGCCAGGCGCAAGTGGGCAGGGGTGGTGGGAGTGGAGGACGGCGGAGGCACGAGCCTGACCAGTTGGCTGGGGATCCGGTATTTTCCCATGTCCGTAACATCCTGGACTCATACCGGCAGGACACCACGGGCATGGCCCAGGTTGTGTCCACCCTCAATGAGATCAAGGGGAGCCTCAATGAGATAAAGACCCAGCAGGCCCAGCAACATGCGGAGCTACATGCCTGTCTACTGGTACACCAACGGAGGATGGAGGACAGACAGGCTGAGCAAGTGACGGCATTCCAGGGGATTCACGCTACACTCCGTCGGATGGCCGACAACATGGCCGACCCTCCCTGTGCCAGAAGGCGGAGAACATCACCACCCACAGGGAGGGATCAGGAGGAGGAGGAGGAGGAAACATCCGACGGAGCATCCCAGATGTCGTCACGGCCTGCTGCTGAGGTTCCCCGCAGGAGGCCGGGTCGTCCACGGAAAGGACCGTGAGGGTCGGCGCTACATCACCATCTCCCAGGACACCTGGCCTGGCACCTGGCCAACTGGAGCAACAGCATCACAGCATCAACAGACATTCTCTGCCACGTGGCCCTGCTGGTCACTGGCTGACCAATGTTGACAAAGACTGTGGCATGGACTCTGAGGACATCCAATGGCAAGGACACCAACTCCCCTACTGAACTTTGGATTCCAAATTCCCGGAAAGACACTCACTTTGTTGCCCCCCCCCCCCCAATAATAAATCACACTATGAAGAGTAGATGCCTGCTGGTAGCATTATTACCTAACATGTGTCTTGTAAAGTCAAAACATGCCTGAGTCATCTTTTTTCTTCAACCACCCACACCCTGGGGCCTGAGTCTGGCACAGGACACATGGGTCACAGTGTATTAGGCAAGACAGACATGGAGCACCATACACACCCGTGATGGGCCCAACCAGCTGAGGGGGTTACCAAACAACCGTGCTGACACACACATTGAGTACAGCAACAGTCATGCGCAGAGGTCAGGGATCCAGTCCAGTGTCCTGGGGGGCACCCAGGTATGTGTAGACAGGTGGCAGAAACATGTCCTGCAAGCTTGAGTCCGGTGGATGCAGAGAATGGGGGCCTGGCCAACGTTGGATGCATGGGGATGGCACATGTCACAATACCCACACAGTCATGGACATCATGCCCAATACACAGTCTCAGCCCACACACACAGCTTGCATCTTGCCACTCGACACATTGACACATAGCCACAATCAGAGAATACCATGCCAGACAAGCAGGATGCACCGTGGCAACACACCAGCATTGACTGAGAAGAGGCACCTTGGAGGCATAGGGACACCTTTATTAGTCATGTATTCGGGATTGCAGAGGCAACTCGAAGTACACATGAACACATCATGTGGAGTAACATGTGGGTCCAACACTGGCACCCCCCTTCAGCAGCACACATGTGTGTTCGCCATGGAACTGGCACACAAGCGTCGGCTAACAGCTAAATACCCACAGCTGCACACGGAGAGCCTGCCATACACCATAGATCCGCGGATGTCGAAGTCCCACACCATGTCAAGCCAATGCTAACCGAATGTGTCCGAGGGCAGTGTCACACACATTGATGCCATCATCACAATCCCCTATCCCATCACTGATGACTGTCAACCAGGCAGACCATCTATTCAGGTGTACACAGCTGCATGTCGTGTCCCATGGGGATGCGACATGGCTGCAGAGGAACCAAACACCGACAGGGGCAGTGTGCACACATCGTGAACAACTGCCACACCCAATACACCCCAGATGCATCCCTTACCCCATGGAGACTTCCAAACGTGTCCGTGCCTGTAACGCTGAGTCAGCCCACGATGTCATGTCCATGAGGAATAGCAGTGCCACAACAATGCAACCAGCAGACGGCATGCGCAGGTACCTGGGGAAGAGAGACACACAAGAAGTCAGCCACAAAAAGCACAGCCACTTGCATGTGCATTTACTCGACACATGTATGGATGACAACATGCTAGGTCACAATTATGACTGAGGAAGTACAACCATCACTGGCACCATCACTCCAGTGACACACCCACACACACCTCTGACTCACGTGCCATACGTGCAGGTGGAGACACACATCACAACGCATGCCACACGGGGACCAATGCGTGCACACTCAGACACTGGTACTCACCACTATGCAAAGAAGTCGCGTATGAGCCGAGTCCGGATGTCCTCTTGCGGGGGTTGCGGAGAGGTGTGAGCAGCCAAGGCATGTTGGGATAGCCAGCGTCCCCTACATGGAAAGCACATGGTCATCGTTAGAAGTGGTGAAGCGGTCGTGCTGGTAGGCTATACTGAATACAGGACAGACAGACTGTACCCACCAACAACACATGCCCGTTCGTTGCGCAGCTGCATCATCATATCAGGCATCCCGCTATGCCTCATGATGTAGGCATCGTGTGCTGATCCTGGAAAACGAGCACAGACATGTGAAATCACCATGTTGGACAGACACACCACAAGGGCATTGATGGAGTGGTAGTGCTTCCGATTGCGGTACGCCACCTCCCGTGCGTGTGGTGGTACCAAAGCTACATGTGTCCCATCTATGGACCCAATGACATGGGGCATCCCTCCCAGGGCATAGAATCCACGCTTGACCTCAGTCATCTGTTCAGGGGCTGGGAACTTGATGAAGTCATCCAGGTGAATCAACATGGCCTCTAAGAAATCATGCAGCACACCACTGAACGTGCTCTGGGACATGCCACCAACATGAGCTATGGTATTTTGAAAGGTACCCGTGGCAAGAAAATGTAGGGCAGCCATTACCTTCAGCTGGGGTGTCATTGCCGTGGGATACCTGTGCTGCGGTTGCAGGTGTGGTGCCAGTCTCGCCGTCAACTCCAGAATCAACGGTTGGGTGAAGCGGTAGAGCCGGATGCTGTCATTCTCCTGCATGGCAGCCAAGTCTGGAATTCTTCGGGCAAGAGGCGGCGCTCTGCAGTAATTTGGAAGTGACAACGAAGAGTGAGTGCACTACGACAACAACTCATGTGTACTGAGCACATGTTAATCTGGCAATACACACATGCTATATAGGGAGTCAGGTATGTGCTACATGGCCAGGACACGTATGGATGCAAGGTGACACTCCTTCAAAGACCCAGCTACACACGGAGATTGAGAACCTCCCCATGCCACGCCATGGGAATAGCTGTGTCCCAGTGCAAGTGAACAGCCAGACGCAACACAGGAGTGACATACGCCCACACATCAGCAGCAGTAGGATGCCGATTGCAGAGATTGGTAGCGGAACACTGGAGCCACAGGTCACATGACATTACACTAGGCCAGCCCACACACCTTGCCATGAAGGTGCACATGTCATGACTCACCACACATACCTTGTGAGGATGCTGACATGTCCTTGTCACGCTACTCCGTGTCCCATGCATACATGTGCACCTCACATCCGATACCACATGTGGCATGGTGTGCGGAACAGTGTGCAATGACAATCTACACACAGACACATGTTGGTTGCTGCAACGGCTGCAGCTTTTGAGGGTGCTCCAACATCAACCTGATGGGAAGCCCCCACACATACATGACATAGTCACATTGTGCACCGTGGGTAGTGACAAGTCAGGTGTCATAACCCCTGTACCGGGCATCAGGGGACACTTCCGTGTGTTGGTGTCCGTGCCATGCCAGTGACGCTCACCCCAAGTGCACAGTACGACATGCACACATGTCAAAGGAGTCAAGGGCATGCCTGGCACACATCGCACCATCACACAGTACATCTGTACACATCTCATCATACATCTGGTGCCTTCTCGACTCAGGAGTAATGTTCCACATCACAGGCCTTTCACACCTGTGCCCCACACATGTAGTGATGCACAGACGATGCCTCGATGTCAATTAATGGACAAGTATGTCCATCCATGGACAAGTATGTCCGCCCTATCCCTACCTGTGTGCCGCCTGTCACCACTGTGATGTGTGAATACCGCTGTACTGCTGCAAAGAGGGCCTGTGTACGTTCCCATATCACTATGGGAGTGCTGCCGTATGTGTACCCATCGTGATGGCGAGCGTACAGGCATGTGTACGGCCCGTACCACTACGAGTACGCATACGCGAGGCCACCCATACTGATAGGGAGCGTACAGGCGTGTGTACGCTCCCTATCAGTATGGGTGGGCTCGCGTATGCGTACTCGTAGTGATAGGGAGCGTACAGGCGTGTGTACGCTCCCTATCAGTATGGGTGGGCTCGCGTATGCGTACTCGTAGTGATAGGGAGCGTACAGGCGTGTGTACGGCCCGTACCACTACGAGTACGCATACGCGAGGCCACCCATACTGATAGGGAGCGTACACACGCCTGTACGCTCCTTATCAGTATGGGTGGCCTCGCGTGTGCGTACTCGTAGTGATAGGGAGCGTACAGGCGTGTGTACAGCCCGTACCACTACGAGTACGCATACGCGAGGCCACCCATACTGATAGTGAACGTAGTCACGCGTGTACGGGCCGTTGCAACGCATTTGGGGTGCCCTAGGGCCCCGGAACGCACCGTACCTGTGTGTGGAGCTCAAAATTACATAGGGGACACATGAGGGACAAGTATTAAGGCCTACATGCATGCTGGTTGTCATGGAGACCAAGTTCAAAATTCGAATTTCTTCTGGAAGGTGAACAGCAGAAGTCAGTTGGAATAAAAATACTTTGTTGCAATGTGTTTGTGGAGCTGACATCATGCAGGAGAATGAAACCGATAGAGTACACACAGACTGCTAGGTTTGAAGGGATTGGTGGAAACATAGGATGCAAATGTGAGTGACCAATCACTCTGTACTCCTGTGCATGAGACAGGGCAGAAAGGCACATATAAGGCAGCCAGGTCCCATGAGGGAGTACTTGCCTGCACATCTTTGAATTCGTCGACCCAGCTGCTGCTACTGATTCCCTGGAACCATGTCAAGGGCTGTGGAGAGGTCACAGCCATTCACCCTGGAGGAGAACATGGCATTGCTGGATGTGATCCTCCCACAGTACCCCATGCTGTATGGGCGACCAGGGTATCAGGTGAGTGCATAGGCCACTGGCACAGACTGTCCCTATGTTGTGACTGTGACTTCTGGCATTGTGTCCTGGTGTGACACACATGCCATGTACTGTTGGGGGATCCCAGGGGGGGGGGATGCCTGATATCTCCCAGCAGTGCCCTGAGACAGGAGGGGTGTGTGCCTATCACTAACAGCAGTGCCCTGAGACAGGAGGGGTGGGTACAGAGTGCTCCCAGCAGTGCCCTGAGACAGGAGGGGTGTGTGCCTATCACTAACAGCAGTGCCCTGAGACAGGAGGGGTGGGTACAGAGTGCTCCCAGCAGTGCCCTGAGACAGGAGGGGTGGGTACAGTGTGCTCCCAGCAGTGCCCTGAGACAGGAGGGGTGTGTGCCTATCACTACCAGCAGTGCCCTGAGACAGGAGGGGTGGGTGTGATGCACAGTGTGAGCCTTGATCATTGATTGTGACATTGCCATCATTCCACCTGTGTACCCACTATGGCACGTACTGCTTTTTCCCTCACCAGAGGATCATGTCCCTATGACAAAGGTGCAATGCGTTGGCTGCATGACATGCCTTGTTGTTACCAGCTAATTTGTTATCAAATGTCTCTCTGTGACATGTGGCTGGTGTATTGATGTGGTGTCACTTGTTCTTCCTCACAGGTAGGCGCCACTGCCAAGGAGCAGATCTGGCTGACCGCCGTCAGTGCCGTGAGGGGTGTGGATGGTCGGAGGCGGAGCCTGTCCCAGGTGAGGAAACGCTGGCAGGATATCCGGTGCTGGACGCGGAGGATTGCACGGGTCCTGCTGGAGGACTCACCTGAGAGCCACAAGAACCGCGGCCGCCGCCGTCTGAGCCACCTCCACAGGCGTGTGCTGCCGGTGGTCTTTCCAGACTTGGATAGGCGCTTACAGGCGAAGCAGCAGCCGGAAGGGGGTAGGTACATGTCTGTTTGTTGTGTGTCACCGGCATTTGTAAGGGCACAGTAGCATGAATTCACTGCCAGGGTTTAAAGGTGCTGTGCAGATCCATTTTGCCCCAGTATAGCGCTGCGCCCCTGCCACCCTTCCCCTCCTTGCAATGTGTTCCCTGGTCTGTGTGTAGTCACTCCTTCACAAGGTAATGTAGGCTGGCGCTTTGTCCACGAGAACTATGCCTGTAGCATCATGTGTGGGGGTGGTGTGTAACAGGTTTTGGGACCTTGGCTGTGCCCTGTCAAGTTCACTGCATGCGGGTTCCATGTCAGTTGGCACTGATGCTGACTCCAGACATGGGAGTTGGTCTCTCATGTGTCATGCCTTACAGCGCGCATGTCCTATGTAGTGGCCTGTGACATGATGTGCATGAGTGTGCGATACGCATAGTGCAGGGATGGTGGCGTGGGTTGCAGTCATTACCATTCAGGAGCATGGAGTTGCGTGGCCACTACTGTCCCCTGGGGCACCTTTTCATCGGTGTTGTATGTGTCATCATAAACGTGGACACTCTCAGTGTCTACAGCGTAGGTTGTGCTCTGTGCCATTGTCCCCTGGCACCATGTATATAGACGTGCTATTTTGTACAGGTGTCCACTGTGCAGCCTGACCTGAATGTCCTTCTTCATACTCACAGTTGCTAGTGCCTGTGTGTCTTGTTATACTCATCTGAGGATGGGCACTGGTACCTCATTATTTGTACAGGCGCACCTTGGCTGTTTGGCGTCCAATCTTGCATTTTGCCTGCCCCTGTGTTTATCACCCAGACTATGAGATGTTGGTGCCACCTGTGTCTCAACTATTTGCCTCGTCTAGGGGGTGGTTGGGGCGGGCAAAGCCTATATGTCAAATCCAGATTTCTACTTGCTGGGTCTGGGCAGTGTGTGATGTTTGTCTGGACACACACGCAAGGTGCAGTGACCGAGTCATGTTGTGCATGTTTTCAGCATTACCTATGCAGTATGTGTCTCAAGTTCATGGATATGGTCCCTGGTCATCGGTTGTTGGACCCGGCCTCGTAGAATGGCCCTCCGTCCCCCCGCACCACCGAAACCTGGTACCGGCAGCCCAAGCACACGGCCCAGCCGACCCTCCCCACCAGGACACACGCACCGACCCGGACATCCCCGTCCATGGCCTCTCTCCTTTCGGCCACCCCGGGGCCGCGTGCCCACTTCACGCACCAAGATGGCCGCCCGGCCCCAGCGCGACCCGGGCCTAGAGGCGCCACTCCGGCTGGAGGACATCACGCTTCCAGGGGATGAGAGAGGGAGGAGCAGTTTCTATCGCACCTCTGAACTCCCCCGGGACGATGGGTTTCGATCGGCCCTCCGGCCTCCCTGAGGGCTGGCTCCACGCCTGCTGGGTGTCTGGGACTCCTCCCGACCCGGCCCTGAAAGGATCAAAAGACAATAGCAGGAAATCCCGACAAGCGACCCCCAGGTGACAAGACCCCTGCCGGCACAGACTCCGGACATCAAAGAGGGGTCGTCCTATAACAAGGGGTGCTCTGGGTCTGTCCGGCAGATTCGACGCTGGAACAACGAGAGCCTGCCGACGTGGTCGCGGCTCCTGGAACTTGGACCCTCCTGAGCCCTGCTGAGTGACTCGCGGCACCCTGAAGATCGTAAGACCTCCGAACTTGTACCTGAGCCTGCTGAGTGACTCGCGGCTCCCTGAAGATCGTAAGACCTCCGAACTTGTACCTGAGCCTGCTGAGTGACTCGCGGCTCCCTGAAGATCGTAAGACCTCCGAACTTGCACCTGAGCCTGCTGAGTGACTCGCGGCTCCCTGAATATCGTAAGACCTCCGAACTTATACCTGAGCCTGCTGAGTGACTCGCGGCTCCCTGAAGATCGTAAGACCTCCGAACTTGAACCTGAGCCCTGCTGAGTGACTCGCGGCTCCCTGAAGATCGTAAGACCTCCGAACTTGTACCTGAGCCCGCTGAGTGACTCGCGGCGCCAACAGACTCCCACGGTCCCGCCGGACCCCGACTACAACATCGTATCCCCCAGCTCGAGGATTGTGAGCTGTGCGCCGGATACGTCCCGGCTTGGAACCTTTACCAGAGACTGTCCCGCTACCCCCTACCCCTTCCGAGACTCTTGAGCCCGTGCTCACCTTGTACATATTTGCAGTGATAACCTACTTGATAAAGATTGATTTCTCAGAATACCCGGTGTGGTCACTCTGTGTCGTGTGGTGCCAGAAGTACGATCCTAGATACGAGATTCCTCCCTCTGGGGAGTCTCCCGCCAGTGCCCGGCTACGATACTTCGAGGGTGGGTCTCAGGGTAGTCAGGACCCCTTCCAGGCTCCTCTGAGGTCGCCGTCTAACATCGGTATTTTCGCCAACGCTGTGTGGTGCAGATGCAGTGCTGGATTGTCCCCAGGGCCTGGGTGCTATGTCAGACTCCGTTTCCTGTCTTTAGCTATTGTCTCATGCTCTCCATGGTATTTCAGTGGCATGGTGGCTCAACCAACTGTGTGTTTCATGCCCTACATCGGTACCTTGTTTAGTAGATGTTAGGGATCTTCCTTTTCAGGCTATGCAATGTTACCTATGTAGATTGGACTCATGTGACAGATGTGTACAGGTGTCTGATTAATTTCTGTCTCTCCACCCTGCCCACAGCATCATCGGGGGACACAGAGGGAGACATGGACACAGACCAGGCGGAGGGACCGAGCACCAGTGCCAGCCATGACATCGGGGCTGGCACATCGAGTGGGACAGAGGCGGAGGATAGTGCAGCCGAGGACCTGTCGACTGGCACATCAGAATACGAAGCTGACAGGTCCGAGGAGGATGTCTCCGAGTGGGCGGAGGCTGCACCAGCAGCTGACAGCGGAACAACACCTCGCACCGCCCCCTCAGTTCCCATCAGCCGCCTCCCACTTGCTCGTGTCCCTTCCCAGCGTGCCCGGTCACCGCATGTCTCCTTCATGCCAGGCACCGCACCCCCTGCCCCTGTCTCCACTGCTGCCGCCAATGCTGAGTCTGTGGACATCCAGCGGCAACTGCAGGTTGGTCAGGCTGCGATCCTTAATGTCCTCCATGCCCACGGGCAAACCCTCAACAACATCGAGGCATACTTGGAGGGCATTCATTCATCGCAGGCTGACCAATGCAACTTGCTGAGGTCCATAGACTCCACACTGACTGCAGCAGTGGGTCTCCTGCAGCGCGACCTCCCCCCACCTACCCCTGCCCCATCCACACTTCCCACTCCCATGCCTGTCCCACGTACACCCAGACGTCGGCATGCACCCACATCAACAGACACAGGCACCACACCAGCAGGGAAGGTCCACCGCACTCCTCCTGACACGCACACACAGGGTGAGGTAGGCACACCCACTGGGTCGGGGGGCAAACGTGTGACACGCAGCCATAGTGGGAGTCCGCATTCCACCCAGTCCACTCCCTCCAAATCCCCTCCCCTCAGCTCTCCTGGCCACATCTCCCCCAAGGACTCCTTCATGGCCGCTCTGTCCCTGAGCCCCACAGTGACACCACCCCGCAAGCGGTCAAGGAAGTCCTCGGTCAGGGTGGTTGATTCTCCCCCCCCTGTCTACACCCTCCCCCGGTGGCGCTGCGACCCATCCCTCTGACCCCCCCCCCTCCTTGGGGCCTGTGGATCCTTCGGGTGCAGGGGAATCCCTGGAGGACCTTGCAAAGGTGTGTAGTGCCATCCTGGCCTCCGCCTTTGGCCCTGCCCCACCCCCTGTGGTGGAGTCCTCCATCCCTGCACCCACAACGCCTCCCCTTTGCCCTGATGTCCCTGCGGTGCCTGTTGCTTCCCCCCCCCCTGATGCCCTCACCCCTGTGGAAGACGATGGCATGTAACTGTGCAGGCAAGGTAGGGGACACGCATCCCACTGTGTCCCCCATCCAGCTGAGACTCATTGACTGCCCTATGGGCTTTGTGAATATTGAACTGCCTGCGATCCACGGACATTGTGCTCATGCTTAATAAAGCTTAATTTTCTTTTCATTATAACACTACTGCCATGCTGGTATTGGTGTTGGTGGGGCTGCTACATGGTTTTGGGTGGTGTGTATGTGTTGGGTGTGTGGGATATGTAGTAGTGTGCTGCTCATTGGGGGGACCCTGGGATCTGTGTGCCATCACAAGGTGTTAGCTAACTTTCTTTGTTCATGTAAGCAGTTACTGCATGGTGCAATTGTCCCAGGGTGTATTCCTTCCTCTGTGTACCCTGATATCTTCCCTGCAGGGTGTTCCCAATGTTTAGCGCAGAGCTGTGTCTACATGAGCTGTGTGTGTGACGGAGCCCTTCTACTTTGGCCATGCATGCAGGGCCATGTCTCCACCTGCAACATTCGTGGCATCCTTGGTGATCACTGTACTTGTGTGTGGAGTCTGTTGACATGAGTTCATGGGGACATGTTCCCTTGTAGGCAGTATGCATGTGGGTACTTCCAGCCTCACACACATCTGTTGCACACCTCCTGTCCCTGGGCACTGCTGGGAGTGATAGGCGCACACCCCTCCTGTCTCTGGGCACTGCTGGGAGGACTCTGCACACACCCCTCCTGCGTCTGGGCACTGCTTGGAGGACTCTGCACACACACCTCCTGTCTCAGGGCACTGCTGGGAGTGATAGGCACACACCCCTTCTGTCTCAGGGCACTGCTGGGAGGACTCCACACCCACCCCTCCTGTCTCAGGGCACTGCTGGGAGGACTCCACACCCACCTCTCCTGTCTCAGGGCACTGCTGGGAGGACTCTGCACACACACCTCCTATTTCTGGATATGTACGCTTGGAATATACACGGTGGGGGTACGCTCCATGCATTCGAGGGAGAGGGTACGGGTCGTACTTACACTGTTGGGGTGGGGGTACGGTACGTACATACGCGGTTGGGGTGGGGGTACGCTCCATGCATACGAGGGTGAGGGTACGGGTCGTACTTACACTGTTGGGGTGGGGGTACGCTCCATGCATACGAGGGTGAGGGTACGGGTCGTACTTACACTGTTGGGGTGGGGGTACGGTACGTACATACGCGGTTGGGGTGGGGGTACGCTCCATGCATACGCGGGTGAGGGTACGGGTCGTACTTACACTGTTGGGGTGGGGGTACGGTATGTACATACGCGGTTGGGGTGGGGGTACGCTCCATGCATACGAGGGTGAGGGTACGGGTCGTACTTACACTGTTGGGGTGGGGGTACGCTCCATGCATACGAGGGTGTGGGTACGGGTCGTACTTACACTGTTGGGGTGGGGGTACGCTCCATGCATACGAGGGTGAGGGTACGGGTCGTACTTACACTGTTGGGGTGGGGGTACAGTACGTACATACGCGGTTGGGGTGGGGGTACGCTCCATGCATACGCGGGTGAGGGTACGGGTCGTACTTACACTGTTGGGGTGGGGGTACGCTCCATGCATACGAGGGTGAGGGTACGGGTCGTACTTACACTGTTGGGGTGGGGGTACGCTCCATGCATACGAGGGTGAGGGTACGGGTCGTACTTACACTGTTGGGGTGGGGGTACGGTACGTACATACGCGGTTGGGGTGGGGGTACGCTCCATGCATACGCGGGTGAGGGTACGGGTCGTACTTACACTGTTGGGGTGGGGGTACGCTCCATGCATACGAGGGTGAGGGTATGAGTCGTACTTACACTGGTGGGGTGGGTGTACGTTCCATGCATAGGGGGGGTGGGGGTAGGGTCCGTACATCTCCGTCCCCACGCTATGTGATGCTTGTGCGGGCCGTACCCAGGCCTTTGCCACGTGGGTACGATCCGTCCCGCCATTGTTGGGGTGACGTGGGTGTGGGCGTGGTACGTCTCGTACCCACGCTCTTGAGGCGTGGGTACGGGACGTACCGGTCTGGTTGTGTTGCCGGTTCGCGTGGTGACGGACTTCCGTTGTGGCGGTCGCTGGCTTAGCTGGACACGCCCCCACCCCCTCGTAGTGACCAGGGCATGGGTGTCAGGTATGTCCTGGGCATGTGTGGTGTGTGACTTTGGTGGGGGTTTTGTGGCCTGCCCTGGTCCTGCCACCCCCACCCCCCCACTTTCCCCCCTCCCTTAGTTGTTCTGACCTTCTGCGGCGTCTGCGTCGGAACCTGTAGAGGAGGTGGACTGCTATGAGGGCCGGGATGACACGTAGGTTCGGGTCCATGTCTGTCCGTCGCGTACGGGTCCTCCTTGTTTGCGTCGTCCTGTGTGTCCGTCGCGTACTGGTCCTCCTTGATCGCGGAGTCCTGTCTGTCCGTCGCGTACTGGTGGTCCTTGTTCACGTCGTCCTGATTTCCCGGCAGTTTTTGGCAGCCGGAAAATATTCACCGTGCGGGATGACGTCGGTGCGAATCTTGATTCCTGGTTCGTGAATGGCAGGCTGCGAGCGTCCCGACGTCAGGTCGGCCCTTTCCCGGATCGCATTGGTAGGTTTATTTTGTTTGGTCGGGCTTTTTTACGAATCGTACGGAAATGGTGTTCCGTGCGAATCGTAATTCCTTGTTTGTAAATTTTGACGACCGGGTACGCGTCGGACGGAGAATTTGCTCCGTCCGACGGTTCGTACCCGGTTTTTACAGGATCGTGATCGGCACCTATATGTACATGTTTAATTAAAGTTTTATTAAATTATATATATTAATTATACATTTTAAATATTATACAATATATTTAATTATGTTTATTTAATTTCTAAGTATAATTTGGTCTATTTTACATATATTTTTCAAGTAAAAGAAAAACGATATTTTTAATAACGATATTTTTGACATCGATATTTAATTTTCGATATTTTTGTACTTACCATGTTGTAGATAGGATGTCGATATTCTTGACATCGATATTTTTGTTGCGATATATTTGTAGGTCGATATTCTGTCTGTCGAAATTATGTCATACAACCATTTTTTTTCATGGTATAGATCATGCTGTTTTTCCTTTTTAGAGTTTTTCTGTGATTTCTGCAGTTTTTTCTTTTGGCATCTGAAGAGATGCCCTAAGGCACTCGCTGTCATTTCTTTTTGCTCCCTTGCTTGTCTTAGTTGCCCCTCTTCTGTGCATGTGACAGGGCTGCTATTTTTGTTGCTGTTGCTGACCATATGAGCCTCTATGTTCTGGTGCTCTGGAGTTATAGTGCCTGCTATTTCTCCAGTTTGTGTTGTCGCATTGTTGCCTCTGGTAAGGGATTCATCCATTTTGGGCATTTACCAATTTTGTATTTTACTTGTCCAACGCGGAGTTTGCCTGCCTCATGGGAGTCGGGGTCATATGATTCGTTCCCTACACCATTCTGTGGAACTTATCAATTCGTGTTGTGCCTAACAGCAAGACCAGCTGCATCTCCCAGCAGAATCGTGTAGGGAACGAATCATATGACCCCGTCTCCCATGAGGCAGGCAAACTCCACGTTCTTAATTTTTTCCTTTCGATGAATGGAACGAAGGGTTTCCTAACCGTGAGTAGATGGTTAGGTTCTGTGTGACCAAGGGAAGGGTACACCTTAGCGAATGTACACCCCCCGGGTCACGTCTACTGGTCCTGACGAAAACCTGGTAGTAACAACTGATGGTTGAAACATGTAGACCGCCTCTTTTCACTTTTACTCACAAGTAGATACTGTAGGTCAATCTAGCCTATCACGGTATCCTTATAATCTTTTAACATTGTCCAAATTGCCCTAGAATAAATTATTTTGATTAGGTTTAATCTGTACAATTTGTAACCAAAATTTATTTCCTATTCACCTTCACACAAAAAAACCCAGCTCCACTGTAGTCAGGTGTCGCAACACACCTGGATGGCATTCGGCTGTCCAGGTGGGACCCCGATGATGAAGCATGTCACCAACCAGGTTCGTGAGTGAGGGGTCTTTTTAAGAAAGATAATCTCTTTCCTATGCTCTATGTTCCAAATACCATTAAGACAGGTCTCTGTCTATTGGGTATACTCCTCTGTTTTGTTTGTTACAATACTTTTAAGGGGACCAGTAGTACCCCCACCAATATTCTTTCATTGCGAGAATCCCTTTCTCTCCATTTTTGTTTTGTATCACATGCAATTGCAAACATCTACATGAATGAGGGGCTAAAACAGGGTTGTGTAATTGCTCCAACTCTGTTTAACTTATACACTGTGGATCTAGTAGAGGCACTACTGAAAGCAAACATCTTCCCACCAAAACTAGGCCTCCTTAGACTCCCCATTATGTAGTATGCAGACAACAAAACTAAGGTCCTGCTATCTAACCATAAACCTAAGAAGCAACTGCTGGAATGGCAACTTGGCCCCATAAGGATAGGCCCTGCCAATAAAAACAATTACCTGGGCATACAATTTTCAGATGCAGGCAAGCTAACCATCAGGCCAAGGCATTGGCAGTCAATACTGCTAAGACCACATATGCACTATGCAAATTACATTACAAGCTTCAAAGTCACTCCACAGAGGGAATTTTAAGGGTTCTGGAGGCAAAATTGATACCAATGAACATCTTGCTTTCCCTGGCCTGCTCACTGAAACTCTGGAGCGTCATCACACAGCTGCTTTTAGCAAGATATTTAACCTACCAAAAACAACTAGGCGCACATTGATCCAGCTTGAATTCAATATTGCAACCATGGACATTGAATGTAAAAAAGACCAGGTCAAATACTACTATTGTGTGACCAAAGCAGAACCAGAATCAATGAGGGAAGCACTGCAGGTGATATTCCAAGATGCAAAAAGTAGTTGAGCAAAGTACCTTACTAGCACCAGGGAAACATTTAGCCTACCTTTAGATACCAATACAGATATATCACTGACAATGGACAGCTTAGAAAGATAATTAAACGCACAAGGGATGCGCTCTTCAAGGGAACAGGACAGTGAACAGATTAGAAAAACTCCACGGGCAAAGGGACTTGTCCAATCACATGAACTTACCATGTGCCAGCCATACCTGAATGCAGCACTGGGAAGGCAAGCCCTACAGAATATGTTCCTGACTAGGCTTTTCACGCTTCCAATATGGGATTATAGGGCGCACATCGCCTCAGGTAAAAAGGAGTGCAGCTTGTAACAAAAGCATACAGAATCAGTTGCACACATTATCTGCTGCTGTCCTGCCTTGTCACACCAAAGACGATTGTACCTCAGAACGCTTTCCTTGTAAAATTTAATGAGAGCCTGCAAAGAGGCCTTAAATTCATCTATACAACCACAGTTCCAATAGAACTTGCATGGATTGGCAAGTTCTATGCTGAAGTTGAAAGGCTCCTGCGCACCACTTATAAACTAAGGCAAAATCATCTTGCACATCTAGAGGAACTTAATGTGAAGCCTTATTATGCTCATGATCTGATGCAGATGAATTTCATTTTGTAAAATTAGAACAAGAGGATATGACGCTTCTTATAGGCACTTTTGTAGAATGGACATTTGACAAAGCCTTGTTTTGGGGCTTTGCCTTATTCAATCACCTTGCACACCATGGTTTTACGCATGCTTGGCCAGTAATGCACGAAAATACAGCACACCTTTCACTCCTCGACATTCAGCGTGATAGATGCATGGGCCAATCTCGCACACCATGGCTTTATGCAAATATCGCACGTCCCTGCAGGTTTCTCGGGCAACCACCTTGCTTGGCCAGTTATGCATGAGATTACAGGATACCATTTATTTCTCGTTGATTGGCGCAACATCTCGTGCACTACATACTCTTGTACATATCTTGTTCATTAACAGCTAATGTGGTTAGGCTGACTTCCCTTGGGTTTTATATGCCCTTTTTTTTGTTCAGTGTCATAATCTGATTTTACAAACATCTTTTATACGGGGATATGCTGTATCACTGTTGTTTTTATTTTTGTAAATGATTTTAAGTAATTATACAATAAGGACATTACAATAAAATACTGTGATATACAATACAATACCTCTCAGGGGTCATTGTAACAGATTTCATTCTGTCACTCATTTGTATCTACAATAAACAGAAAAGAAACAAGAAGAAAGATTACAATATTTATTGAAACTATTGTGCTCTATCATGAAGCAACCGTGTTGCAATTAAAAAACATATACAAGTCAACAATGTGATTAGCATGACTAATAAACTGTACACAATGAAAAGCTCTGTCATAGCAACTGACAAATCTGCCGAAGCATACCCTCACTATGGAAGCACAGTGATATATTAGAGATCTCTATAATTAGTGTGGCCCCATACCTGACTGTTATAATCAGTTGGTCTACATCTCAGACACGCAGCTCTTTCAATCAGGACCTTTTCTTTACAGGCATCACTCCTCTCAGCTGGATTTCTCTATTATGTCTAGGTGTTAGTGTCTGACCACAGAGAAAAACAGGGCACAACGGGCCCTATTTATGAGAAAGTAACTCAGCGTGGTGCCACAAGTCATTTCACTGCACAGGGCTGTGTTAGTTTCAAAGCACAGGGATGCAACATATCTACAACAATATTTTGCATCTTTGTGATTTTCCCTGCACTGGTGGACAAACTGCTGCCATGCGCCAGCGCAGGCACCCTTGCACCATGGTGCAAGGATGCCTGCATCATGGGGAGATTGTTTTTGTACAGGAAGGGGCACCCTCCTGCACAAAAACAATCAATTGAGGTGATTTCCTCTTCCAATGTGTGCTGTAAAATTCAGAACGCATTGAAAGAGGAAATAAACTAGGAGAAATTAAAACATTTCTCGTCGTTGTGCCTCGCTACACCACCCCTGAAATGGCATAGCAGTCTAATGCAGGTACAGGTTTACCATTGCTCGTAAATCTGGAAATGCATCAGCGGACATGGTTGTTGTGTGGGAACACCCAAAGCAACACCCATGTCACGCCCCTAACACGCAAAGTGTTGCGTGAAAAGGGGCAATATTTACAAGCAGACAAAAATGCCATGCAGGGTGGCTTTACGCGTACTTGTAAATATCACGCAGCAGTTTGCACCACCTGTGCGTCATGCAACATGACGCTCCAGTGGCGCAAGAGGCCTGTAAATAAGCCCCACTGTTGTTTTGCCTTTCGCAAAATGTTCAGACTAAATCTGAGAAGAAAAGCTGATTAACCCCTTCAGCGCTGCGGGAATTCCCCCGCGGTGCTGAAGGGTTCGAGCGCGGGCGGGCCCATGACGGAACGGTTCCGTCATGAGCACAGCGCAACCAATGCTCATGACGGAACCGTTCCGTCATGGGCATGGAAGGGGTTAACAAAACATGTGCTGCCTATTTTGAAAATAACTGTGTGGCACAACAACGATTAACGTGTCCAAAGCAAAAGTGGCGTAAAATAGGTTAATAATGCTAAGCAAAATTCCTTCAACTAAAATTTGTTGTCTCCTGTGACTGTACAGACCACCACCTCATCACCTTCCTCAACACAGAATTGGTGATTATGAATAAGGCTCAACTAAAGAAACCTGAATAATTCAAAAGGTGCACGTGAAGTATAAACCTGGATGATCTGACATCCCTCGGCCATAACATCTTGCCTCCTCTGGTGGATATGTCAGATGTCCATGACTTTACAGAGCACTACAATAATTCCATGATGAACTTTCTAAACTTGATTGCACCCTTTCAGCTAGGTGTGGTGGTCTGTCTATTCACAGGAGACTATAAATTTGAGTTGAATGGAAATTACCTTAGCAATGATCAGATCCAAGGTCGAACCCTTATTGTGAGTAGGACTGTCACAGATTTAGATCAAGCTGAGATCAGCTAGGAAGGTTTTAAGACTGTTCACTGCAGAGTCATTTGAGTCTTTTCAGTGGAGGTTGAAATTTTCAAGGAAGACATAGGTGCAGTATTGTCCACCAAAGACTCTAACCCATGGTACAATGGTAGCCCTAATACAGAAAGATGCATCTCATACTTGCCGTACATTTGTGGAGGTTCTCTCTGTCCCTTGAACACCTTAATCAACTGTGTAAGCTGAGTAGCATCTATGACAAACACATTAGAAGCCAAAAAGTGAATTTCTTCAGAAAACAACTTGATAAAGCTGGAAACCGACCTGAAAACAGTTTGGGCATGTCAAACTACAATCAAATAGCACACCCAAACCTTCCCTAACAGGGTCTGGTCCGCAGATAAACTGCATGGATTTTGCCCTCTTTCTTCCTGGAAAAGACAAAAAAAAAATTGAAAGCGATTTCCTGACACCAATAAAGCACCTTCTGCTCATACCACATTTCTGCAACCCACCTCCCCGGATCACTGAGCCCAAATGTCCCACAGGGCACACCCCCAAAAACAATGCCTTGTAGGACATATTCAATAACCTTTGAGGAAAGAGACATTCGCAAACAGTGCTGAAGCCATCAAACCACTTCAACAACCCCCTGCTCCCACAGGCAAAATATTAAATACTCACTACTTCAATTCACTATTCCAGATTGCCTAAAGTCTGGGCAGGGAACCATATTTTGAAAAAACCTACAGCAGATCATACAGACCTAAACAGCATTCGTACAGTCTCCAACATTCCGACCCAGGGTAAGCTCCTGGAGAAATGTGTCTATGTCCAATTATGTAACCACATAGAACAATTCAAGCATTTAAACAAGTTCCGATTAAGGGTGTTTAGTAATCTCCACTCTGCCAGTGAACGCTACTGAGTTTTGGCACTCCGCGCTCCACTTCGATCGTGGAGTTCAGAAAAAAACTCTGTTACGCTGACAGAGTGGAGTACTTTACCGGCAGCAAGCAGCTCACCTCTGAAAACTGAAATGAAGAGAGCAATGTTCATGGGAAAGGACAGGGATGTAGCGCCACTGTGCCATGTCTGACACTGTAGCGAGGACTTTCCCTTGCCCTTTTACATGTGCCTTCAAACCTGAATCGACCAGTTCCAACGGTACAGGCAAGGCCTCAGCTAAGCTTGGTTCACAATCAACACCACATCGACCAATGTTGACTCACTAATGGTCGTCGTGCTGGTAATACCACCCTCAGGGCTGGCTGTGGCAGAATATTACTGGCTATCAGTGGAAGTCATGGGGTAGACTTCACTGTGTTGGATTACCAGAGAAGAGTAAGCCCTAAGGGGAAAATGCTGGAGCGTGGCATGGTGCCATCACGGTGCCAATAAAACCACTAAGCTGTGAACACTACTTGGGGCCAGCTCCCAGACAGAGGGCACCAGATTGGCAGACAAGGTGGTTTGGGCCATTAACGCCGGTGGGAAGTCACACGAGGACATGCACAGGACCCACTACAAGAAGAACCCACAGAGTGGGAAGAGATGAGGGGCATAGTAGGGGAGTTTATTTTTAATGATTAAGTGGGTACTCATGGTAGAGGGCCTGGACACAAGAGCCAACTGTGTGGTAATGAGAGTAGGTGATTAGTAGCCCCTGTAATTATTACTACCTGGTATGGTGCCGCCTGCTAATATTGACGAGGAGGTTTCTTCCTTTCTACATCGATAGGGTGGATATGTTAATGCTGCAGGCACTGACTCTAGCTATGTCTGTACACATTGTGCACTCATACAGTGGGAGAAGTGCTTCTCGACTGCACGTGCCTCTGACTTGTGCTATGGCGCCAGTCACACACTCTCCTTCTAGAGCCTCAAGTTTTTTCTAGGCTTTGATCTCTGTGGGGCTGAGGATGTGCAATGCTCTGCCAGGAGTGCACCTCCTTCAGCTTAGATGTGAGTGAAGCCAGTTTGATAGGAGTCAGAAGTGGACTCCAAGGATGAAAGTGTCAGTTGCTGAGGCTGCAAATTTGCTGCAGTAATAGGAGGTACCAGGCTATGATGGACTCTGCCAGCCCGCAGAACTCTGCGGAATTTGTCAGAGTTTTTCTTTCGCTCCAAAAACTCTACCCAGGCCTAGTTCCAATCCTTGTCCCACCTGGGCCATAGAACTGAATCGACTCCAACACTTTAAATTCTGCCTTGTAATCCTGATTAATCTCTTATCAGTTATCGACACTGTTAAATATGACAGCCTCCTAGATTACTGAAGCATAGGTTGGGGCTATCAGGGGCCGTGTTAATTTGGTTCACTTCATTTCTCCACAACAGAAGCCAAAGAATCAAGGTTAATCAGTCCCTGTCAAATTCTACACTGGTCACATTAGGGGACCCCCAGGGATTAACGCTCTCACCCACTCTCTTTAACCTATTCATCGAGCCTTTAACTGAAATGATCCAATATCCACTATCACATGTACGCCGACGACACCTAAATATACTTGAAAATCTCCTTCCCCGAAGATATCGGTCTCTCAACATAATTTCACAAAAATCTCAAAACTGGCTGACATGCAAGCACCTCGAGTTTAACGCACTCAAAACGGAATTCCTTTTAATCGTCCCACCAAAAATGTCACCAGATGTAGGAGAATGAATGAAGCAACTAACAGCTCTTAACTGCTTACCACACATTATAGATTCCACGAGGTCACAAGGAATCACGCTATACCAGAACTTGAACATTGAGGAGCACATCAGTAAAGCCACTTAAGGCACTAACTTCCAAATGAACATCTTAAGGAAAATAAAACGCTTCCTCCCCTTTGACTACTTCAAATCAGCTGATAAAGCCCTAGTGATTTCTAGGTTGGACTATGGTAGTGCAACCCTTTGCGTTCAACCTAGATCTAAGTAGGCTCCACTAAGTGTCTTTAGTAATTCTGCTGCAAGGCTCATCACAGGATCTAAAAGACACAACCACATCACTCCCGATCCACAATCTCTAAATTGGCTCCCATATGAGGCAAGGATTGAGTTAAAAATTGCCTACATGACCCATAAAGACCTACACTTCAATACCCGAGGTACCTAACACAAACATTGGAGCTAGCGGGAGGCTGCAAATCCTCTGGAAGCACCAGCACATTATTGTTGAAACCACCAAAAGTTTATGGAAAGAAAATGTACAACCGAGCCTCATTGGGTATTGCCCCAAGAATATGGAGCTCCCTGCCCCCTGAAATGAGACTGAACCCCTCAACTGTCTCTTTTAAAAAGGAAGTTAAAGTGATATTATTGAACAAATTTCAGCTCTAGAGCTCACAAACTCTACTCGCTGGGTCCTAATAGGGCATAGTGCCTACACCCATGCAAATTATTCTTCTGGTATGATCTTGTTTCTTGAGTTGTCGGCCTGGACCCTGTGGTGGTCTCTTCCCTCAACTTGGGAGCTACCACAATTTGCTCTGATCTCAATTATGTTGTTGTTTGTTTTGCCTGTTTTTCCCTTCTTGACCATATGTTAAAATCTCTGTCAGCCTCAAGGGTCATGTTTGCACTATATAAAACTTTATAAATAAAAAAAATAAAACAATTGTTGTGCTCAGGTAAGCCCTTGAAGCCCTGACGCTTTGACAACATAGTTTATTGTACACACAGTATATTGTTCCCTCTTCTGAAAAAAGGCTCCCGATTTTCCCTGAGTAATTATCGCCAAATTTCCTTCACGGACAGTGTTTTGTACCCTCCGAATGACTGGGCCATAGCCAGGGGGGTAATTCTTATGGTCCAAGCAGGTTCCTGTCAAAATCACTCAGCGATTAATAATATCGATATCCTGCAAACTATTATTGATAAGTATGTAGTTTGTAAAGTTCAGGTAGTCTATAGTTCATTTGTGGATTTTTCTACAGCTTTTAATAAGGCGGATAGACCTTCCCTATGGAGAAGATTTTTGAAGTTAGGTGTTCCGGTAACATTATTAGGAATAATAGTAGCGCTTAATTCATCCACATGGTGTAAGGTACAGATGGGAGGAGATAAGGGCTTAACTCAAGAGGTTTCCACTCAAAATGGCCTTAAACAAGGATGTTTACTTGCTCCCCTCCTCATTTCACTATTTCTCAGCAATTTACCAGATTGTTTCCAGAAGGTAAAAAATGTACCCCCTCAATTAGCATCACAAAAAATCCATCTTCTAATATATGCTGATGACGTGGTGATATTTAATCTAACCTACTTTTTAAGTACACAGAGGAATTTTTTTAAGAATAAATATTTCAAAAACAAAAATAGTACTGTTTAGGGGCAGAAAAAAGGCCATACCATTTACCTGGAAATTAAGAGGAACTCCAGTAGATTTAGCATTGACTTACATCTATTTAGGAAGAGTTTTCTCCCAGTCTATTGGAGCTGCCTCGCATTTTCAACAACTGAATCAAAAATAGTATCTCATGTTAGTGCTATAACAAATTTTACTCATCTACTGGAAGGCGAAATTTTTCAGCCCTTCTGGAAATTTATTGAACAAAGATTATGCCTATTTTAATGTATGGTTAAAAATATATTCCGCAAATCGATGGGGTTTTTTAAATCTCAAAGAGGGAAAACTCTTACGTATGTTTACTACTACAAGTCAAGCCACTCCCATCCACGTACTCTGACTGGAATTAGGGATAGTGAGCACATATACAAGAGCCATGGCAAACCTTGTCAGGTGGGCCTGTAACATACTGCATGCACCTGAAGGTACATTGAGAGCAATTATATGTCAAGAAACTTTTAAGGCTGATCCATGAATAAATAAGTTTAAAGTAAATTTAGAGATTGCTCTGGAGCACTTCCAATGCTCAAATAATCTTTTAGAAAGTTAGTCTCCAGTACTCCTGAATTTCTTTCTGAAAAAATCTATTCCGAGATTGGGCTATAAATTGGATAAACTTTATTGTCAACAGTTATCGCATTACAAGCTCTCACTAGATAGGGTGAAGTATAAAAAGATCCCAAAATACCTTTTTTTACATTGGAACATAAGGTCAGGCATTGCATCCTGATGCTATGACTGAGGACTTTACAGCTAAAAGATATGACAAAAAATGGGGCCGGTAATTTTGATAAAACCGGCCAATGTGATTTGTGTACTGAAGGAACCCAAGATTTGGTACATGTCCTATTTGTCTGTTCAATAGCAGCTTGGTTGATGCACGCTCTCGATTCTTAAAACAGATTTGTACAAAAATTACATTTTTAGAACTATGGATCTGCTTGAGCTTGTAAGAACCCCGCCTGATGAATTAGTATGTTACAAAGTTTATAACTTAAAAAAAAAAAATGACTCTTGTTTATAATGTATTTCATGATATATCATGGTACAATGGAATTGGAAATCTGTATATACTATTTTATTATATTGTGGATCTTGGAAGAGGTCTATATCAATAGAAATTTCAAATTGAACACACAGTATAAGCAGCTCTCAGGGCAACTTCATTGTCTCTCAGACATCAGCCGTCTACAAAAATTACATAATCTGGCTCATTCAGGGGTTCATCCTTAATATCAGGTCAAGGCTTTGTGCATAAATCCATAACATCTAGGCAATCATGTTCAACTTCATCACAAACAGTATCATTTATTGGCAGCAAAGTAAACATTTGACATCTCTTCACCACTACAATTTCAGTGGACAAAATCTTCTGCTAATATTCGGTGAGTTTATTATGAGTCATGTATTGGGTCTTGGTTCATGTCAATAATAATTCAACAGAGTGAGGGGCAATTACAGTTAAAGGGCATCCAATCACTACGCTATCACTCTTTACAAGTCTAGGGCTCTCTGAGACAAGAACTTTAAGACAGCCAGGCTGTCCTGCAGCAACAAAGTCAAGGGTGGTCAAGAAATATGTCACAGGCTTCTGAGCATCACCATGCATGTGTGTTAGTACTGCAAGACTGCCGCCCTCCCTCTCACTGCAAAATAAGGTCATTTTTTTCACTGTAATCTGGCATTCCTAGTACTGGGGAGGGCAAATTCTTCTTTCAGCTCTCCAAAGGCTTTCAAACATTTATTGCCCCAAGGAAGCATAGCAGACACATCCTTCTGTGTCAGCATCAGGAAAGGCTTTACCACTAGGGAAAAGTTTGGTGTCTACAGTAGCTAACCATTCCAAAAACATCCTGACTTCTTTCTGAGTCTGAGGTAAATTCATCTGAAGAATTGCTACCACTCTCCCTAGTGACACCTTTATAGCTCCTTTCTCAATGATGCATCCCAGATATTGAACTTTTTTTTGACATTACTGCAGTTTATCTGGAGACACTTTATGTCCATTCTCAGCCAGGCCATTCAATAATGCAATGGCATCCTGCATAAAAGCTTCTTGTGTCTCTGATGTCACTGATAGGCAACATCCTCATCATGAGGCTAGAATTCTACACCGTCCAGTGTACAGTAAGTTGTACAATTTAACTTGCATATTAAATCTCTCCCTAACAAATACACAGGACTTGTATCACATTCAATGAACTGGTGATTTTCCTCAAATTAAACTATTTTTATAGGAATCTGTTCTGAAACTGAAGTTTATTTGAAACTCCTACAACTTAGATCTTCTTTCCAGACAGATGCAAGTCTAGGACTTCCACAGTTCTAGCAGTGGATCTGGTAGCACCTGTATCTATGAGGAAAGATACAGGGTGGCCATTAACTCACCTTCTACGAACAGTGCCCAATCCTTCTCCCCCTCACACACCATCATTGAGAAATGTCAGAACATTAACTGCCATTATCAAAAACAGGAAATTGATGAAATGTATTTTGATTTTTGTTCTGGAACTGGTTTAAATTTGCTTTCAGCAGCTGGTTGAAATTAAACCTGGGATTTACCATATTTTTGCAGGATCATTTGGGCTTCCGGGACCTGTATCTGTGGAATTTGTTTTGCATGGGCATTTGCATCTGTTGTCCTGGCATGTTCTGTATCTGCATTCCTCTCTGCACCTGTACATTTCAATTAGCATTATCAGGATTAAACATACGCGCCCTCTTTCAATGCCTGAACCTGTTACAAACATGAGAAGAGTTCATCTTCTTCAGCATTACAACATCTATTCTTGAACCTGGATCAATTGGAACACCCCTGCCTCTGGCTTGTGAAACACCAAAACATCCTTCAGGATTACCCTGAAACCTACTTGTGAAACAGCAACTCCTTGCATACCTCCTTGATTTCCTGCAAAAGAAGAATTCTGAAAACCTTTGTTTGAGCTAACATGATTTTCTCTTTCATATTTTTTTTTGCCTCTTCTCTTGTTCATCACTGCAATATTTTGCTTACCCCATGATCTCATCAAATGAGTTATTCTGACAGCAGAATACACTTTGGTGTGTATGCACACTAATCTCTGGTCTCAACCCTAGTACTAACTGAGATACAAAAATCCCCATGTCTTTCTTATCCAGATGTTCTCTTACACTGTGCTGCTGAAACACCTGCAACAACTGCCTATAATTCATGTGCTGATTCCTTAATTTCCTGGGTAGTTTGTTTGATTTTTAACCAATCGAGGGGCATATTAACAAGGAACAGGGAAAATTAACGCTAAGGGCGCTTAGCGTTAATTTTTTTAACGCCCGATGTCGCTGGATAATATCGCCTGGTTATCGCGTTATTAACAACGCTAAACGCCTAGGCGATAAAAAATCTAGCGATAGCAGCATTTTGGGAGGTTATCGCTGGTAATGCAGCGATAAAACTACAAGGATAGGGATATCCTTGTTGATAGCCCATTGTGGACTTAGCCATGTAATCCACCTCCCATTGGATTACATGGCTAAGTCTGAAAATTAGCAGACGTAAAAAAGCAGCTTTAACCGTGGTTAGCGCTGCTTTTTTTGTCTCTAACAGTGTTAGTGTGAAGCTTGATAATAGGAGAAATGTCGCTTAGCGACATTTCTCCTATTATTTTGCTCTGGAACGCCCACTTTGCATCTCATTAGAGATGCAAAGGGAAGCGTAGTGAAAAAGGGTGCTAACATGCGATTTTGCATGTTAGCACCCTGTTGTTGATAGGGTAATATTTTTATCTCCGCTTCTTTTGCTTTTAAAGCCAAAAAAGCGGAGATAAAGCTCTTGTTAATATGCCCCCAAGATCATTTGGAGGCACATTGCCTTTTAGTAAACTAATCACTGTTTCATATTTCTCCATAACTACAGGAAATGGTTCATTGCTGCATACCATCCTCGTTGGCTCTTTTCTTGGTCATTGTACATCAATTTTACATTCAACCCACAAATCACTTGGCACCCCAATATCGAAAAACATATTCAAATGAATCCACAGCACTTTTGAAATCTTCATAAATCAATCAACTTGTGTGTACCACTGCACAGACTTGTCTCTTAATTTCGGGTATATGTTTGAAAAAGCTGCAAGATCGCTTATACTCTACGGTACATGGACATATGTTCATCCCTCTATTTCTCTCAATGGATAAGCTGAAGCTCCTTCCTCATGCTGTTCATTATTTCCCCCTACTGGCTAAGGTTGTTTTACTTGCTGCATAATCTAATTGAATCAATTTATTATGAGTAATTGGTGCTTGTGATGTAATTTCTCTACAGAGGTAAATTCATTCTTTCTCTTGATATAGATTCAAATGTTCAAAATCTAGACATCCTCTTATGATTTCCTCTAATTCAATTTCTAATTTGGGATTTTTAAGTGGTATTTCTTTCTCAGGCTCAGTGCTATCCATCTGCACAGTATTCTCTGCCTTGTTTTCAATCCCTGCAGCTTCCTCAAACCATGGTGGAAAAATCTCATCTTCAAAGAAATGTGTTTCCCCTGGGGCTATTGATGTTGTAATACCTACCCTTCCCCATCCCTTAATGCTTGGACCATCTGAGGTAGTCTCCATGCAACACTCTGTGAATTCTGATAAGTCAGAATAAATCCCGATGTAGGTAAACCTCCCATTGCTCCTTGAGACTCTGGAGTCAGGTTAATGTTTACTGGGGCATTTGGAATTGGTCTAAGCACTGTCTGCACATATGCTGATTGGAGTACCTGCACTGGAACAATCATAAAAGATGTTCTCATCACAGGTGGATGAAGAATTTGCGGCTGAGCAACACGTGCTGGGGCAATCGGAAGTATGCTAGGTGGTCTCTCAACTTGCACTATTCTGGCTTCAACAGGAGCTGTAGTACTGCTCGTAATGGCATAATTTCCAGCACTAACAGTTGGCGTTTCATAAGGCAGGGGTCATGCAGCTAACATTTCCTCCAAAATATCACACCCTTAATCACTGTTTGTCTCGTTTTCTTTTTCCTTTTTCGCTTTGTTGTTTTTCTGGGTCTTTATCTTCTTCCCTTTCTCTGGGTTTTCTAAAGAATTAACTGGATACAATCTAGTCCCTTCTACTATGGCTTTCTTCCTTCTACACTGTTCTTCATCCCACCGAGCATCTGCATAATTACACAATACTCTTTTTGTTCTTTTCTGTTATTTTTACCTTTCTTTCCCTCTTGCAACATTTCCCCACATATTCAAAGTGTTATATTGAGTGGGTCTGAGGGGGTGGTTTCATTTCATGCAATTTCTCTTTGTTTCTCAATAATTCTAGCCTCAAAGCTACCATATTTTGGAAATATTAATGGACCTTCATTCTCAGTAATCTCGCACCAATTCAGTTGTCATGTAATGTGCAGGCATACCCTTAGGAGGTACCTCAATCACAATTGTAACATTCCCCTTCACAAAACTCAATATTTTGATTTTGTTCGGTAAATGTCAGATTTCTGGTACTCCAATCCTGTCACAATTGCTATTTATCAAAATCCTGTTAACAAATCCCAATGAGATATTCACACAACCACTGACCTATCACAACATGCCACCCTGATGTCACCAACCAAACCCAGCGCGAAGTGCACCAACCAACCAATCTCGGAGTGAAACGTTACGATATATGATCTCACTCCTTACAACAGTTCACCCTCCTTTTCAATTTTTCTCATACTTACACAATTCAAACACAAATCTTTAAAACAACAACAACAAACATATAACAACTCTTGTATGCTCTGCTAAAGAAATTATACTACTTGAACAACCGGAATATTAAGGTTTTTCACCCTCTGACTTTTACCACACAAAAAGAATTTCACATTCTCAAATGAAACCTTGACCATCGTGAATTCACCCTGATCAATGGAGCTTTACCATTTGCGCAATCAGGTTCTGCTAAGCTCAATCAATATTAGAGCAATCACAACAGTTCATTAGTGTCACTATCTAAATTGTGTGGGTGATGGCACCTCCCCCTTTACACCACAGAAACTAGTAAACACGAAATACCATTTGACGATGGCTACTTAAGGGCTAACCCAAAACTGGAGCTGAAATGTAAAATCGATCGGGAGTGTTTATCCTTAGACAGAGCAAATAAAATTCCCTGGCTAGGCTATATTAAGAGCTTAGCAGAGAAGTTAGGGCATTCTGCCTTATTTGACTCTCTTAAGGAGCTGGTCAGAGAGGACCTGTCTTGGTTTTAAAAACACTACCTGTCTGTGAGGCAGGCAGAGAGAGAGGCCAGAGAGCTACTGAAACCTACGGTATGCGCCTATATACTATTGAAAACAACTTTACTGAAAGAACCTTACTTAATTGAAATAACAAACCCCTATCACCGCTTACTTTTAACAAGGTTCAGATTTAACTTGTTACATTCTGTGCTGGCGGAACCTCAGGGGTGGTGTAAGGTGAAAGATTTGGGCCCCTGCTCTTTTGACAATTTCTCCACTCAAGATTCTTTACATTTTATGATGTTTTGTGTCTATTACCATTGTATCCGTAAACGTTTTATATTTTTGTTACTAAAGGCCAAAGGCTCCGTGTAAGTAAGACCTGCATTAATATATTTACAGATGCTGAATAACTCTTGGGAATGTTTTAACATTGCCAGCTTTTTAGTTGCGGCTGTCAGGGAAAGAAAAGACGGCTACTCTGACTATGTGCACATTTGATTCCTATGCTGTATTGATTGTTAATGATTTTATCTTGATGTTTATGGGGCATTTTTGTTAATCTAGAGTAAGTTTTCTTAGATATGTATATTTATAATGTTTTAGCAGATTTTATTGTGTGTACTTTTATGGTTTTAATTAACCGAATAAAGTATTTTTGACTGACTGGCTATTTAAGTGTATTCTACACTTATCTCACTTATCTCAATATCTACGGATCTTAGGCTATGTCCAGCCTGAAACTCTTCAACTTCTTTACAAATAAACATTAAACACTGGCATTCATCCAACCATTCACTCTCAACTCAATAATTCTCTAGTAAACATACTTACAATACACAACCCATTACCCTATTAATACTCACACCTACAAAACTACATTCACCTTCGCAAACCGCACCTTGTCAGTTGTCAAACTCCGGGCATTGGATTTCAGGATTCAGGTATTTTATTCTAACTTGGGCAATTAGTTTATAGCTCCTTGTTTAAGGCGTTAAATCATATCTCTGCTACCAGAAAACCGATTGGGCAGAGATCGGGCAAAATTTAAATAATACGGTCCAACAGTTTTTTACCATTAGTTTCAGGGTTAAGCCAAGTTACTGCACTGGCTTCAAAGTACCATTCGCTTCAGGTGATAGATCTTTGCCACTGTGTTTTAACCCTGAAGCTATTTCACCATCATAAATTCAACCACAAAATAGTTTACAGAAATCAAAAAGAATGGTTTGAACAAATAATGTGAATGTAGATGTCCAGTATTTGTAAAGCGTGAACAATTACCCAAAGGTGTCAAGGCGCTGGGGGCCCACCATAAGATTAAGCATGCTATTGCCCAGAGTCACATGGTGCTGGGCTGATCTGCAACCGGCACTGGGGATCAAACCGTGAGCCCGTGTGTTCTGATGTCAGTTGCTCTGGCCGCTGCGCCACACCTCTTCCAACAATCAAATAAGGCATAAAGAGCATTCCATAAAGGCCCAAAATCCCTACACCAAAGAACAGGATAAAAAATTGAAGTTAGCAGAAGTCATGAAGAATTCAAGTTCAAAGGAAAAGAGTGAGATAAGAGTAAATAAAGCTCAAAAAATCAAAAATTGAATTCGAGCAGCAGAACTTCACATGAAGAGTAGTTCATGAAACTCAGCTGAGTCTCAATAAACCGAGAAGTTGTTCATACATTTGCAATAGGAATCTGTCAAAAGTCAAGCCTCAAAGTAAGGTAAGGGATCAGGGAACATACACTTATGCAAAAAGCAAAAATAATGTTGCAAAATGTGTAGCAGGTTTCTATCCAATCAGGTAACAGCATTCGTATGAGAACGAGTTCAGCTCTTCGTTTCGCATGAAATAGCATGCAGCTTGCAAAGTTTTATCACAAATTATGTTACAGACATCTAACGTGTGTGTCTTTTTATTCATAAATGTTTATTCCCATAGGCATGTAATATGGTTTAACCTTCAAATTTTAATGTTTCATCACGTATGCAGTGAACTATGTTAAAGAAGAGAAACATCAACTTGCCAAATACTGTTTATTAACACATTTCATTAATACAAAGAAGAAATATTGTTTTAAAATGTGCAACTCTTCTATCCAAACATCTTGCAAAATTTGATGGGATTAGAACGTTTTTAATCATTACAAATAATATGTTGTTTAGCAAAATAATGCATTTATCAAACCTGGAACATTCTGCAGTTTTGCTGAACATTTCTAAGCTTGTCTCGTTCAGGTCAAGTTTCTAAAGGCATTGATAATATTTCAGCAATATCAAGTTCACCTCTAGCTAAAAGGAAACATAAATTTCACCATTCCTGCGGCCTATATTAATGACTATGGCTGCCTATTTAAGCATGCACTTTTAAAATAGTTGTAATTTTTCTTTTAATTACACATTAATCATTGCACATTTAGCTATTAATCATTGAAAATTGCAATTAATTTTTTAACCTTTCCTACATGTTTGCTTCCTGGTTTCACAAGAGATATTGAGGTCATTATATTGTAGCACAAATAACCCCTGTTCCTTCTCAGACCCACCCCAAAGTTGATATGCATAGTGCTACAAAGCCACAATTTCAGGACTGGATATTATTGGTGAAATGTTTAATTTATGTAGAAGACGGGTTGTGTATTTCACTGAAAAAAGGTATATCTTAAAATTGAACAAAAGAGCACTGACTCAAGCAGAGAACACGCTATCATTATTGGAGAGATAATACAAGAGCAACACAGATCAGAAGATTCTGGGAGAATTCAAGACCAGAAATGTATGCTAGATAACATGTAGATTATGGTTATAGTGCATTATGCCACAGCCAGGAAGTACACTACAGGTGATATGCTGAAAAGAGAGATTCTGTAACTGCTAGGAATGGAGAACTGTGGGCAAATAGATACCAAAAAGATGAATATTACCATAAGACACTGGGTACATTTGAGATTCCTTTTGGAAGTTTTGTGGTTTATTGTACAGCCATGCAATTCCAACATTAATGGAGGAGGAAGAACTACATCTATAAATAGTGCATGCTACTATACTGAATATGTCATGGACAGTTCTTAGATAAACTAATTTAAAACATAAAATATTTTCACAAATTTTTCCTACTTTAATAAACTTTGTTTTCCCAGTACTTTACCATACAGAGATCTCCGCCTGCTAGCAGAGTCTCCCTATGGCAAAGTATGTTAATGTAACTGCAAAATAATTGCATTTATGTATTTGTAATGTAGATTAAAAGAAAAATGCTATAGTACTAGTAACTTAATTTTGAATTAAAACTTTAATATTTAAATTTATTATATTCAATTGAATTTTTTTCAGAAGATTAAAAAAAAAAATCCCACCTAAAGTAAAAACATTTTTTGTAATATGGATTAATGAATAAAAATATATTTAATAATTATTAAATGTGGTGTATATAGCACCAAATAGAAATAATGTAATTATATTTTATAATGTAATATTAAATATTTTTTCTAAATTCAAAAAACATCTTTTTATTTTTCAATATCTTTTAGCATAAAATTGTATTTATTTTTTGTTAGACCTGGCATCTTTGACGTGATTTCCCCAGTGTTTTTGCCTTCTGACCTCCTGTTTTACTTGAGTGCTAAAACTTAGTTTTTGCTGGTTTTAGGACTCTGGACACTTTTTCACTGCTGACTGGTGCTAAAGGGCATGTGCTCTGTTCTAAAATATAATGGCATTTGGTTTCTCCATGATTAGCATGTTTGATTTACTAATAAGTCCCTAGTACAGTCACTACATGTGCCCAGGGCTTGCAAATCAAATGCTACTAGTGGAACAAGAGAGAAACTTGTATGGCGGACTATTGTTTCTGCACCTTACGCTAGTTTCATATGTTGTCAAGGTCCTGCACAAGAAGCCCCAGCACCATCCGTCAGTTGATGCCTCTCTGTTCCAGATCCTAACTGTAGTGAGTGGTGGGCGTGTGCCAGGCAATGAAGTCCAAGATATCGGTGTAACGTTTAGAAAGTCTTTATGTCAAGTCGATTTATTCACACAATAGGAGAGCATTTAAACTCAGCCAACGCATTTCGTTCTCACATAGAGAACTTCATCATGGCTTAGATAAGATGAATTTCCTAATGGAAATGTAGGGTTTTAAGACATGAGGTGCTCCAGATAAATGCGCTGGACGCCGAGCAGGAAATTCACAGGGTCAGGTCCGGCCTATGAGCAAAGATCTTGGATAAAGCAAGGTAAATGAAGATAATAAAGAGACTGTCCAAAGTTGGAGCTCCAGGTATTTGCACTGGATGAAAAATGGTAATTCTCAGGGCCAAATCCGGCCTAAAAGCAAAGATCTATCCAGTATCAACTATTCGTCTCGGAGGCTTTGGCTGTGTTCAAATGCTCTCTTATTGTGTGAATAAATCGCTTTTGAAATAAAGACTTTCAAAACATCATAACGATATCTTAGACTTCATTGCCTGACGCACGCCCACCACTCGCAACAAATGCTACTAGTGGGCCTGCAGCACTGCTTGTACCACCCACGAGTAGCCCTTCAAACCTGCCTTTAGGTTATGAATAACAATGTGTGTGTTTTTTTGTGGGTAGGTGAACGTCCCTCCCTTAAACCCTCCGTAACCCTCACAAATCCCTCTTTAACCCTTCCTAAAGCCCACCCCTTCATTTGTAAGCATTCCCAATTTTCTAACCACTTCCTTCTGTCCCTCCCATATTTACTGCTAAAACATATACTTATTCCTTATGTGTGTGGAGACTTCACAGTCGAGGCAGAGATCTCCACAACGAAAAAAGATAGGAGACACGAAGGCAGAACCTTCACACATAAGTTTGTGAATAGCATTTTACCATATGTTTGTAGTACAATCGTAGCGCTACAAAACTTAGTCCAAAATGCATAGACCCATAAATGTACTGCTTGTCACTCTCCCAATTAGAGCTCACAGAAATAATAGCTGAACAGAAGGTATCACTGTTTTTTGCAGACATGACTACTCAGTTACCTCAGACTTGTCTTTACCATTGTCTTGAATATTTGAACCTAAAAGGCTGCTGCAGTGCAAATAGTGTTTGTATCTTTTTGACAATCAAAAATATTGGTGTTCAGGCGCAGACATTTAAAACCTTTCAGTGTAAGCAGGGGCTGCTCATACAGCCAAAGGACACATTAGAATTGGGTATTTTCCTTGTTTGATCCTATGTAACGTATTGTATTTATATGGGAAAGTTCAGAAGATCCTGTTGATATAAAAATATGGCTTGTTAGCAGAAATGCCAGAATCCAATTGAAATTGGATTGTTTAGACCCATACTGGAGTTGTAAAATGTGCACTGTGAGATTTTGGGTTATTGATAGAGGATGCTGTGAGACCTTCTCCAACATCAGGCACAGTCCATGCAGGGTTTACCACCAAAGTCACTAACTTAATCTGTGCCAAACCCTCTGGTAGATTGGCACACAAGCAGTCAAGCTTTACTTAGAGGCAATGCATAAAGTGTTAAAGCAGCACTATAACACTAATATAGTGAAAGCACAACACACCAAAAATCTGACATTAATATAAAAAATAGAGTTGAATTTGAAATGGGGGAACTTTTGTAGTTTTCCCCCTACAGAGGTGTCTGGAATTTCCTGCCTCCCTGGCTCAATACTAATCTATCTGGGGGCACAAGAGGCTAGTGTGAAGTTCTTTGTGAGCGCGCTGGCTTAGTGCCTTTGTAGTGCAAGTATGGTAGGTGACAGCTGTGCCCTCCTGTCAAGTTCCTAGACGATCTTTTGTGATAATCTCTGGGAGAGTTCACAAAGGCCAAGTACACCTAGTCATGTGACTAGTCATGTGACCTAGGAAACAGGTTCCAGGTGCAAAATCACTACAGGAAAATGCCATCTTCTGCAAAATAATACACACAGATGATGGACGGAATACAGAGCAAATCAAACATTCGCCCGAGTCAAAAGATCTGAGTTAAATCCATTGTTCTTTTTCTCACCAGGTCCCACGTCTGGGCATACCTGCTGCAATAGCTGGCCTAAGACATGTTTAAACAGGCTAAGTAATTCGTTGGCACAATAGGTGCTGAAGGTCCACTAGTTGCATTTAACATATTACCACTTTACTAGAGACTTATAAGTAATTTAAATGTGCCAATTAGGTGTAAGACAGTTTTATCATGTTTCAAAGAGGGGGTGCAAGCACTTTAGCAGTGGTTTCTAGTGGTAAAAGGCACAGCGTATTAAAAGCAAGCAAAAATGTGTTAAGAAAACAGGATGGGTGAAGGCAAATCATTTGGAGGTGAACCTGTAGAGATGGTCAGGTCCCACATGCACCTCAAACTTTAACATAGAAAGTGTTTACAAAAGCCATCCCTGAAGAATGTAAAGCTATTTTATTCACCACAATGACATTATTGAATCTTTTCAAATCATTGGGACTTATAAAAGATCTATGCATTGTGACCACGCTTTCCTAAAAAAGATAAAACCTCAAATGTTTCATATTACCAGTTTTTTCTTTCTTGTGTTTTTTAGTTTGTAGTTTGTGGCTTCAGTAGGTCCCTTCAAGAGATGTATTCATGCTTGTTGAACCCTTCTTAGCTAAATCTTTTGGAAACCCGTGGGGGGCACATTTTATATAGTGGGCAGATTTGATGGGAGCACATTCCCTATGGAGTACACATCTATATGGAAATTTACCGAAGTAGGCAGTCTGTTACTGATACCAAGACACTGATGAGCCCTGAGGAAGTTCAGAAAAATAATTTTTCCTGAAAGAAACACATTGGCTGGACGATATTTATGTATATATGTTTGTGAGGAAGGAGGAAATAAAGGAATGAATTTGTTAGCGTAAAGATACACCGTCTTGAATCTCATTGGAAAGTGATTTATTCTCCTGGTGTACAATTCTATTCAAAACTACCTTTCACCCGTGACTTTACATGGTAGCGGTGGTATGGTTTAAACCTCATGTCCAATGTGAACTGTGGCTCTAATTACAGGAAAGAAAGATGAATAGCAAAGTGATTGGGTGCTTAAATAGTCTGCACGTTTGCTGCCAAGTAGGTGCTTATGGGGTGTGCTCAAAGGTCACTCCCAGCAAAAATCTGAAAATGGTCCTGTGTGCAACAAAAGTATAGTCAAACAAGTAAGGATTCTATGTAAACTTAAAAAGTATGGGTATACGATGATGTAATTCAATGAAACATATATTAAGCAACAGTGCCAGTGGTAAGTATTCAAATAGGTAACAAGGAAAGCAAATAGTTGAACTGGCTGTAAAATGACTACCAATAAAATAATCCAATTAAGATCTTCATTTCCAATAACAGTCTTCTTATAATATCTCTAAACAGCTGACACATGTTTAGACTGAGATGACTTTTTCAAGGCATGTTCTCGTTCTATACTAGGAAATGAAAAATAAGTATTGAACACTGACAGTAAGTAAGTCTTTAGAATAATGCAAGAGTAAGCCATTGGGTATTGGAAGAAAATGTGATGTATCCAATACTTTTGTGCAGAAGTACTTGAAGTAACATAGTCCAAATCACGGTTGGAAGGTCAGTGTGGTGAAATAAAATGTTTCATTTATCTTATGATAAAACATATTATACATCTTCATATATCTTACTTGTTTGACTATACATCTGGTACACTCCAGGCCATTTTCTGAACCTTTCAGCCCTGCCTAATTAAATATCGTTACACTCTAGTATCTTTTATTGGTTCCAAAGTAAAGTTTTTTATTGTCATGAGATGGTCCTGAAGGTTGTGCAAGCACCAGTCCATTATAGCACTTAGTTTAACATTACATTTTTATTCTTCAAATGTTTTATGTTTTAATTGAATGTGTTTTGATTTATTGCAATGGCTGATCCCTTGATCACTTCAATTTAATTTAGCTGAACTAAATAAATAGTTTAAAACAAATGAAGATCAGTGACTGGGTAAACGTGGCACACACAAACCAATTATTAATATTAGCAATACACTAATCATTACAGAATATGATGTAATTATAAACAAAGATTGCAGTCCTCTAGGAAGAATAAAAGCCACCAGATTTCCATTCAAGACACTAGTGTCAGAAGAGTAACAAGATGAATGTCCTAATCCACGTAAAAATCAATGTTAACAAGGTCAAATAAGAAAGTATATAAATATATATCCAAAATTCTTATACACTGACTGCATAATGGTATAAACAAACAAGACGTGGTCATGCAAGTGATACTGCTAAAGAAATCCTGAGGGTCCCTGATCACCCACCATGTGTTCATAAACTCAAGTCTAGCAACTGCACCATAAATTTAAATTTGATTGACTGCTATAGCCATAAATATATTAGTGTCTCATATCTAGAAGAATTAAATAATCAAAAGTTACTGCTTCTAGAAAAAGATAATATCATTAGAAATTCAAAAAGCTATACATTTATGTCATATTGTCACAGGTCCAGTTCAGGACAGTCGCCAAATCATAAATTGTTATAAACAATCTTGTCAAAAACCCTCAACACGAGTGAAATGGTGACCCCCCGTGGTATGGTAATATCAACAATATAGTAAAACTGAAGAATTGATTGAATTTGTAGCATATTTGAATTCAAATTCATATAATATGAATTTTACTCTGGGCTACAGCTATGAGAGTATTACTTTTTTAGATGCAGAGTTGAATGTCAATAACAACATTTCAGTCAGGTATATCATAAGCGGTCCGTGCGGTAAACTCTGCTCTGCTTCAGGAGTTTTCAGGACTCAGGCACTCCACACTATGTGGAGGAGTGCGGAGGTCCTGAATTCCGCCTTCTGAGCGTGAAACAGAGGTTTTTTCTGTTCACGAGCTTGACATTTGTTTTGGAACTAGCGAGCTGTAATGAGACTTTGTGCTTACTTGCACAGTTTTTGGCTGCAAGGGCATCAATGTAATGCCAATCTTGGTCATGAATGCATCCATCTAGGGTACCTTGTGTGCTCAAGAAGCAGCTAAAGAGGTTTTCCAAGTGGATTTTCTTCTCCAGGGGACCATTGCAGTAGTTTTTATTTGTGTGTGAAGCCTTTTTTTTTACCAGCAGGAAGGAAGTGCACCAGAGACACCAACTATCTGTTTCTGTCCAGCAGGCCCCTCCCACTCCCAGTGCTTTGTCCATCTCCTGGTCACTTTTCATTTGGATTTGGAGCTGGACGGATCACTCTCCTTGTTTGCTGCATATATGCCATTGGATTTAAGGACTCTGTATTTGAGATTTCACAAGTAAGTTCAAAAACCCTTGTATAAGGGAATTGTTTGTTTGATAAAGGGCATGCACCAGTATTTGTTTGTACTTTTATTTGATTTTCCAAAGTTATTGTGGTGGGTGGCCTGCATTTTTTTCAGTAGGGGCCTAGTTATATTTTTGCAATTCAATTTTGCACTGTTCAGTATATTTTTTTTTCTGCATGTTTGTTAAATTTGCAATATGCATTCATTTTACTATGTGGCCCATTCTTCCAAGGGGCTATCTAGTAGGCCCAGGCTAGTGCTAGTCATGGGTGCTTGAAGCAACTGTTTCTGTGGTATTGTTGGTTTAAAAAATATTTTAGAGCTGAGACGGTATAGGATTTGGTGAGTATTTTGGTATTTCACATTTATTTTGTGTACAAAAAGTGTATATGTGGGGTAATATTTGATGACTTGAGAGGATGTGTGTTGTAAAAAATGTTACGGCTCAGTTAATTTTAATTTTTGGCATTACTGAATTAATGGTAGTGTTTTCTTCAGTGTTACCATGCCTCCTTTGTCTATCAGTGTGTGCGTGTTTGCCATTAGCCACCAATGATTTGTCTTTGTTCTCCATGCCATGTGGATGAGGGCCATTTTGTGTAGTCTGAATCCATAGGCCAGAATGTGTTCTCTTTGTTCCCCATGCCTCCATGCTTGCTGTTATTGTTTGGCTATGTGGCTGCCAGCCATTTTGTGCATCCAGCCAGTATGCTTTTGCCATAGGCTTGAATGTGTTCTTTGTTCCCCATGCCTCCTTGCTCAGTGTTGCTGTTTGACCATGTGGTACAGGCTGGCAGCCATTTTGTGCATTCAGCCAGTATGCTTTTGCCATGGGCTTAAATTTATTCTTTGTTCCCCATGCCTCCTTGCTCAGTGTTGTTGTTTGACCATTTGGTACTGGCTGGCAGCCATTTTGTGCATCCAGCCAGCGTGCCTTTGCCATAGGCTTGCATGAATGGATGTGATATCAGTTTTCTCCAAGCACCACTTCTGATGATGCTGATACAGACCTGGAGTTGACCCCGGCAAAAAACAGAAGACGTCAAGAGACATAAGGGAAAGGTAATGCTCCTAAAAACCTTAAAATTATGGAAGGGGATGATATTGAGGATGACGACAATGAGCTAGTCATTGTGAAAGGTTACACAGAGGAGTCCAACTTTGCTATTCAACCTGGTTCGAGGAATGTGGCACAGGTAGCATCACCAGCTCTAACTGAGACTTGAATCAACCCCCTATCTCAGTAGAGTATTCACTGCAGAGAGGCAATCAATGACATGTCCACCTACCTCCAGTTCATCTTCTGGTATTGGAAGTGGCACAGTAAAAAAAAGTACTTCTCCTCAGTTTGGGACTTCTTGCAGTTAGCAAAGAGAGTGAGCACATTTCAATTTGCATCATTTGCCACATGAATGTTCATCGAGGTAAGCCTGGTTCACATTATGGTACTGGAGGCAAAATGACCCTTATGAAAAAACACCACGCAATCAAGTGGGAGGAGCACCTTAAACAAATTGCTGAACATGGTTGTGGTGGTGAGGAGAGCCAGGGAACATCAACCACAAATCCAATCATGGTGGGTGGTGATGAAGAAGTGGGTGACATCCTCACACAAAGAAGCCCTGTCCCGAGCAGTACAACTGCAGATTCACTCTCCTCAGCAACTTCACAATGGCAGAAGAAGATTCAGCGTGAAATGAAGACACCACGGCAATCAGTGACTGTCCCGCCACAATGCACATTGAGTCTACCACCACCTACATCTCTAAAGAGGCCTGTGTCAGTGGCCCCAGAAAATTTGAAAATCCAGGCTACTATTACGGGCATGTTAAGGCAGGAGGGGCCCTACAAGCGCAACCATACAATGGCACGTTTGTACAATGGGAAGTTGGCAACACATTTAGCACTGGACATCCTCGCTTTTTCTTTTGGGGAAGGAGTGGGATTCTTAGAATTTGTGGCAGCCATCTGCCCAAAATGGAAGGTTCTAAGTTGGACCTATTTTGCCAGAGTTGTTGTTCCAGTACTGCATCACAATATGCTACAATTGGTTGGACAAGCTTTGCAGCAAAGTGTTGTTCACACTATCCATATGACAACAGACATGTGGGCCAGGCGACTTATTTCATATGCATCACTACACACTAAGAGGTATATTCTCAAGGATTTATCGCCAAGTTATCGGCATTTTATGCAGCCAAAGTCGCGATAAATTCATCGCACCATTCAAAAGGTGGTGCAAACAGCCAATATTACCAGTTTACCTGTGATAGCATCCTCAAAAAACATTGCCATAGATGACCCCGGCAACTATCGCTAATGAGATGCAGAGTAGGCGTTCCCGAGAAAAAAGCTGCAACAATACCACACCTCAACATTCTCAAAGACCAGCCAGATCGGCTATAAGAACACAAAACATGTGATAAGGCACGTTAGCAGCAGGAAACTAATAGCTGCTCTGACCTGGTGCAAAGTCGGACGACAACCGGCACCAGAAAAGGGAGCCCAGACCACAGCCACACCTGAAGACCAACAGATGCCATGGAGCCATTAATCATGCAGCTCGGAGCCCCAACAGGGCCACAATATCCACCGCCACCACCACCAAGACCGCCACCCCCCCCCCGGATCCCCCTGGACCAACACAGAGGCAGCGCAGAAAAAAGACAGTAGACCTTCAGAAAATGCACCAGCCTCACAGACCCAACACCAGAGAATGTCAGTGCCCACCACAGGCTCAAAAGGACAACCATCCCACGCATCCTGACCCCCATTGTCCACAGGCAGACGGCACCAACACAGCGGACAACCAACATCCCTTCTCAGACAAAGCTGCTGGCCGTGCTGCACGTGTTGGCCTCTGGTACCTTACAACCAACAACTGCCAGTCGGAGGAGTACACAGCCAGCTCAATCCAAATTCATCACAACTGTCTTGGATGCCATCATCAGCTTGGTACCACACTACCTATACTTCCCCCACACTGTGCAGGAACAGCTGGCTTCCCGCACATGGCAATAGACTGCACACATGTCCTACTTGTGCCCCCTGGCAACACTGCAAACAATAACCTCAACCTAAAGCACACGTATTCCATCGATGTGCGGGCAACAGTGGAACACCGGGGAATCTCCACCAACCTCGACGCCAACCACCCAGGCAGTGTGCATGATTCCTACATCTTTCGACAGTCCATCAGCAACCGGCGCTTCCAGGCTGGCACCTATGGAAATGCATTGCTCTTTGGCAAGTGCCAAATGAACACACCACACACCTCAACTGCACAATCATTCAACTCACAACACTGAGAATGCACACATCACAAACTCACAAACAACATGCCAAACAACATGCCCATCCACCAGACACGACAGCACAACTTACTGTGGCAACCTGGGCCAGCCATGCACATAAGTCATCAACGGCATGGCACCTCAGCCACACAATAGCAGATTGTGGGAAGATGTGGGGACCAGGCATGGGCGAAGGAGGTAGGTGACCGATGAATGAGAATGTACACAATGCCAAGTGAGGCGTGGATGTGATGGCCAGACTGCATTATGCAGACCACACACATATCCATATCGACATACACCACTGGTGTCTGGAGTGTAGTGGACAGTGGACGCAACCATGTCACCCGAGTCAGTGGGGAGGATCCCGGAAATGTAGCTTGTTACATCCCCCCCTGTAAGCGTACGCGGAGTAGGCTGGCCCAGCCTATGCCAGGCCAGCGTAGGGGTGTGAATGAAAAGCATGTAGCTCTGGGCATGGTTCTCTTCTGGAATCCCCAACGTCTCTGCCAGTGCGGCACCCCTCGCACCACCACGAGGCCACCGCCGCGAGCAGTGTTGCCTGCGATCCTGTGCACTTGCTGCACCCTGGGCTGCTGGCCCCCGAACCAGTCCTGCCCAGCCCTGCGCACCCAGGCCTCAATGCACACCTGTCGATACCGGTGTGTGTCGAAGATGGCCCACCATGTGCCGGTGCAAGCTTCAAGCCCGAGTGCCGCGACCTGGCAGCCTCCTCAGACCATCACGGCCTTCGCAACACAGTCCCGCAGTACACCTTTCTCATTGACGTACTCCACCGGCATACACAGCGGACTAGTAGGTCACACATTTGGAACTGAGTCTTGATTACATTGTGGCAGAGAACATTAATTATGGCTGATTTTATGTCACTATACTCCCTTTGATGTGGTGACACCAAGTCTGTGTATCGCATTTCAACCACACGTGTCTGTGGGCCCACGCAGAATACTGCCCTCGGGCCACACTGCACTCGAGTCGGTCACACATTTGGGACTGAGTCTTGATTTTTCAATGGCAGAGTACATATCATTGCACGCAAGGAGAGGTGTAAGAGGATGACGCGTTTCAGTCAGGAGGAAAAAAGGACCATCTTTACGGAGGTGATCGAACACTATCGACAACTGCCCTGGTGTCACTAACTCTGTGCATCGCGAGGCAATGACACATGGCTGTGGGCCACTGCTGAACGCTGCCTCCGGCCTACACTGCAGGCAAGTAGGTCACACATTTGGGACTGAGTCTTGATCATACAATGTCCGAGTACACACATTAATGCAGAGGTTAAATCACTATACTCCCTTTGATGTGGTGACACCAAGTCTGGGAATAGCATCCCAGCCACACGTGTCTTTGGGCCCTTGATGATTACGCCTTCGGCCTACACTGCGGTCCAGCAGGCCTCACACCAATCCAATTCAGTCCGTACCAGGCAGTACACGGCATCGTCGCTGACTGAACACCCACTCAGCTCTCGTTCTCCACCCTCCGTCAACCACTAGTCACCCCCACATGCCATTTCAACGTCGTGTGTTAGAGTTCCAGGAGGAGCGTGCTGAACAGCGGTTGTCCCGCACTGACCGCTGCCTTGGGCCTACACTGAGGCCGGGTAGGTCACACTTTCAGAACTCAGTCAGTGTGAATGTTAATTCCGGGGCTCTGGGCGGGGTTCATTACAGGACATGTGCAAATGCATGTGTCTCTATCGCAGTCTGGGTCTCCTTTGTGGGTTGCAGTGTGGTACCTGATGGGACTGAGACACCCATGTATGTGAACTAGTTCGGCTTCCATGAGCTCTGACCCCACCCGCACCTGTTCGGCCACCTCCTTTTGGCATTATGACACCTGGCATTGGAATGCGAGGTGTGCCTCGGTGGAGCGTTGGGAGCCAGCCGTGGTGGTAGGTGCTTCCTGCTGTGTGGTCTGTGCAGGGGCTGGGGTCTCCTCTATGTAGCTTGACTGCCCTGCTCCTGGTGGTGGGTTGCCTAAGATGTCCATGAGCTGTTGTAGGGCGTCAGTGTCGGAGGTGTGGTGGTCCTCTCCAGCATCACTGATGAGTTGTCTTGTCTGCTCTGCTGGAGGTGTTGTTTGTCCCTCTGCAATGTGATGGGTAGATGCATGTTGACATTGTGTTGACATGTATTTTGGCGCATTGTTCTTATTTATATGCAGACTGTATGACAATGTACATTATGACTGTTTGGGTGGTGCTGCAATTTGAGGCGGGACAGTAGACATGTGGACTACATGAAGGATGTGATTTTGTACATGTACATTTCCATCTCACTGTTTCCTGCTATGTTAGATGTGATTGGCCTATTTCTGTTTATGAGAGGACCCAGTTGTGTCCCCTGTTCTGCAGTGTCAGTGTTGCACTTTGTACCACATTGTCGTGGGATGTGCTGTGATTGCCATGTGTGTGTGCGGCAGTGTGCCACAGGGAAGATGGACATGATCCAAGGTCATTGTCCAGGGTGGAGAAGTGTGGCTCAATGGTTAGAGCGGCAGACCCTGATGCAGAGGTCTGGCCCGGGACCAGGGTTCAATTCCCGCCTCGGCGGGGCTTGGGCTCAATTTCCTCGGACCTGTTAATTCTCGCCTCGGTGCCTATTCTAATCATGGGTCCCACTCTGCAACTCTGGGCAATAGCTTGCTTAATCTCCACAACGGCCCCAACAGCGCTGGGATGCCTGGCTTCACCTTGGGGGTGCCCAGGAGTGGATATTTCACAGGGAAAAGCCAGGAAGGGTTCCACAGCGGTATGAGTACAGCGCCAGGATACCCTAGGGTAACAGTGCGCTATACAAGTACAACACATTTACATTGTGGTTGTGCGGTGTGCTACACGTCGTTGTGCATGTGTGCCATTGTGCCCGTCCCCCCCAGACCCTGGTCGTTACTCACCCTGTTGATATTGTGTCTGGTCCTATCGAGCTGTGACCGTACTTCCAACTTCTTGCACCGTCTCCACCCTGATGACTGTGGCTTCCATTTGCTCCTGCTCCTCCTGTGGCACGCGACTCCCACCTCCAGCCGCCGTTGCTGCCTTCCTGTTGGCAGCGGGTTTGTGCTTGGTTTTCACTTCATGCCAGCACTTCTTGTCCTCCTCCGTAGACCTCCTCGACACTCCGACTGCATTCACGTTCGTCATATTGACGTTCAGTTGATGGTAGGGTTCTGTCACCTCCGTGGCGCTGATCTGGTTTTCTTGCAGACTGCATCCCGTATTCCTCTCCCTCTTCTCCATGGCCTTCCCTGAATGAAATGAAATGAAAAGAAATGAAATGAAATTAAAAGACCAAGCAATAGCTACCCTCAGGCATCCTAGCGCTACAGACAAAACGCGTGTAGGCTATTCTGGTTTATTAAAAAGCAGGGTTTTTAATTGTTTGCGGAAAGGGAGTAATTTGGGCTCCGATTGCAGATGGAGTGGAAGGGAGTTCCAGAGCTTAGCCGAGTTATAGGAGAATGAACTGCCCCCACATCTGACTCTCTTAATCCTGGGCACCGTGGGGAGGGAGGAAGATACTAATCTAAGCTGTCTGTTTGGGTGATAGGGGGTTATCAGTGATTGATTGATGATGGCGCCCGTTTTCCAGAAGGCTCGGTGGGCAATGCACAGTGCCTTAAATTCAATTCTTTCTCTGATTGTGAGCCAGTGAAGGCTCTTTAGCCCGGGTTTAACTGGGATTCGACGGGGAATCTGAAGGAGGGTTCAGGCTGCCCAATTTTGGATGATCTGAAGCTTGTGCAAAGTGGCCTGAGGGGCCCCTAAGTAAAGGGCGTTCCCAAAATCCAGGTGGCTGAGAGTTTAGCTGCTTGACAATTAAAATTAAGGGACTTCTCCAACCAGATGCCCTGGCTCTTGACTGTGTCCTTAGCAGGTCCAAGGCAGGAAGGCCACAGTGAATCGATGGTGAGATTGGGGGAGTTACCTACGAGCATCAGCTCAGTTTTGTCTTCATTCAGCTTGAGACAGGACGATGTCATCCATTTGGTCACTGCTTCTAAGCAGTCCCTCATGCAATTAGGCGCGGTGTGCAGTTGGTTGAGAGCCACCACTAGCTGAGTGTCGTCCGCGTAGGTGATAATTTTTACCCCGAAGGGGCGGACAATCTCAGCTAGGGGGCTCATATATATATTAAATAACGTAGGGCTCAAAGAAGAGCCCTGCGGCACACCGCAGCCAAGAGGCTTGCTGGGGGAGGTGAATTCGCCCTCAAAAACCTGGAAGGAGCGGCCTGAAAGGAAAGATTCAAACCAGGCAATTGCCTTTCCTGAAACTCCTAAGCTGGTAAGTCGGTGCAGTAGGATGGTGTGGCTTACAGTGTCAAAGGCGCCACTTAGGTCTAGGAGGATGATTGCTGCGGAGCCTCCTTGGTCCAAGATTTTCCTGGCCTCCTTCATCACTGCAACTAAGGCGGTTTCAATCCCATGCATGGGACAGAATCCTGTCTGGGTGGGGTTGAGCAGGTGGTTGGACTCCAGGAACTCTGCCAATACTATGTTGGCATCTTTCTCAAGGATCTTACTTAGCCAAGGTAACAGGGAGATTGGTCGGTAGTTACTGGGGTTATCTTGATCTAAGTTTTGTTTTTTGAGGAGGGCTTTAAACATGGCCCGCTTCCAGGGAAGCGGGACAGTGCCAGCAGATAGAGGGGCATTAAGCAGATCAAGGATGGTGGATAGGATGTGGCCGGTGACTGGGAGCAGGGTACACAGGGGTGCCGGGTCATTGGGGGAGCCGGATTTCACCTGATGCATGATGGATTCTAGCATGGTGGGTTCAAGAAGGGGGATGGATTTGAGTGTGGCTGAGAACTGGGGCCCTAATTCAGATGATTTGGGGAGCGGAGTCTGAGTAGGGGGGAAGGAGGTATAAATGGTTTGTATTTTATGGAAGAAGTACTCTGCCAGGTTGTTGCAGTGAGTTTGTGCATTAAGGGAGTTTGGAGGTTTTTTCTGGGAGCTTAAGGAGGGTTTTTGCGATGCGATATATTTCCTTGGGCCTAGAAGCAGCTGCGTTAATCTTTCTTTCAAAAAAGGTCGATTGCGCGATTTTAATTTCGTTTTTGTAAGTTTTTATTGCTGCTCTATATGCAATTTTACTGGAGGGAGAATAATCCAGTCGCCATTTCCTCTCCAATTTTTTGCAGCTATGTTTCCTTTCCCGTAGTCCAGAGGAATACCAGGGAGCGGTCCCAGTATTGCGCTTGGGTTCGGTGCATTTTATGGGGAGTACAGAGTCTAGTGAATTAGAAATCCATCTATTGTGGTTCTCATTGGCTAGAGTAGAGTCAGAGTTGTTGGGTGGTCTAGAGATTTTCAGAGCCGCTAACAATCCAGCTTGGGGGAGTTTTGACCAGTTTCGTTCCCTGCGAACAACTGTGGAGATGAAAGAGTAGGGGTCTGGAGTAACCCAGGAAAGGGGAATCAGGAAGTGGTCCGTCCATGGAAGAGGGGAGGGATTTCCCACTAGGAGATCTGTGCAGTTACTAAAAACGGGATCAAGAAGATGACCTTTGGTGTGGGTAGGTTTAGGCACTAGTTGTTTAAATTGTAGTGCGGAGAGGCTGGTGGTCCTTTCTAGGGCAGTACGGTCCAGTGTGTTGTCAAAATGGATGTTAAAATCCCCTAAGAGTGTAAAATTAGATGGGCTACATGCTAGGTTAGCAATGGTGGTTGGAAGGGTGTTAGAAAATTGTCCCAGAGTTCCGGATGGGCGATATAGAAGCATCCCCGAAAAGGTGCTAGTAGGGGAGAAGTCTATGGTGAAAGAGAGACTTTCACAGTCTGGTATCGAATTAGGGGAGCTGCGACACCCATAACAGTCCTTATAGATGACTGCTAAGCCGCCTCCTCTTCCGGTTGTGTGGTCTTCACGTAATATTTGATATCCTTGCGGGAGAGCCTGGATGAGATCAGGTTCTGACTCTACATGGAGCCAGGTCTCTGTCAGAAATAAAACATCTGGGTTTAGCTCTTCTAAAAGCATGGAAATTTCTATAGTATGTTTAGAGAGTGACCTACAATTCAAGAGGTACATGCTTCGCTGCGTTTTTTTGGTTGGAAGGGCAGAATAGAGCTGAAATCCGCAGTGTGAGCAGGTGGTGTGTTGATCTGCTGGGTTCCAAGAAAAATGACATGGAGCAGAGGCTTTTCCTCTTAATTAGGGCTATAGCTCCTAATATGGGAAGAGAAATGGGCAGGGGTCGTAGCTAAGCCTGGGCAAAGCACTACGCTACGCTCGCGTAGTTTGCAAAGTTCGCGCTACTTCGCACTACGCGAACTGCACATAGCACAGTGCGAACACGCGTAGCGTAGTGTTGCGTAGTGCTGCGGTCAATTTTTGCTTGCTCGCGGTCCTCAACGTCAAGTTGCCGACCGCGAGCAAGCAAAATGACATCCCGGCGAGACTTTATCCTTGTTCGCGATCAGCAACATCAAGTTGGCGATCGCGAGCAGGGAAAATAAACCTCCCGGCGAGATTCCCAACGCGAGGAGGTCAGGTTTCTCATTGCGAGTGGTCGTGTATGCTCGCAACCGCTCGCGATGAGAAACTACCAGTTCGCGTTGAGAAAGCTGCTGCTCGAGTAAAAATCTACTCGAGCAGCAGAAAACTACAGCTCACACTGTGCTTGTCCGCACTGTGCAATCATTGAAAACAACATCTGGCACAGTGCGAACAAGGTACTACGCAGTTCGCAAAGTGCTACGCGTAGCTCGCGTAGTGCGAACTGCCCTTTGCGTAGCTTCGCGAAGTGCTACTTCGCGAACTACGCCCAGGGTTAGTCGTAGCCCATAGCCCCGGCGGGCCACGGATGGGCGCAGACGGGATTGCCTTTTGTGCGCCTTTGGTGCGCCGCCGGCGTGCCCGCAGCGTGCCTCCGCTGCGCGAACTGTATGGCATCAGGCTTTTATGCAGCAGTTAGCAGTGTGATCAGCCAATGGCGCTGCGCCCTCCTCCCCTCTAGCCCGGAAGTGGTCTGATGTGCCGCGTCTCCCTCCACATCAATCGGGAAGATTCCCGTGGTGGACCGGGGAGAGTGCAGGGTGCCGGGTGTCAGAGAGTGCAGAAGAGCATGTAAGTTAAAATTTCAAATTTTAAGGGTTTTCTAAAGAATACAGCGATTTTTAAAAAAAATAAGCAACACGGTGAAATTCAAAGTTAAAAATACCGTGAGAGAGCAAAAAACTGTTCTGGTACAACGTTTGTCTGCTCCACGAAGTGTATGGCATCAGGCTTTTATGCAGCAGTTAGCAGTGTGATAAGCCAATGGCGGTGCGCCCTTTTCCCCTCTAGCCTGGAAGTGGTCTGATGTGCCGCTTCTCCCTCCACATCAATCAAGAAGATTCCCGTGGTGGACCGGGGAGAGGGCATGGTGCCGGGTGTCAGAGGGTGCAGAAGAGCGTGTAAGTTAAAATTTCCTATTTTAGGGGTTTTCTAAAGATTGCGGCGATTTTAAAAACAAAATAAGCAACACAGTGAAATTCAAAGTTAAAAGTACCGTGAGAAAGCAAAAAACTGTTCTGCTACAACTAGCGTCCCTGTCACCGTTGTTTCTTGCGGGTGGGCTGTGGGGCTTGTAGGGTTCGCGCTTTCCTCTGCACTTGGTCCGGGGGCATCAATGGTGCTACGGAGTTTCTTTTAGTTTTGGTGTGTTTTTTTTGTTGCTTTTATGGTGCATTTTCCCACATGACGCGTGGGAATTGCAGGCCTGTCACTGGTTTTCACTGATTTTTGTATCGCAATTGATGTCACCGAGGCTTTTTTTGCGTTCCTGTTTTGCATTTCTGCGGAATTGCGTTGACTTTATCACAGACATTTGACGCGTTCTTGTGAGCCTACCTCATGGTCCCACCGGCTTGTGAATATCACGTTAACACAGAGTTATTTTCCCACGATAGACTGCGATGTGAAGGTTTGCATTAAGCTACTTTTGCGGTAGTTATCACACTTTCTTGAGAATATCCCCCTGAATCTCTTTTGCAAGGCTAAAGCAAAAGATATCTACAGGTCGTGGACCTGAAGAAAGTTTTAAAAGTGTTCAGTGGCATGCAACAGTGGATATGTTCACCATGGAGAAATCACATACAGCTGTAAACATCTTGGATGAATTTGCCAGCAACGTGTTTAAATGGCTGCAACCCAGAGGTCTCAGAATTGGATTACTGACACAGACAATGGCTGTAGCATAGTCAAGGCCATTGAAGAAGGTGGCTATGTCAGGGTCCTGCGTTCGGACCATTGCATCAACCTGGTGTCACAAGACTTTCTAAAAAAGAGGACGCAGTCAGCAACATACTGACCACCTGACAGAAGAATCTGCACTCATTTCAGTCATTCTTTTAAAACTCAGAAGCAGTTGCATATTATTCAGCATGCTAATCAAGTACCAGTTAAAGCAATCATACAGGAGGTACCAACAAGTTGGAACTTGACCTATTACATGTTGCAACGTCTGTTTAAGCAGTACAAAGAGATTCATGACAATGTTATTCAAAGAGGATGGGTATGCAGTTGGAAAAGCTATGGATGTGGCCAAATGCCTGCCACAGATGCTACTCCCTTTTGAGGTTTTCACACAGACAATTCGCAAGCTGTCCCGTAAAGAACTTGGCTGAAAGGGTTGCCCTCGCAGGTGTGAACCAAAGCACAGATGCGCATGCCTTGGTTGAGAGCTTCCTCTTTTGAATGGCTTCCAATGCAAGGCTGCAAGACAACATTTTGACCAAACAGTACATCTGTACCACAGTACTAGATCCATGGTACAAAAAATTGTGCTCACTTTCATTCCTTTTTCTGAAGGGGATGGTTCAAAATACAAGAGGTGGACTGTTGATGAAGCTGGGGACCTGGAAGCACAACGGCTGGAACTTTGAGTCCACCCCACAGTTCTGGGATGCCAGCTTCAAGTTCCAGACAGGGCAGTCTTCTCTCACGGCAGCCAGCAACAGCACCTTCAACCAGAATACTGGTAACAACAGCAACAGAAGGAGCGGAACCAATCTCAACATTTTACTGGTTTCAATCAGCAGGGCTTAAGTTCAGTGCAGAGGAGATGGAAAATGAGGTTGAGCAAGTGGCAGCACCAATGATCATCCAGAGGATGTTCCAGGAGTATCTTGATGATCCAAAATAGGTCTATGTGGATCAAAACCCATTCATGTATTGGTATGAGAAGTTGCACTAATGGCTAGAGCTCAATGGACTGTCAATAAAATACCTGGCTTGTCCTGTAGTCTGTCTGCTGAGAATGAGCACATTGCAGCTGGTCCAGTTTTTACAGTAAGATGTGCCAGTCTTTTACCCCAAAATGTGGAGAGACTGACTATGATCAAAATGAACTGACATTTCATATTACACAATTATACCGTTCCTGAAACAGCACAGGAAGTAGGATGATTGGCCAGAATCAAGTTTGTTAGGTGACCAACGTCCAGGTAAACCACCTGAGTTTGAGGATGAACTCTGCTTCCCGGACTGAGTAATACCAGGCCTGGGTGGAGCTAGCATAGTTGCTCTACGTGGAGTTCCACGGAGTTGGGCAAAAACTCTGTGGAACTCCGCTCCGTGACGTCTGTATGACGTAGGGGTTTACAGAGACCACGGCGCGGAAGAGGAGGGCAGCCCGGAGACACAACGTATAAAGGTAAGTCTTAATTATTTTATTTTTTTAAATATTTATTGCGGGGGTGGAGGCGGGGAGCTAAGGATGGGGCCCGGGACTCAGAACTCCACTCTGCTGCGGAGTCGGAGTTTTGCCTAAACTCCGCGTTATCAGTGGAACGCGGAGTAGGCAAAAATCCACCAGCGGAGTGGAGTTCTCTGCCCGCCGCTAGTATATGTATTGCAAAAAGGGACACTGTGTTGGTCCATCAGTTTCCTTAACAAAAACTACATTTAGAACTAATGCATTACAATGAATGATCTTTGATTCTATTTCTCAACCCCCTTGATGAACCAATTCAGTGTCCCTTTTTTTGCAATGTATAGATGCATACTACACATTACTGTGAAATAGTTTGTAACTCCACGAGCATCATAAAGAAAGTCACAGAGAAAGCTAACTCACCGATATCACTGATTCACTATGATGACAGGAGGACAGAAGACTCTGAAATGGCTTTTTAATTAATCAGCCAAAGGGAGCACCAATGATGAGTACGATGAGCTCAGCACCTGTCTAGCTGAAACTGGAACACATAATAATAATATTCTTAATGTAAACTAAACATAGCTTACCTCTGAGTGTGAGCAACATGCTACTCAGGAGAAAATGCCAGCATTGAAGAACATAAACACAACAAATAATGAACAATACTCACCGAGCTCTAGGATTTCGATACCGAGCAGGTCAAGCAGGTCCTCCTCCTGGTCAGGAATATCCGTCCAGCAGTGCATCTGTTGCTGCTGCACCCACCGGAGCACCCTCTACCAGCGCAGGAGGTATCCACTGTTGGACCTGCCACCTGCTCCCAGCATGCAGGGGAGGTGGCGCTGCACCAAAAAACTAGTGCTGCCATCTCATCATCAAGGAAGATAGCCTAGGGCAGCACTCCTGTGCAGCAGAACTGCCTGCAAGGTGGGAGGGTGCTGCTGGCTGTTTGGGGTGGCCTGGTGCCGCTGCTTCCCTGGTCACCCTGCTTTGCCATGACATTGGAGTCTGCACTCTGTGAACTGGCAGAAAGCCCACTAGCCACCAGGAAAAAAGTGGAAAGAAAGAAAAGTAATGGGGTGGCCCCTTCTGACAAAGGGTCATGCCCTCATCCCAAAGGGGGTTAAATGCATTTTTTGCACCCTCCTGGGATTCATGGGGTTTGCCCCCAGTCTGCACCCAGAGGTTAGAAAGCCCAACAGGTGCCTCTGTAGAATTCTACAGAGTAAAACGAAAATAGAAAGGGTGGGTGTGATCCACACAGGTATCAGGCTATGCCCTCACCACAAAAGGTAAAATGCAGGCTTTCTGCATCTCTGACAGGCAGATTGGGGGAATTTGTTTCTATTTGCCCCTGGGGAGTAGAAAGTCTATTAGACACCAGGGATTTCTTCAAAGAAAAAAGAGAGACGTTGGGTGGGCTAACCTGGGATAGGGTCATGCCCCCACCCAAAGAGGACAATACAGTCTTTGGGGGCTTGCCACAATCTGACTCCTTGTGGGGGGTAGAACAGCGCACTAAGCACAAGGGATTTTAGACCACTCTTAATAAATAATGGAGTGGTCCTCCTGGCTTTGGGCCACAGCCCCACCCTTGAACAGTCAAAGAAATCTGTTCAAACCCTAAGGGCAATAGGAGGATTTCCCCAATTGGGGGTTTGCCTGCAATATGTCCTTGGGTAGAAGAAAGTACACTAGACAACTGGGCTTTTAAACTAAGTGAAAAAAGGGGTGGTGTGTCCAACTCTGGCATTGCTCCATACTTTCACCCCAAAAGGGGCAATAAACTAAGTCTTTCTACCCTCATTAGGTGCCTCCAGGGGTCAGTAAGCACAAGGAGGTGACACGAGATATGAAAATTGACCCAAAAGAAGAAGATTTGTTGTGTCCCACTCAGACATCTGGTGGAGCCCCACCCTAGAACAGTTGCAACAATCTTTTTACTCACCCCAGAGCCAGATTGAGGAGCATATTCCCAATCTTGGCCTGGGATACAGAAAGCACACTAGGGATTAGAAAAAGAGAAGGTGAAGGAAAGTCCTGGAATCTACACAGATCTGCAAAATCTCTGTCAACCAGTATCACCACACTTGATAATATGCTACCCTATTTGTATGGCTGAGCCCAGCGCACCTGACAGGAATGGATCAAACAAGGAACAGTGGTAAGTCAATATGTCTTTTCATGGTCTCTCTTTTGATCTGTTCCAGTTGCTGGCACTTAGTCGCTTTATTGGCGTTTTACATTGAAATTTAAGTCGACTGTCCCTATAGGCTTACTGAACAGAGATGTGAAGTGGGCATATATATAGGAAGGAGGTAGGAGATTACACCAAAGAATTCGAATGTTGGTGGTTTTCCAGTGACTTTGAGCTTAAAAATTAGCATCTATATGTCTGAATTATAAAGTAGTGTTGAATGTGAGTGGGAGAGATGAGGGTGTTTGAGTGGATCTTTGCGTAATCCTGTTGTGAAAAAATGCATGGGTGTATAAAAATTGCTAGGCCCAGTTTTATGATCAATCAATCAAGGGATTGTACAGAGCTGCTACTCACCCAGGAGGGTCTCAAGGTGCTGGGTAGGGTGGCTTCTAGTCAGACTTGGAGGACAATCATTCCAAGAGCAAGGCCTTGAGGTTCTTCTTGAATTGGGTCAATGATGTTAATTGTCTGAGGTGCAGGGGCAGGGTGTTCCAGGTTTTGGTGGTGAGGTAGGAGAATGATCTTCTTCCAGTCCTGGTCTTGTGGATCCTGGAGATGGATGGGAGGCAAAGTTGTGAGGATCGGAGTTGTCCGGTGGGTACGTGACATGTGAGGCGGTGGTTCATGTACTCTGGTCCTTCATCATATAGAGTTTTGTTGGCATGAGGGAGGAGCTTGAAAGTGACTCTCTTGTTGACTGGAAGCCAGTGGAGTTGTCGGAGGTGTTGTGTGATGTGGTTGTGGCGGGGATGTCGAGGACCACTCTGGCGGTGGAGTTTTGACAATTCTGTAGTTTCTTGAGCTGTTTCTGGGTGACGCAGGCATAGAGTGTGTTGCCGTAGTGCAGTCTGCTGGTGAGTGAGTGCATGGGTGACTGTTCTTCTGGATTCTGTCGGGATCAATCTAAATGAGTTTTGGAGAAGGCAGAGCATGTGGAAGCAGAGTGAGGAAACTGTGTTGATTTGGCGGTTCATTGTGAGTGAAGAGTCGAGAATGATGCAAAGGTTGCATGTTTGGTCCGTCGGGTTGGGGGGAGATCCCAGAGTGGCTTGCCACCAGGAGTCATACCAGGCTGAAGGGGTGGGTCCCAGGATGAGTACTTCGTTCTTGTCCGAGTTGAGCTTGAGGCAGCTGTCTCTCATCCATGTGGCGATGGCCTTCATCCCACTCTGTGGAAGTTAGTTCTGGCGGTTGTAGGTTCAATGGTGAGGGCGAGGATCAGCTGGTTGTCATTGGCTTAGAAGACGATTTTGAGCCCGTGGCTTCTAAAAATGGCTGCTAGGGAGCCATGTAGATGTTGAAGAGGGTGGGGCTCAGGGAGTAACCCTGGTGGACTTCACAGCTAATCTCTGTACGTTCTGAGAGGAATGGTGGTAGACTGGCTCACTGGGTCCGGCCAGTGAGGAAGGAGTGGGTCTCAGGGAGTAACCCTGGTGGACTTCACAGCTGATCTCTGTAGGTTCTGAGAGGAATGGTGGTAGTCTGGCTCACTGGGTCCAGTCCAGAGCCTTGTCAAGGATGCCGGCATCATGGAGTCTGGTAGGGTGCAGTGGGAGACGGTGTTGAGGCAGCTGAGAGGTCTAGTTGAATGAGGGCTGTGGTCTCACCCCAGTCTAGGAGGGAGCGGATGTCATCTGTGGTGGTGAGGAGAGCAGTCTCTCTGCTGTGGTTGCATCAGATCGGAAGTTGCCCAGAATCTGGTTTGCTTTGATGAACTCGAAGAGCCGGGCATAGATGGTCTTCTCTATGACCTTGGCTGAGAATGGGAGCAGGGAGATTGGTCTGAAGTTCTTGAGGTCCGTCAGGTATGAGGATTCTGCTTCTGCAAGGGGTTGATCTCAGCGCATTTACAGTCGACGGGGAAGGTGGCGGTTTCAATGGAGCAGTTGCTGGTGTAGAGCTGCTGTGGGGCAATGGTGGTGGCTGCTCTGTGGAGGATGTGGTATGTGCATGGGTCCATTGGGTCTCCTGAGTGGATGCTCTTCATGGTCTTGAGCATGTCTTCTGTACTGAGCGGTGTCCAGCAGATCACAATCTTTTTTTGGGCAACCTTGGTTGTTTGCAGTCGTGGCAGGTGTGGCGGCCGGGTCTAGGGTGTTGAATCAGTCATAGATATTCTTTATCTTGTGGTGGAGGAAGGTGCTAAGTTTTTTGCGGACGTCTTGTGAGGGGGGAACATCTGTGGTCTCACTGTTAGGCCTGGCAAACTCATTGTGTGTGTTAGAGTTGATTCTGTCTTGGAGGGCCATTTTCTTGGTGACTTTCAGGAGGAGGTGGAGTGAGTTGACGGTGGATTGGTAAGTTAATGCAATGCAGTACAGCAACTAAAGTTGTCATTCCCTAAAAGGTGTCAAGCTGCACTGTGCCATAGCTATTAAGGTATGCTGCTGTTTTCTCTCTCCCTGTACTTCAGAATTTAGACTGGCATACACCAATGCACACAGCCTTGCACCATAGTGCAAGGGTGTGTGTGTTCTGTACTGAATACTTTTTGTACTGAAAAGAGACCCTTAGATTACAAAAACTATCCTTTGGCATTGTTCCTCCTTTGTATGTGTGTGCTGCATAATGCTGCATGCTTCAAAAGTTGGAAAAACAACAAGAAATTAAAACATTTCTCCTCATTAAACTGTCATCTAGTTCCTATAAAACGTATACAGGATTTGCACGTTCGGACCACATACACTGTATGACTGGTGTCAGACTGATTCTAAACACCCCCACTGGGTATGTTGACCTTCTGTATCAGCTAGCTCACAGTACCACTAGAATCTCCTCTTACCAAGGAGAGAATAGTTATTGGCAACCATTGAACATGACAACTCTGATCCCTCAGGACTGTTGAAACAGTGTTCTACTTTTCGCTAAGTCTCTCGTGCTCACTTAGGGCCCGATTCACAGAACTAACTTAAGACAAAATCCTAAACTTACTACCATTTTGGTATTCACAGAAGGCACTTACTCATTTTGGTATTCACAGAAGGCACTTACTCATTTCGGTATTCACAGAAGTTAGGAGTCCTAACTTTAGGACTCCTAAATGCCTTCTGTGAATACCGAAAGTCTTAAAATTAGGATTTTTCTCAGTTTAGTAGTAGTATAGTTAGGACTCCTAACTTTAGGACTCCTAAATGCCTTCTGTGAATACCGAAAGTCTTAAAATTAGGATTTTTCTCAATTTAGTAGTCCTAAATTTAGGACTCCTAACTTTAGGACTCCTAACTTTAGGACTCCTAAATGCCTTCTGTGAATACCGAAAGTCTTAAAATTAGGATTTTTCTCAATTTAGTAGTCCTAAATTTAGGACTCCTAACTTTAGGACTCCTAAATGCCTTCTGTGAATCCCGAAAGCCTTAAAATTAGGATTTTTCTCAGTTTAGTAGTAGTATAGTTAGGACTCCTAACTTTAGGACTCCTAAATGCCTTCTGTGAATACCGAAAGTCTTAAAATTAGGATTTTTCTCAATTTAGTAGTCCTAAGTTTAGGACTCCTAACTTTAGGACTCCTAAATGCCTTCTGTGAATACCGAAAGCCTTAAAATTAGGATTTTTCTCAGTTTAGTAGTAGTATAGTTAGGACTCCTAACTTTAGGACTCCTAAATGCCTTCTGTGAATACCGAAAGTCTTAAAATTAGGATTTTTCTCAATTTAGTAGTCCTAAGTTTAGGACTCCTAACTTTAGGACTCCTAAATGCCTTCTGTGAATACCGAAAGTCTTAAAATTAGGATTTTTCTCAATTTAGTAGTCCTAAGTCTAAATTTAGGACTACTAAATTGAGAAAAATCCTAATTTTAAGACTTTCGGTATTCACAGAAGGCATTTAGGAGTCCTAAAGTTAGGAGTCCTAACTATACTACTACTAAACTGAGAAAAATCCTAATTTTAAGGCTTTCGGTATTCACAGAAGGCATTTAGGAGTCCTAAAGTTAGGAGTCCTAAACTTAGGACTACTAAATTGAGAAAAATCCTAATTTTAAGACTTTCGGTATTCACAGAAGGCATTTAGGAGTCCTAAAGTTAGGAGTCCTAACTATACTACTACTAAACTGAGAAAAATCCTAATGTTAAGGCTTTCGGTATTCACAGAAGGCATTTAGGAGTCCTAAAGTTAGGAGTCCTAAATTTAGGACTACTAAATTGAGAAAAATCCTAATTTTAAGACTTTCGGTATTCACAGAAGGCATTTAGGAGTCCTAAAGTTAGGAGTCCTAACTTCTGTGAATACCGAAATGAGTAAGTGCCTTTTGTGAATACCAAAATGAGTAAGTGCCTTCTGTGAATACCAAAATGGTAGTAAGTTTAGGATTTTGTCTTAAGTTAGTTCTGTGAATCGGGCCCTATGTCTCAGAGAGATACACAGAATAAACGGTCTGTATGTTTTTCAATAAGCATTTATTGAACAGTCGTTATTCTAGTGTAAAATAGATGAGCTGTAACAACTACTAGACAGTAAAATACATAAATGATTACAAGCACTGTGAAAGTAAAAGGATGATTAAATCTTGCAAGAATCATGAATACATACAAGTATATAAAATACATAACAATAAAAGTGCGTACTCCTACGATGCCACCCTAAATAGATGTACCGAAGTATACCTAGCATGTGTGTAGGTGTTAAGCCAAGAATCCCTCTAGGAGAAAGTCAACCCTATTACCTGGATTGAAAGACTGTGGAACCCCGTCCTGGTCTTGGGTTGGACACCCCGCAAGGGATGGTAGACCACTGCGAGCTGGAGTATCTGCATGCAGGAACCTCAGCGCCTCTGGTAAGTGTGCCGGCCAGGAAGTCCTGGTCTCCTCTGCCTGTCTTTAGCAAGATGTGATGTATATATACCCATAGGCCTCCCCGGGGGTTCTACCTCGCGGTATTACTTTGTGGGACTTAGGATCATGTCAGGAATGAACTTTGTACATAGATATTATACAGGAGATGGCAGTCCTGCTATGCTTCCAAGAATCCTCATGATAAATGTATGAGGCTTTTACCAGGGAAAATCCAGCATTCTGTGTGCAGTGTCGAATCTAGGTAAAAGGTCAGTTCCTAAGAACCGTTACGTATGTAATATAGGGGAGAATATAGGTGAAGGGTTATGGTGTTACCTGAGCCTATATTAGGGTACCTATATGGAATATAACAAAACTTGCTTCGAGATGACATTAGATTTTGGCTCAAACCCCGGCCTAGCGTTTTTAATTGTGGGTGCTAATGTAAAGAACTGATTGCCTTTCACAACAGATTTTATGTATTTATAAATGTATTAATTGATTTAGTTATAGCTAATGATTTTGTATCGTTGCATTTATATGAACAATTGATATGTCTAAGCATAGCTTGCTTGATTGTGAATCTGGCCTTAAGTCAAAAGAAATATACATGTATGCTTGCAAAAGGTTGCACTGCGACAAACAGGCCCCAATACTTCAGTTCAATACAAACATGTTTTTTAAACATCAACATTTGATTTACATAGCAAAAGGATGATTTTGTTCAACAAAAAGAAAAGATAAGGTTACAAATGATACAATTTTATTTTTGCTTGATAACTTGTCCAGTACAAGTGCTAACCTGTCAAAGAATCCGGGTGGAGGGATTACCAAATCGGCAATGAATGGGAGATCTTCTGCACGGAACTTGGTACAGTTCCTCTGCTCAGTATAATGGCAAAACACCAACAGCTGTCTTTAGCTAAAATGCACACATCAGCTAACATTTAAAGCAATGCTTGCATATGTAATGCATTACAAATTAGCATAATAACATTGCAGAGTAGCTGCTTCTTTCCTGGATTGTAGCAATTAAATTAAAGATTCTGTTGAAGATAACCCCATCTGACTAATGTTAATGTTGAATACTTTATTATTATTCCACAATAACTCACCCTTTAATTTCAATTGCAGATACAATTGCCAACTTGTCTTTTTCATTTTTGGGAAAAGAGAATGGGGTGGTTTCAAGGCAAAGAGAATTGGAGAGGATATATATATATATTTTTTTTAAATGAGTTTAATGTTTTATTTAGTGCACTCTAGAAAATGGGTTGGGAGCTTTCACTTTCATTCAAGCATCGTTACCATATACTCGAAAAAGAGAATCCAAAATAACCATATTTTCGGGCAAACGTAAGTTCATGCTTTTACAAGTTTTGTAGAGGAAATAAATCCTGAACAGATATGTTAAAAGTTATCTTCTGCATATAACAATTTTAGCACTCATCTTTGCAATCAGATGATTCTCCTTAACACATAAGTTATTAGAGGCAAGGGTATGCCCGATGTAGGTCCCATGCTCACTGTGCCAGTGGAACCAAGCTACATCTGACTGATGTGGCCCCATAAGGGTGAAACCGGTCTTGGGTTGCTTGTGTTATGGTTCACGGAGGACCTGGTCTGTTTCGGTTGGAGCAGGTTCATGGCTGATTTGCAAATGGCTGGGTCCAAAATGAGGCTGCATGGTGGGCAAAAGAATGATGGGTTGGAATGGTACCTCAATGAATTATCAATGAATGTATTACTCTACATTGACAAATATATATGACAGGTAATAAAACAAGAGATCAATATATACACCCAAATGATACAATGATGCAAACCACCTACTTCAAAACAGAATCCATGTCCCGTTCTGACCAGCGTGAATCCATATGAGTTTGAGTAAAGTAGGGCTTCATGTTTTTTCCCTTTTCAATGACCACTGCCTTTGTTGTTTCCAAATGAACTCATAACAAACCCTCCTTCCTGTGGGCAACAATAGCAATCTTGTCTTTATTCCACACCTTGTCATCACTGGCGCATATCACACTTGGAAACACATGTTCAACTTGAACAAGAACTGAGAATCAGGATTCACCCTTAGGTACATGAACTTTGTTTTAACCCTCACCCAATCCCCAGCTATCACATTCCATACACCATTCTTTTTGGATACAGCCGCATATTTGTTCGGCACTTCTTTCCTTACAACTGTCATACTTGATAATCAATTAACTTAAATTCTATTCATCCATTTCCTATTTAATTTGCTCCCGGGAACACAGCGCTTCAATCACACAAAAGGCAACACCTCCATTGATACAAGAGGTGTTGTTCTGTACACCGACAACATATCCACCATTTCTAGTTTCTACTGCATCATGTTGTTCAAAGCAAGCTGTAATTAGCCCTTTAAAGTGTGAGTGAATCGCACAAACAAACCATTGCTTCAAGGATGATACAAGGACATGCTAGAATGCTTGATGCCATTGGAGTTCAAGAAAGCTTCTCTATCTCCAGACACCATTTAGGTACCACTGTCAGTAATGAGTCCATTAGGGTATCCCTCCCTCATGAGCACTCTCTGTATGAACTGAATTACCGAAGCAGTGATTATATTGTTGAAAAAACTGACTTCCAGACATTTGAACATGTAATTAATGAGCACAAAGGCATACTTGGAATTTTCACTCAAAACTCGTACTGGGCCTGCCACATCTTGGGTCAGTTTAGACCAAGACCAGGGAAACTTCTACAAGACTGGCTGGTAATGGCTGGATCACCTGTGTCTTATTTCTCAAAATGCAAGGAATGCAATTTCTAGCAAAACATTCAGGGAATTATTACGATGTCAGTTGGAGTTGCCTCCTACCGACACTGTCTCTTTCCGACTGCCTGATTACAATGCAACTGAACACTGTTCGGTCAGATTCCCACTGTTTTCTATGGGAGCTTGTTTTACGGCCGTAAACCGGCCGTAGTACAGGATCATATACAGAAAGGGGGGTGTTTGTAAAACCTTGCACCCTCTGGCAGGCACCCCATGGTGCCTGCCACATTGTGCAGGGTTTTACAGGGGGGTCCCCTTGGTACCCCCTCGACCACCGACTGTAGACAGCAGAGGAAAGGCGGCCCTGCTAGGGGCCCCGAAAGTCACTTTCCAACAGCCTTTCCGTGTCGTAAAGGCCGGCACAAAAAGGCAGTGACAAACTGACATCATAATCCCAACAGCAGAAATGGCATCCATAAGGGATTACGGTGCAGTTCCAACCAACAGCGTGACTCCGAGAGCCGGTCACAACCGATCGGAAAAACCAGCCGGTTTACGTTACGACCGCCAATATCGTAATCAGACGGTCGGACCGCAACTGACCGAGTCGTTCGGGAAGCCACCAAAAATCCTCATGCAATCTCTGTTTCATGGCTCAAATCTCTATATTGCCCTCATGAGCTAATGTTAATACTCTCTTCCTCAGCTTGGATGGTACGACCAACTGACCCAATATGCACCATAATTTCCTATCACAAATGAGTTGAGAGGCTACATGGAAGTAGGGCATTGTATCCTGAATCAAACTCTTGACATTTGGCTAACCCTGCATAACCCACTCCATAGTCTCCTTGAGAATCATATCTGTATCCAGTTCCTTCCTTCCTTCCTTCCTTCATCTTCTTTCAATGCACCATTCATGACTTCGTCTACCTGGCTAGTAAAGCAAACCTATTCTTCATCCTCTTCAACACAGTCATCCAAACCATGAACTAGCATCCGTGATAAAAAATCAGCCACGGCGTTCCTTTTACTGGGAACATACTCAATATGGTAGTGGAATTCCTATAAACAATACCGCCTCTTAGCAATTCATGGAGTGGTTTTGGAAGCACCTTTTGTACTGAGCATGTCAGTTTATGGTTTGTGATCCATTCAAAGGTTGTAGGATACTTTCCATACAATGTGCAAAAATACTGACCACACCACCATAAGGAAAGTACCTCCTTATCAATAGTAGAGTAAATGTGTCCTGCCCCCCGAGTGTCCTTGTTGCAAAGGCTACCACTTCTTCTTTACCATTCTTTCTCCTTTGCATCAGGACTGCGCCCAACCAAAGGTTATTCACATCAATAAATATGATGGTATCATCCTTTGTATCATATATTTTTCAACGGTGGCGCCATAATGATGACTTGTCATATGCCATCAAAGGCATTCTGAAACATCTCATTCCCAAACATGAACTGAGCCTTGTTTTAGTAAGGTTGTAAAAAGATTAGTTTTGAGGAACGAAATTTAAATAGAATTCAGCTAAACCCCGGAAAATCACAACAGGCCTTTTTTAGTAGGTGCTGGGGCTTTATCAATAGCTGTCACCAACTTTAACTTTTGTGTGACCCCCTTAATAGATATGTGGTGACCCAGATAATCAATGCCCATTATTTCAAACATACACTTTTTATGTCCAAGCGTCACACCTTTTTGGTGTAAGATTTGTAAACCATCAATACAACAAAGACCTGCCCTGAGAGAGTTATTCAGATAACACTTCTAGGCAATGCTTTCAATATGGGTTTCTCTTTTTCACCCAATTTTTGCCATCCCGTCCAATTTACAGCAGTCCAAATACTCTCAACTTAATGTTTTTTTATAAAAAAAGGAAGAAGAGTCACTGTCAATCAAGCCGCCTAACCAGACCTTCCTTTTAACCCCCACAACATATGGGTGAAAACCTCTTATTCAAGAATAATAAATGAAAAATAAGTGAAAGAGTGATAGGGCACCTCACGTATGCAACACCAGGGAGGCTACCAGCAGGTTCTCGCTAGTATGCTCACGTATATCATCATTGGTTGCCCACTCACTGAAACAAAAAAACTAGTGTCCAAAAGGAAGACAAGGAAGGCAAAGAAAAAAGAAGCAGAAACCAACTTATCCCATGTATAGAACCCTTGATGTGCAGAGAACAACGTGTTCAATGCAACTTAAAATCGAGTTAAGACTCACTATTATGTTGCCCTCTTTATTTGAAAACGTGAGCTCACTCGAATTAAAAGCACTTCATGTTGCTAACCTTTTCCAAGAAGGCCAACATGTTTCATTGCCAAATCACAAGCGTTGTGGCAAATTCATCAGGGCTTAGGGTTTAATCACTTGCCTCTCTGAGCACTGCTTTATATAGTGTGGGTTGGCCGGTGTCGGCAGGGGGCTTTCATACCAGCCTATACCAGACCACAAGGGGATGGGGTTTGGCTTCAAGAGAATCTTACGTTCACCACCCAGATCAAGAAGCTAGCTGGGAACTGCTTCGGGCTTCTCAAAAGCCTCCGGAAATTCCTTCCACTTCTTCCTAGGTCTGCTAAAGAAACAGTCATCCGAGCCCTGATTGTATCCCGCTTGGATTATGCCAGTGCCTTGTATGTTGGCATCCCTGGATACCTGCTCAACAGACTGCAGGTTGTTCAGAATGCAGCAACCAGGCTCCTCCTTAATGTCGAATATAAGATAGTTAGCACACTCCAAAAGATAAACTCAATAATTATTGTTCATGTAAGGAAACATAGGAGCGGCGTGCAACTCAGAGACAAGGTAGCCAACCTACGAACAAACCGCTAACATCTGGTGAATTGTCACCAGTGTACTGAGTGCACAGCTAAATGAAAGTGAAAAAATGTTTCAACCAAATATTCATAAACCTGACAAAAGTGAAACAATTATGATTGACACAATATTTATCTCCAAATGATTAGTTATTTGTCTTAACAAAAAAAAATGTAATCATCAATCAATGACAAGATTCAAATTGTGCATACATGTTACATTGAAAGAATCTGTAACAATTGCAAATGAAAATACATCAATAAATCAAACATTCAAGCTAACAGCAAACAATATGCGTCAAATATCAAACATCTGCCTAATGCATTTCGGGATTTGGGATAATCCCTTCTTCAGGGGACGATGTAAAAATGACGGAAATACGTTTTAGAAAATATCATCGATAGTAAATTAATTATTAATATGTGAACGAAAACAATGTACAAGATGCAAGGTCCATGACCAAATGGTATAGAGTTTCCTGTATGCTTCTAGCCCATAGCAATGATCAACAAAAATTGAATGGAGAAATCCGTGAGAAAGAAAAGAGAAAAGAAGAAGAAAAAAACTAGTTCACCAATCAGAGCAGAAATTAAAGCGTGGTGGAAAAAAACGTGCCGAGTGTATGTGGGGAAAAAACTGCATGCTTAAAATAGTAGTTAGTGTAAGACGCTGTTCAAATAAAAATCCAAAGTGACTGCCAATGATTGCTTACTGATGAACGAGACGCTTTAGAAGGATCCTGCTAGCTGTGGACTTTATATCTGAACAGCCATAAAACGCTGGCTCGGTCTCTATCAGAGAAAAAAGTGATTTATACTTATGGTGGAAAATATATATCCAGAGAACAGACAATTGTGGACAATAACGTGAAGGTCTGCAACTCATGTGCAAGGGACTTACTGTAAGAGAGCGGGCTGAAGAAAAAACCGTGGAGAGGAGCGATGTAGAAACACTGCTGAAAAAAACGGGAACATTGTTATTTTTAGTGATTTAGTGATTGCAAACACAAATTAAGGAGTTAAACTTGAAAAACGCCCGTATCAAGTTTACACACAATATTAGTGCAGACAATTTATCATTCTTGGATGTTCTTATCACTAAAAATAACAAGGTTTTATCAACTGCAGTGTATTCTAAACCCACTGACAGGAACAACCTGTTGTTGTTCTCTAGCTTTCACTAGATCCTTGAAATGCGTGCTATGAAATATGTCTTGTCCGCAGTTGGCTCATATATTGAGCCCACAGCAAGGATTCTGTCAGAGATGAGCAATTCCATGAGGATCCATCTGCCCTCATCATCAGTCCATGATTGCAATATCTTGCAATGAAGCCATTCCGCAATGAGGATAGTCACTCCACATTTTTACAGCAGTGTTTTGAGGGGGAGTTCTCTTCCAAACCGTTAACAGTCATACTGCTGCTTACCACTGTGCCCACCCATTCCCATTTCAATTTGAATGATTGATCTTGTGACAGGTGGGTATTTTGTAGCAAGACTATGTCTGTCCTTTTGGCATGGAGGTAGTGTAGGATCTTTTTAAAGTAATAAGACAGCCCATTCATGGTCACAGAGACCATTGTTATTGGTTTTGCCATTACAAAGGTTTCATTCCATGGAAAGGTGATTGTCAGGGGTAGGTGGATGGGGTTGTATGTGGGAAGACAGCTGGAGCTCATCAGCTGGGATGAGGGAGATGAGAATTCAATCAGACATAGGGATACCTTGATGTTGTGGCAGTCAGAGATCTCATGGAATACAAAAATTTACTTATGGAGGGGGGCTCAACGACATGTGACCCCAGGATATGGAAAAGGGTTAAGAGCAAGGACGGATTTTGACTGTGCGGAAGGGAGGATGTAGGAGAGGGAGAGGGAGAGGGAGAACACTATGGGAAGGGGTTGAAAAGGGTGTGGGAAACTACATTGGATCTAGAACTAACTCATGTTCCTGCAGTGGTGTCCTGAAGTCCCCTTATCTCTTCTTGAGGGCCATGTCTCAGTGTGGGGCATTGTGATATGCGAGTGGTGATGAAGAGTGCGGTACCCATGGCTGGGACACTGACTGTGGAGTGACATGCCATATGCATTCATATAGAGAGTGGAAGTACAGAGGCATAATGAAGTGGGAGCAGCCCCCTTGTCTTTCATAGACCAGAAGAAGTACTCTGGGGAAGAGGGGAGATGCATACCCAGGGACTTTCCCCAGCACTCTAGAGGTACACTCCTTTTTAACCCCTTAACACAAGGAAGAAGAAGGGGGTTAATATTATCCCCTGTGTATCACTCCAGTGAAGCGTCTGAGGGGAAGTGAATAGCAGTAGAAGAGGAAGTGATATCAGGACACTAAGTAGTGAAAGAGGAAGCAGTCAGGAGAGATATCACCAGGCAATATCAAGGATCTTTGTCCTCTCCTCCTTCCCCTCGTAAGGTTTGCTTCAAGGGAACACTTGATTTATCTCTAGCTCTCTCCTTACATAGCACAACTTAATGCAGACCTACTCAATAAAATTCATGGTGAGTTGTGCCTCTCAGTCATTGATGCCTCGCTGATACTTGGGAACATTCCATTGCAGAAGACCCTCATCTGGGTCTGTTCCGAATGTTTCGCTCGAGGCAGAGTTCTCCAGTAGTAGCAATAATTCATTCATGATGTGTTGATCATCTGACAAGGCAGTGAAGCTTGAGGGTTCTTTCATCAGGACCGTTGGACTTTGAAAAACCAATGTTTGCCTTCAGAAAGGGAAATCACTAAGAAACCTTTTGGTCACACAAAACCAAAACAGCAAATCACTATCAACCCAAGCATACACACAATGTGGCATCTCCCACCAGTTGTGAGTCACTTCCCTTGTGGGCACTGCAACATCTTCCCGTTGACAAAGGCAACTAAAGAACTAGACCTTGGCCTTCAAACTCCTTGGGTCTGAAAAAGCACACTAATTGCGACAGCAGCAATGTAGTGTACATCTTGATCTGCACATGTGGCATAAAATATATAGGCATGATGATGAGTAAGGCAAGGGTCTGCATCAATGAACACCAAAGCACCCTTAGGGGAAAGAAAACCAGCACCAGGTTGATGTGTCACTTTGAATTCATTGGACACATGGAGAATGATTTCTCGTGGTACATAATTGAAAGGTTCTCTCAAGTTATTACTGAACAACAACTACTTAGAGACAACAAGGATGGATTTATGGACTGTCAAGCAAAACTGCAGGGCTTAACGATAAAATTCCCTGGACACCATTGGCACCTAGATGAACGCCTGAAGAGTAAAGTTACAGGAGAAAGTACACTAGAAAGATCACTTAACACCCCCGGCCAAGTCAAATAATCCATGTTAATAGGGTCTAGGGAAATTACCTTTAGCCTTGCTTTTCTATGATGTCAAACTGTAATTGCACAGAAATATCATGCCAAAACAAATTTACATGGACCTTAGAGGCCTATCAGGCCCCATCTGATACAAAGTAATTTACATATGAACCTTTTTTAAATTTGTCGAAGTGATATATCTCTATGAAAGCACAATATTTTCATTTTCAAAGCTTCCAATGGTACAGGAATATCATGCAATAGCTATCTTATAATAGCTCTAGAGACCTACCAGGCCCCGAATGGTTATTAAAACAAACATTTTTTACAGGTTTATATTTTTATCTTATTGGAGCGACATTACCATATAAAAGCACATTTTTCCCTTCCAAACCTCATGAAACTGTCTATGAGCCAGTGATTTTTTCTTACCCGTAAATTTTATTCTCCATTTGAATTGAGCCGGGAGCAAGAACTACAGTTCCCAACATCCTCAGGGGTATGCACTGGTAGACGTCATCCCAGTGTCTCCTTCCACGGCCCCAGGCTTTAAATACCAGCTCTGCTGAAATATTAGGTGTTCGGCGGTGGTCTGGAGAGCACACATAGGAGATTCATTCCTTGGAGTAGTAAGTACCGCTGGGGGGAGTCTCACACATAAGGGAAACATGACCTTTAAGGATGATTGTTTCACTTTTTTTATCCAAGTTTGAGCCACAAAAGCGTATTTACCACAATACAAGCAACTAGGTGTTATCGCGTTCAATCTGGGTAATATGCTTCCCAGGAGGGCACTCTAACTTTCGTTTACTGCATGATTGGAGCTTTGGTTTTTAAACGTCATAGGTGGCTTGATGCAAGGAATCATAAGTCAAGATTGGCAACAAAATGATTGTGTAACGGGAAAACAAAATGGCCCTCCGTATTACTAGAGTATTGCACAATATCATATAAGTGGGTGGTGTAAAATTACCGAAAGATTTATTTTTCTAAACCTCTTTTTTTCTACTTAGGGGATCATTATAGCCCAGCATCATTACGGGCAACACGGGTGACTTTGGTTTGTATGACCAAAAAATAACCTGTGGGAGGGCTATGAATGTAATTGTGTTTGTATGAATGGTGGCAACATATACTCTGGGAGAACCCGTAGTGGGAGTTATGAGTAATATTCCCATGATTCAAAAACATTAAACTGTAGGGAAGTGCAACTACCGAGAGTAGATGTTTTTGAATGATATGTGAAAACAGTGACAAGACCTTTTGAGAGATGGTTTCTTATGAAATGTGGAAAATGTGATGAGACGTTAGAACCCTGCCTCTCCAACAAAGGGACAACAAGGAGTGTGAAAATATGGTGTATATGTGCTAGGAAATATAAATTGATCCTTTGGCGAAAGCTATGAACTTCTGAAAGACCAGAAAATGGATCTTGTGGGTGCAGATTAAGCTCACCTGACATACCCATTGAATGGATTTGTAAAACATGACACATGATAATTAAATGTATGCTTTTACATCTTTCCACAAGTCTATGACACCAGGATGGGCCCCCCGCCGCCCACTCATGATCCCCAAAAAGGACAAGTTAAGGTAAGAGATCTGCATGTTATGACAAAATAGGTCGCAAAGAGATTGAGTTGTCACATGCATGTGATTGGTACTGTTTTACTAGGTGTGCAGAGTGAGATTGGTTTAAAAGTAAAAGGCAACAGGGTGCCGTTAATTCTGTTTGAGGATGTATAACCAATCAATCAAAGCTTTATTCGACAGTTGACTTTATTCGACAGTTGAGTCATAAAAGCACATTACAATCATATCATAAAATACAGTATAAATTACCTAAAATGTTTAAAACTAGAATTAAATTCATATAACAACCGTCAGAAAAGCTGAAGAATCAAGCTAAAACCAATACATTTATTCTCAAGATAAGTAGCGCAGTTTAATAGAATTGCTATTTGTATTTCCCACCTGAGATTAACTTTGAATGAACATAGTACAATTACAGATGTTTACGGGGAATTACCAACATGTCTCAAGGCTTCAGACCGTATGCCCCATGCCCACCCTAGGAACTTGGCGACTGCTATGCAGATAAAAGGAGCAGTGTCAGTACTCAGAATGCGAAGGGCTGTTGTATAGCTCCTGATACCCAATATTCTACAAACGGGTTTTATCCAGATTTTCCGGGGGGCCGCATACATAGGGCAAAAGAATAACAGGTGTCCTACGGATTCACGTTCCTCTGTGCATCTATAGCATTTGTCACATTTATTTTGATGGCCCCCTCTTCCAGAAGTAAATTCAGCAACCGGTAGGGTGCCCACCCGCAACTGAAAATACAACTTACGATCGGAGGACCTCTCGATTATATCCCAGTACCTCTCGAGGGATGGATTAGCTTTTAGATCGAGAAAAATGACCTGTTAGATGGGTGGAAATGCCTTGCGTGGTTTCTACCATATAGACCCATTCCCATTGAGGATGTTTTTAGCATGATTACCGATTGGTAAATAAATAGTGGCCCCTGTGGTGTACACGTCTCGAACCCCATAAGAAATTAACAATATATATTATCCTACTGTGTTCTAATTTCAAAATATAGTGTTTTTCTTTCACATATTTAGGTACCCCTGAAATACAGAATGACCCTTTCCCAGGTGAGAACCCTATGCCTCTTTAAGATGCATAGAATGCATGCCAGAATAGAAGGGGACACTTCTATATAGAGCTGAGGAAGGCCCGAGACCCATTGAGCTCTTTGTGAGGGCCAAAACATGCTGGCAAGGATCAGGAGTGAATGAGGTAATAACACTCAATTAGACCCCTGTACCTATATTTTGTAAACAAACCCACAGTAACTTTTTCATAAATTGCTACACCTACTAGGTTGTGGATAGGTGCCGATGATGAAGCATGCCACTATTAAGTGTTTGAGAAATCTACTCTAAAATCTTTTTTTATTTCCCAGGAGGTTTCTAATTGTTTTCTAGTAAACTTTTTCCAAATAACCTGGTTGCCGTTTTTCTCTAGACTCCATTGGTAAGCCATCCACCGAATCTAAAAATAGTTCAAACTCTCCCAATTCAGAGAAGCTTCTTATTTTATCTCCTAATTTTGCAAACATGCAAATGTGTTCAAAAGTCCATATTTAAGGTCCAAGCACGTCTTCTGAGGGTGAAAAGCAGGAAATCCCTTAAGTTTGAAATTAGAGGTCATGGACTAGTCTGCAGCAAAGGAGGTATGCTGGCCATCGAGGAGTAGTGGGACATCCACCTTACGCTCTGCTTGCAGGATCGAAATAGTATGTTGATGGTGGTGCTCACAGGAGATGATTGCTTGTGGTGTTTTGGACGTGCCTGCATGATGCGACCTGACTCGGTGAGGTCACTGGAGTTCCGTATATTCCAAGACAAGTAGATTCGGGAGCTTGCAGAGGTGTTGTGTTGAGAAATGTGCACAATCACCTTTTTCCAAGCAGTCCAACACCCCATAGATATGAAAATTGTATCTCCTGGATCTGTCCTTTAGATCCCTAACATTGTTCTGTGCTAACTTGATGTCTCTCCCAGGTAGGGGTTCATACTGTGACTCCACCACATATAGTCTATGACCCACTTTATCAAAGCGTATATGATTTGTGAAAACCTCTTGACTCATTGATTTCAAATATGCAGTGAGTTCCGACATTTTGGTATTCATCATTGTAAGCGTCATACCAATTACCAATATCTTCTTCAACAGAGGCTCCATATTGTGATATGATGGGCCCAGGAGAGCTGTCTTTATGTTTGGTTTGGAGCAGGTGATTGCCTCAGAAAACAGGAGTTGCCAGGTCAGAGGCCTGTGGTGAGACATGTGGTGATGTGAGATTGTGACAAATCCTTTTATCGGGGTAACTGCAGCAGGAGATTATTGAGAGGGTCGACAAGACCATGGGACCCTACACAGTGTTCAACATACAGATGCGCCATAGTTTAGTCTTGTTCAGGACAAATTGGGGGGAGCGAGGAAAGTGGCCCCAAGCTGCAGCGGGTAGCAGATTAGCAGGATCAAGGAGTCAAGGGGCAAGAGAAACCCTTATGCCAGGGAACTCATAGTGTTGTGAGAACCCCCACCAACCCACTGTTCTGAGCTGCGTCACAACCTGCTGGGGTTTAGGTCACACCCACAGCGCAGATCCATGCAACTATATGTGCTCTCCAGATGGGGTCCTTCAGTATGTGCCTGTCACGGCTGTGACACCACACTCCTCATGCCCCAGTATTGCTGAGTGTTTATGGCCCATTGGCCATGAAGTGTCAGCAGACCAGCACCCCCCCATTATCAGCACTACAGGCCAGCATCGCTGCTCAATCCTGCTCCAATCTGTTGGCTTGTTTCAGCTTTGCAAGGCCCCTTTGAACATTAGATTAAGAGGTCAGTGCGATGGTGGGGGTCCAGAAACCCTCCGTCAGCCATTCACTCCCCAGTGTGGTTCCTAGAGGCTTCGGGGCAGGGATGCCCAGACAGCACCATCTCTAATGGACTGCAGCCGTTGTGGCCGTCTTCAAGCTAAGCATCCATCTTTATTAGTTTCAATGAACCATTTATAACAGTAATTTCAAAAGGGTATGTCCAGGACTGGAAAAATAGTGTTTGGTGTAGACTCTCAAAACTAATTGTGCCATATATTAATATTAAATGAAAGTACTAAATTGGCATGCGACAAATGAAGGCTTATAGTGAAAGGCAAAGGATGGAATGGGCATGGGCAGAGCACTACATTGTTACTCCGAGCTGATTCTGCCAAGGGTGGCAATGGATACATGGGCAGGGATACCAAGGAATTCCCGCACCCAGCAGAAGTAGTCAGACGCAAATTGTTTGGAAATGGACACAAAACATTCCTATTTCCTAATTTTATTTGTAAATCAAAGGGTTTAAAGATTAACTGAATATACAATTTGTATCCATATCTCAGTCTATTCTTCATTCTGTCTTTTGATCCACTGGTTCCTCTATAAATACCTGCTTGTGAGCTGTCTCACCGTGTTGCTTGGGACTGCATGCATGCTTGCTTGTTTGTTTGAATAACAACCTTTGTGAGTTGGTTGAGGGTAGGAGTTACTGGATCTCCCTCGGCTATCAAAGGCATCTCTCTAGTAGTCCCTCTTTCCTAACCCTCCACCAGGTCGCAATAACTAGCACTGTTTTCCTCCCCTTGATTCAGATCAACTAGTCTTTCCTGCTCCCTCCTTTCTTCTATGGCAGCGTAATTTCCCCTTTTGATTATTTCTCACCAGCCAGACCCCTAAATGCGTATTCTGAGTATTTCTGCTTTCTTTGTACCATTCCATCACACTTATCCCTTTGTGAATACCGAAGAATAGAACAAAGATGTGACTCTGCCAGGTGGTCTCTATGCATGTGTGCCTGCAGGTCACTGGGGAGAGGTTCCAGTCTGCTACACCTGTATGCAGTGGTCCCTGTAACTGTGGTGGTCTGTGTGTGCATAGGTGTCTATAAGAATGCTGTTCTCTCAGAAAAATCGATGCATGTCACCGAGTACGTGGATGTTGTATGTGTATGTCCATAAACACATGCTCTATAAAAATAGTCAAACTTATTTGGTTTTGTAAAACCTTGTGTAAGAATGTGTTTGATCGCACAAATGTGTTTGCAAATAAAACCATCGGGCCATTGCTTTTGCCAAAGAAGTGTTGAGTTTAGTCTGCTTGCTTTTATGCTGCTGTTCATTCTTTAAATGAAAGCAATAATCGTGACATTTAACCCAACTGAACAAACAAGAGACAACAAGCCTACTGAAGACTCTATTCATCTTTCATGAGTACTTGTTCAAAAATCTCCTTTGGGTTTAAGTTTTAGATTTTGGAGAGCAAACGTAGATTGGACTCTGAGATAGGCCACTCAGTCTCAGAGGATAGGATGATCGATCCTCTAGGTCTCACAGTGATTGCTGGTTTCCGTGGACTGCATCGCTCAGAAGCAAATAACTCTTAAGGACTCTGAGGTTCTAAGACGTGTTTGTTTATTTGACCAAAGCCCATGGAAACGATCTAAAACGCATTACTTATCTGTTCATTAAACCTATACCTCCCCAATCGAGGCTCAGGTAATGGATCTCAAGAAGCTCTTACAGAGAAAACATACTGCAGTCCATAAATAGATGGAGAATGCATGTGGATACAACCCTTCAGCACAAAGGCTGTTGAGAGAAGGTATTAGAGTTCATTACTTCCAGAGGTGTGTTAGCCCGCCCAAACTTCACAGCAAATTTTGCAAGCTGTGAGGTTGTGCGCCTCCGCTATGCTCCTCCAACCTGGCTCCAATAATCTCCACACCGGAACATGAATTGTGAATCTTTGCACATGAATGCTGGTCCATCACCACACACTCCTAATTTTTCAATGTAATACCGACACCCTGTCACCCCTTGAAACGTGGGACAGTGGAATCCTGAAAAGGAAAACTGTCATCGGGTAGTAACCCTCCCCGCTGCACTGCTGGTAAGTCCATATCCTTTTAACAATCAGATTTTTACTAATGTTTTGCTGAAATATGAGTTATTCAAATTCAGAAGACCCTGACAGAACCACTATCTCACTTGGGCATTAAGATAATCTTCGGCACAAATGTCCCCTCTAGTTTGATCCCTGCTCCTGAAGGCCACATGCCTAAGGCTGGCTATGCCCTTCTTTCAGTCGAAGGTCTCAGGGCTTCTGCTCTTTACGGGGCTTTGCCACTCCTTATCACTGTTCATCAAAATACACTGCACCACAATACCACTCCTGTACGTACCACCAATACTTATATACAAGGGCTCTGAGGCCACTGCAAGATGATTAGCAGCCTTTTTTCAAAACCCCAAATGAAATAACATAATAAAGATGATAGTATGTGTCACTGACCACAATGTAGAGAATGTTTAGTGGTTCTGCCAACATATAACTATTGTTTTAAAGTTATGCATCCCCTGCGCTGCATACCTGGCTCCATTTTCATGACATCGGATAGGACGTCGTTGAAGGAGAGAAGAGAACAAGCAAGCCGTGCTGAACTGTGACTGCGCCTGAAGAACAAAAGGCAGCATTATTCCAACGCCGCATGCTGGTACTTATCATCGATATCTGCAGCTATTAGCCCTATGTTGTTTCAATTGCACAATGTGACTCGAAGCAATGTTAAGAATGTAAATGATGCTTGAAGCAATCGTGCATTGGCTCAATGCTTTATTTTTAACATCCGCTGTCCTAGAACATGTTCTCCATCTTCTTGATTTTGGCACAGCTCAGAGAATACAGTGCTGGCCCACAACACATAATTGCACCTATTATGTAAAGGTTAAGGATTAGGGCTGCATGGAACGTCAACATGGCAAATGTTAGCAATTTCCTCTGTTTGTAAATGTATTCGCCTTTAACATTCTGAATGAAGTTTGGTACATTGCCTGCTTGTTTTACGTAGGATTACCGGTGATTGATTCTCTTTCACCTTTCTTGTTCATTGCAATACCATTTTCATGCGTACAAAAGTGAAGCTTCCATGGTTGGATGTTTGCTTTAACAGACAGCATGCACGTTCGTCAGAGACAAAAAAAAACACTGTTAGTCATGTGCTAAAGCGGCATTGTCACTACATGACTAGAATACGATTCTGATGGGGGACATTTCTCAGCCATTAGGTATCTGATATTCTCAAGCCAATAGGTGACCTTTTCCTTCTCTCTTCCTAACTGAATTACAGGGGATGTCAAAACTTGAGACGGTGTGACTAGCAATCATCTCAAGTTGCGGCTTGTTTTAAACTCACCCTGATGGCCTGACGACGTGTGTAGCAAGGCTCCTATATGCATTTTTATTTTTACCTATAATCTATGCCTGACTGTAAGCTAACATGGTTGTAGTTTGTGCAAAACTAAGGTAAACTGTGGTAAAAGAGCAAGGCCCAGAAAGCAGGCTATCCTTTTTTGTGCAGTTAATAAAATGTGTGCTTCGATTGCAATATTTTTTCTTATCATTTTTGCTGTAGCAGGTTAGCGGCCCTGTTCTGCAAAACCACCCGGATGTATACCCATTACATCCTCTGGCCAGGCGTGGCCAGAGGCTTTAAATAAAGGGGAGTGGTCTTTTGCCCAAACTGCATTATAATGTTGGGTTCGGGGACAGCGTGGCCTACCCATTGGATGCCTACATGGACACGAGGTCCCACCAACACTGGCGATGAGGGTGGAATGCACCACCGCACAGCCTAAAGCCACAGAGCGAGAGATCAGAAGCCAGTGTGATAAGCTGAAACAGCCCAGAGCCGACCCCTGCCTTCCCGCGGGCCCCGCCCTGAGCACACGAGGAGAGCGCAGTGGCCTAGCAGCGCCCGCTACCAACGTGGAAGCCAGAGCGCCATCCTAACTGCTGAGCTGCCTGCAAGAAGGAGAGACAGCAAGCTGCCACGGGACAACACATGGCCAAGGCCCCACCCGCTTTCAGTAAAGCCTGAAGTAAGTAGCGGCTCAAACCGAAGGCCCGCCTGTCACTTATGCAACATGTGCTCCACCACAAGACCACAAGCATGAAGACCTGCTGAAAGCCTGTTTGCCTGAGCCCGACTCATGCTGTGAAACAAGCCAGAGAGTGCCCAACACCATACTCCACACAAGATTTTGACCAAAGGTCAAACGTCACTCTCCAAGTACAGGCAGTATGGCAGATAAAGCTAATGCAGTGAATGCAGCAAATGCAGTGAATTCAGATCAAACCCCAAGTCAAGCCGCCATGCGGCAAGCACTCACAGGGGTACTACCATCATTCAGTGAGCTTGCAGACCCAGCAACCAAGTCCCCTTGATGGAAGACGTGGATAGGGCGACTCAACAACTATTTAATTGCCACGCGAGAAACGGATGGCGTCATTAAACTATGCCGAAGAGGAAATGTATAAGTTATTCGAACACTAACCCAACATTGGTCCAGCCACAGACTATGAAGCAGCAGCGAGAGCGCGCAACACTAATTTTGATCCACAGATTTTGGAAGGTTTCAATTGCACCAAGCCAACAGTGGGAAGGAGAATCCACCAAAGTATTCTATGCTAGGTTGCGTGAGCTAGCGACCACCTGCACAGTGGATGAGCAACTCAAACAAATTCAAGCCCAACTGATCAAAGGTTGTTGCCACAAGACACTGCGCAGTTTGATCCTGAGGCAACCAAACATCAGCCTAGATGATATTTTAATCCTGGCGAGATTGCATGATTTGTCAGCAGCCTGAGCCAACGAGATTGATCTAGCCATCACACAAACGCCTGAGAAGGCCAAGACCATCAAAATCGAATGAGCCGATGCCATCCGGACAAAAGGCAAGGGTGACACTTCCAAGGGGTGTAAATTTACACCCGCGAGGCCGAGTTGCGGGTACTGCAGCTGAGAAGAACACTTTGTCAGCGAGTGCCCCACCCAAGGCTGCACATGCTCCAACTGTGGAATTAATAACCACTTTGCATCAGTATGCTGAAGAAAGATTAAGAAAAAAACCTCTAAGGAAAGTAAACCACCAACGAAAGTGGTGTGTCAGCTATCCCTAACGAACTTAACAAACCAGGATGACGCGATTTAACACTCCAAAATCAGTATGCACTCAGTATGCAAGTCGATCCTGAGCACCACCTCTAGGCATTCCTGCAAGAATTTCGGGGAACACTTCACTGCACAACTCAGCAAGCCCCTTGGGCCTCACCAGGATACCATTCTGACATGCCCATGGGGGGTGCTGCCACCTCATGATGGCTTAGAAACTCAGGAGTGCAGAGAAAGACGAAGTGCCCTCACCAGCAAGAGCCGAGGACCAAAGACCCGCTCTCTCACGACCCGGGACCAAGTCATCATCAAGGACCGTTAGCCAGGGTGGAAATTTAGGATGCTGTTTGAGCCAGGTCAAATGAACTGTGATCTTCAAGACCAAGTTGGGAAGGGATATAGCAGCTTAGCCGTCCTGTTCTGCAAAGCCGACCAGGTGTACCCTCCATTAAATCCTCTGCACATACGTGGTCAGAGGCTTTAAATAAAGGGAGCAGACTGCTTGTGGTCTGATGCCCAAATTGCAATATAGTGTGTGTGTGTCAGTCATTGGTGCTTTAGACATTTGTCTGCCCCAAGCTCACCAAAAATCCACCCCTCATAACTCCCCTGCCCTATGGTATAATGAACAACTGAAGGCTATAATATCTAAATGCAAACGCCTAGAACGCCTATGGAGGAAAGACTACTCCCCGGTCGCCAGCTCGAACTACAGAAGCGAGCTTAAGATTTATCATAAAGCCTGCAAAACGGCAAGAGCCAACTATGTAGCCAAATCTATCTCTGAAGCTACTAACAAATCTAGGACTCTTTTTAACCTTGTAAAAGAGTTAGCAGGCGCAAATACATCAGCCAAACCTCTTCCCCTGAACAGTTCCCAGTGTGAAGAACTAGCGAAACATTTTACAACGAAGATTGAGACGATCTACCAAGAGATACTTAAACAACACCTGGCTCATGCTAAAAGGGCACAAGTCCCCGGCTCTAACGAAGTGGACTTTTCCTCCCAACCTCATCTGTCCTATGAGCCTCTTACAACGTGGCCCCGGATCGATGTCCAGACTCTGCAAAACATCTTAGGGAAAGTAAAATCTGGTTTGCCTGTCGAACCCCTCCCGATCTCAATACTCAGACTCCTGGATACTCCACTACTTGCCAGGATATGTCACACACTGAACTTGTCCCTTTCCACGGCTAAGGTCCCATCACTTTGGAAACATGCCATGATTTCACCCCTACTCAAAAAACCTTCGGATGACCCAAAAATCTTGGCAAACTTCCGTCCAATTTCCCTCCTGCCCGTTTTCTCCAAAATCTTGGAAAAACATGTCCATGAACACCTCGCAAGGTTTGTGGAGGCTAACAACATCCTGCACTCCTCCCAATCGGGTTTTCGTCCCGGTTTTTCGACTGAGACAACACTACTCGGAGTGATGGAAAATCTCCGCCTTCTGGTCGACAAAGGAGACTCCGCTGCGCTGATTCTACTCGATCTCAGCGCAGCATTCGATACCATCTCTCACAGCATACTGCTTGCCTTACTTTCCAACATGGGCATTAAAGGTAAAGCACTAGACTGGATCGCATCTTTCCTGACTTTCAGGACATTTCAAATCTCCTCCAGCAGTGCGACATCTAATGTCCATCTTTCCCCCTATGGAGTGCCACAGGGATCGGTGTTGAGTCCCCTGCTTTTTAACCTTTATGTAACACCGCTCGCCCAGATCGCTGAAGCAGCTGGTCTCAAAATGTTCACATACGCCGATGACTCACAAATTATATTTTCCCTATCTAATTGTGACAATGATTCCCCCTCCCTCCTGCAGACAGGCCTTAGGAACATCGCCACCTGGATGAGCACTAATATGCTTAAACTCAACTGCAGCAAAACAGAGGTTCTAATAGTGGGTCCTAACCAAAACCTCTGGAACTCCAGACACTGGCCATCTGAAATGGGCCCACTACCAACCCCGTCGCGACAAGTCCGTAATCTTGGAATTACCATTGACAATGGCCTCACTATGGAGCCACAAGTTAACAATCTCACAGCCACCTGTTTCACAATTCTGAGATGACTTAGAAAAATTATTTGGATGCTCCCAGACGACACACAAAAGTCTGTGGTTAACGCCCTTATCACCTCCCGCTTAGACTACGGCAATGTTCTTTACCTGGGGGTAACACAGGCAGTCATGCGACGTCTCCAGCTGGTTCAAAATGCTGCAGCCAGACTGCTATGCAAATGCAGTGGGAGGGAACACATGTCCGGTCACCTTAAGGCGCTTCATTGGCTAAAAGTTATAAATAGGGTCAAATTCAAAGCTCTCAGCCTCATGCATAGAATAAGATGGGGCAATGCCCCTAGATACCTCCAAACCCTAGTACACACTTACATGCCTGCTCGCTGCCTGAGGTCTTCCACTCAAGGCCTTTTCTGTGTTCCCAAAACTCTCCGAGTAAGGATGGGAGGAAGATCTTTCTCCCTTTTAGGCCCTAAGCTTTGGAACTCCCTCCCACAATCTCTCCGTTTGGAAACCCGCTACATTCATTTCCGCAAAGCCATTAAGACCTGGCTTTTCAACCAGTAACATGCTCCGGTCTCTTTCTTATGACCTTCTCCTGCCTTCATTCTTTTGCTTTAGTGTTCTATAGCGCCGGAAAACCCTTTTTGGGTAGCTGTCGCGCTCAATAAGCCCAATAAATAATAATAATAATAATAATTGGTGTCGGGGGCAGCAGGGCCTACCCAATGGATACCTGCATGGGCACGTGGTCCCAAGCCACATACGTTAACAAAGCAGTGAAGGAAACTTCCACTATCTGATGCAAGCACTGTTCATGAATGTGGCCGATGCCATATAGCTACAAGGGTAAATTACCTAATGTGTTTCCTTTTCAGAAGATGCTTCGACGTATAATTTAAACAAGAAGAATTGTTAAAATATCTTGTATAATGATAAAGCAAGCTTGAGCTAACCCCTCTTCATACAACACCATGGGCCTCATGTAGGTAGCATACCAGTTACCACTTCTTAAATACCGAGCCGTACCGAATCGGTATTTAAGAAGTGGTAACTCGTATGTAGGTAATGAGTCGGTAATTTTTACCGATTCGTTACAATTCGGTAATTACCGAATCGGTATTTACCGATTCGGTAATGAGGCATACTTTCCCATTGAGGGGAAGGTATGCCTCATTACCGAATCGGTAAATACCGATTCGGTAATTGTGGAGAACATGCAAGGGTGGCAGGGTGTCACATTGACACCCTGTTGCACCCCTGATTCGGCCATGTGTGCACATGTGGCACACATACATGCCCTAAGGGCATGTATGTATGCCACATTGCACACTGCTACGCGCGTAAAAATGCATAAACACATACATTAATTATTTACCACCAACTATAAGTTGGTGGTAAATACCGACTCTTAAACACACCCACACACTCCCCCTACATCTCGATTTTGGTTTCGGAATTTACCGAATCGGTAAAATTACCGATTCGGAAAAGTTACCGATTCGGTAACATTACCGAATCGGTATTATTTCCGAATCGGTAATTTTACCGATTCGGTAAATTCCGAAACCAAAACTTGTCCCCCTACATACCAATAGCCAAAATACCGGTCGGTAACGGTATAATTACCGAAAATCGGCCGTTACCGACCGGTATTTGGCTACCTACATGAGGCCCCATGTGAATGCAAAGTGTATAAAATACTGATGCTATGGTGGGGGGGAGTACACGGGCAAGTGGCAGGGGTGAATGTGCAATATGGGGTGCTTTTAAGTGGCTGGTTACAAATGAAACATGTTTTAGACTAATAGGATAGGGCTCAGTGATTAAATATAAGTGGGGTGTTTTTAAACTTTGACCTATTTGTAAAAAACGCTGAGTTCTTTATGATAGTTACAATCATTCTAATGTCCATGACGTGCATAGTGTGTAAAATGACAAATACTGTCTGTGCATACTGATTTCGGAGTGTTAAATCGGGCCCTATACATACCACCCAAAGATAAGAGATCCTTTGAGAGGTTGTCTGACTCACAACACTCATACCTTCCAAACACAGTAGGGAAGGAGCGAGTGACTCACTCCTGCCAGTTCTTCTTTACCCTGAAAAAGTCATGGTCTTCTTTTGGGGCTTAGGAGATTTGTGTGTGACTCCAATAGTTTAGGGGGAACACAACAGAGTTACAGACTCTTTAAATAGTTCTCATCTTCATTGGAGACAGCATGGACTTGATGAAAATTTGAAGATCATAGGTTGATCGCCAGTGATCAACACCATCTCAGTTGAGATATGCAGGAGATGCTATGCTATACAATGGGGACCATTATTCCCCCAGATTCAAACACTGAAAAATCATCCATTGGCTCCACACTAGCAACTCTTGCCACCAGGCCCATATTCTATGGACCCACCTTACTAATATACAGCAATTCTGATCTCCAGAATGTCTTCAGCAGCTGTAAGAAAATGAGTTATTAGTTGGGAAGGATGCAATAAGTCCAAAACCTTTTTAGTTTAAGTTGCAATGTAAGTTCAGTAAGCAAACCAGGGCTCAACCCTTGGTAGCTATTGCACAAATCAAACAGGCTTAACTTTACGGAAATGTGTGGAAAATATTTAGTCTTTCCAGCTAATGGTATGTGTGCTAGTCTATGCCAGGCCCGAACTGTACAGTTTACTGTGTAAATTCAGTTTTGGATCAGATTGGCCCATACAAGTTTGATCATCAAAGATATCCCATTGAGAGATATGGTGATATTCAAAAATAGGTATAGTAATTGAGGCAGAATAACCATCTTCATTATTACAATCCCACCTACAATAGAAGATGGCAGTCTTAACCTTTTCTCAATATTGGATGTGATATTATCCATCATTTTGCTATCACTAATGCCCACTGTTATGTCACAGTGAAAGTGCACTCCTAAGTACCAAATTGGGGTCTCCTGCCAGTATTGTGGCTGTGTCAGTGTTGGTCTCATAGTATTAACCATCAGTGGCATCATGGTGGATTTAGACCAGTTAAAGGTCAGGCCTGACTATTCAGCAAAGGCCTCAATTTCATTAATTATTGGTTGCAGGTTCACATTCAGGGTTTAACCCCTAGTGTGCTCATGACGAGCCCAGCTCGTCATGAGGCACAGTGGAGCTGTGCTCATGACGAACTGGGCTCATCATAACGGTCACGCCACTCCCACGCGTAATTGATTCCCCGCCTGTGCGGGAGAATCAATTAGTGGGTGGAGTTGTGACGAGCCCAGCTCATCATGAGCACAGCTCCACTGGGCCTCATGACGAGCTGGGCTCGTCATGAGCACAGCGCTGCCGCCCCCCGCGCTGCGGGGAATTACCCCCGCAGCGAATGGGTTAACTATTAAAAGAATATTATCTGCATATAGGGATATCAGTAAACATTATGTGCCAAGCTGCATGCCGCTTTGTTTATGAGACTCCCGCAGTATACAGGCCAGGAGTTTATCACCAGTGCGAAAGTCAGCGATGACAGGGGGCATCCTTGTTGCATGCCACGTTAAATTTCTATAGAATGAGATATCAGCCAGTTAACTCATATTCACGCCATTGGGTGTGTGTTTACGAGTTCTATCCAGTTTATCATTGCCTTCCCAAAGCCCATCCTACTTAGAGTCATCGTTATAAAGGGCCACTCAACCGAGTCAAATGCCTTGGCAGCATCTAAGAAAACCACCATCACATTACACTGTGGATTCAGATGGTGAGCAGCAAAGAGAGCTCTCAAATTATCATCCATTGAGCGACCCTGCATGAACCCGACTGGTCTAACAGAACCCGACTGGTCTAACAGCACTAGTCCATGCCGCAAGAATATCAGTGTGGCAGGCAATATTGTAGCCAGGATGTTATTGTCTATATTAATAAGTGATATTGGTCTATATGACCCACATTCCCTTGAAAGCTTAGCTGGTTTTCGTAATGTAATCACTATTGTCTCATGTACTGCTGTGGGGGGGGGGGCAAACCCTTCAAAACAGCCTCATGGTACATTTCTAGCAAATGGGAGACTAACAGATCAGAATATTTATCAAAATCACTAGTCAATCTGTCACTACTGGGTGCTTTACTGGAAATTAAGTACGTGATGGCTTTTTTTGATATCAGCATTTGTAATTGGGTAGCATAATAGTTTCTTTCAGCAGACTCAACAGAGGCTAGTGTGGCAGTGCCTAGGTAACGGTTGATGTTGTCCATATGCTTCCTTTGTTGGGATGCATAAACCTTGGTGTAAACCATGAAAGTCGAAAGAATATCTGGCGAGCAGTAGAGAATGTCTTCCCTAGCTGCTTTAGTTGAGACAACGTGGTCTGCCACTCATTTGGGTTTAAGAAAGCTGGCCAGTGTGTGCCCCAGGCATTCTCCTTCTCCATATACCCTCACAGCTGCATAGATCCCCAATTACTGCACTTCCCTTTCAGCTTCCTCATTTGTTTCCACAAGTGTGGGCTGAATGCTCACTCCTATAGTTGGATCTGGGTCTATAATGTATACAATATACAACTCTTGGAGGTCTTGTTTTAGTATAGCCAGATAGCCCCGGATAAATTTGAAAATGTCATGGCCTTTAGCAATGCACTTCTGCCTGATTACTGCTGTAATTGCTTTCCATACCACTCCCTGATCCCACAGACAGTGCTCATTTAACTCAAAATAATTAATTATGCTTTGTCTAAGCCCCTCTCTAAAGACCCTGTCGAGTAACATTAATAGTTAGAATCTCAAGCTAGCAACCAGTTGTGGATAGCTTGAAGAACTCAGCATTAGGACCACCAGTGAGCGGTCTGAGTATGTGAGAGGGAGATGTTCAATCATCTCAGGCCACCCAGCAATGTCTCTAGAGCCCATCCAGTAATATAGTTTAGAGGAGTAACCATGCACTGCAGTGTGGAAAGTGTATTAGTGTATTTTTGTTATATATAACTCTCCATACATGCAACAGGTCATGGTGCTGCATTAATTGCTTACTTATGCCTACTACCCCTCCTGGTGTATAGGCCATCAACCAGGATCCTCCATCCATCTATGTCCTGGGTTTTTCTTCCAGGTGTTTCATGGCCTTCCTCCTTTCCTTTTCCATTGAGGGTTCCAGGTCAGGGCTTGCCTGGTGGTGTCTGATGCAGGCTTGCAAAGGGATTGACTTATCCAGCCCCAGTGTATTTTAATGATCTCTTCATCAGCAGAGAGTTGCAAGGTGTGCTCTCATAGGTTGTTGTTGCTCATGGTGTCTAGCCAGTGGATTTGGAGGATTTTCCTCAGACAGGTGTTGATGAAGATTTGGAATTTGTTGGAGGTTGTCACTGTTGTCCTCCAAATTTCTGCTCCATTCAGAAGGATCAATTTTACATTGGTTTTTAAAAGCCTGACATTGCTTTGAAGCATTAAGTATATAGAACTCCAACTCTTCTTAAACTGAATGATGGCAGCCCTTGCTTTGCTGATTTTTGTGTTGGTGTCAGTGTGGGGCTGTAAAGCTCTTGGTAGTACTCTTAGTAATGCGTTCTCATCCCCCGTTGCGATCTATCTTTCATGTTGGTGCTATCTAGTATGCTGTTGAATGTCAATGTGATCTCCCCCTTATATGATCGTCTTGGGGTTCAACTTGCTGCATTGCTCCATGACCTCAATAGGAAAGTGGGGGTCATTCTGATTCAGACCATATATGTTCACTTTGGTAACAGGAGTGTGTTTCAGCATCCCCTGAAAAATTGGATAGCGGCCCTCCAGATCCAGTACAGCATTGATGTGTTAATTCGCTATGCCCTTATGGGAAAGGACCACTACCCCTTTAGAACTGGCAGAATATCCCACAAAGTAAGGATGTGTCCCCTAGTATCTAGCTACTCTGTCATATTTATTTTAACTAAATGCAGTAGTCGCACATCAATATGGTGTCAGGTGACATATGCTACACATGGCAGATCTTTATCCTGTCATTAAGGCCTCTCATATTTCATATCATCATTCGGATGCGAGTGTGCCCATGAGGATTTTAGTCTCCTTTTCCCCTAGTCATATTAGTACGTTTATAAAGTTAGCATAGTGTGACTAACTTGTGTGCACAGATATTCGTATTTGCGGCCTACTAATTTACGCCTGCAGTATAAAAGGCCTGCTTGACTAAAGTGCCTTCATTTTGTATTTCGTAATCTCTGCTGGTTTGTATTTCTGCTTATTTTAGGCCTAGATATGAAACCGCTTGCTTCAGCAGAGTATTGTATTCTGTTATATTTTCTGTCTACATGTCCAAGGTTACAGCTGCCCTCGCTAATAAGAGTGAGATTGCTTTTACATTCCAATGGAGACACTTCATGATGCTCCCACGTTTGTAAGATGCTGGGATTCGACTCAGCGGCCGTGGGCCGCTGATAACACGACCCACTGGCAGGTGCAGACTCATCGGGCTGTACCTCCTTTGTTCAAGCCCTGCTCCGGCCAGTAGATTTCCATTGTGGGCATGGCCAAAGTCCCCCAAAAGGTTTATCATGTACTAGCAAGTGTTGTGTCGTCAGTTCTCTCGATACTCTCCCTTGGGTGAGGTTTTGACGGGGCTCCTCTATAGAGTGTTATGTTAATAAACGTTTGTTATACCTTCTCCACTGTCTGACCAACTCTTCTTTTGTGAAGGCAAAGCAGGTGGTAATAACCTGCGTGGCAATAGCATTCTACCATGACCTTCACATGGCGCCCGAACAGGGACTCCGCTACAGGGCCCTCTTATCTGTAATCAGATTTTAGGGGTATTTGGTCGGACAGGTGGACCGGGGCCCCCCATGTACAAGACTGAGTTTGGTTCTTGCAGCTGCTCCTCCTCCCCGATCAGACGGATCCCCGGCTAGTGGCCCTTAGCCGGAGTCCTAAAGGCATAACCTTGCAGATGACCGTTTGGTCTGAAGAGTCAGCAGTGGAGAACAACCTGTGACCTGTGTGCACCAGGTGAGTGATTTAATTTGTGGAAATTGGCGCCATTGTATGGTGGGTCGGTGGACACTTGAGGAACACAGAGTGCATGTGAGCAGTTCACCGGGCCGATTGGAAATCGGTTATTTGTATAAAAGGGTCCGGGAATGCTCACAGGTAATCTGCCAGATCTTTTGGTGAATTTATTGGAGACTCTCGAAAAAACGCACAGGGTTCACAGCAAGGTGTGAGCCAACTGCCAGGCAGTCTCCAGAAAGGTCCACGGCAGGTTTCGGAAAGCTCTGGGAAAGGTCTGGAGAATCGCTAGCCAGAAGGGTCCCAGATGAGGTCCGGGAAAGGTTTTGGAATGGTCCGGAGAAGGTCTGTGGCAATAGCCTGTCTTTTGGTCTCTGGAGCAGTCTATGGACTGTTTGGTTTTGTACTGTGTCGGTCTGGGGCTGAGGCCAGTCCTCTGGTGTAGACATGAGCCGACGGGCTATGTCCGGTATTGTATTCGAATGGTAAAAACACGTGTTCTGTATTGTTAGACACGAGCTGTGCCTGACACTTGTGAGGGTGTTAAAACTGGTTCTGGTCTTGTATTTGATGGGTCTGTGGACTCGAGCATGTTTAAAGGAATGGTTTTCTCGATGCGTTGCAGTTGTATGTTTAGAGGCGAATATAGTGAATGTGTGTGAGAGAATCGGCAGAAATATTAGACAGTTATTTTTAATGAAGGAATGATTGTTGTTGTTTTAAGTGTTTCTATGATTGTGTAAATTGTGTGCATGCCAAAGGATTGTGGCTATGTTTAATTGACAATGCCTTGTTTCAGTAAGTATGGATGTTTTGGGTGCTGTTGTTGCTCCGCTGATGCGCGGCTGAAAGAGAGTCAGCCCTCATCTCCGGAGGGCACCCCGAGTTTTGCTATCTATGTCAAGCATGGTATTGCCCCTATTATGTTTAGCACACTGTGAAATAAATATACTAAAGACAATGTTGAATTACAATGGCCGCTTGTGGGCTCATTCGATGAGCCCAAATAAATATTTTACAGGACAAAATGTTTTCTAGACAGAGTCGGCAGTCTTTGTTTGATTCCTTGAGGGTGTGGCAGAAGGAAGCCAGGCAACAACATTTGAGGGAGTAGAAATTGGCTAAGAAAAGAGAGACACAGACTATTACACAGAAGGCCATAGCTTATGACAGGGCAAAGACAGAGAAAGGGATAGAATGTGAAGATAGGAGGTTTCGGTTACAGGTGAACAAAAGCTATGTTGCTAGAGAGGAAGGGAATGAATTGATAGTGGAGCTTCTGGACTCCCGCCCACCGCCGCCATATGTCTCGCAGCGAATATACCCCACAGCGCCTATATCCTCTGGTTTAGCTGCAGGGGTTCTTCCAGACACTCACGATATGGTTGCATTGACACCCCAACTTCAACAGTGAATTGATGCCTCCCCACACATTTCCCTTCCTTTTACTCCTCCTTTGCTGGATGCCTCTGGAGGGCTGCTTAGATCTGCATTTGCTTCATCCTCTGCAAGTGCCACACCTCAGTCGGCGATGCAGACTCCAGTGCGTGGACACCCTGAAATAGATCAGTCAGTGTTGCTGGATCCTGTGAGGAAGGTGTTAATACGCTCGTCGGTGGGAACTGAGGAGAAGCAGGTAGTGGCAAATCAGGCAGCTCAGTGGGTTCGGCACCCGATTTATAGTGTAGAAGATATTTGGAGTGTGATGAAGGATTATGAGCCTTTTATACAGCAACACTCTCTTAAGCATATGTCGACCACTTTGATTCAGTTGTGGGAACAGTGTTTTGGGGGAACGGCACCGCAGATTATTTATGATATACAATACAGAGTGTACATAACAGATATGGCCCCAAATGAAGTTTTTGGTAATGTATCTACCCTGGTGGGCTATAGAGGTCGATTACGCAAGAAGATTCCATTACTGGGGACTCTGAACCCTATGTCAGAGGTACACCTCATTTATCATCCCGAGGTACCGGAATTGCGTCATTCTGCAAATACTGTAATTAGTAGGCCTGGGCGAAAATTTCATTCCGTTCGCGGAAATTGCGATAATTTGACATTTTCGCGTTCCGCGGAGAGCGCGAAAATGTCAAAATTTCCGCTTTCCGCAGCTTGGCGATAATTTGTTTCTTGCTCGCATTGTAAAATAATACATTCTTGCGCGCACGTGATCGCCTTACCTGAATCCCTGCGTTCGCCGACAAGTTTTCTTGATCCGGTCGCGTTCTCCATGAGATGTTGTATTGTTTTTAGCCATTTGCGCTGTCTCGCGACAGTTCGCGCCCGCAGTGACGTCATGCGTCGCACGATCACGTCTTTCTTCTCGCGATCATGCACCGCGAGACAACTCAAAACAAGATGGCCGCGCCCGCGAGCAACCACATGGGTAAGTTGGCGACCCGCAACCATGCAGAAAATCTCGCGAACATGCTGGAAAAAAACTTCCGCATCTTCGCGATATTTCCGCTTGTTTGCGATAATTTTAAACATTTTCGCGATAATTTGCGGAAGTGGATTTCGCAAATTCCGCCCACCCCTAGTAATTAGGCAGCGAGTGGATGCTCGATTCCAAGAACAATGGGTCTATACCCCTTGGAAGAGGAGTGAGGCTCTTTCTCTGAAGAGTCAGTTACCAGACCCGAGGAAGAACCCGACTGTGTATTATAAGGAGTTGACAGAAACTGCATATTCCACTATAATGACATTTGCTGACATGGAGTTATTTTTCGGTTTGTTAGTACCAGTTGACATTTGGAGACAAGTACATTATCAGGACCATGCGCAGGAATTAGGTGGAACATGGGAAGAGATTAAGGCATGGGAGAAGGAACGCAAGCCTGGTGAAAAATCGAGGGCAGAAGTACTAGCCTTACCAGAACGTATCATTACTTACATGCACTCCCTTATCCCACCGAAGAAGGTGGACTGGGATAAGTTGACGGCAGAAGAAAGATGAGAGCGTGTCTGATTTCTTTACCAGGTTCAAAGGGGTGTTTTTAGATTTTAGTGGTCAATTCTTAGCACAGGAAGGCGGAATTCGACTATTTGTAAATAGATTTGTTACCAACTTGCTCCCTGAGATCGCTGCTCAATCACAAGTAGCAGAGAGTACTTGGACGATGTCCACCCCGTCAGTAATACTGAGTATGGCTCAGTACTAAAGACGAGGGTATTGGTACAGCAAGTTGCACAAGGAGGAGGTAGAGGAGGTTGTTCAGGTTTTGGTTCTCGAGGCCCTAAATCAGGCAGAGGTGGTGCTCCGAGACCGCCTTTGAGAATAAACCAGTGCGCGAACTGTAGAAAGGAGGGGCACTGGCGGAGTGAGTGCCCGGAATTGCAGTCGAAGGGAGAGAATGAAAGAGGCCAAGGTTTTGGAGCCAGGGGACATGGAGTAATGGGATGAGGAGATATGCATAGGGACAATACGGGAGGGAACAGACAGAGTGGGAATTACTTTGATGGACAAGGGGGACGCCAGTACTATCATAACGATTATGACATGGATGGCGTGACTGGTTTCCCGCACAGCTAGGACAGCCAGGGACAGAGCAAGGGACCAGTTTCAGTACCTGTAGATCAGCATGGACTGTATGTGACTGTGGATCTGGAAGGTTCAACTGAGAAATGTTTACTTGACACAGGCACTATGAATAGTTCTGTTTCCCATTCTCTGGTCGCAGGGTCAGCTCTGTCCGGCCATAACAACATTTTGGTGGGTTTTTAAGGTGTACCGGTTGTAATCCCCATCTCTAAGCCTCTTTCTTTGACACTTGGTCCTTATACAGTCGATTCACCGTTCTTGTTAACATCTCAATGCGGGGAGAATTTGGTAGGATTGGATTTGTTGAAGAAGTTGTATGCGACTATACATTGTTCTCCGGACGGTGTCTATCTCACTATAGGCCCACCAGTTGCCCTTACTAGACAATGTTTGGCAAAAGTTGATCCTCTTCCCCCTGAGTTCACTGTGGTGCCACGTGAGTTGTGGGCCACAGGTGACACCGATGTGGGGTTACTAAAGATTCCGCCTGCCTCTATCAAGGTAAAGCCTGATGCCAGGTTGCCCCAAATCCCCAAATACAAAATTTCGCAGGCAGGAGAACAGTCTTTATTGCAGATTATCCAAGATTTGATTCAGTCAGGCGTAGTGGAGGAGACAGTATCCAATGTGTGTAACAGCCCTATTCTTCCTATTCTTAAAAAGGTTCAAACTGACTCTCATGATGCCATGCCAGATGTGTTCAGTTTTGTAATAGACCTGCGAGAAGTTAATAAAGTAGTGATCCCTCAATATCCGGTGGTATCTGACATCACTACTATACTGACTATGGTCCCACCGACGGCAGAATTCTTCTCTGTCATTGACTTGAAGAATGCCTTCTTAGTACACTGATCTACCCGGATAGCCGTCACCTTTTCAGATTCTCATTATCTGGCCGAAGCTTTAGATTCTGTCGTGTTCCACAAGGGTATACTGAAAGTCCCAGTATTTATAGTCAGGCTTTAAAAGCACAATTGGATTGCCTGGAACTCCCTCCCAGTAATGTTTTATTTCAATATGTGGATTATCTCTTGGTTGCATCAGATACTGAGGAAGGTTGTTAAGCTGCCACGGTTAAATTATTGCTGCATTTGGCACACAACAGGCAAAAGGTGTCCCTCTCGAAATGTCAGTACTGTCGACAGGAGGTCACCTATCTAGGTCACCTACTGTCGAAGGAGGGTCACAGACTAGCACCTGAACGTATAGCTGCAATTACTAATATGTCTGTTCCTAAGACCCAACATGAGGTACACGCGTTTTTGGGTATAACTTCCTATTGTCGTCAGTGGATCCCTAACTTCTCTCTACTAATGAAACCCCTTCTTTACTTTACCACTAAAGAGGTGCATCAACCTTTGCCATGGACACCTGCATGTCGAGAAGCTTTTGACCAGTTGAAGACTGCGCTCTGCTCTGCACCTGTGCTTGGCACTCCAGATTACCAGAAGCCTTTTGTGCTCTATGTACATAAGGCGAAAGGTTGCGCGCTCTCAGTGTTAACACAAAGTTTCGGAGGTAAGAAGAGACCTTGCTCTTACTTTTCTGCCATTCTTGATAATGTCGCCAGAGCGCTCCCGAGCTGTCTGAGAGCCGCAGTGGCTGTTGCGGTGTCTATTAGACAATCAGCAGGGCTTGTTCTTGATACTGAACTCACAGTGATGGTACTGCATGCTGTGGACACATTATTGAATAAGACAAATACACAGCACCTCACCAGCGCACGTCTTACTGGATATGAATTGACACTATTTGCTCCACATGTCACTATAAAACGGTGTGCTACTTTAAATCCAGCCACATTACTACTCCTCCCTTCGGAAGGAAAGGACAATGATGTCCATGATTGTTTGTTTCGGATTGAAGAAGAAACAAAAGGACGAGTAGACCTGACTGATGTTCTCTTATCTGACCCCCAAGGGGAACTGTATGTCGATGGCTCGTGCTTCAAATTGCCGGATGGCACCACCACTGCAGCATATGCGATCATCACACTACACACGATAGTTGAGACATCCCGGGTCTCCTATCAGTCAGCACAGGCAGCGGAATTGGTTGCTCTTTTACAGGCTTGTGAGTTAGAACTCCAACTCTTCTTAAACTGAATGATGGCAGCCCTTGCTTTGCTGATTTTTGTGTTGGTATCAGTGTGGGGCTGTAAAGCTCTTGGTAGTACTCTTAGTAATGCGTTCTCATCCCCCGTTGCGATCTATCTTTCATGTTGGTGCTATCTAGTATGCTGTTGAATGTCAATGTGATCTCCCCCTTATATGATCGTCTTGGGGTTCAACTTGCTGCATTGCTCCATGACCTCAATAGGAAAGTGGGGGTCATTCTGATTCAGACCATATATGTTCACTTTGGTAACAGGAGTGTGTTTCAGCATCCCCTGAAAAATTGGGTAGCGGCCCTCCAGATCCAGTACAGCATTGATGTGTTAATTCGCTATGCCCTTATGGGAAAGGACCACTACCCCTTTAGAACTGGCAGAATATCCCACAAAGTAAGGATGTGTCCCCTAGTATCTAGCTACTCTGTCATATTTATTTTAACTAAATGCAGTAGTCGCACATCAATATGGTGTCAGGTGACATATGCTACACATGGCAGATCTTTATCCTGTCATTAAGGCCTCTCATATTTCATATCATCATTTGGATGCGAATGCGCCCATGAGGATTTTAGTCTCCTTTTCCCCTAGTCATATTACTACGTTTATAAAGTTAGCATAGAGTGACTAACTTGTGTGCACAGATATTCGTATTTGCGGCCTACTAATTTACGCCTGCAGTATTAAAGGCCTGCTTTTCTAAAGTGCCTTCATTTTGTATTTCGTAATCTCTGCTGGTTTGTATTTCTGCTTATTTTAGGCCTAGATATGAAACCGCTTGCTTCAGCAGAGTATTGTATTCTGTTATATTTTCTGTCTACATATCCAAGGTTACAGCTGCCCTCGCTAATAAGAGTGAGATTGCTTTTACATTCCAATGGAGACACTTCATGATGCTCCCACGTTTGTAAGATGCTGGGATTCGACTCAGCGGCCGTGGGCCGCTGATAACACGACCCACTGGCAGGTGCAGACTCATCGGGCTGTACCTCCTTTGTTCAAGCCCTGCTCCGGCCAGTAGATTTCCATTGTGAGCATGGCCAAAGTCCCCCAAAAGGTTTATCATGTACTAGCAAGTGTTGTGTCGTCAGTTCTCTCGATACTCTCCCTTGGGTGAGGTTTTGACGGGGCTACTCTATAGAGTGTTATGTTAATAAACGTTTGTTATACCTTCTCCACTGTCTGACCAACTCTTCTTTTGTGAAGGCAAAGCAGGTGGTAATAACCTGCGTGGCGATAGCATTCTGCCATGACCTTCAGATGGCGCCCGAACAGGGACTCCGCTACAGGGCCCTCTTATCTGTAATCAGATTTTAGGGGTATTTGGTCGGACAGGTGGACCGGGGCCCCCCATGTACAAGACTGAGTTTGGTTCTTGCAGCTGCTCCTCCTCCCCGATCAGACAGATCCCCGGCTAGTGGCCCTTAGCCGGAGTCCTAAAGGCATAACCTTGCAGATGACCGTTTGGTCTGAAGAGTCAGCAGTGGAGAACAACCTGTGACCTGTGTGCACCAGGTGAGTGATTTGATTTGTGGAAATTGGCGCCATTGTATGGTGGGTCGGTGGACACTTGAGGAACACAGAGTGCATGTGAGCAGTTCACCGGGCCGATTGGAAATCGGTTATTTGTATAAAAGGGTCCGGGAATGCTCACAGGTAATCTGCCAGATCTTTTGGTGAATTTATTGGAGACTCTCGAAAAAACGCACAGGGTTCACAGCAAGGTGTGAGCCAACTGCCAGGCAGTCTCCAGAAAGGTCCACGGCAGGTTTCGGAAAGCTCTGGGAAAGGTCTGGAGAATCGCTAGCCAGAAGGGTCCCAGATGAGGTCCGGGAAAGGTTTTGGAATGGTCCGGAGAAGGTCTGTGGCAATAGCCTGTCTTTTGGTCTCTGGAGCAGTCTATGGCCTGTTTGGTTTTGTACTGTGTCGGTCTGGGGCTGAGGCCAGTCCTCTGGTGTAGACATGAGCCGACGGGCTATGTCCGGTATTGTATTCGAATGATAAAAACACGTGTTCTGTATTGTTAGACACGAGCTGTGCCTGACACTTGTGAGGGTGTTAAAACTGGTTCTGGTCTTGTATTTGATGGGTCTGTGGACTCGAGCATGTTTAAAGGAATGGTTTTCTCGATGCGTTGCAGTTGTATGTTTAGAGGCGAATATAGTGAATGTGTGTGAGAGAATCGGCAGAAATATTAGACAGTTATTTTTAATGAAGGAATGATTGTTGTTGTTTTAAGTGTTTCTATGATTGTGTAAATTGTGTGCATGCCAAAGGATTGTGGCTATGTTTAATTGACAATGCCTTGTTTCAGTAAGTATGGATGTTTTGGGTGCTGTTGTTGCTCCGCTGATGCGCGGCTGGAAGAGAGTCAGCCCTCATCTCCGGAGAGCACCCCGATTTTGATATCTATGTCAAGCATGGTATTGCCCCTATTATGTTTAGCACACTGTGAAATAAATATACTAAAGACAATGTTGAATTACAATGGCCGCTTGTGGGCTCATTCGATGAGCACAAATAAATAATTTACAGGACAAAATGTTTTCTAGACAGAGTCGGCAGTCTTTGTTTGATTCCTTGAGGGTGTGGCAGAAGGAAGCCAGGCAACGACATTTGAGGGAGTAGAAATTGGCTAAGAAAAGAGAGACACAGACTATTACACAGAAGGCCATAGCTTATGACAGGGCAAAGACAGAGAAAGGGTTAGAATGTGAAGATAGGAGGTTTCGGTTACAGGTGAACAAAAGCTATGTTGCTAGAGAGGAAGGGAATGAATTGATAGTGGAGCTTCTGGACTCCCGCCCACCGCCGCCATATGTCTCGCAGCGAATATACCCCACAGCGCCTATATCCTCTGGTTTAGCTGCAGGGGTTCTTCCAGACACTCACGATATGGTTGCCTTGACACCCCAACTTCAACAGTGAATTGATGCCTCCCCACACATTTCCCTTCCTTTTACTCCTCCTTTGCTGGATGCCTCTGGAGGGGTGCTTAGATCTGCATTTGCTTCATCCTCTGCAAGTGCCATACCTCAGTCGGCGATGCAGACTCCAGCGCGTGGACACCCTGAAATAGATCAGTCAGTGATGCTGGATCCTGTGAGGAAGGTGTTAATACGCTCGTCGGTGGGAACTGAGGAGAAGCAGGTAGTGGCAAATCAGGCAGCTCAGTGGGTTCGGCACCCGATTTATAGTGTAGAAGATATTTGGAGTGTGATGAAGGATTATGAGCCTTTTATACAGCAACACTCTCTTAAGCATATGTCGACCACTTTGATTCAGTTGTGGGAACAGTGTTTTGGGGGAACGGCACCGCAGATTATTTATGATATACAATACAGAGTGTACATAACAGATATGGCCCCAAATGAAGTTTTTGGTAATGTATCTACCCTGGTGGGCTATAGAGGTCGATTACGCAAGAAGATTCCATTACTGGGGACTCAGAACCCTATGTCAGAGGTACACCTCATTTATCATCCCGAGGTACCGGAATTGCGTCATTCTGCAAATACTGTAATTAGTAGGCCTGGGCGAAAATTTCGTTCCGTTCGCGGAAATTGCGATAATTTGACATTTTCGCGTTCCGCGGAGAGCGCGAAAATGTCAAAATTTCCGCTTTCCGCAGCTTGGCGATAATTTGTTTCTTGCTCGCGCTGTAAAATAATACATTCTCGCGCGCACGCGATCGCCTTACCTGAATCCCTGCGTTCGCCGACAAGTTTTCTTGATCCGGTCGCGTTCTCCATGAGATGTTGTATTGTTTTTAGCCATTTGCGCTGTCTCGCAACAGTTCGCGCCCGCAGTGACGTCATGCGTCGCGCGATCACGTCTTTCTTCTCGCGATCATGCACCGCGAGACAACTCAAAACAAGATGGCCGCGCCCGCGAGAAACCACATGGGTAAGTTGGCGACCCGCAACCATGCAGAAAATCTCGCGAACATGCTGGAAAAAAACTTCCGCATCTTCGCGATATTTCCGCTTGTTTGCGATAATTTTAAACATTTTCGCGATAATTTGCGGAAGTGGATTTCGCAAATTCCGCCCACCCCTAGTAATTAGGCAGCGAGTGGATGCTCGATTCCAAGAACAATGGGTTTATACCCCTTGGAAGAGGAGTGAGGCTCTTTCTCTGAAGACAGTGAGAGCACGTTCTGGTTGGAAACGTGTCACTCGAATTGCACTCCGGTGGAGAAATTAATCAAGCGAAGTTTGTATGTAGTTCATCAATTTATTCAGTTCACATGAATTTAATCATTCCTTTGAAAAGGTAACGTTATCACTGAAGATTGTACATCACAAACGAGTATATTGTTTTCATAAACTCGGTATAGCCCAATGCATTTCGGGCCGGTACGGCCCTTCGTCAGGGGCAGCACTAAAAGGGAGGATACAAGGGAACAGCTTTTACTCAATATGAAAATATCAGCATTAGTAAAAAACCAAGTACAATAAACGTAAAAAGCGTAAATTCACATTCCAAATTAACTGGTTTGACTGAAAAAACAACGAACGAAAGTGTATACAACATTCAGGAAGTGTACTTAAAGTAGGGCGATGGTGCGTTGATGCGTGCATGCTGTGGTGTCGAAGAGCAATAGTTTTAAGAAATGGAATCGTGAGTGAGATGAGTACAAGTCCATGGTCAATCGTGTAAAACGAGTCTTGGTGATAGGCTGAATTACGTGCGAACAAAAAGCAGAAGTAAACATGAAACCGTATGAGGAAAAAGTAAATAACGTGAGTGAGAAACGTAGCAAGTGCGAGTGATTGAATTATGACGAGTATAAAGATGAATTTAAGTAAGCGCAAATACGAAGAAAAAGGGTGAAGGAAGAGTTCGGGTGCCAAGTTTAAAAAGAGCGTCAAAGGTATATTAGTAAACGCCGAGCAGCGCAAGTGTGAAGAAACAAGCCGGTGTAATCAAGTAACGTATTCCACTTACGTGATGCTAGATCGTTGAAAGCAGAGCGGTCAAAGGTGCCGGTTTTTCAGCAAGTCAATAGACTGTGAAACGCGCGCGGTTTTTAAAGGGTGTCAGGTGATGATTATCACTAATCAGGTGTGCGAGGCTGCATAGCCAGTCGTGTGCGTCGATGTTAGTCGATGTCTCATCCAACGTGTGTGACGCCGATAGGTTAGTTAACGGAGGTAGAGACCAATCAAAATGGGAAAATACAAGCCTGTTACAAAGTAACGGCAACTCCGTGATAATGTTAAAGGGAATACGTGAAAGGTAGATAATGTTTATGCGATCAAAACGTAATAGTAAAACAGTCTGAGCAAAATGTAAAAAAAGAAAGAGTGAAGAAACCCAAGTGTACGATCAACCGTAGTCTTGAAAAAAAGGGAAGAAGTGTGCCCAATGATAAGAAAAAGTCATGTCAATAAATTAATCCAGCTGATAGCAAAGTAATGAGAAGTAATAGTGTATGCAAGGTAAACACTGAATCCAAATGAGAAAATATAACACATAATGTGATGTAAAATGCACACATACAGTACACTGGAAGATGCTGACATGCAATATTCGTAATTAATAATAACTGATGCAACAAGTAGCTGGCTGAATAAACAACTGAGGTAGAACATCAGGGAATACAAGGTTGTGAGGTCCAGAATGCTCATGGGTGTGTGCCCATAAGCCTCGTATCAAGGTGTACTCAGAATATCGGAGAACAAATCAGAGTCAAAGAACATTACAGATAGCAACCTAGATCAAAACGATCATTGAGTCCTTTAGGGTGAATCGAATCGAGCTTGTTAATCCAAAAAACTTCACGTTGTAATAGATGTTGGGTGTTATTTCGTCCTTTTATGATCGGTACTTGTTCGAGAATCAAGAAACGTAGTTGGCAAATGTTATGTTGTAAACGATCAAAATGGGTAGCAATAGGAGACTTTGCCTGGTGAGTACGTATGTTGCTCTTGTGTTCGTTCAGACGAATCCGTATTTTTCTCTCCGTCTTGCCAACGTAAACAAGCCCACAGGGGCATTTGAGTAAATAGATGACATTCTGTGTGTTACACGTAGCTGTTACGGATAAATTTATAGGAAAACCTTTGTGAGGGTGTGCAATCTTATTACCCTTGATAATGGAGTTACAGTTTCCGCAGTTCAAGCAGGGGATAGTACCTTTAAATTCACTGGTTTGCGCTTTTTTAGGCGTAGATAAAAGTTGTTTCAAATTTTGAGATCTTTGGTATGCAAATCTGGGTTGTGAATCAAAAATGTGTTGAAAATCAGGTTCATTGCTAAGTATCGGCCAATACCTTAGCACAATTTTCTTAATTTGATGACTTCTCGTTGAGAATTTGGAGATGAACACGGATCTAATTTCCTGTTGGACCTGCGGTTTAGGTTGAAGCAAGTCCTGTCTGGTAGGAATATCAGCTTTGGTGATGGCATTTTCCAAAATCGTAACAGGATAATTACGTTGTTTAAATTTGTTTATACAAGAAGTTTTGCTGGATTCGTAAAGTTCATCTGAGCTGGAAATTCTTTTGAGTCGTAACAACTGCGAATAAGGTAGATGTTTTTTCAAAGAAGGCTGATGAAAACTGTCATAGTGTAATAGATTGTTCACTATGACAGTTTTCATCAGCCTTCTTTGAAAAAACATCTACCTTATTCGCAGTTGTTACGACTCAAAAGAATTTCCAGCTCAGATGAACTTTACGAATCCAGCAAAACTTCTTGTATAAACAAATTTAAACAACGTAATTATCCTGTTACGATTTTGGAAAATGCCATCACCAAAGCTGATATTCCTACCAGACAGGACTTGCTTCAACCTAAACCGCAGGTCCAACAGGAAATTAGATCCGTGTTCATCTCCAAATTCTCAACGAGAAGTCATCAAATTAAGAAAATTGTGCTAAGGTATTGGCCGATACTTAGCAATGAACCTGATTTTCAACACATTTTTGATTCACAACCCAGATTTGCATACCAAAGATCTCAAAATTTGAAACAACTTTTATCTACGCCTAAAAAAGCGCAAACCAGTGAATTTAAAGGTACTATCCCCTGCTTGAACTGCGGAAACTGTAACTCCATTATCAAGGGTAATAAGATTGCACACCCTCACAAAGGTTTTCCTATAAATTTATCCGTAACAGCTACGTGTAACACACAGAATGTCATCTATTTACTCAAATGCCCCTGTGGGCTTGTTTACGTTGGCAAGACGGAGAGAAAAATACGCATTCGTCTGAACGAACACAAGAGCAACATACGTACTCACCAGGCAAAGTCTCCTATTGCTACCCATTTTGATCGTTTACAACATAACATTTGCCAACTACGTTTCTTGATTCTCGAACAAGTACCGATCATAAAAGGACGAAATAACACCCAACATCTATTACAACGTGAAGTTTTTTGGATTAACAAGCTCGATTCGATTCACCCTAAAGGACTCAATGATCGTTTTGATCTAGGTTGCTATCTGTAATGTTCTTTGACTCTGATTTGTTCTCCGATATTCTGAGTACACCTTGATACGAGGCTTATGGGCACACACCCATGAGCATTCTGGACCTCACAACCTTGTATTCCCTGATGTTCTACCTCAGTTGTTTATTCAGCCAGCTACTTGTTGCATCAGTTATTATTAATTACGAATATTGCATGTCAGCATCTTCCAGTGTACTGTATGTGTGCATTTTACATCACATTATGTGTTATATTTTCTCATTTAGATTCAGTGTTTACCTTGCATACACTATTACTTCTCATTACTTTGCTATCAGCTGGATTAATTTATTGACATGACTTTTTCTTATCATTGGGCACACTTCTTCCCTTTTTTTCAAGACTACGGTTGATCGTACACTTGGGTTTCTTCACTCTTTCTTTTTTTACATTTTGCTCAGACTGTTTTACTATTACGTTTTGATCGCATAAACATTATCTACCTTTCACGTATTCCCTTTAACATTATCACGGAGTTGCCGTTACTTTGTAACAGGCTTGTATTTTCCCATTTTGATTGGTCTCTACCTCCGTTAACTAACCTATCGGCGTCACACACGTTGGATGAGACATCGACTAACATCGACGCACACGACTGGCTATGCAGCCTCGCACACCTGATTAGTGATAATCATCACCTGACACCCTTTAAAAACCGCGCGCGTTTCACAGTCTATTGACTTGCTGAAAAACCGGCACCTTTGACCGCTCTGCTTTCAACGATCTAGCATCACGTAAGTGGAATACGTTACTTGATTACACCGGCTTGTTTCTTCACACTTGCGCTGCTCGGCGTTTACTAATATACCTTTGACGCTCTTTTTAAACTTGGCACCCGAACTCTTCCTTCACCCTTTTTCTTCGTATTTGCGCTTACTTAAATTCATCTTTATACTCGTCATAATTCAATCACTCGCACTTGCTACGTTTCTCACTCACGTTATTTACTTTTTCCTCATACGGTTTCATGTTTACTTCTGCTTTTTGTTCGCACGTAATTCAGCCTATCACCAAGACTCGTTTTACACGATTGACCATGGACTTGTACTCATCTCACTCACGATTCCATTTCTTAAAACTATTGCTCTTCGACACCACAGCATGCACGCATCAACGCACCATCGCCCTACTTTAAGTACACTTCCTGAATGTTGTATACACTTTCGTTCGTTGTTTTTTCAGTCAAACCAGTTAATTTGGAATGTGAATTTACGCTTTTTACGTTTATTGTACTTGGTTTTTTACTAATGCTGATATTTTCATATTGAGTAAAAGCTGTTCCCTTGTATCCTCCCTTTTAGTGCTGCCCCTGACGAAGGGCCGTACCGGCCCGAAATGCATTGGGCTATACCGAGTTTATGAAAACAATATACTCGTTTGTGATGTACAATCGTCAGTGATAACGTTACCTTTTCAAAGGAATGATTAAATTCATGTGAACTGAATAAATTGATGAACTACATACAAACTTCGCTTGATTAATTTCTCCACCGGAGTGCAATTCGAGTGACACGTTTCCAACCAGAACGTGCTCTCACTGTATTCTCATCCCTACTCAGGGGGATCTACTCGTCTGCACCCATACCTTGTCTACCGAAAGTATATGATTAAACCAGAGTGCGCTCCCTCTCTTTTCATCAATCTTTCTCTGAAGAGTCAGTTACCAGACCCGAGGAAGAACCCGACTGTGTATTATAAGGAGTTGACAGAAACTGCATATTCCACTATAATGACATTTGCTGACATGGAGTTATTTTTCGGTTTGTTAGTACCAGTTGACATGTGGAGACAAGTACATTATCAGGACCATGCGCAGGAATTAGGTGGAACATGGGAAGAGATTAAGGCATGGGAGAAGGAACGCAAGCCTGGTGAAAAATCGAGGGCAGAAGTACTAGCCTTACCAGAACGTATCATTACTTACATGCACTCCCTTATCCCACCGAAGAAGGTGGACTGGGATAAGTTGACGGCAGAAGAAAGATGAGAGCGTGTCTGATTTCTTTACCAGGTTCAAAGGGGTGTTTTTAGATTTTAGTGGTCAATTCTTAGCACAGGAAGGCGGAGTTCGACTATTTGTAAATAGATTTGTTACCAACTTGCTCCCTGAGATCGCTGCTCAATCAGAAGTAGCAGAGAGTACTTGGACGATGTCCACCCGGTCAGTAATACTGAGTATGGCTCAGTACTAAAGACGAGGGTATTGGTACAGCAAGTTGCACAAGGAGGAGGTAGAGGAGGTGGTTCAGGTTTTGGTTCTCGAGGCCCTAGATCAAGCAGAGGTGGTGCTCCGAGACCGCCTTTGAGAATAAACCAGTGCGCGAACTGTAGAAAGGAGGGGCACTGGCGGAGTGAGTGCCCGGAATTGCAGTCGAAGGGAGAGAATGAAAGAGGCCAAGGTTTTGGAGCCAGGGGACATGGAGGAATGGGATGAGGAGATATGCATAGGGACAATACGGGAGGGAACAGACAGAGTGGGAATTACTTTGATGGACAAGGGGGACGCCAGTACTATCATAACGATTATGACATGGATGGCGTGACTGGTTTCCCGCACAGCTAGGACAGCCAGTGACAGAGCAAGGGACCAGTTTCGGTACCTGTAGATCAGCATGGTCTGTATGTGACTGTGGATCTGCAAGGTTCAACTGAGAAATGTTTACTTGACACAGGCACTATGAATAGTTCTGTTTCCCATTCTCTGGTCGCAGGGTCAGCTCTGTCCGGCCATAACAACATTTTGGTGGGTTTTTCAGGTGTACCGGTTGTAATCCCCATCTCTAAGCCTCTTTCTTTGACACTTGGTCCTTATACAGTCGATTCACTGTTCTTGTTAACATCTCAATGCGGGGAGAATTTGGTAGGATTGGATTTGTTGAAGAAGTTGTATGCGACTATACATTGTTCTCCGGACGGTGTCTATCTCACTATAGGCAAACCAGTTGCCCTTACTAGACAATGTTTTGCAAAAGTTGATCCTCTTCCCCCTGAGTTCACTGTGGTGCCACGCGAGTTGTGGGCCACAGGTGACGCCGATGTGGGGTTACTAAAGATTCCGCCTGCCTCTATCAAGGTAAAGCCTGATGCCAGGTTGCCCCAAATCCCCAAATACAAAATCTCGCAGGCAGGAGAACAGTCTTTATTGCAGATTATCCAAGATTTGATTCAGTCAGGCGTAGTGGAGGAGACAGTATCCAATGTGTGTAACAGCCCTATTCTTCCTATTCTTAAAAAGGTTCCAACTGACTCTCATGATGCCATGCCAGATGTGTTCAGTTTTGTAATAGACCTGCGAGAAGTTAATAAAGTAGTGATCCCTCAATATCCGGTGGTATCTGACATCACTACTATACTGACTATGGTCCCACTGACGGCAGAATTCTTCTCTGTCATTGACTTGAAGAATGCCTTCTTAGTACACTGATCTACCCGGATAGCCGTCACCTTTTCAGATTCTCATTATCTGGCCGAAGCTTTAGATTCTGTCGTGCTCCACAAGGGTATACTGAAAGTCCCAGTATTTATAGTCAGGCTTTAAAAGCACAATTGGATTCCCTGGAACTCCCTCCCAGTAATGTTTTATTGCAATATGTGGATTATCTCTTGGTTGCATCAGATACTGAGGAAGGTTGTTAAGCTGCCACGGTTAAATTATTGCTGCATTTGGCACACAACAGGCACAAGGTGTCCCTCTCGAAATGTCAGTACTGTCGACAGGAGGTCACCTATCTAGGTCACCTACTGTCGAAGGAGGGTTACAGACTAGCACCTGAACGTATAGCTGCAATTACTAATATGTCTGTTCCTAAGACCCAACATGAGGTACACGCGTTTTTGGGTATAACTTCCTATTGTCGTCAGTGGATCCCTAACTTCTCTCTACTAATGAAACCCCTTCTTTACCTTACCACTAAAGAGGTGCATCAACCTTTGCCATGGACACCTGCATGTCGAGAAGCTTTTGACCAGTTGAAGACTGCGCTCTGCTCTGCACCTGTGCTTGGCACTCCAGATTACCAGAAGCCTTTTGTGCTCTATGTACATAAGGCGAAAGGTTGCGCGCTCTCACTGTTAACACAAAGTTTCGGAGGTAAGAAGAGACCTTGCTCTTACTTTTCTGCCATTCTTAATAATGTCGCCAGAGCGCTCCCGAGCTGTCTGAGAGCCGCAGTGGCTGTTGCGGTGTCTATTAGACAATCAACAGGGCTTGTTCTTGATACTGAACTCACAGTGATGGTACTGCATGCTGTGGACACATTATTGAATAAGACAAATACACAGCACCTCACCAGTGCACGTCTTACTGGATATGAATTGACACTATTTGCTCCACATGTCACTATAAAACGGTGTGCTACTTTAAATCCAGCCACATTACTACTCCTCCCTTCGGAAGGAAAGGACAATGATGTCCATGATTGTTTGTTTCGGATTGAAGAAGAAACAAAAGGACGAGTAGACCTGACTGATGTTCTCTTATCTGACCCCCAAGGGGAACTGTATGTCGATGGCTCGTGCTTCAAATTGCCGGATGGCACCACCACTGCAGCATATGCGATCATCACACTACACACGATAGTTGAGACATCCCGGGTCTCCTATCAGTCAGCACAGGCAGCGGAATTGGTTGCTCTTTTACAGGCTTGTGAGTTAAGTGAGGGATTCACCGTTAACATTTACACTGATAGTCAGTACGCCTTTCTCACATCACATGGGCAGAAAATACAGCATAGTCCGTTGATACTTAGATTGTTAGCGGCAGTGACATTACCTGAGAAATTGGCTATCATTAAATGTAATGCTCACAAAGCTGTGGTGGACTATGTAGGAAAGGGAAATGCATTTGCGGAGCAGACAGCCAAAGAAACAGCAAGATTTAAAATGAATAAAATGTTTGTGGCAGGTCCAGCTAGATGGGTGGCAGACAACGTGATGTTCGAGGATACAGTGGAGAGTGTGAGGGACATACAGAGTGAAGTGACTGCAGACGAACTGACAACATGGAAGGAACAGTTAGGACGCATTGACGAAAATGCTTTCTAGACTGACTTATCTGACAAACGCAGATGGTTACTGCCTAATGTGTATGTTCTTCCTGTAGTAACCATGGCACATGTACCGGCACACATAAGCGTGAAGGGCATTTGCAAGTTATTAGACCCAGTTTAGCAGAATGAAAATATTTGTAAGGTTGCAACACATCCGGTGAAACACTGCATGATTTGTCTGAGACATAATCTAGGAAAAGGTACCCCCGCCCCGGCTGGAAATTTTGCACCGCATTCATTCCCTTTTGAGGTGATTCAAATGAATTACATTGAAATGGAGCGTGTCAACAACTTAAAGTATGTCTTAGTTGTGGTCTGCTCATTTAGTAAGTGGGTGGAGGCTTTCCCGACAAAAGAGAATACAGCCATAGCGATAGCAAAAGCACTTTTGAAAGAGTATTTTCCTCGCTACGGTTTGCCCCAAGCGATATGGACTGATAATGGAAGTCATTTTAATGCTAAACTAATGGAACATGTATGCAAAGGCCTCCAGATGGTACAGAAGTTCCATGCTGAAAATCACCCTCAATCTGCAGGTCTTGTAGAAAAATACAATGGTATCCTTAAGCTAAAGATGGCGAAAATAAGTGAAAGCACAGGACTAAAGTGGCCCGATGCTTTACCCTTGGCTCTGTTGTCTACAAGGGTGACACCACATTTGAGAACTGGTATGTCACCCTATGAGGTGATCTTTGGGTGTCCAGCTAATGTATGAGGCGTTCCGAGACCATGGACGTTTTCTGACATAGAGTATCCTTTGTTGATTGACTATTTGTATTCCTTGTCTAAAGATCTTCAATCTGTTCACCCTGCAACCATTGCCAGAGGGGCCCAGATATCAGATCCAACCCGGAGACTTTGTGCCTGTCCAAAATTTCCAGCGCAAGCCCAGCCTTGAGCCGAGGTGGCGGGAGCCGGCACAAGTGTTACTAGCAACACGAACAGCAGTAAAGGTTGCCGGTGGGAAGAACTGGGTGCATGCCAGCCACGTGAAGCGCGTGCCCCTGCCACTGCCACTGCCATACGATTTGTGGATAAAGGGCGGGATTGCAGACCAAGAGGGAGAGCAGATTTCTTGCTTTGTTCTTTTTTCTGACGCCGGTTGAGAGGGGTGCAGACCGACAAAGAAGGTGAAGAGGCTGTGTTAGAGGTGACTCCCTCTGAAACAAGGGTTGCTTCGATCCTCCAGTTTCTGTGCATTGTGCCCCTGAGTCCCGGTCCCCAACTGAAAGTGAGCCCGCACCTCTGTTTGCTGATCAGGAGGTGCCCGGGCGTGATAGGTACAATCTGCGGCCCCGACGAAAGGCCAGTGCACCGGCAGGGCAATACAGGAGTTAGGGAAGGACTCGAGTTCAGGGAACAAGTGCTGTGTCTCTGGTGCTTGTCAGATTAGAGTGACAAATACTGGTACACTGCCTGAGACACTGGACAGGATCGTTGAGGGTATTTGCTCTGGATGGTGATTGCCCTATCCTGAAAGAAAGACTTTTCCTCAGCCTGGGCCACGATTGTTTTCTTTTTCTGAGTTGCAAGTTGTACAGCACCACCGCGGAAGCAACGAACATTTGATAAACAATAGGAGCCTGCCTGTGAGGCTCAGATGGACACAGGGAGAAGACGCCCCTCTGGCTGGTTGTACAGTGGCTCCAATTCCCTAAGTATTTTTTAGCAATGTACCCTTTTGGTCGTCCCACCCATGAAGAGGAGCAGCCCTTTGCGGCTCCTCGCCCTACTCCCCAAGGTCCCGTTTGGTCCACTTGGTCCTTCAAGATGAAAGTAGTATTAGTGGTGGTAATATTGCTCTTTCTGTTGCTTGCGTTAGGAATATTGTTTTTCTGGAAGTACTACATCCTATGCATACTCTGATAAGTACTACTCCAGCCTCTCCAGAACATGCATTTCTTACTTTGGCCCGCATAAGGAATGACACAGACAAACGTACGCTCAGAATGCATTTATGCAGATGCTTCACCAAGTTCACAGCATCACTAATGTTACAGAATTTTGGGTGTGTGGCCTTCTTCCTTCGGTTATGCACAGGAATGATTTACGGATTTCCATGCCTCTGTCCTATTTAGGTAGTTGTGAGGCCCGGTTCCAATTACTCTCTATGGTTTACATGCATTAATATGCAGATACCATGAAAATGACGCAAGCTGACTATGAAGCCGTCCTGGAGTATATAGTGGTACATCAGGGGTATACACCAGGCCCAGATGGAAAGGAGGGTACCCTACATTCTGATGCATGTATGAATATATTTGCAGTTCACGAAAATGTTACCTGGTTACAAAACGAGGTCCTGGATTTCCAAGGATTTAATGTCACAGAGAATTTTAAATGTTTTCAAGAACGGAATATCACTGCAGATAAGGCTCTGCCTGTTCCTGTTATTAGCTCCACAGTGAGCTTCTGTGTCCAAGGGTCAGGCAATGTTTCTGTAGGATGGAGTAATTGTAATTATACTTATCAACTGAATACTACTAGTAGTCCACCCCTACTGACACCTCCAAATGTGTACTTCATTTGTGGGGGGTATGCGTATATGTGGCTTCCCAGAGCCTGGTCCGGACGATGTTATCTCTCTTTCCTCCTGCCTCCTGTTTATATTGCTCCACCCACATATCATAGGGATCATAAATTGCAGCGGAGGGATCTTCCTAGACACCGAGTTAAGAGAGTGATAAATGCCGATGATATAGACCAAACAGATACTTCATTGCAACAATTTACTAATATAGGGAAGAGTATTGTACCATTCTGGGGTCCCATATTCAATAGTCGCAATATACATTGCCTTGCTAGAGTAGTGGAGGGTTTCCTCAACACCACTTCAGAAATACTTACGAATATTACAGTTGAGCTCCAGGCTACGAGACTCGTCTCGCTCCAGAACCGTATGGTTCTATACATCCTTTTAGCCGATAGGGGCGGAGCATGTCACGTCATCGGGAGCAGTTGCTGTGTTTATATACCTGACTCTGCCCCGACTGTTAACCTCGCAATTCAGAAGCTACATAGAATTGCGTCTGACTTACATGAGGATAATGGTTCCTGGCTTTTAACAGAATGGTTTTGGAGCCCATGGGCATCAATGGTTTGGAAGATTCTCTTAGTTCTAATTGGTAATGCAGGTGTCATCTTCTCTTGTTGCTTCTGCATTCATTGCCTCCCGGTGTGTTGTACATATTGCTTCAGTAAACTCACCCCCACCGTTCCGTTGCTTAAGACTGATACTAAATGTTCTCCTATGATGCTACAGGAAGTACAGTCACTGATGTTTATTGATGAAGGTATATTTGAATGCTGAACATACTGTTTTAAAGCTTGTACCCTTCCTTGTGTTTCACCTGGTACTCAGTTTATGATGAGTAATGACTTTTATTGTTAGACAGATACGGACCCTACCAGATAGCCAAAATGCTGCGCCAAAGTTAGCCACAATCTGCTAGGGTCTGAGGTTTTTAGTCCCCTTTTCCCCTAGTCATATTAGTACGTTTATAAAGTTAGCACAGTGTGACTAATTTGTGTGCACAGATATTCGTATTTGCGGCCTACTAATTTATGCCTGCAGTATAAAAGGCCTGCTTGGCTAAGGTGCCTCTGATGGAGCAGGTAAAAAAAAAATATTGTATACCTCCTGTAATTTCCATGAAATTAATTATGTAATCATTCTAAAATTAATTTACATAACATGTTTGCAGTGGAAGTGGTACTAATCAATATTTGCACCTTGATAAACACAAATACACGTGGGACTAAATTGCTATTTGCATGGCAAAATTAAATAATTAACAATGGTACGCAAACTAACTTTAGATTGTGGTGAGATAGTAAAATTGCATGATTTATATTGCTTTGTGATTGTATTGTGGCTTAAGTATTATTGCCTTAAATGTTTGCTGCAGTTAGGAAAATACTAATATACATTGGGATTAGTGAGGGTTTGATCATTAGAACCTTTATTTCTACATATTAATTGCTGCTATGTCTATTTTTGCTTAGTTAACGTTCGTGCCAACCAGGCCGCAGTACTCAAGATGGCATTCTCTGAAGCAGATGCCACCCTGTGCGCGCGATGATTTCTGCGAATGCCCAGATGGTTCTTGAGATCACGAGGAGACATGAACTCCTGACATCGTGTTCCTTGCCAAGGTCGATGTGTTGGGGACTTGACCGCAAGCCAGAAGATGACCAAATGTGAACCAAAGAAGAGACAAAGAATGAACCTGTCAATAAGACCCTTTTGCCTTGAAAAGATACATCTGCTGTTACCCGCATGAGAATTGGAAGGACAATGACAACTTGTGAAATCTTGTGCCAAGTCACTATGCAGAGCCAGTTTGCACTGGGAGGAGTGCAATGGACTATTGATAACCCCGAATTGTCCAATCAGAACATTTGGTCTGCCCCTAAAGTTGCCATATTTTGTACGAAGTAAGGCACAAAAGGGTATAATAACCCCTCATCTGTCTTTATGAAAAAAGTTAAGGTTAAGTTTTTCAGAGTTCAGAGCTCAGTTCGGAGTTGGGGTTTTTCGGTAATCGTAGTTGCAGTGGGGTTTTGGAGTTAGAGTTGGTTAGAGTTGGAGTTAGTGACGCGTTTCAAAGCACTTGCTTCTTCCTCAGAGGTCACAGCAGTTCAAACAGTCACATTGCGTAACCCCTGCAAACTCCGCCTTTAGTAGGACGCGCGTCGTGCGTGCTTTCCATTGTAGGACATGTAGTCAAAACGGAGCATAAATCCACCTTTAGTAGGTCCTGTGCAGCTGTTCTTTATACATGGGGGGCAGCAACATCCAGCAAGGTGGAGGCCGCTGATTGGAACTTTTGCGGTACGGCAAGTTGGGACGAAACAAGACTGTGGAAACTGCTCTGAGGGTGATATAAAAAACTGTATAAAGAACAGCTGCACAGGACCCACTAAAGGTGGATATATGCTCCGTTTTGACTATATGTCCTACAATGCAAATCGTGCACGACACGCGTCCTACTAAAGGCGGCGTTTGCAGGGGTTACGCAATGTGACCTACAGAGATTCCTGTGACTGTTTGAACTGCTGTGACCTCTGAGGAAGAAGCAAGTGCTTTGAAACGCGTCAGGTCTTCAGTAAAGAAATTCTGAAAGAGCAGTTTTGCGTGGTCCTGTCCAATTAATAACGCCGATGGTGATACCTGTGGTGGGAGGAACCGGCTGGTGCAGTTTGCCGTGAGTGCGCCCCTGCATGCTTGGGCATTTGTTTGATAATCTTTAAACATGGTAGTCCTGCCGTGGGAGGCAGCAACATCCAGCAAGGTGGAGGCCGCTGATTGGAACTTTTCCAATCTAGTATGCGGTACGGCAAGTTGGAACGAAACAAGACTGTGGAAACTGCTCTGAGGCCCACTGAGGGTGATTTAAAAAACTGTATAAAGAACAGCTGCACAGGACCTACTAAAGGTGGATACATGCTCCGTTGACTACATGTCCTACAATGCAAAGAGCGCACGACGCGCGTCCTACTAAAGGCAGAGTTTGCAGGGGTTACGCAATGTGACCTACGGAGATTCCTGTGACTGTTTGAACTGCTGTGACCTCTGAGGAAGAAGCAAGTGCTTTGAAACGCGTCAGGTCTTCAGTAAAGAAATTCTGAAAGAGCAGTTTTGCGTGGTCCTGTCCAATTAATAACGCCGATGGTGATACCTGTGGTGGGAGGAACCCGCTGGTGCAGTTTGCCGTGAGTGCGCACCTGTATGCTTGGGCATTTGTTTGATAATATATATATATATATATATATATACATATATATATATATATATATATATATATATATATATTAGTAGAAAATTAGACCTACTAGGTAATAAGGTACCCACTTGGCCCAGCAGCCTTTCTCCTGTGTACAAATTTGAGTAAATTTGTGTGAATGAGAAGCATGTTGGTGTTATGGGCCCCACAATGCATGAATGTATGAATGAACTATTGTGAATAAGAATCTGTGACATAAGAAGAATATGTAAATGTTGTCTTTTGCGCTGGATCAGTATTTTGTGGTAGCAGAGATGATGGTTTCTATTGTATTGGTTTGGTGATTATTGATTTATGTTTTAACACTATGGTGCCGATTACGATTCGTATCCGTATTTTTTTACGTACGAATTGTACAAGTACCATACAAACGGTGAAGTACGATTCGTACGGGAAAAATACATACGAATCGCCTCGGGAAAAGTCTACAAGACGTCCCCGGACAGATTTACGTACGAGTCGTAAAACTGAAGTCCGAGCGCACAAGTCCGATCCGTACCGGTGTTCCGAATACACAAGCGTATTGAAAACGTCCCGTACGAAGCGAACTTTGTACGACCCCTACCGCGGGTACACCTGTGCCCGGGGTACATGCCGTACCCCCACCCCAGCCCCGTATGTACACGCTGTACCCCCACCCCACCCCTGTATGTACGCGCCGTACCCCCAGCCCCGTATGTACGCGCCGTACCCCCAGCCCCGTATGTACGCACCGTACCCCCACCCCAGCCCCATATGTATGCACCGTACCCCCAGCCCCGTATGTACGCGCCGTACCCCCAGCCCCGTATGTACACTGCGTACCCCCATCCCAGCCCCGTATGTACGCGCCGTACCCCCAGCCCCGTATGTACGCGCCATACCCCCAGCGCTACGCGCTGGGGTATGGCGCGTACATATGGGGCTGGGGTGGGGGTACGGCACATACATACGGGGCTGGGGTACAGCGCGTACATACGGGGTGGGGGTACAGCGCGTACATACGGTGGGTGGGGGGTACAGTCTGTACATACGGGGCATGGCGGGTAAAGTCCGTACATACAGGGGGTGGATTTTACGGTCCGTACATATGCAATGTTGGGGTACACACCATACATGATGACACGTATGATGTGGGTGATGGCATGTATGTCGCGTGGCAGGCCCCCTTTTCCTCATGCATCGCGGCATACTTAGCTTTTCCGGCACTTTTTGGCTCCTGTAAAAATATAGCCGTGCGGAGTGCTGTGGGTACGAATCGTACTTGCTGGTCCGTAAAACGCTGCCTGACTCCGTGCGGACATCGCGTACGCGCTGTCCAGGATCAGAATTGTATGTATTTTTTAGCCGTACGGTGTTTTTTACGATTCGTACGGAAATGGTATTTCTGTACGAATCATACTTGCTGGTTTGTACGGTGGAATTCCCGGGTACGAGTCGTACGGAGAAAACGCTCCGTACGACCATTTGTACCCGGGTTTTACAGGATCGGAATCGGCACCTATATGTTGAGTATTGTTTACGTTAAGTGTAGTCGGAAATTTGAAGCTTCCGGGAAGTAGGGAGTGGATTTATGTGGCAAGAGAAGTCACATGGAATTGAACATTGTCTGGTTTCAAGAATTGTGATAACACGGAATTGTGTTATGTTCGGGAAATCTCCGTATGAATGTGTATGAGTGGAATAGCAATAGCTTTTCTTGTGAAACTCTGGCCTTAATTCTCAGGAGCATTGTAGTCTCCACATGTGTTTTATCCCCAGAGAAACGGGTTTGCCTTTTGCTTGTTAGAAGGGTAAGGTAGAGGGAAGTGCTACTTTATCAATCGAGACGGGAAATTCTGTGGTAGGGTAGAGGTAAGCGCTACCTACTAGAAAGACAGAATTCTTGTGTAAATGAACAAAGCTATCTCTTTGGCTTAGTGAAACAGACAATGAAGATGTTGTTACTAACAGATTTTTGACAAAAGAAAAACTTAAGAAAAGTGTGCCGATACATTTTGTAAAGGAGGGGTCAACAAGAGGAGGAGTAGTGGGAAAGGCTGACGACAGAAAGACCGCGCTGGGATTGGTCAGCTGCGGAAAGACGAAGCTTTCACTAATTGGTGCGTTAGTGTGAGACGCACTAGGATTGGAGAATTACAAGAGTGACGTAGATGCTTTGGACTGGTGTGTTAGTGTGAGTCGCGCTAGGATTGGTCAGAAAAACTGACCAGCCGTGAAAAGGTGAATTGAGAAGCTTCATTGATTAAGAATTTGAAAAATAAAACAAGATGTATTATGATCCACCTGAAAAGGAGAAAAAGTAATGGTTTGGGAAAATCAAAGACCTATTTAAGAAAGATAAGCCGAATGTAACTAGAGAAGGACAGATACTTCCTCCACCGAAAATGCCTGCATCCTTTATGGTGGCAAAATATTGTTATCATACATGCATTTGGTTGGAAAATTGGGTAAAATATACCAAAGGTGATGGAGTACTAGCGTTTCTGGAGAATGATTTATTTAGTCTAGCCGTACTACAAAATTTAAGAGATAGAAAGATGAGATTGGATCCGAAACCCAGACCTACCCAATTTGAGGCTTTGACTGAATGGGAAAAAGAGATGTATGAAAGAGAAAGGCATCGGAGTGGAAGTCGGTATAATTATGTATTTGGTAGATATTATGGTCAAGAGAGCCATGATGACAGAATGAGAAGATGGCGTAATGCGAGCATGACTGAAGGCATGTTTCCTCGGAGAAGTGCTGGAGATACAGATGATAGAAAATGTACGGAAAAATTGAATAACACAGAGTCAGAAGGTTATAGATATGTAGTGAGTGAATCTGAGGGTGAAGTGCTGGAGGACATTTTTTATAAAAAAAAACACCTCCATATCAAGAGGATTCTGTGATGGTGACGCCAAGTGCACCGCCAAAGGAAACTGTAACAAATAAAAGTTTTTAATAAATGCCGAATAATTTTGGGAAAAATAATCCATTTAATGATTCAGAAATGTCACAAACGGTAAGATCTGATAATGAAAAGTCAGTAGAACTAGCTAGAACAACACAGGAATTAACTGAAAAGATTAGAGAATTAACAAAGAATATGGAAGCAGTGACTGTGCCTGTAACTACAGGACCAGTGATACCAGTTTTTGATAAACAAAAGGATAATGAGCATTGTTTAACGGTCCCGTAAAATGGTGGTATGGAAAAGGAGAAAGAAAAGAGTAGTTCAGGAAAAAATGAATGGAAGATTACTGCAGGAATATCAGGATTAAGTACACCTAAAAATCTGACTGTAAACCAGAGTCCAGCAAATAAAAACGCCTATGGAAACAGAATCAGCCACAGAAACCCCAGAGAAAATAGTAGATGACATGAGAATAGCGACAACCCCTGTAGGACCAACATCTGAAGAATTAAGTGATTGGTTAAGAAGTTTACCGAAAAAGGATACAGAACCACAACCTTTAGATGTGGTGAAATTAAAAGTCACTTTAGAAGAATTAATTGTAGGAACCAATCCCACTGAAAAATTAAAAGCATATCAAGATGAAGAATTAATGTTTTGATGTAAAAGCATTACTTGGAGAGCAAGGACTTTGCATGAAAAGTTAGAAAAGACAGTGAGTGAAATGGGAATAGATTTTGAAAAAATAAGGTCATTGCAGAAGCTATAAAGAGTAGATTTTACTGAGAAGGACATTGAAAATGTTAATACTGCAGGAAGATTAACCCAAATTAAAGAGTCAATTGCATTATTAAGAAAATGGGGTGATATGGACCAATGGAAAAGTAGATGGTTTAGAAGGAGAGAGTAAACTGCAGACAAAGCCCCTCTAGCTTTCCCAATGAGAGAGAAAGAGTCAGTGGTAACAGAATGTCCCATGAGAGAAATTCCAGGAGGAGGATATGTACATGCTCCATGGACTGGACAGCATATTTTGTCATTTACAAATGATTTTCCAAGGTTAGAGAAAAACCAGTTGAATGGTATAGACAGGTAGATAGGTTTGTCAAACTTTCAAAAGTGTTATGGATAGATCTGAATGGTCTTTTTGACATAATTGTACCTGCAGATGTATGGACAGAATGTAAGATCACTATAGATTGGCTAACACAAGAGTACCCTAGGGAACCTAAGACAGGAGCCCCAGATCCAGAAGTAATGAAAAAATATGATCAGGTAATTATGTTTCTGAAAAATAAAGTACCTCCGAAGGAAACTGATTGGGTAAAAATTGACAGAACTCACCAGGAGGTTAAAGAATCAGTGCATGCATATTACGAGAGGTTACTTTTGGCTTTTAAGCAATACAGTGGAGATGAGATACTAAGTGAAAAGGATTTGAGTCATTTTGTTTACAGATTTGTTTATGGTTTAAGGCCTGAAGTTAGTGAAGTGATTAAACAACATACAGTAGACTGGCAAAATAAAAAGATAGATGAAGTGTTGCGTCATGCAAAATATTTTAGTGATGAAATTGAAGCCAAACAACGCAAGTTGAAGGAAAATGCAATGTGGGCACAGTTTAAAGTAGCGGAGCGACAAGAAGCCCAGTTAATTGAACAAGCCAGTAGAATAGGGCAAGCAAGACCAAAACCCAATATTGGAAAAGGAAAGGGGCAGATTAGCATAGATGAAGCTAAAAAGAAGTGCCATGTCATAATTGCGGAAAATTAGGACATTGGAAATCAGAGTGTAAATTGCCACCGAAAGCTAATGGTGATAGTTCATCATTAAATCCACTGGTGCAGAGTGAGGTGAGTTGCCAACCGCCACGACAGCAGCAGGTTGTTACCCAACAGTGTCAGGTGCCAAAGCCACCTTTTCCACAGAACCTAAATCCTCAAAGATACAGTAATGAGACAGGATTCTACAACGAAGAGCAGGTAACAAAGATACCGCGCTCTGGTGCCATTTTGCAGTATTGGCTGCAACGCAATGAAAGTGAGTCAGAAGAGAGCTATTGACTGTGCCTAGGAGAGGAAGAGGAATGCGTACTTGGCGCAAATCTAGAAGTAGACCAGACTGGACCTTTTGTGGATGAAAAGGTGAATGAAGTAAATGTTACTTTCCTAGTGGATACTGGTGCTACTCGTTCAACTGTTAGATCAGCTGAAGTGAAAAATCTTCCTCTTTCGGGTGAGACAATCCAAGTGGTTGGAGTTTCTAATAAACAGATAAAAGCCCATCTTACCGAACCTGTCAAGGTTAGAATAGGTAAATTTGCTGATATGCATCATTTTGTAGTATGTGACACTAATCCTGTAAATCTGTTAGGAAGAGACTTACTTTGTAAAATGAACTACACCATCTTTTGTACACCTGATGGTATAGCTTTTGAAACTCCAGACGATGATGTTCTTTATAGAATTATAATGGCTAACCTAGAACCAGAAATGACCGATGCATTTGTTGTATTTGATCCAGAGAGACTACCTAAAGAATTAAAAGAAACAGTGAAAAGAGAAGTTTGGGATTTCACAGGGGAAGATGTCGGATTAATGAAAAGGGTAGATCCTGTGAAAATAACTGTAAAAGAAGGAGTAAATTATCCAAATATTCCTCAGTATAAGTTGACACCAGAAATAGTTGCCGGAGTAGAGCCTGTAATGGAAAAAATGATTGAACAAGGACTTCTAAGAGAGATAATTCCCTGATCATGGGTTTGAAAAAGCCAAATGGGACATTTAGAATAGTGCAGGATTTGAGATAGGTGAATAAAATTGTTGTTCCTTGCTGTCCCACTGTGCCAAACCCTTCAGGAATCCTATATCAGAGACCCTATGATGCAGAATGGTACACAGTCATTGATTTGTGTCATGCTTTGATGCCATTGAACCCTGATAGCCAACAAATGTTTGCGTTCCGGTTTGGTGAGCATATTTTGGCATGGTGCCGTATCCCTCAAGGGTATACAGAAAGTCCTTCAATATTTAACCAGATCTTAAAGAAAGCATTGGAAGATTTAAAGATGCCACAAAGTTCAGTGCTAGTCCAAAATATCGATGACATATTCGTGGCATCAAAGACGTGAGAAACTTGTGTTGTTGACACAATTGCAATGTTAAACCATTTGGCAGATGGAGGACTTGAAGTATCACCATCAAAATTGCAGTTTTGTCAGAAAGAAGTACAATACTTATGTCATAAGATTTAAAAAGGCCTGAAAAAGTAACATTGGACAGGATTAAAATCATTAAAGTAATGAGAGCTCCAATGATACAGAGAGAAGTCAGAATGTTTCTTGGAATGGTGGGGTACTGTCACCAGTGGATTAGTAATTTTTCTTTGATTGCAAAACCATTGGTACGTCTGACGAGTGATGTGAGAGATCCAATTGAGCTGAATAAAGAAGAGATGAGGGGCCTCATGTAGGTAGCCTAATACCGGTCGGTAACGGCCGATTTTCGGTAAATATACCGTTACCGACCGGTATTTAGGCTTTTGCTATGTAGGGGGATAATTTCTGTATTCGGTAATTTACCGAATCGGTAAAATTACCGAATCGGTAATTTTACCGATTCGGTAAATACCGAATACAGAAATGAGATGTAGGGGGACTGTGTGGTGGGTGTGGGGATTCGTTATTTACCACCAACTAAAAGTTGGTGGTAAATGCACCCCCCTGCCCCCTGGTTCAACGAACAATTAAAAATGGAAAAGTCCCGCTGCAAAAGACTGGAGCGTATTTGGAGATCTAACTATTCTCTTGCAGATAAAGAAAATTATAAAACTGCACTCCACAAATATCACGCTCTTTGTAAAACTACTAGGGCCAATCATGTCAACAACACTATATTGAAAGCCCAGAATCGCCCCAAAGCTCTTTTTAAGGCAGTCCAGGAACTATCAGGTATGGCCTGTGCTCCTAAAGCCCCCTGTTTGGATAGCACTCAATGCAATTCCTTGGCCGACTTTTTTATGCAGAAAATTGATAACATCTACGCGGGTTTTGGAGCCCCACTATCTGCCCCACCTTCATCCAGCCCACCCACACAGAACTATGACCAACCACTTCTTCTGGATGATCCGGTTCAGTCATCACTCCCCCTCTTAGATAAGTGGGACCTCATTTCTATGCCCGTCTTCCAGAAATTGTTGGCGGAGATCAAATCTGGTTCTCCCCTAGATCCCATGCCCCCACAGATTTTTTGTTCTCTAGCCCCTGCTTCACTTGACTGCATTTTGGCTCTTCTGAATGCTTCTCTCACCGAAGCTATTGTCCCTAATGTCTGGAAACATGCGATGGTTGCTCCACTTTTGAAAAAAGCTAACGCAGACCCTAGTAATCCAGCCAATTTCCGACCGATCTCCTTACTTCCCGGCCTCTCGAAGGTGCTAGAGAAGCACGTTAATCGTCAGCTAACTACTCACATTGAGTCGGCGAACGTTCTCCACTTCTCCCAATCTGGCTTTCGGACGGGCTTTTCCACTGAGTCCACCCTTCTGGGAGTTACGGAGACAATCAGACGTCAGGTGGATGGAGGAGAGACGGTGGCACTCATCCTTTTGGATTTGAGTGCCGCTTTTGACACCGTCTCTCATACCATCCTCTTTTCTGCTGTCCCCCAGGGCTCTATTCTTAGTCCCCTGTTTTTCAATCTTTACATTAGACCTCTTGCTTTTCTTGCTGTACAGTCTGGACTATCTATTTTTTCGTATGCAGATGATACTCAAATCATCTTCTCTCTCTCTGCTAATCAACACTCCCCCTGTTCCTCTCTCAGTTCAGGGCTCACGAACATTGCCAATTGGATGACGACCAACAAATTGAAGCTGAATGGTGATAAAACGGAGTTGCTCCTGTTTGGGCCTGACTCCGCTCTCTGGGGCCCTCACCATTGGCCTCAGCAAATGGGTCCTTTGCCGGTCCCGGCAACTACAGCTCGCAACCTCGGGGTCCTCTTTGATAATCAGCTATCCATGAGACAACATGTGATTAAAGTCTCAGCCACCTGTACTACTATTATCAGGTGGCTGAGGAAGATTACGTGGATGCTTCCTCATGACACCCAGAAGCTTGTGGTCCAGGCCTTAGTGACATCACGGCTGGACTACGGTAATGTTTTACTTCTGGGCGCCTGCAAAGAGGTCTCCCGGAAGCTCCAATTGGTACAAAACATGGCTGCCCGACTACTGTGCAATTTGCCCAGATCTGCATCTGTTTCCTCTGCTCTGCGCAGCCTGCATTGGCTACGCATAGAATCTAGATCTAAATTTAAAGCTTTATGATTCATGCATCGCATTAAAGCAGGTAAATCTCCCCATTACCTATCCACTTTAGTTCACCAATACTGTCCCTCTCGTACTCTCAGATCCTCCTCTCAGTGCAGATTCGCTGTCCCTCGTTTTAAGCGCACCAGAATTGGTGGGCGCTCTTTTTCGTATTTGGCGCCCTCACTCTGGAATTCGCTTCCTATTCCTTTGCGGTCTGAAATGTGCTATCTTAAGTTCCGCAAAGGAGTGAAAACTTGGTTGTTCTCCTCGTAACTTTCTCTTTGTACCCTTGCCTGCTCTACATTGCTATGCTTCAGCCCCGGGAAACCTACGGGTAGCTGTGCGCTTAATAAAATTATATATAATAATAATAATAATAATGACGAATAGGTGTAAAAATGCATTTTTGTGCACTGTGAAGTGTGCAATGTGGCAGACATACATGCCCCTAGGGCATGTATGTGTGCCACATGTGCACACATGCAGGAATCAGGGGTGCAACAGGGTGTCAATGTGACACCCTGCCACCCTTGATTGAGCTCCCCCCATTACCGATTCGGTATTTACCGATTCGGTAATGGTAACTGGCTTCCCATTGATTCCTATGGGCCTCCTGGCCCATAGGAATCAATGAGATACAGGTTACCATTACCGAATCGGTAAATACCGATTCTAAAATACCGACACTTACCGAATCGGTATTTTTTTACCTACATTACATTTACCGATTCATAAATACCGAATCGGTAAAATTCGGTATTTAAGAATCGGTAAATGTAATTTACCTTCATGTGGCCCGAGATCTTTTAAACAATTGAGAGACAGTTTGTGTGAAGCACCGGCTCTTGGAATGCCTGATTATGAAAAAGAATTTGAGCTTTTTGAAGTGAAAGAGATGGGTGTGCTCTTTCCGTGTTAGTGCAGAGACTTGGAAAATTGAGACAACCAATTGCCTATTTTTCAGCTGTACTAGATCCAGTAGCTGTAGCATTGCCTGGATGTGTGAAAGCAGTAGCTGCTACATGTAAGAGCTTGGAACACAGTGAAGGGATTGTAATGGGATATCCTGTGACAGTGTTTGTTCCACATGATGTGGCAATCCTTTTGACAAGAAGTAAAACACAGTTCATGATGCATAGCTGTCTAACTAAATATGAAAAGGTGATTTTGGGTGCTACAAGTGTGAATCTTGTAAGATGCACTAATGTGAACCCATCAAAATTACTGCCTGATGCTGTGGATGCAGAAGTGAAGGATGATGTTGATCATGATTGTCTTGAAGTGCTTGATTTTTGCACTAAACCGCGTCCTGATATAAAAGACATGCCTAAGAAAGAGTCTGACTATGTGATGTTTGTATCCCTTTCCAAGATGGCGGCTCCACTCGCATACCGGCATCAGAGCTTTCTCTCTTCTGTCTCTAGTCCTGTGACACACCCGCCAGCACATAAAACCAGTGCAGCAACGAGGACACGCCAGAATGCGGTCCGAGAGGTTTGGCTTCGAGTAGGTGTCAGAAGTATGCGGGGTTCAACGTACAAGTAAGTGCTACCATTCTCCATACCCGGACGGAGCGAGGAGACCCTTCTCCTTCTCCCTCTCATCACGCTGGGCGATCCGTCATTACGGAACACGCCTCTTTCCCTAACGATCTCGATTCCTATCCTCCATTAGATGTACGAGATCTCCGCATCCCCTCCAGTGACCATGAGGCACAGTGTTGCTTTTTCTTAAGTATAATACATGTTCTATGTTGTATGTTTTTGTGTGTATTTAGTCAGACTTAATAATTTTATTAATTTCAGCACACTTTTTCCAGCACCACGCCGGCATGGAGTGAATAATTGCATCTCTTCTCTCTTTCACTTAGCGGCACGTCAGATTTGAAAGTGTGCACACACTTGGGTGTAGTGTGCTCACAATTTTTAGTGACAATTACGTATTACACTATGCATATATAATTTTTTCTCCTAATTAACTGTTGTTTTGTACCTTACAGACCATTGTGCTGACGTACATTACGTATGTATTTTTAAAAACCGCATGCCTTACTATTGTGGCATCACACTTATTGCACCTTATTAAGGTTGACTAGGAGTGGCAAGTTTCTCGACACTGGGCTGGTCCCAGTGTAGTCCTGACGAAGAGCTGGGGAGCTCGAAACTAGTTGACCTCAAGATATGCTAGGCACACCTTTCCATTACAGTTAGGGTCCCTTGTCATATTACCCCGTTTTTAATTTTTTCAGCTTAGAGCACCAATAAAGTTTATTCTGTAGCCCACTAGCTGATTACTTTAATTTTCCCACTCCACCACTACTTCACTTGCACTACACATAGTCCACAATTTTCTAGTGCTCCTACGTAACACCGCAAGTCGTAGCACGCCTCAGTCCGTAGAGGACTGGGAGGACCCCTATGATGAAGCATGTCACCGTGGGGAAACCCTGGTGAGTGAGGGGACTATAGAAAGAGATAATCCTTCCCTTTCTTTCTGAAAACGGTGTCCTTAAGGATCAAATTGTTTCCTACACCTTTTGTCTCTCCCGGTTAGGTTCCTGTCTACTTGAGTCGTTCAGGTAGTTTTTTGATATGTTTGTAGATGGGTCATGTCTAGGAACTGAGGAAGGAATTTTGAGTGTTGCATATGCTGTGTGCACTGTTGCAAACGACTTGGAATCATCTGGTTTGAAAGGAGTACGATCTGCTCAAGTTGCCGAGTTGTTTGCACTGATTAGAGCATGCAAGTTTGGAAAGAATTTGCGCGTCACTGTGGTTACTGACAGCCAGTATGGGTTTGGAGTGGAGCATGACTTTGGGCAGATTTGGTCCCAAAGATGTTTCTTGACGTCAAGTGGAACTCCAATTAGAAATGCAGAAATAGTTGGCAAGTTACTTGAAGCGATACAGCTGCCTAAAGAAATAGCTTTCGTGAAATGTACAGCACACAAGAAAGGAACAGATTATGTGTCAGCTGGAAATTAATTTGCAAATGACATAGCCTAATACTGTGCTCGGAATTTGACTTAATTGAAGCGTAACAGGGAAAAGGAAATGGATTTATGTCCTTTGCTTTTTACTAACACAGTAAGTACATGGGAGGAAGTGAGACAGTTACTGGAACAAGCAGGGGAAGAGGAGAAAAAACAATGCATAAAATCAGGATGCACACAACGGGAAGTATGCCTGATAGCATGATCTCTACCATGGCACGGATGTACCATGGGCAGGCACACATAGGAAGGGATGCCATGATTAGACTTTTCAAACAAACTTGGTATAATGCAAAATTCCGGCTTATAGATGAGAGCCTTTGCCAGAGATGTCTCATATGCCAGCAATTTAATCCAGGAAGGAAAACTGTGGTGAGCTTGGGAACCTTAGGACGGGAGGGAGGTCCTTTCACTCGTATGCAGCTTGATTTCATTGAAATGCCCTCATGCAACAGGTTAAGATATGTACTGGTGATTGTTTGTTTGTTTTCTTGTTGGTTTGAGTCTTACCCGACCAGAAGAAATGATGGAGTTACTGTAGCAAAACTCCTACTGAGAGATTTCCTTCCTAGGTTTGGTTTCCCAGTAACGATTGAAACAGATAGAGTAAAACATTTCCAGAATAAAATTATAAAACTGATTTGTGAAGCATTGAATGTACAACAAAAATTGCATTGTGCTTACCGACCAGAGGCTTCTAGAGTGGCGGAGCAAATGAATGGCACCATAAAGATCAGATTGGGAAAAATGTGTTTGGCCACAGTTCTCAAATGGCCAGATGTCTTGGCTCTTGCCTTAATGAGCATTAGATCAATTCCTGATAGGAAGACTGGTCTGAGCCCCCATGAAATTATAATGGGCAGAGCACTGTTTTCATTCCTGTCAACAAACTGCTGCCTATATCTGATGACTTCGTCTTGGATTATTGTAAAGGATTGGCTGATATGGTACATTCTGTGTTTCATCAGGTTGGACTAGATGCGACCACTCTTGAAAGGAAGCCAAGCCATGATTTGAGTCCTGGAGATTGGGTCCGCACAAAAGTACACAGAAGAAGAAGTTGTCTGGTTCCACCCTGTGGAAAACCACACCAAGCGATTCTGACAACGACAACTGCTGTGAAGTGTGCAGGGGTGAAGAACTGGATTCAAGCCAGTCACACTCTTCGAGTTCCAGATCCGGAAGATCAATCTGAAGACCAACATCGGGAAGTATCGGATACCAGTTTGGAATCAGAATCAGAAGAAACAAAAACAAGACAAGAACCAGAAGCAGATGAACAAGGTCGAAGTCAAATTATTGTTCAGGAAAATGTACCACTAAGACGACGCCTTGAAATTTCAGATACTAGTTCTGAATCTGAGACAGAACAAGCAGGAATACGAAAAAGAACTAATCATGAAACTGGAGAAACTGAACAAGTAATCTTTGACCAAGAAATCCCGAGTACAAAAACAAGACAAATTCCTCCAGAAATTATAGAGATAGAAGAAGAGGAATTAGATATAGAGAAGAACCCTGAGGAGGTTTAGGGACACAACCAAAACAGTTAGAAAAAGGGTCAGATAGTCAGCAGGAAGATTGTGCGGAAGAAACACGAGGAGGGATAGAGTCAGACAGTGAACCTGAAATATTGAGGATAAAATCAAAGGAAAGAGATATCCAAACAGAGACAGCGTCAGAAGAAAGTGAAACAGGCCATAAAGGGGGAAGAAATTTGAGAAAAAGGGCTTGGAAATCCAAACGAGAAGAGAAAGGATCTAAATTGAAAAGGCCATTGAAAGAAGACATTTGGCAAAACAAATCAAGAAACTGAGATACCGATTGACAAGAATAAAGCATGATAATGCAGAACAAGTGAATGAAGTGTCCAGTCAAGAAAAACAAGAGGACACGGATCAGAAGCACTTGCAATGTACAAAGCGGATAAAAAGGCCTAACCAGAAGTACAAGTCACTGGAACGGACATATGTGGCACTTCCTGATATACAAGAGGAAGCTGGTAGCCAGGAAAGTCTGAAAGTGACTGTGCAGAAGGTGGACAAGGAAGAAGAAGGTTCAGAAATCTTGAGAGTAATAGTGTCTGACACTAGAAAAGAAACAGATAACCAAGAAATTCTGAATAAAGACTGTGAACCCATGGAGGAGGATGATTCACACATGAACTCGGAAAGGAATTTGAAAGCCCGGATAAGACACATGACCAGAAAGAACCAAGTAGGCAACTAAAGCCTTAGGTTTAGACAAAGAAATATATATATATATATTTTTTTTTAAGAAAGAGGCTAAGCCAAAAGACACTGATCATTCACAAAATGGCAAACACTGAGAATAGAAGTCCAGCATGTGGATTTTTTCGAAGATGGTTTAAAATGTGTTTTTGTTGTATAGGATTTTTAATGCTTGCTTGGATTATATTAGCCATAATTATTTCATTTAGGTTAACATTTCAAAATATAGAGAGACACCCAATGAATGGAACTGTTAGCCAAAACGCTGATGACACTCATATCACAAAACTGGTAGATAGAACAGAATTTCATAAAGATAAGTCAATAAATGATTTTTCTAACAATGTTTTCGCAAAGCTATTATACGAATATGTAGAAACAATGGATTTTCGAGATTGTTACGTTTATATGCAGTTGCCTGCATCTGTATCTGAAGGTGTCACTTAATATCACCTTCCTTTGACAAATGGGATAACTTGTAGTGTCCTAGCCAGTTTGTTTTATAAAACAGGCAAATTAGAATATTATTACACTGATATAGATAATATTTTCTCACAAATTCCTGTAGTTCCTGAATTAAACAAGGTGAAGCCTGGTAAAACTCTTGGCAAATTTATCCTAGAAACAAGAAAGCTAACCTCAGAAGAAGTGTTTAAGAATAACCTTACTTGTAGTTTAAGAAAAGAAGAGAAAACTTTCCTAAATATGGTAGAGGAGAGGAGAATTAAAATGCAAAAGAAAGTGACTGGGGAAAAGATGGAAACATCATTTTGGGATGTTGGGAAGGACAATCATTTAAAGGGAGAGATAAACCCGGCATTGGCTTTAGATTGGCCCCAGAAAGGGAAATTATGCATAAGTAGAGCTAATACTGTATATGATAATTATTTTGCAGGTGCAAGTGAGTGCCAGGATTTATACAAAATCTTGGGAGGATGGGGATTTATAGGAAGAAAAGATCCAGTATTCCGTGGAATATATTACATTTGTGGAAACAAAGCTTATTATAGGTTGCCGGACCATTGGTACGGAACTTGCTACGTAGGCCTGGTCTTTCCAAAGATATTTCATGTGAAAAGGGCAGAAAATTGATTGCATTAAATAAATATACAACTAACACGTAGAAGAAGGGAGAGTTGGTCAGAAATTATTGGCGATATTTTTGGAGCACTGATACCAGCATTTGGAATATCTCATAATGCACATAAAATTAGAAAATTGTCTACAGTTGTGGATCGTTTATCAACAATCACAGCTGGAGGGTTCTTAATGGTAAATACCAAAATGGTTGCCATGAGAGCTATGGTAATGCAAAATCGACTTGCCCTTGACATTATATTGGCAAAAGAGGGAGGAGTCTGTGGAATGCTGAAAGTACAACATTGCTGTACTTACATTCCTGATGAAAGTCAGAACCTAAAGCAATATATTAAGAATATAACTGAATTGCATGAAGAAATTGTTCCAATGGAGGTTGAAGGTGTATGGGAGAAACTTGGTAAGGGTTTTTCCACTATTAAGAATGTATTAACAAAATTAGGTAGCTCCTTGGTGGGCAAAATACTAATACCTGTCACTTTTGGGATTATTCTAGTGTTAATAATGAGATTAGGATGTCTGTGCATAAAAAGAAGAAAACTAAAAAATAAGGTAAAAAGAGAAAACAAGAAAAATAAAGATATAGAAATAAGGAAAAGAAATATAGAGGAAATAGAATTAGAAGAATTTAAAGAAAATGTGTACAAGAAAACAAGAGAGAATAGTGTGGAGAACACTATTGTTTAAACTAAAAAATGCAAGGGGATTCGAAAAAACCCATTTCCGTAGATACTTTTAGTGAAATCAGTGAGTAGTGGTGATGTTTAAAATCACCAAAGGAGGGATTGATGGAGCAGGTAAAACAACATTTTGTATACCTCCTCTAATTTGCATGAAATTAATTACGTAATCATTCTAAGATTAATTTACATAACATGTTTGCAGTGGAAGTGGTACTAATAAATATTTGCACCTTTATAAACACAAATACACGTGGGACTAAATTGCTATTTGCATGGCAAAATTAAATAATTAACAATGGTATGCAAACTAACTTTAGATTGTGGTGAGATATTAAAATTGCATGATTTATATTTCTTTGTGATTGTATTGTGGCTTAAAGGTATCGTATGGTAAGTATTATCACCGTAAATATTTGCTGCAGCTAGGAAAATACTAATATACATTGGGATTAGTGTGCGTTTGAACATTAGAACCTTCATTTCTACATATTAATTGCTGCTATGTCTATTGTCGGTTAGTTAACGTTCAGGCCTACTAGGCCGCAGTACTCAAGATGGCGTTCGCTGAAGTAGATGCCACCCTGTGCGCGCGATGATTTCTGCGCATGCCCAGATGGTTCTTGAGATCACGAGGTGGCACGAACTCCTGACATTGTGTTTCTTGCCAAGTTCGATGTGTTGGGGACTTGACCGCAAGCCAGAAGATGACCAAATGTGAACCAAAGAAGAGACAAAGAATGAACCTGTCAATAAGACCCTTTTGCCTTGAAAAGATACATCTACTGTTCCCCGCATGAGAATTGGAAGGACAATGACAAATTGTGAACTCTTGTGCCAAGTCACTATGCAGAACCAGTTTGCACTGGGAGGAGTGCAATGAACTATTGATAACCCCGAACTGTCCGATCAGAACATTCGGTCTGCCCCTAAAGTTGCCATATTTTGTATTAAGTAAGGCACAAAAGGGTATAATAATCCCTCATCTGTCATTATGAAAAAAGTTAAGGTTAAGTTTTTCGAAGTTCAGAGCTCAGTACGGAGTTGGGGTTTTTCGGAAATCGTAGTTGTAGTAGGGTTTTGGAGTTAGAGTTGGTTAGAGTTGGAGTTAGTGGGTTCGGAAGGAGTTTGAGAGTTGCAGTTGCAGTTGGAGTTGCGGCTACGTTTGTCTTTGGGTTATTCTTGGGTGGTCAGCCTGAAGCTATTCGTCACCTGTTCATTGGTAAATGATTTACTGCAATTTTTCTAAAATTCATGTTTAAATGAGATTTCTAAATGTTTAATTACTCTTTAATAAATCTAAATTTGAAATTATGAGCTGTAGTATATAAATGTAAGGTTAAAAGGATTGCTAAATGATTTAGATAAACAAAATTGAAATAACAAGAAATGAGTTTGTGGTTCTTAAATTAATCACTGAAGATATCAAATGTTTTCTAGACTTTTATTGTGTTTTAGCTGGTACTAATTCACCATCAACCAGTCCAGCTAGTTGGTCCATCGACCAAACAGTGGAGTGCCAAGATGATAAAGTCAGGATTCTGAAGACAGTAGATAGAATGTATATATATATAAATTAGCCGAAAATTTGTCCTGATAGGTATTAAGGTACCCACTTGGTCCAGCAGCCTTTCTCCTGTTTATAGATTACAGTGAGTTTGTTTGGATGAGAGGTGTGTTGGTGTAATGGGCCCCACCAATGAATGAATGTATGAATGAACTGTTGTGAATAAGAATCTGCGACATAAGGAGAATATGTAAATTTTGTCCTTTGCGCTGGATCACATCCATTTTGTATTTTGTAATCTCTGCTGGTTTGTATTTCTGCTCATGTTAGGCCTAGACATGAAACCGCTTGCTTCAGCAGAGTATTATATTCCGTTATATTTTCTGTCTACATGTCCAAGGTTACAGCTGCACTCGCTAATAAGGGTGAGATTGTTTTTACATTCCAATGGAGACACTTCATGATGCTCCCACGTTGGTAAGATGCTGGTACAAGGCTGCTGATAACACGACCCACTGGCAGGTGCAGACTTATCCCTCTGTACCTCCTTTGTTCGTGTCCAGCTGGTAGTTTTCCATTGTGGGCGTGGCCAAAGTCCCCTAAAAGGTTTATCATGTAAGTGTTGTGTCATCAGTCCTCTCGATAATCTCCCTTGGGTGAGGTTCTGAAGGGGCTCCTCTATAGAGTGTTATGTTAATAGACGTTTGTTATATCTTCTCCAGTGTCTGACTGACTCTTCTTTTGTGAAGGCAAAGCAGGTGGTAATAACCCGCGTAGCGGTAGCATTCTGCCACAACCTTCACCCACTCCCTCCATGATGAAAAGCCACGCGAAAGAAACATGTATGTTGGGCTCTATGCATGTAATGAATAAACGCCCTGCGCGACAAGCATCATCTGCATTATCTGTTTTTTAACATCCCTACCTCCTCCCCCACCCACCTTGAGTCCAAACTTCCCAGCAGTTTCCTCAATCACTTAATCCCACCTTACTAAACACAAAAAAAACACTTGCTCCCCTCAGCTATGTGATACCAAGTGACTCCGACTCAGAGGTGGCCTGAGACTAAATATGTGATAACCAATTGCCATTAAGCAGCTAGTCCTGGTCTTTTACACATTAAAGTAAATACTCAATTGCGGGTTTGATAGTTAACTTAGCGTACCCTCACGTGATGGTTGCTTTATGCCTGCATGTCCATAGATGGTAGGTGCTATTCCACATCGCTAAAGCTCTGCTTGGGGTCTCTGCCTGTCTACCTGTGAGGCTTAATGTGCTGCTTACAAAGTTTATTTAGGAATGTCACTGCTGCCTGTGGATCAGAGAAGATACGACCTTTGCCAACCACAGTGAAGCGAAGCCATGCCAGGTATAGTATAGCTTATCCCACATCCATCTCAATGTTTTTTCTTAAAAGGAGCAAATTTGCGATGTGCCTCTTGCACCCTCTGTATGTGGTCAGGGTAGACCGTAAGATGTGCCCCCTTGTGTGTTATTTCCTTTCCGTCTCTTGCCATGGCCATTATGAAATCATGATTTCTGTAATTAAGCAGTTTAGCCAGGAGGAGCCGTGGTTGGGTGGCTGGAAGAGGAGGAGATCACCATGGCAAGAAATAGGATGAAGCAGGGAAAGGCCCCTGGACCCGATGGGGTTCCAGCTGATGCATATGAAAAATATTTAGATCTGAGGGCACCCATTTTAACCCAGGTCTGTAATGCAGCTGCTAACAGCCACGTTCCTAAGACCTGGAAAGATAGTGTTATTGTCCCAATCTGTAAAAAGGAGAACCAATGTGATGCAAGATGTTACCGCCCCATAAGTCTAATTTATTAAGATCATGGGGCATATAGTATTGGAAAGATTGGAGAAATTGGGTAAACTACAATAACATCTTGACTGAAACTCAATATGGCTTCAGGGAGGATATGGGGACGTAGAGCAATACTTAAATTTACACTTTAATTATTAATAAATACACTATGGCAAAGGAAGAAAACATCCATCTATGCTTCGCAGACCTAAGTTCTTCATTTGATTGTGTAAATCAAGCCAAATTATGGGAGGTCATGACGGAGATGAGCGCCCCTGCCGATATTATATAATTTCTCTCACAACTATACTTGAGGCTGACATCTAGAGTAAGATATGGAAGGGGAGGAAAATGCACCACAAACGTTAAGGTATCAAGGGGAATACGACAAGGGTGTGTCATTGCTCCACTTTTATTTTCATTATATATAAATGGAGTCGATAAAACCCTTCAGAACCTCAACATAGATGCCCCGAAAATAGGTGCAAGACCGACCCCTCTGCTCCTGTATGCAGACGATGCAGTCCTAATCTCGAGAACTGCAAATGGACTGCAAAAGCTAATTGAAGTGTTTGATTCATACATGGCGCAGAGGGACTTAAAATTAAACCTCACCACAACGTTTGTGATGACATTTGGTATAGGTAGGGACAAGAAAAAAAAACATTTTGTCAGGAAACATAAGCTAACTGAAGTTATAAATGTCTCTTACTTGGGTGTTCTATTCACCTCTAATTGCAACTGGACCCCACATCTAGACCAGACTAGACTCAAATTGATTAGAACTACAGAGGCGGTTTTTAGATTTTGCAATAAGATAGGCAGTAAACCCATTCGGGATATGTTAAAAGTATATGGTAGCAGATGTTTACCTGTAGCTACCTACAGTTCTTTAGTATGGGGTAAGGCCAATTGTAATGGACTGCAAACCTGTGAAAACTACTTCTTATGCCGTATGCTGGCTGCCCCAAGATCTACTTCAACATATATCCTGCACAAAGAATTAGACTCATTATATGTCAATGATCTAATCCAAGTAAGAGCGCTTTGTGCTTGGCATACCATCTGGTGCAAGGAAGGTTTAAAATGTACTAGGGATGTTATCACTGACTCTCTAGCTCTAGACAACACAAACAAGATACCATGGCTAGCATATATGGACAGCCTACTAAAGAGCATTAACAGAGACTTATCGGTAACAAACCCCACAGCCATACTACAATTTGGTAAGAATGATGTGAAGAAACTGTAATTGGAAAGAGTAAGCCAAGTAAGCGCCGGGAGAGAGGAAGGAAAAGTTAGTGTATTAAGATATGCGGCTAACAATGAGTCACTTGGCCTCCCAAACTATTTGGTAAAAGTCACAAACACGCAGGATATATTTTATTTGACACAAATGCGGCTGTGTACAGTCCATGAATTGGTGGCTTTCCCTAAACTTAACAAATGGTAAAAAAAAGAACATAAATGCCCATGTGAAGGAAAAGCCAACCAAACAACGATGCATTTTATGTTGTTTTGTGAGTTTTACCAAGATATTTGAAAACTATTTTTACGTCCAATTTGTATCTTACAGACATTAATTTTTCTATAAGGTTTACAATGAAATGTATATGTACCCTTGAAAATGAATTAATCTGTAGTGCTGTTGTTAGTTTTATAACTCGAGTCATACATAGAAGGAAATCCTTCAAATCTTTAGACCAACTTGTTTATGAAACTGAATGAAGGATGGCTCTGGGTATAAAGTACCACATGATTAAGTGGGATTACTTATGTTGTGGCCTGATGAAGTTCTTAATCAAAGATCATTGTATATTTTTATAAATGTGAATATAATTTTTAAACTGTGTGTACTTTTATGAATCCAACAAAGAATCAAATAAAGTTTTTATTGAATTAAATTGGGTGCCTTGAATAGGCTCAAGGTCCATGGTGTGATGCGCTCACTGAAACACAAAGACAGTGGACAGCTGTGCATGACCAACACCTCAGTCAGCAGATTGTCCAAATATGTTTTATATTTCCCCATTGCTGTGGACTCGGACACTTCTACAATGTGAATGTTGCTCCTGCGAGAGAAAGCCTGCAGGTAGGGTGACCCATTGGTGCAACTAGGTCTAAACTTTAAGGGGCGTGGGGGGGGGATACCATGGCAAATGAAGGGGCATGGCTAAAATGGCAGACAATCAGAATTAGGTAATGCTCAGGACAAGCTGAGAAAAAGAAGTGGCAAATTCTTCATTCGAAACAGGACAACAATTTGTTTTATGAGAATTACATTGGAGAACAGAGGGTAATGTCAACCATTTATATAATAACATAGACATAAGGGATTTGCGCATCTTGCAATAAAGTGTCACTCAAATGCATTATATTGTCACACAACGATATTATGTAATAATTAAAATTTCACAATTTTTTCTAATGAAATGCTCATAAAACTAGTTCAAAAGTGCCCAGAACAATGTGCTACTCTGTGAGAAACTAAGACTGGACAAAGATATGTTTCACACAAAAACGGGACTCTGGACACATGTGTCATGTAATTGTCCACCCCTCAAAGACACAGAAGAAATTTCAGATATTGCAATGTGCCCATTTGCCATTTGCAATGTGTCCAAACTATTGCACTAACAAACATTAATTTATTGGCAGAAAAGCCACTAAAGCATGGTTCTTTAATGTATAGACAGTAGAATTAGGGGTGGGTGGGATGCTGTGCATCAGCAATCTCAAAATAGCCATGCTGGAATTCAGAGGGCGCATGAGAAATAATAATGTATTTACATTTTTGATAATATCGTGTTACATTTGCTGTTCTTCAAAAGACAGGTCAAAAGCAAGGCTATGCACACTGTAAAAAACACAAAACTTGGTAATTGTACCCTTGTCACAAAATTCCAATCCTCACCTCTTCCGCTGGTACAGCTCTTATTGTAAGTGCATTTTTTATAGTGCTTACTACCCCTGACGTGGTGTCGAAGGGCTTTTTCGGTGAGCAGCACGCTACTCTGGAACCCATAGAGGATTAGTAGTGAATTAGTATAGTGAATATGAAATTAATTTGAGGGGTGGATATGTTAGTCTTTTATATGGATTGAGAAGGTTAGTGGAGGGATAGAAGAAGGAAAGCTTTGCATCGATATAGCGCTTCTACCCCATATGAGGTGTTGAAGTACTTTTAGGCGAGTAGCACGCTATCCCGAAACCAAAAAGGTATTAGTGATTAAATAGTTTAGGGAAATATGGAAGCGAAGGTTTTGCATTTATATAGCACTTGATACCCCTGCTGAGGTGTTGAAGCCCTTTTTGGCTGCTAGCACACTATTCTGGAATCCAAAAAGGATTAGTGGGGGTTAGAATAGGGAAATCTGAAATTAATTTGAGTGCTGGAGATGTTTATCTGTTATTTGTATTGAAAAGGAATAGTGGACAGATAGAAAAAGGAAGGGTCTAGATTTTTTTTGGGGGGAGTTCATAGCAGTCGGAGGGGGTTTGGGATTAGTAAAGGGGAGGGAGAGGGGAAGAGTCAGAGGGAAGGTTTTAGGCTTGTTTGGGAGTTCTGAATAGTGGAAGAGGTATAAGATGATGTAAGGAGGGGTAGAGGAGGGAGGAGTATGGGGCTTGGGATGAAGGAAAGAATGGAGGTACAAGATATATTGATAGAGGCATAGGGTGATAAATAGGGTAGTGCATTGGAGAGAGTAGTAGAGTGAGATTTGAAACGAGTCAGAGAGTTGAGGTAGAGGATATATTGAGAGAGGTAGAGGGTGAGAAATAGGGTAGTTGTTAGACTTGGCATCTTTTAGCACGTTTCTCCTGAGTTTTTGCTTTCTAACCTCCCGATTTTGACTCTGTTTTTGCTGGCGTAGTGTGTCTGGGCAATTTTCTCATTGCTGATCAGTGGTAAAGTGCAAGTGCTCCTGTGGTAAATTGTGTTATGGATTAGTGTTTCCATGATTGGATATTTGATTTACTTGTCAGTCCCTAGTAAAGTGTACTGAGTGTGCCAGGGCCTGTGAATCAAATGTTGCTCGTGGGGCTTCAGCACTGATTGTGCCACCCACATGAGTAGCCCAGAAAAGGTAACTCAGATGCTCACAGTTTGTAACTGCCATGTCAACTTGGCCAGTGCACCTACTTTCCAGTCCCTCACCTTCCCTTTTCTTACATGTCAGCCACCCCTAAGGTAGGCCCAAGGTACCCCTGTGGGCCGGGTGCAGTGTATGTGAAAGGTAGGACATGCCCTGGTGTGTGTGGCATGTCCTGATAGCGAATTACGGCCAATTTTGTTTTTGGCCATTGCAAGGTTACCTTTTCCCCATAGCACAGAATGGGGAGTTTGTTTATAACATCTTATAAACATAACTGGCAGGGGGAATTAGGTAGAAAAATAAAGTTGAGTATGCCTAAACTCAGAATCTAAAGATGTATCTTCTTGTGAATGTGATTTTTGCATTCTGTGTTTGAAAATACCACTTTTAGAAAGTAGGTATTTTCTTGCTCAGTCATTGCGTGTGCCTCTGCTGGAATGTGGATTGCCTGTCTGGATTTTGGATGGCAGAAGGCTGGGGAGCAGGAGTGGCTCCAGATAGTCTAGGTGGGTGAGGAAAGGGCGGCATAGGCCTGGGCTGCAATTAGGGAAGGGGGAGGAGATTTCCTTGCACCTCAAAGGGCCTGGTCTGCCTCTGACCATGCCGTCTGTACGTCCTGCCAGGAAGTCACACAAGAGAAGGCAGAACTGGTTCTGGCTGGGTACAGACACTCTCTGCCTAAGAGAGCAAAGGATTGTGTGATATAAATATTGGGGCCCAGACGTGTCAAGGAAGACGCTCACCTGTATCTCTTGCTCTTTATGACGACGAGCTGACCCCAGTCCACCCGAAAACTGCCCAGGGTCCAGAACTAAGTAAACTCTGTCAACCTGGGAAGTCTCCGAAGGGAAAGGGGAAATGGGAGAAAAGAGAGAGAGAGAGAGATATCCTTCTGAAAGCCGGGTGTTCTCAAGATCTTGAACTGCTCTGAAAGTTGCGGTTAAGGGGAGGGCTTACTGGCAACCAGAATTCGATAAGCTGTAGAAACACATTAAGAAGAGTAGTAAATACACGTAAGTTTAAAACGTACATTGATATCAATTAACATCAGTTATTGTTTGTACCTAGATTTGAAACTCTCTCTATAACTCTCTTAATCGAACTGGATGTGAATTCTTCTAGGATTCTGTAAAAGAAAACATGTTATGGCATACCAACAATTACCAATGATTGTTGATGAGTATTTACCAAACTCCTTAATTAGTTACCTCTAACTTTTAGTACCAATGTGGTAATCAATATGTCCAACAACAAAGTCTCTGAGTCTTTAAAGGCTTTAAACCAGTTCAATCAGCCTTCGTTCACCAGTAGACAATCACTATGTCCTCCTGGATAGTTTCTCCAGAATGAACAAAATAAAAAGGGTATCAAAGAAAAACTGTTCTAAGGTCTTTTGTTCTTGCTTTTTGATTTTTAAAGTCTTCTCAAGGTAATGAAAACAAGTAAAACTCACCAATTAACTGCAGTGTGCTTGTTTTCTTTTCAGATTCCTGATGATGTCACCGGAAGCGCCGAAGCGGGACTGTTCTGCGGGATTCCGGTAGTATTTCCTGCAGAGGAGCGGGGATTGCTGCAGAGGAGCGGTGATTGCTTGAAGCGACGTGTGAGCGGGGTTTCCCTGAAGCAACATAGGAGCGGGGATTGCCTGAAGCGACGTGGGAGCAGGGATTGTCCGAAGCGGCGTGTGAGCAGCCGAAGAGCCGATCTTGAAGTAGATGCAGGTAAGCGCGCTGTCTCTCGGAGTAACGAGACCAAGCGCATGTGTGCAGACGTGAGTGGTTTAAATACCCTCGGCTGCTCACGTTTCCCCAGTTTGCACGTGTTGCCAGTTGGCACGTGGAACGTATGCTCCGTTGCTTATGCCAGTGTTCCTTACACGTGTTGACAAGCGGCACATGAAACGTGATGCTAAACAGCAACGCGTTCTCGGAAAAGTTCAAAGAGTCTTTTCTGTGCACGTGTTGAACGATGATCGTTGGACATTAAAACGTGTATGTAATGTTTCCAAGACTCGTTGCATGTGTGATCAACATAAAGCTTGCATCAAATGTCTATTTCCGCATTATAGTTATACAATCATACATGTTTACTTCTGGCCAACATTATGTATACAATCTTGGTATTAAACATATACAATCTTGGTATTAAACATTCCCTAGTCAACCAGAGATGCTAGCATGAACCAGAGCCTGAATACCCATGACAAGACGTCTAAACTTTAGAACTCTTTTGGATCAAGTAGACTGCCAAGAAGAAGAGCTGGAAAAGTTGTGAGGAGGACCTACCACTTTGCTGTGTGCTTTGCTGTGTTGGCGGGCAGTGGCTGCTTCTGTCTTGGGCAGTGAAAGGACTGGACTGAACTTTCTGCAATATACTTTTGTGAGTTTCTCCAAGGGCTTGAGGTAGAGCTTGCCCCCTGTTCAAGAAGTCTCAGGAACCGCAAAGACTTCAAGCTCTTCTGCCCACAGTACTGGGGACTGTGTGTTTTGTGCTGCAACAGGGGAAAAAGCAACCCGACGCCGTCTACGACCCTGCTGCTGACTCCGTGTCCTGAAGGCACCGCAGAGGACACAGCCACAACGCCGCACCACAACCCTGGTATCACCGACGACGACTGCTGACGCCACCACCGAGCCGCTGCTCACACAGCGACCTGTTGCCACCGCCCTCCGCACTGCCTCGCTTCACAACGCCTTGGCATCCCCGACGACGACGCTGCATGCCAAAATCTACGCCTCTGTTTGTACCGTGGTTTGAGGGCACCGCTCGTAAAGTTATACGACGCACCACACTCATCCCGCACCGCAGCCTTAGCCTACTGACACCGGCACCATCGACTCCCGTTCGTCAGCTGACGAGAGTGCTTCAGCCACGACGACGTCGCTGCTTGCACCATGACCTGCCAGCACCGTGACGAACACCGCCTTCACCTCGAACCGAGACCCTGGTCTCACTGACGACGTCATCTGACGCCCCCACTGAGCTGCTGCTCGCAATGCGACCTGAGGGCACCGCACGCCCCACTGCTGCACTTTGCACCGCAGCACCCGATGCCTGCCGACGCCAGTGCTGCAGCCTTTAACAGAGGGGAGTTCGACCTGCAACGCGTGTGACTTCAAGGGCCTGACGACTCCTGCACCGACCTTCGGAACTGACCCCTGAGGATGCCATGCTTTCGGAAGCTCAACAAAAGGTCGCCAATGCCCTGCATTTCTGAAAGGTACTATTGGCGGGTCTTTCCGACACCGTAGTTGACTCGCAACGCCGCAGTCAACCTGAACTGTTGGATTTGTTTGCTTATGACGCTGTGATAGCCCCAGACAGAACTATCGACATCAAGGAACTATTTTTCAAGCATATTTTGATAATTGAAGATTTTTAAGTACTGTATTGTGGCTTTTTATCGTTTTTGGTCTTTTCTCAAATATATAATAATATTGGATATTTTTCTAAACTGGTGTGGTGTTCTTTTGTTGTGCCTACACTGTATTACTGTTGGTTATGTGCAAATGCTTTACACACTGCCCTTAAGATAAGCCTGACTGCTCGTGCCAAGCTACCAAGAAGGTGAACAGGGGTTATTTTAGGAGTGTAACTCCCTTATCCTGACTAGAGTTGTGGTTTCTGCCCGACTTTGGCACATGCCCTAGCCAACCACAAATCCCATTTCTAACAGTAGTGCATTGGAGAAAGTAGTAGAGTGAGGTCTGAGATGAGTCAGAGAGTGAGGTAGAGGATATATTGCGAGAGATATATGCTGAAATATAAGCAAAGTAGTAAATATAAAGATACGTTTAGATGCGTTTCGGCTGTCGCCTTTATCAATAATTAGATGCGCCGACAAACAGCTCATTTAAATACAAAAATAATCATTGACAGAAACAAAGGACACCAGACATTCTTCTGCCCAATGGTGTTGGCCATCTTTAAACATGCAAATGTATAAAACAGCAGTAAACAACAAAAAGTCAAATACTTTCATATTACTCTCGCTCTGGATGGGCAAACAACATGTAACAATCTATTTGTTCAAACATGTGAAGTGGGTACTAGTCCTTCTATTTTTCTTTTCATCCTACCCTGTACTGGTTATCGGACATATATATCCCACCCTCATACTCTTTAAGAGATATTATCATTCACTGCTGTTGGTTTTTAGAACGGTTAACTATATTCCCCATTGTATCGCCAATAACTATATTCTAAGACAATGTTATAGCTACAGATGTATCGCCATCTCCTCCCCACTATTCAACCCATTAGGTATCTTAGTTTGGGTGTTGATGATATATCTCGATTCTAATCTGCGAAGTTGTAACTGTCTATCAGGTTCCCTCACATTAGGGGGTACATGGTCCATACAGAAAAATTGCAACAGATCCCTGTTGCTATTGTGGTGCATCTCAAAGTGCCTTGCGACCGGATATGTTACATCCTTTTTGGCAATTGCTCTTTGATGTTCTAAAATGCGCACCTTGGTCTGATATATAGTACTGCCGGTGTACCTCAAGCCACACGGACATACCAAACAGGACACCATGTGGCTGGTATTGCAGTTCATTAATCTTTTGATTTTCATCAGTGACTTTAACACTGGTATATCATAGGTTAAGACTTTATGGCAGTTCTTACACGCCTTACACCTACCACAGAGGATGCATATCCATATATGTCAGTTCAGTGCACTTTATGGCTTTAAAAATTATATGAATGCAATGTTTGTAGAAAGGATTTAAAACTCTGCAAGATAATTCTAAGTGCCGATTCAAGCTCATGCATGCTGATGTAAATTACATTCATGCTCCGTGAATCACATATTTAAGGAGTCCGTTAAATACACGGTCATTTCTGAAAGCAAGTTTTATTTTCCTGTGAGAAAGGCTCGATAACAGAGCTTGTTATGCGTTGGGACAGAAATATTTTGCTGGCTACCTGTTGATTATATTGTGTATATTGTGTTTAATAAAGCACTTGAGCTCCTCAGAATTGGGCTAAAGAAGCTTTATTTGCCAGTGAAGTGTTTTGCTAACTTGGACTTATAGGTAGGTAGTTCCGCGCCTGCCACTTTGAAGTCTCCCTGCCAAGGTCTGGGCCCCTTTCATGGAGCATATATATATATATATATCAAAATACACGCACTCTCGAAGTAATAGTGCTACAAAGAGAACTCTTTAAGAGTTCTCTTTGTAGCACTATTACTTCGAGAGTGCGTGTATTTTGAGGATAATTGGGACTTTGACAGCTGGGCAGGGCATACCGGCTTTACGCACCACCTGACTATGGGCTCACTCCTGGAATGACCCAGCTTGTGGATTTAATATATATATGTGATCAAGGCTTCTCTGAGGCCGAAACGCATCATGGCGACAGTGCCGGTTTGAAGAAAATAAATTAATCAGCACTTATACCTGAGTCTACCGTCTTTTGTGCAGAGCTTGGAAAGTGGAGTACTGCGACGGATTGCGTGTGTATATATATATATATATATATATATATATATATATATATATATATATACATACACAAAAGGAAGGTAATATATGAAGAATAAAGTTGCATTTTATAAACTCAGACCTTGAAGTGTTTTTGTACTGGTGTGTTTGTGCTAGTTGTTAGATCATTCGGTTTCATTACAGACCACAGACCATTATCCCACCTGAAAAAATAGAAAAAGTAAAAAACCTGTATTTTCACACAGTAAGTCCTTCCACCAAACTGAAACTGCTATCAGTTTCATATCTATAGCACCAGGAGGCTCCTAGCAATTGAACGTCCATGTTTAGCAAATGGACAAGCGTTAGAAGGTGGTTCTTACCATTTGAGCTGCCCTGATTTTAGGCTTTTTGAACCCCTAATTGTTGAGCTTTTACTGTTGGAGAGCCTCATAAGTTGGGGCTCACCCACAGTGAACTCATGATGAATGTAATTGCATGTGGGTTTTACCGGAGTGCCCCTGGTGAGAGTAGGCTGCTGCACAGCAGCCGGAGTAAGGGGCACCGGGCTGGTTACATGTAGACACGTATGTACATGCTTGTGCACACGTGTAAGGGCTGCGCAGGGGAGATTCCTGGCGTGCGCAGCCTAGGAGCAGGTACAGATAGAATGGTGTGGCCGGAATTATGCAGAGCTGGGTGGTGACATGGAATAGGCTTTATATATGGGAAGAAACATGTAAAGGAAAGTCAGTGTGCTTTACTGCACTCACTGAAGGAATACTCCATTATTCTCCTATGAAGAAGGGGATCACATGGGGTAGTTTCACTTCCCTTGGGCCTACAAATTCCAGACACGCACCAAAGTACACTGTAACTTATGTGAGAAGGAGTAGTCTGCTGAGTCTGAAGCCATATCTGTACTGCTAATGGGTCATCCAGAAATGTCATATTCCTCTGACTCAGCTCATAACCAGAGCCTGTCTGGGTGTGACTCTGCCAGGCCGGATTAATGACCTTCCACCACAAGCTGTAGCATCAGAGGCCTAGCCCTTTACTGCAAGCATTCCAAGGGCGAAGGTCTCCTCTCCAAGAAGGGAAGAAGGTAGGTTGGAGCTGCAGGTTATCCATCAGCCGGTGTCACCTGGTGCCAGGCACAAAGCTGCTCTGGAGAGAAGGCAGCATGGGGGGAAAGGGGCTTTTCAGAGACCATGTGGCATGAGACCCCTGGACGCTGCCATTTTATCCCAAAGGCCTGGGCAGGAAGGAGGGAGCAGGGGCAGAGAGGTGATATGTTGCTGCAAGATAGGGCTGCGGGAAGTGGAGCTCTCTCTGGGGTGTGGTCTGCTGAGGAAGACTGGTGCTGGAGCCTGGCGCCATGGGCAATTGGAAGGAAGAACCCCCTGACTGACCCAGGACCCTGAATTGCACCAAAAGGGGAGTCCAGGACCAGTGCACAGAAGCCTGGGCCTCTGCGCAAGGAGAAGAGACGCCTAGGAGGAGAGCCAGAAGAAAGGCTGGTGCAGGGAGCCAGTGAAGACAGCTCCCTGCTGAGTTCACCCTCCTTGAGACCGGGAGAGTGAAGGGAAAGGCTCCAAGTGGCTGGGGCGTGCCGCCAGGAGCAAGAAGAGGCCAAGCTGGCGAGAATTGGTCCCTTGGGTGCTGAGATATGCCCCCCAGAAGGGTTGCGACCTTTGAGCCCTGGCTGGACCGATGACGAAGCACGTCGGGCTTTGCCGCCGGTCTTGACTGGGCTCCCGAGGTGGCTCAGGTCCCGGGAGCTGCCCCCACAAGAAGTGAAGTCGCGCTCCCCGTGGAAATGCCCACGTGGGGTGCCAGGAGCCTACCCTGGCCCCCAAGGAAATTGGAGACAGGGGAACGCCATCAAGCCCCCCTGAGAATAGGGAGAGGGGCCCGGGACCCCCAACTCCGGACCCCGCTGAAGTCGGGGAGGGCCATCGCGCTTCCCACAAAGATGCCCTGGGGCCCAGAATCACAACTCCGGGCCCCGATGTGGACCGCAAGGTCGGGGGAGTGCCACCACACTCTCCCATGGCAGGAGAAAGGCAGGGGGACTGCTGTCGCACTCCCCCAAGGTCCCGTCGGACCAGAGGCAGTCTTGTGTCTGCCTGCAGGAGCAGGCAGACCAGAACAGAGGGGCCGGCTGCTGCGGTAGCACACAAGGGTGCTGGCCAGTTGGGGAACTGGTGGGAGCCGCCGGGGGTGGGCTCCCCGAGCAGGTCCCCAACGATCCAGAAAAGCGGATTGCCAGGGTGGGACCAGGCCCCCCGAGAAGCAGCAGAAGCAGTTGGAGGTGGACTCCCTGAGCCACGCAAAGCATACCTGCAGGCACGGGGTCCGGTTGGGACCAGACCCCGAACGAGGGGCCAATGCGGCACAGGGCTGCCATCGCTGGCAGCACGGCTTTTCCCAGAGCAGCGGGAGAGCCACTCATCAAAAATGCAAGAAATGGGAGAAGAGCGTCAAATAATGCTTTGCAGCGCCTGGACAGGTCTGCTGGAAAACGCACCCGTATTTCGGTTTGTGGTGGCCCCAGGAGGACTGGGTCACCTCTAAATGCCTACAAAGGTGCAGGGAGAGCTGCAGGAGGAATGCAGACTCCCCCAGCATGAAGATGTCAAGTTCCTCTCAAAGCCTCTGGGGACTTGAAATAAATAAACCCTCAAGGGCTCAGCCAGGCAACAACAGCATCCTGTAGATGGAACTTTTGTTCTTCAGCTGGGGGTGTGTTTGGGACTGATTAGAGGTATGGAAGGCTGAGCTGCGGATGTCTGGAGAAGGGCATCCCCTGGAGGTGGAGATGTGTAATTGTATGAGAGGTGCATTTACTTAATGTTATTTCTATTGAGGGACTGGAAGTCACATGTGTAATGTGCTGTCATAAGAAAAGTGGGGTTATATTGCTAGACATTCCTGCTAGGGTGTCTGGCTCTATATGCCTTATAACTGTGATGCCTTTTAGGGGCTTTTATTGCAATGCATTATAATGGTTATCAGCTAGGCTAAGTACTGTCATTTTAAGTGATAATTAAACATGTATTCTTGCTGCTGCGTTAGGTGAAGAACAACCCAGACTGTTAGCCCCTAAGATGTAGAGGTGTATACTGTATGGTGAGTATGAGATGCTCAGTCAGGGTTATGTGTCACCATGGCAGGTGTGCCCATTTTGAATGCTTTTGGAGATAAAGGGGGTGGAGTGCCACTGGGATGGTGCCAGTGGGCAAGGCCCTCACTCCAGGTTATGGTCAACTCACTGCATTAGGGGGTGGAAATGTTATGCAGTGTCACAAAGTAATTCCAACAGCTTATGTATATTTGTAAATTGTTGCATAGTATTGATTGTGTGTGTGTGTTTAATAAATGTACTCTTCCTTTTACGAATCAAAGTACAGACTGGACAATCAATTATTGAGTGTTATGTCTGCGTACTGGTAAAAGCCGATTACTATCCCACACCACCTCCCTGGAGTAAGCCTTAGACTGCTCTGCAATGCTATCCTCTGAGAGTCAAGCGCTACAATGGGGTGTTTGGCTCCCAGTGAAGGACAAATGTGGCCATGTTATTTGTGCAGGCCTCACAGATACTGCCTCGTTTTCCAAAACCAAGTAATACTAAAGAATGAAGAAAATAAAAATGAGACCACCCATAAGTCAATTTGCTTTGTAAACGAGTAATGAAATGAAACTAAAAAAAGGTTTTTATCCTAGGCTAGCCCCATGGTCTCGGAACAGGCCTAGTGTTATTAATCAGCTTATCACATTGGGGCCTGGCTTCAGATGGAGGAAACTCACAAAGAACTGCCGGTTACTTGCAAGAGGCATCTTAAAATGTGTATTATGATGGTGTAACAAATGAATTGCAGCACAGTGAATGTTTAAGATTGGCAGGTTTTATAGGTCTTTATTGAGATAGATGATGAACTGAAGAAAAATGTGAAAATAAACAAAAATCCACAAATAAACTTAGAAACCTGTCTGCCATACACATACTACCAATCTATACTTAAGAAGTGGTAGACATATTCAGCCATCATCTGTTGTTACAGTCCTGCAGACTACTTTTAAAAGACCAACCTACCCCTTGACTGGATGTATTAGAAATGGGCCCCATATGCTTCAATCGACATCACAGACCGGGGGCACTCAGCGGATAAGCGGGGCTTGTTCGGCTTCACATCAGCATCTCTTGCAAGGACATGACAGGGGCGCTGCTGTCTCAAGGCCACTTGCTGGAAATGAGGCCACAATCAGCTTTGCAGTACCATCACTTGTAACTACCACACGTCCATGGAACCACTATACGGCCCACTCGGCAGACACGGGGGCAGGTACGCGTGGCTTCACTGCCCGAAGCCCACTCAGCTGAATGGGGGCCTAGCACCCACACCTGACCATCAGCTCCATTACACTCTTGGTGTAAGGTCAGGACACACCAGCTGTCGCACAACTTCACAGCCATCATCCTCAAAGCAGGATCTCTGCTCTCACTTCACCATGTAACTCTACAGCTCACCCAGGAGTGTAGAATCCGAATCCAAGCACCCACATCCATTGATGCGCAAGCATTATGGGGTACCAGGGAATAACATGTTAATCCCAAGCAAGTAAGGTCCTTCGTTGGCAAGATTTGTTAAGAATGATAAAAACAGATTGATCATAGAAAGGACTAGTCGAACATTAAAATAAAGAGTTGCTAGGGCCTTCCTATTAGAAGTTGTCTGCTTCTGGTGACAGCGCCCTACCTCAATGTGCCCCTTTCTTACCCAGTATGAGCACCGTCACCAGTGTCAAAACCCACTAGGCGCTATATCCGTGCGTACGTACATTCATAGCCCGTCTCTATCCTAACAACCACTTCCAACCAATAAAGGGGCCATAGGATGCAATGAGCAGCACTCATTTGCGCTCTCCCATTCACTTTGTTCAGTCAGGAAACTGATCATGCGTGTAAACCTGAGATGTACTGTGCGCACAGCGGCAGGTCACACAAAGAATTCCCGTACAGTACACATAGGACGCACATGCAGGGCTTTTGACACAGCCCTCTAACTTCTTACCGAGTACCATCGAGTACCATCGCAATGTGTTTCCTCCACTTGTGCAGCTCAGATGTTGCATCGATCTCATGTGTAGCATCCGCATCACAAGCTTGAATCCAGGCTGAGGAACCCATCCTATTGTCCTCCCAACAAAAAAATGAGGAGCACCGAATCTAACAACGCTCCAATGTACAGGCTGGATACAAGGAAGGACGGTGTAGTGTGCTGGGAATGGACACTAGGACCCTGAACTGGGCAAAGGGCAGGGAGGTCACCGGACACCACATCCGGTCAGGGTGTGGGGAGGGGACAGAAGGCAGGAAGCAGGGAGCAGAGCGGACGTGGGCACACAGAGATAAGAAGAATAAAGTTTACATACCCCTCACCGTGTACTGTGTCCTTCTTGTGGCGCTGAGACACGACATCTGGCGATCAAAGGAGGGATCTAGAAGAACATCGTCGCTGCGACTGTCGGAGCCCACCCGGTGTCGCTAAAATCGGAGCCAGGAGCCCACCCTGGTCCGGAGCGCCAAGAAGAAGAGGAAAGGACGAACAAACGTCGGTGCGGGAGCCCACCCCGGTAGTGGTAACCAAGTAAGAGGGAAAGCTGGGAAGGAGCATCACGTGAGGCTGGCGAGCGGTGAACTGGGGAGATAAGGATCTCGCGCGCCTGAGTTTAACGAACTCTCGCGAGATCACGGCGGCCATTTTGAAGTCAGGCGAGAGGACCAATAAGGAGCCAGGAATACACGGCGGCCATTTTGAAAGGCCAGGCAAGTGCAAAACAAGGAAAAAAAGAGAGAATTGAAGGGAAATAACAACAAACAACGACAAATACTGAAATTGAGAAGCAAAGGACAAATAAAAAAAGGAAAAGGGTGACATAAAGAAATAAACAAGGAAGCAAAAAGAAAAAAAGAAGAAAAAAAAAGAAAGAAGATGAGTGACGACGACAAAAAGAGCACACAAGCTGTCTTCCGCAGGCCACTACCATTCAACACATCGGAACCTCAAGCGGGCATCAGATGGGAGAAATGGATAAGGAAATTTGAACGCTACATGCGGGCAACGGACGTCGTGGAGGGCAAGAAACTGGATCTGCTCGTGAATCTTGGGGGAGACGACATAGAGGATTTGCTCCTGACATTTTCCAGCGACAAAACAACAGACTACAAAGGCGCACTAGCATGCCTCACGGAGAAATTTGACCCCCAACGCAACATTGATTTCGAGAGATACACGTTCAACACGGCGTGCCAAAGGCCAGAGGAGAGTATGGATGACTTTGAGACACGGCTGCGGAAACTGGTCACACTGCGAATTTGAAAAGTTTGACAACGACCAAGCGATACGTCTGCGTCTCATTGAAGGATGTCAGTCGGTGGAGTTCCGAGCACGCATTCTGAAGGAACCTACGACACTTGAAAAAATATTGATGATGGCTCGCACAGAAGCACGGGCCACGGAGCACGCCAAGCAAATCCAAATGGGCCAAGAAAAAGGAACGGCACTGGCACATCATGTCACTGGGAACTTCAGAAAAAAGGAACACCGAGAGCGACCACATCCCAGGAAGACCAACAGCACATGCTACAGGTGCGGTCTTGAGTTTCCCCATGTCGGCACCTGCCCAGCAATGGGCCAGAAGTGCAGAAAATGCAACAGAGACAATAATTTCGCAAGTACGTGCATGAGCAGACAGTTCAGAAGTGAGAGGCGACGTGCAGCCGGAACAAGGATGACCAGCAATAGATATGCCAGACACATAGAGACGGCGGAGAGAAGCTCGTCCGACGAGTCGGACGGCACTACAGCACCTGAGAGAGAAGGTCGGCTCTATCTAATGTCCGAAGTGCCCAAAGAAGAAAGACGGCAAGAACACATCCAGCTGGCAGAAAAGCAGACAATAAAGAAGACTGCCACTGTGGACATCGAGGTCGGGAACCACCTAGCGAAGTTTGTGCTTGACAGTGGAGCGACATGCAACATCATGTGCATACACGAAAATGAGAGTCAAGCCAACATTACGACCATCGACAGTAGATGTGTTCACCTGGGGTTCAAGGAAACCGGTGGAAAACATGGGAAAATTCACAGAGACTTTAACATACAAGGATAGGGCATACCAAGAAGACATACACGTACTGAAAGGTGACATCCCAGCACCTTGCCTGCTGAGCAATGTGACGGCACAGGTCATGGGGCTACTTGCCATGACTTATCACATGTCAGAAAAAGAAACAATACTGCAAGAATACCCGAAAATACTAGAAGGTTTGGGAAAACTGAAAGGAAAGCAGATAACGCTGCACATCAATGAAGCAGTCCGGCCGGTGGCCCAGCACCACAGGAGGGTCCCGATACATCTACAACCACAAGTAGAAGAAGAACTAAAAAACGTACTGGCGCAAGATATAATTGAACCGACGGAAGGACCAACACCGTGGGTATCACCAATAGTGGTAGTTCCGAAGAAGAACACCTCCAAAATACGGATCTGTGTGGACATGAGAATACCTAACACAGCCATCTCGAGAGAACGCCATCCGGGACCACATTTGAATGACATGATCAGCCGTCTAACAGGGGCGTGCAGGTTCTCGAAGCTAGATTTGTGTAAAGGGTATCATCAACTAGAACTAGACCCACAATCAAGATACATAACAACTTTCTCCACGCACCTAGGCCTATTCAGGTACAAAAGATTAAGTTTTGGAATATCATCGGCTGCTGAGATATTCCAGGAGACAATACGGCAAGTGATACGACCAGTACAAAATAGTTTCAACTATAGCGATGACATTCTAGTATTTGGGAAGTCTGATGAGGAGCACAACAGCGCTCTACGTCAAGTATGCAAGCAGCTGGAACAAGCAGGGTTGACACTAAATGGAGAAAAATGTGAACTAGAAAGAAAAGAACTGGTAATTTTCGGACACATATTTTCAAAAAAAGGGATGAGGCCAGATCCCAGCAAAGTGGAGACGCTGAAGAACATGAAACCACCAAAAGACATTAGCACCTCTGTCAAGTGACAGGACAGCCAGCAAGGCGAGAACCACTGCACATGTCAGAACTACCAAGAGCGGTATGGACAACATTAGCAGCTGATTTCTTTGGACCGCTGGATACACGAAATTATCTACTGGTGGATGCAAGCCCAGTAGGACTAGGGGCGATACTAGCGCAACACCAACCAGAGAGGGACTCACCAAGGAGAATTGTTGCCTAAGCCAGCAAAAGCCTTACGGACATTGAAAGGGCGTATTCGCAGCCAGAAAAAGAACGCTTAGCGGTGGTATGGGCGTGTGAGCATTATCACATGTTCATATATGGGAAACAATTCACGATCATCACGGATCACCAAGCACTGGTAACAATATATGGCAAGCCGTCAGCAAAGATGCCGCCGCGAATCGAGCGTTGGGGAATCCGGTTAATGGACTATGATTTCACGATTGTCCACAAACCGGGGAAAGAGCACAATCCAGCAGACTACATGTCGAGACACCCATTACCGAATGGAGAAGAGAAAGCGTCAGTAGCAGAGGAATATCTCAACTTTGTGCTAAAACAAAGCGCTCCAGCACCCATAACAATAGCGGAGATAGGAAAGGAGACTGAGGAAGACGCCACGCTACAAATGGTCAAAGAGACAATGTAACAACAACGGTGGAGACATGTGAACAACAACTCCACGTGGAGAAGGGGAGTGAACAAAGAAGAGATGCTTGCATTGCAGAAAATAAGTGAAGAACTGTCGGAAACAAGTTAGGGCATAATATTGCGAGGCACCAGGATAGTGATACCGTATTCACTACTGCGCCAAGTAGTCAACATTGCACATGAATCGCACAGAGGCATCGTTGCAACCAAGAAACTGCTGAGGGAGAAAGTATGGTTCCCTGGACTAGACCATCTAGTGGAAGACACCATCGCGACCTGTCACCTCTGTCAAGTGACAGGACAGCCAGCAAGGCGAGAACCACTGCACATGTCAGAACTACCAAGAGCGGTATGGACAACATTAGCAGCTGATTTCTTTGGACCGCTGGATACAGGAAATTATCTACTGGTGGTCATTGACGAGTACTCCAGGTTCCCCATCGTGAGGCCAGTCTTGTCAACATCAGCAACAGCAACTTTACCGATCTTGGATGACATCTTTGCAGCATGGGGCTCCCCAGAAAGTTTGAAAACAGACAACGGTCCCCCATTCTCAGGGGATGAATTCAGAAGATTCATGACATATCTCGGAATACAACATAAGAAAATAACGCCGCTGTGGCCCCAGGAAAATGGCATGGTCGAAAGGTTCATGGGGAACATTAAGAAGGCGGTTCAGAGAGCGAAACTGTCACAGATCTCGCTAGGGCAAGCACTCTGCCAAGTGCTACGCGACTACAGGAACACACCACACGGCTCCACAGGAAAATGCCCAGCGGAGCTAGTATTGGGGAGGACAAGCAGGACAAGACTCCCGCAAGTAGAGACAACAACAACATCAGGGCATGAGAGCATAGCAGACAGAGACAAGGAGGCAAAAGAAAGAATGAAAGAGTATGCGGACAGCAGATGAAATGCCACCATGTCACATCTACAAGAGGGAGATGCCGTGATAGTGCGACAGCGACAGCACCGGAAGTCTGACAGCATGTTTTCACATGATCCGCTGACAATCACCAAAGTGAAGGGAACCATGGTCACGGCAGAGTCAGCACGCCAAAGGATCACGCGAAACAGCTCACACTTCAAAGTACTGAAAGAGGAGGTGAAAGAAGAGCAAACACCAAGCACAGAAGGAACGGCAGAGCGGGAACGATATGACACAGAAACAGAAGGTGACCGGGAGACAGCAAGGAGCCAGGACATGGGACAACGGCCAAGAAGAACAGCAAATAGACCGAAAAGACTAATAGAAGAAATGTGATACACCCATTCAATGTATCTATCTATGTTCTATCTATGTTATCAAACTATCATTCACCTAACTTGTGCATCTCTGATTTTGTGACAAAGGGGGGAGATGTAGTGTCCTGAGAATGGACACTAGGACCCTGAACTGGGCGAAGGGCAGGGAGGTCACCAGACACCACATCCGGTCAGGGTGTGGGGAGGGGACAGAAGGCAGGAAGCAGGGAGCAGAGCGGACGTGGGCACACAGAGATAAGAAGAATAAAGTTTACATACCCCACACCGTGTACTGTGTCCTTCTTGCGGCGCTGAGACACGACAGACGGCTCCTGAGAAAAATTCGGTTGAGGTGTTCCTCGAAAAGCTGTGTAAAAAATGCCCAGGGCAGGCAGGGCCTCACTTGAGAGGTCAGTCATGAAACCCAAGCTCACACAACATGACTCTTGGCGGAGGGTGTGGGAAGATGTGCGCGGCAGGGGGAAAGGGATGGTCAGTTCAGGTGACGCTTTTCCTTTTAAAGGAATTCCTGCTGGCATCATATCCCCCACATTCATTAACCGGCCTCAATTGTTTGCCCTTGTTAACAACATTCACACTCGCAGACATATCCTCCACTTTCCAATATCCAGTGCAAGAGAAGTGTTTATTGGCAGTCAGCTCACCTCTTGTACATTAAAAGAACTGTAATCATGGAAATATAACAATTACCTGTGACCCAAGATACGTCTCGAATCGCTGCACTTGAATAGTAAGCCTCCCAGGACAGTATAGCCTTACCATGCTCAGACAGTGCAGCAGTGTCACTTGCTCAGTTTCACCTGAATGTCTCTCTCCTTCCAATGTATTGGTTACTTGCAGCTGTAATTACTGGAAGATTGATTCTTTTTTCAATATTCCTTATTTTCTCAAAAAAATCATTAAACTAACACCACAAATGTGAAAACCCCTGGCCACAGAGGGCATCTTACCACTCCCACCCCATGCTGCACAGCACATCAAATGTGCTTAGGTGAAATCCCTGTCTTCAGGGCCGGGAGGGTTGCCGGAACCTCGCTGGCTCTCTCAGGCTGGTGATTTGCCTCTCAGAAGTGGTTATTATAATCAAATTCCCAATAATAAAAATGCTACCCGATGTAAAGCCTTAATGCAAATGAAACTGGGGAAGAACGGTTTGCATTCTTTCGTATTCGAAAAGTGTGTCATACTGTGATCTGAACCTTGTATTTATGTTGAACCTGAAGCACACCTCCTTTTTCACGGATTTCTTTTTTCTCAATTTTTCTCAATGTTGGCGTGCATGCACTCTTATTGCGCCCCGTCCCATTCGCGCAAAGTAGAAAATCATCAAAAAGTAGTGAAACGCTGTTTTCCGAATCACCAAAAGAGTTGCACAGCCGGATACACATTTGTGAGTCTAAGAAACACGTTATCCATTGTATAACAAACATTTATCCTTTTATTTGCAAAGCTTCATTTTTCTTGTCCATCACGTCAAAGATTCATATTTCCATTATTTCAAACATTTAACATTAGGTGAAGGAGTACGAAGTACTAATCGTACTGAGGGGATAGGCTTAATATTGAAGGGTGTGAATGAAACGTCTTTTGTATAGAATTAACATGAAGTTGATGCATATATTTTTAACTGTTATAGCTACCCCTGACGAAGGTCACTGGATGACCGAAATGCATTGGGTGGATTGATTAAGAAGGAGGAAGCAAGTTTCTTAAACATGCCTGTGAATAGGCCCGGATGGACAATTCTTGAGCAATTAAAATGTTTGAAATAATGGAAATATGAATCTTTGACGTGACGGACAAGAAAAATGAAGCTTTGCAAATAAAAGGAAAAATCTTTGTTATTCAATGGATAACGTGTTTATTAGACTCACAAATGTGTATCCGGCTGTGAAACTCTTTTGGTGATTCGGAAAACAGCGTTTCACTACTTTTTGGTGATCTGAACCTTGGCAGCAGGGCTGAAGACAACGACGGTAGGAGGCTATGTTGGGGGTGAGGGGGGCTACTGAATCCCTTTTAGCTCAATGTGTGTTGAGATCCCGGGGTGACCCGGATTTGTCGGGACAGTCCCGATTTTCGGCAACTGTCCTGGCAGATTCGGCAGATTTGGTTCACATCCTGGTTTTTAGAGAGGGTCAACTGAAAACAGTGAGAGGCACTTTTTTAGGTGTTCCAAAGCATGGCTAGTTTGCAGCTGGTATAAGTAAGCGCTTTTATTAACAGGTAAGATGCTGGTTTTAAAAATTACATTTGATTTATTTGCTTAGTGCTTCTTCTGTGTTTCTATGTTGAAGAGGGCTGTTATTCTTTGCCACTTTGTTAATGTAAAATTGTAGTTCTTCCTCTATTTTTGCGAATGTCCCGATTTTTGAATCACAAAATCTGGTCACCCTACCACTAGGTCCTCATTTTTCCATTTCACATAACTGAGTTCCGAAGCATTTACTGTTGTGCTTCGGTCACATCTGTCAGAGCGCCATCCATGTGTGATATTTGCTATTCAACCACATCAAGATGGTGGTCATGTTTCTCCACTTTCTCCTTCAAGACGTCTAGTCGCAGTATCAGTGTATCTGCTTTCTCATCACATTGTCCCTTGCTCCTTGTCCCATCTGTTTGGCCTTTGTACCTTGCAAGTGTGTGTCCACTTCTGTATCCCAGCCCTGAGAGTTCTTTTGAAGCTCAAAATCTATCTTACACAGTTGTGTGTCCTCCTTGCCCATTATGGCGTGGCTCAGTGCACAGTAACCCAGTGCAAAGAGCTATGTAGCCCTCCGAGCGTACAGAGATCTCATGTTTTAACTTGCTTGGGTGGGTCTGGACAATGCACTACTATTCAGGGTGAACTCAAAAAGAGTGGTGGTTACAAGGGGTGCACATTGAGGTAGGCCACAGCCATTTATAGGCCCCCCTATTGCTCCTGCACTGTCTCTCTTGTTTGCAGGTACTATCAGTGATTAGGTCCATCAGGCCTAGCTAGCATAAGCATTCTGCTCAGCGTGGCCCAGGCATTACTACAACTTCTTGTGCACGCCCCTCCACAGTGCTCACGGCATCCCCTTCTGGAGCCTGCAACTGCTCTTCCCCATATGCGGCAGTCAACTGCAGCCCAGAGCTCCAGAGCACCCTAGGCCATGCTTGCAGGTCTGCTTCCTCAAAGCCAAATGCAACCAGTCTGCATGTGTGGTTGCCCCCGCCAGTCCCCACTATTGTCAGTATGTCCTTCTCCTGTCTGTTTGCCCTGCACACCTTTCAAATCTGTCTCCACATCTTCATCTGGGCCCTGGGAGAGCCCTGGGAGAACTCTTTTGGAGCTCAAAGGATGTCTTGCATTGTTTTGGGTCCACCGTGCCCATAATTGATTGGTGGCAAAGTGCACAGTGATCCAGCACAAGGAGCTATGATATGCTATGTAGCCCTCTGAGCCTGCAGTGGTTTAATGTTTCACCTTCCTTGGGTGGGCCTGGGCGAAACACTACTCTTCAGGGTGAGGACAAGAGTTGTTATACTGTATTCACATAAAGTAGTGGTTGCAGGGGTTGCATGTCGAGGCCATAGTCGTTTTGTGGGCCATGCTTCGGCCCCCAATATCATCTCTCTTGGTTGAGGGTGCTATCGGTGATTAGGTCCACAGGGCACAGCTAGTGTGGGGCATTCCACTCAACACAGCCCAGTCGTTGCCACAGCCTCTTGCACCAGGCCATCCAAGTTGGTGCTCATTGCAGCCCATTCCAGAGCCTGCAGCAGCGCTTTCTCTCATGTTGCAGCCAACTGCAGCCCAGAGCTCTGGAGCATCCTAGGCCATGCATGCAGGTCTTCTTCCTAAAGGATGACTGTAGCCAGTTCGCATGTGTCATCACCCCAGAGGGTCCCCGCTAAGAAGGCATATTTGGGAAAACTATATGCACTCTGTCACTGGAGCTTTAGCAGAGTACAACCATTTTGTCAGGCTCCCAGACCACGCCCCCCAAAATACAAATGTTATCATCAAGAGCAACAAAAGCAATTGATATGTATCACTAACTTTAAAACAAAAGACTAATCTGAGAAAGAATCTAATACATTCAAGACGGCACATCCTGAATCCTATGGGTGGTCGTATGAGACCAATTTATGTGCTATGATGTAATAAAAACGTGAGAGATTATTTACTTTCAAGCAGACATGAAAAATGGAATTGAGGAAGACAGCTAAAAGATGCTGTGGTGTGGCAGAAAGGTGACAGATCACCACAAATGTGGTGCATGCTCCATATAAATCTATGTATTTGAGGAAGGATATCTAGGTTCACAAGAGCAGTAGTTTTCACCACAGGAAATTTAGTAACTGAAATGACTTCCAATGTGATTTATATTATTTACCAACCACGTGGTATCCTTATGTGGGAGAGATGAAAAGAGAGGTAAAAATACAAATAATAGAGCATAGATTTGTAATTCGCACGTACAGATTTACAGGACCACTGGTTACTTTTCGAAAAAGAACATGATCCTGTAGAGGAGGAAACCTTAGGGAACAATTCTGGATCCTCACTTTGCAAAGTGCCAAGTTGTTTCTCATTGAAAAAAAAGATTGCTTTAGCTGATGTAATAAATTCGGGTCTGGGATTTTTTCTCATACAGACTCTTAGGGTTTGAATTCTTGTGCATCTCATATTTACCGATCCTTTATTGTGCAGTAGATCTCTTGATGTCATTGTGACTGTGAAAAAGTACATAGAAAGGAAGATTATAATGGCCTAGTATATGAGAGTCTGAACAGAGTTTTTTCCAGTGCAAGGGTCAAATTTCGAAATATTTTGATAGGTTTCAAAAATTAAACTATTGAGGACTGTAGATTAATAATATTTTAGTCCCAGACTATAAAGAAATAAGTGTGAATGTATACGACTTTGATCTGTTTCAGTATGTGTATGTGTAATTGTGGATTCCATGCCATTATCTTTTGCTAAGGAATGGAGCTCTTCAATGAAGTGAATGCAGTACATGTTGTGACAAGTATGAGAAAGAGCACCAAATAGTGTAAAGAGTAAAATATTAACAATTCCATGCTACAGGACATCGGTTTTCTCATCATAATGCATTTATAAATTTTCATGTGGATGCTACACTAGTTATACTTTGATAGCAAACAGAGATATTTTATGAACTGAATAGGATAGGGCTACACAAGTATATGCATTGGCCAAAAAGGGATATACAGAGCGAGACACCACCAATGTGTTGGCCTCTGATGCCTTTTCGAATTGTAGATGTCCCTATAGTTATTCTAGTAGCTGATTATTGTGCCATTGGTCTCCAGTAGAGTGCTGCAGATGGCGGGACAGTCTTTTATGCATTAGATCAGTCAGACTAGCATTCATGTAGGTGCCAGAAAAGGGAGATGATATCGGCTAGTATAGCTACGGTGGTCATCTTTCATATTTGATGAAGCACCCTGTTGTATTGAATATAATTTAGGTCTGTAAGATTATTTGAATTGATCAATTAAAGATGTATACTGAGTGAGATACAACCAGTTTCCGGTTTCATGACATATTTAAATGTTCTGAGATGCCTCTAACTATACTTTGTGTTATCGTGTTTTTGGGCATCGGACTGCAGTATGATATCGCTAATGGATGATGCAGTCACCCAAGTTTTAGTTCAGAGAACGTCTAAAATTTAAATAAAGATAATGTGCCTAAAATACGGAGTCACCTTTATTACTACTCACAGACGCTATAAAGGTAATACATGACATTAAGACTGCTGTTACTCTTTTTTTCATATAGACATTCTCCTTTTCCAAAAGACACACTATGTGTGTGGATAAAGGGATTTAATCATTTTGACATTTCCCCATATTGGAGTTTTGTCAGAGATTCTTCCTTCTGAAAATTTGTCAAAATTATGCAATTTAATCAGTCTGCTTACTGCAGAGTCAGCCGAAGAACAGAAACAAAAACTGCATCATCCAAAGAACGAGTACAAAGCACCATCCTCCAGGAAAAGTACCAAAGAGATGCCTAAACAACAAATTATGAAAGACTGAAAGAAAACCACGGAATGGGTAGGCAGTTTTAGAACAAAGTAAAACAAAGGTGAACAAAGGTATGCCAAACAGACGAAAGAGAGACACACATCTCTGGAAGAAGGATGCTAAAGATGTGACATTTACCTCAGTGTAAGTATCCAATGACGAATTCCCTTAATTAGCTCTCAAGCGAATGGGTTCTTGCTAATCAACTAGGAATAAATTAGCAGTGATTGAAAAGTGAAAGGCAATGCTCTATCAGGTCCTTAATGTTGGTTTAACATAAAACCATAAACAGTACATAACACAATGCATGGTTAAACCATTAAGATAGGCAATGGTCTTTTCCAGCGGCGGTCCGGTATTTAATTTTCCCTCTGCATCGTCCCTCGAAATCCCGCCTTACCTGGCCCCACCGGCCCACCGCTGTTACCTGCACGTACCACAACTGGTCAATTTGCATAACAGGTTTTTAGTAAATAAGTCAGAAAGGAATCTAACCATGGAGAGGCAGTAAGTGGATCAAACCCTCATTACAATGGGATAGAGGGACCCAAACTTCATCCACTCAACCTCTCCATGGACATCCTGCTGATTATTAGAGCACTCATTCTTTCATATGAGAGCCAGGAGAGTAGAGAAGAAGCAATAAAGTAAAATGTAATAACATATGACATGGTGTGGGAGACTAATGTAACAATGGCAGTTTTAAGCATGTGGAGTGACACCCAAAGTCACAGTTGTTTCTAGGAATTTTTGCCCAATGAATGGGAGCAATATTTGTATATCTTTATCTCTGTTGGTTTATTTATAAATACCTATATATTCATATATGGATAACCATCATGAATCCACTGCTCCGTTTCAATAAATAATTGTCATAAAGAACTATATTGCACACACCAAAGGCAAGCTACCCAGGCATGCTTTTAGGTGCATTTGGTTTCAGGAGCCCAGGGTTCGTGGTCTAGTTCAGCAGCGACTCCCAAAAGGCCTCATTGTAGGAAATTAGGTTACTGGTTGTGGGAGAGGGTGAGACTGTACTCAAGCAGCAATAACAATTCCTATCTGAGAGAAGTCACAAGCAAACTCAAATTAACCTGTGCTTTACCATCTGGTAGCCTGGCACAAAAGAAGTCAGGTGTAACTTAGAGGCAATGTGTAAAGTATTTATGCAACACTTCAAACAGTAATAAACTAAAGAGTAATATTCAATAAATTATTTGAGACCAAAATGAAAACACTCCAATAAATAGAACCAAAGATTTGCAATTGTAACTATTTAAGTGAAAATGGTGCCTACATGCAAAAAGCGTCAATGTGGCAATCTGGTTGTGACAGTCCGAGACTACGTCTCTCACCACGATTAGGTGCAGCCAGATGCAGGGATCAAGTTAATCCCACTTGAACAAAGTACCTTAAATCCTGGTTGTGGAGCATTGTGCAATCATGTGTCAAGGATGCATCTTGCAGCGTTTCTTTTTTTGGAGCTCCGATATGTGATGCGAAGTCTGCATGTGTCACACAGCTGCGGTTCTGATGTGGTACTGCGTGGAGATACCCTGTGCATGGTCGGTTCTGCCCACAGGACCACAGCTAGCCTGGTAGAGCATCTTCAAGCCCAATGCCAAGGGTCCAGGACTGGGTTTGACACCACTTGGGGGGGGGGGGGGGTGCAATGCTCAAAGCAGGCACAGTCCAGGTGCTGGGGTCAAGGTGGTTGGGGCCTATTCAGTCCCTGAGGCTCCGGTCAGGAGGCCAGTCTACCAACCCTTGGAGTTACTCTGGTTGTCAGGAGTTCAAAATGCAGGTCCAGCCCTTTTCATTCAGGCAGCAGGGCAGCATGTGGCAGAGTAGCAGAGCAGACGAGTAGCAGTCCTTGTAGCAGAGCAGCACAGCAGTCCTGAGTCTTCAACAGGTCCAATGATGTACTGAAGAGTTGGGTCTGAGTGTCGCCTTTAAACCTTGTGCCAGCTTTGGAGTAGGAGAAGGTTCTGAAAGTGTCTGCCTCTAAAGGTGTTTGGAATTTATAGCCTACCTGCCCTGTCCCAGCATGACTGGGGGCACAAAAAACTAGTGTTAACCCTCTGTGTTTGTGTTCAGGCAGAGCCTTTGTGATGTCAAAGTGTGGTAGGTGACATATTTTATTATTAACATTATTTAACTGCTTTATAAAGTGCACAGCCACCCAACAGGGTTTCTCCGGCGCTGAGCAGGGCAAGCGAGGTTGAGGTAATAGGAAGCAAGGGATTAAACCTGACTATAAAGAAAAGTCTTCAACTTTTTACAAAAGGCTAGGAGAGACCGACAGGACCTGAGTTCCAACGGAAGGGAATTCACCAATTTAGGCCCCAAGTAAGAGAACGAGCGACCTCCCATATGGGTCCGCCACACTGTAGGAACTGAGAAAAGATAGAGACAGCTCTGTTCCTCTATCAAGCCAGACATGGGCCATCCTGCCAACACCCATTTCCCTTTTGTCTGACTGTCTAGGAGCAATACACAAAGACCAACAGCCAGCTGCACCTAGTCTTGTGATCCAGGATAAACGCTACAAGCACTACATGGTTGGGACAAGAAAATGACACAGAGCAAAATTATAATCGAAAGAGATGTTTTTAAAGCTTTCCAAAACCGTACATGGTCAGGCTCTGCTCAAATGTCCAACTCTTTCTGCTCTGGACAGTAATGACTAAAAAGGCTTGACCTGCTGGGTGCCTTCTGCGAAACCACTGTTTGTTGACCCCAAGGCCACTGAAGAACACAGTTTTCTCACTGAACAAAATTTGGTAAAGATGCTTGTCATATAGTTCAGAGGTCGTAACTCATGCACTGCTTAGTGGCAGTAGCACAATGCTTTAAAGGCAGAGTGCACCAATCAGAAGCCAGGGCAAATCATAAAGGTGGCAGGATATCCTAGCTAATTTGAGCAGTCCTAGGATAAACCTAGATGCCACTTTTGTATCAATTGAAGAGTCTGAGTTAAATAAGAGGGAAGGCCCAAAAATAGGGTTTTGCACTAGTCCAAACAAAAGTTAATCACAGCATGTACAATGGTTTTAAAGAAGGAGGTAGGCATGAAAGAATGATCTTTGACAACATCTTTATCAAGCCAAACTCTTTGAGTTTATTGATGTGAGACTTGTCAGCCTTAGTGTGGTCTTTCCCCAAACGTTTTGCCTTTCCCCTCCACTTTTTGGTAAACTTTTTTGTTGGCTCTAGGACTATGTGCACTTTACCACTGCTAACCAATGCTAAAGTCTTGTGCTCACTCCCTTAAACATGGTAATATTGGCTAACACCTGATTAACATATTTAATTTACTCATAAGTCCCTTGCAGAGTGGAATATCATATACACAGTGCCTGTAAATTAAATGTTACTACTGGGCCTGCAGCACTTATTGTGTCTCCCACTTAAGGAGCCTATTGAAACGTGTCCCTGGTCTGTCACCGCAGCCTGAATGCAGTTTTAAACTGCCAGTTCAACTTGACAATATAATCCCTTGCCAAGCCTTAAGCTCCCCTTTTATTGCATATAGGACCCTCCATCAGGGATGCCCTAGGTAGCTCACAGGGAAGGGTGCAAAGAAATTAAAATATTGGAAATTTACATTTAAGATTTACATGTCCTGATAGTGAAAAACTCCTAAATGTGTTTTCATTACTGTGAGGCCTACCTCTCCTGAAAGGACAGCATTTAATAAGTGCTAACCTTTGATGGCAGGTGTCTGAGAAATTATAGGGAAAAATGTTCTCTAATGTCAAAGTCGGATTTTGAGATACAATTATGAAAATGCCATAAGTTGTTCATTTTACTTTTGTTGCCATAAGTGGGACGGGTGTGCCCCGACCTGGATCCTGTGCTCACTGTGCCACTGGGTTCAAGCAACCCTGGCTGATGAGGGGTGATTCCCTGAATCTGGTTCCAGGATGCTTGTTTCCAGTCCAGGGAGAACCTGGCCTGGCACTTCAGGCTGCACTGTTTCCATGGGGAGCAGGGTCAAGACTGATATGCATATGGAGTGGCGTGGTGAGCAAATAAATGATGGATGAAGCCCAGATCTTTGTGACTGCGGCTGAATGTTTGATTTCTTCAGCATTCCCTCCATCATCTGTTCTTTTTGATTTTGCTGCCCTAAGTGTAAAGGGTATACCCAGATGTGGGTACCGTGCTCACTGTGCCACTAGATTCAAACTAGCCTGGTTTATGAGGGGTAATACCCTGAAACTGGTCCAAGGATGCTTGTGTCTGGTCTAGGGAGGTACTGGCCTGGCAGTTCAGGCTGGACTGTTCCCATGGGGAGCAGTTCAAGACTGATTTGTATATGGCTGGGTCCAATCTGTACTGGCATAGCGAGCAAAAAAAACGATGGATTAAACCCACATTTGTGACTGGTGGGTGAATGTTAAATTTGTTCAGCATGTGATATGATAGCTAATGGTAAATATGGAATTCCATTATTTTGGTAATTGCAGGCAGCAGAAAGATTGGGTGATACTTGAACAGATTGTTATAGTCTATGGTAGGTTTCTTTAATAATGGAATAATAGCAGCAGGTTTGCAGAAATACTGGAACTTGGCCCACTGTAAAAGAAGCATTGCAAACTGAAGCAAGGATTGAAGACACCATATGTGCTAAAGTCCAAAGGTATTTTATGCCAGATGTATGAATCTTTTTCTTGTGAATCGGTCTGGACTGTTCCGATGAGGCACAGGGTCAAGACTAATTTGCATACGGCTGGGTCTAAACTGGGGTGGCATGGTGAGCTAAAGAACAATGGATTTAACCCAGATCTCTTGACTGGGGGTGAATGTATGATTCATTCAGCATTCCGTCCATCATTTGTTTGTGTGGCACTTTTCTTGTGAATCAGCCCATTTGCAACCACAAAAAGGCATTTTGGTATGTATCAAACCCAAATTGCTATTCAGCAGCATGTTGACAGATCACAATTTTGGTTTGCAACTAAATACTGATTCAGTATTTGGAAGGGGTGTGATTTCCAAATACCAAATCGGAATGGTATTTATTAATGTTTTGCGCCTGAATTCTGGTTGCAAAACATAAATAATTTACCCACTACAGAAGTGCAGTGGTAATACATGTGTAAATGCAAAGTGGTCCGTTGGGAAAGCCTTTCCCTTTGTGAATGTAAATAAACATTTGCTTGAGAAGAGGCAGTGGTTCCTAGTGGGTTGCAAATTGGGAACTACCTCATTAATATTAAAAAATCTATGTTTTAAAAATAAGTTTCATACATTAGTAATTGCGATTTCCAAATTCTGATTCGGTAATAATTGCAATTTGTAAATCGCAATTACTAATGTTGATACTTATGGCCGCAAGTGAGGCACTGATCCAAAGGAGACCCCAAACTAATAGAACAAAAGGGCATATTTACAAGTAGCTAGTGCCACTGCAGCATCAATTATTTGACGCTGCTATGGCTTTTTTTTGGTGCCATATTTACAAAGTGATGCTAGAGTCCTTTAACTCCACTTTATCAACTCCTGTGCCTATTTTCCCGAGCACCAGATCCAGTTGCGGCAATTATCGATAATGATATGCAAGGTAGGCATGCCCCATGAAGAAACAATGCAAAATTGACCCAGCTGCATCTACAATGATTTTGGAATAATTGCGCTACTTTGGCAAAAGAGGCACAGAGTCCCAGTAGCGTCAGAATTTTACCACTATGGAAAAGCAGGCAAAAAAATGATGCATGTCACTGGCATTAAAGCAGAACATACCCAAATCACTCAGGAAAGCTCAGCAGCACCATGGATCTATTCAACAACCCCATGGACCTACTCCTACAGCAACTCGGAGCACCAAAAAGACAACAGCTATCACCACCATCACCACCACCACCACCTCTACCACCACTATCACCACGGAGGCAGAGCAGCAGAAGGGAGTGGACATACTGCCAGAGAATTACCCTCATTGACCTGAGGGAGGAGGAGGTCATTGCCAATTAAAGGCTCAGGAATAAGTCCATTGTCTGCCTCCTGCACCAAATTGCACCAAGGGTGCAGCCAACATCGCAGCGGTGCACCAACATCTCTCCGCAGGTCAAGCTACTGGCTGTCCTACACTAATAGCGTGAGGAACTTTCCAACTTGGCCCAGTATACTCCTGCCAGAGTGGCAGGAGTATACTGGGCATCCTTCTCTAAATTCCTCTCCTCCATGCCCTAAGCAGGAATCTGTCCATAGTAGAGCATACATTTGGCATACTGAATAAAAGATGGATCTAACATTGTGTTACCATTGCCATCTAATATGACTGGCGCTAGTTTTGAAATACACCTGTCTTTTGGAACATGTATTGAAATCATTCCATTATCATCTGAATCAATGACTCTAAAATTATATTACTCATACTTTTTTGCATTGTCCGGAACAACAGGCTATTTCTTTGTTTTGCATTCAACTGCCAGACATGAGGATCAAAGAATTCCCTAGGGGCCTCTTCATGAATGTCCGCTCAAAGTAGCCAGGCATTGCTCATGATTCCTTCCTCTTCCGTCATTCCATCATCAATGAGCGCTTCCAGTGTGGGACCTATGGGAATGGCCTTCTTGTTGGTAAGTACTGCTCAAGTACATGGCAGAGCACATTACAGTCAAATATGTTGGAATGCATTGTCATATTAGTCTTGCACTGAATGAGACTGTGCATGCATAGCTGGTGTGGTCCTACGTACTTGCACCATACTACATGACATATGTGCAACACAATCATACCATCAGGAAATCTGATGGGACAGGTAAAATCAGTTACTAGGCCCATCAGAATTATGAGGTCTGAGCGAACCCTGCAAATCCTCTTAACTTTCTTAAAAACAGCCAACATCTCTGGGTACAATTGGAGCCCAAAATAAGGAATTACAGAATAAATAAGGCTAGGATTTGCTGATTCTCTTGGGTATTCCTTATTTCTTAATGGACCCTCAGTGCCCAACTCACAATGAGCTGAATTTTCCCCACCCCTGGAGTGACTTAGAGGGTGGGAAAATTCTGGTTCATTTACCCAGGTAAAGCAGTGCACAAAGGTCTTTCAGGCAACTGTTGTCAGGACATTTTGCTCTCATTTACCAGGTCCCACACAAAAAGGGCCTACATTTTGTTTCCTTTGAGCAGTTGGGAACTGCTAATCACATTACCGAAAGTATTTGAATCATTCCAGTTATTATTGACAGATTCGGTGGTATCATAATTCTCATTATCATCCTTTTGTGCGTTCTGCAAAACAACATGAGGGCATTTTGTTTTCTTGTATTCTACCACCAAATGTGAAAGCGAAAGTACTGACTGTTAATTTCCTTGAACTGATGAAAGACATTAATCACAATACTGTGAGAGTCTGAAATTATTTGTATAGAAGACTTCTGTACTATATGAGACTATACCATGTTTTGATTCAAAGAATAGGTACCTCTTTCGGTTGAAGTCCAAATTTCTCTGGCTACAAGGATAGACCACTAATATAGTGTGCACCTTCAGAATGAGATGAGCAGAGCCTGCTAATACCAGCAGGTGAGGGTCTGGCTTTCAGCTATTGGACAGCAACAAAACCCAATATCTTAAACCATGAACTTTTAAAAAAGAAATAACGGGTAAGGACTATAGGTCATGTATTATCAATTGTTCTTCAAAATTCAGAATTAAATGAAAAATAGCAGGTCCTTCATAACTAGTGTAATCATCATGCTCTCAAATGTACATACAAACTTACTGCAACATTATTCACATAAATATATAGTGAAATTCAAGGTGCAAAAATTGTATGGGTAATGCTCAAGCAAGCTGCAATGTTAATTTTTCCTGTTCATTCTATTCAACAAACAACCTAACTCCTTATGCGCAATACATTCAACCAATCAACCTGTCAAACGTGTTAAACAAAACTTCCTCATAAAGACATGAAGAGGTGTCCAGGTACAAGTCATAAATGCATGTGGGCACTCATAGGACCTATTTTTAGTAAATTGCTCAGTGGTTCAAGTCAGTTTGTGCAACCATAGAAGTTGTAGATACAAAAATAAATTGAAACCGGTATAAAGGCTCGGTGAATAATCCAGACTGCAATCGCAATGTATGCTGGTCATTGTAGGGTCCATGTCATGTCTTTAATCAAAATGCTGGTGCAATAAATATAGTGTGGCAGTAGTGGGGTGAAACACAGGCAAATTATGCTGAACATACCGTCATATATGCAATATCAAAAACATTTCAAATACATTTCTGATAGTAGAATAAAGAGAGAAGAGACTCAACTTGTGACTAGGCAGCAACAAAAGAGGCATTACTTCCTGGTGACTGCTAAATATAGACTAAGCTCATGACTGAAGGGTGGCTTCACTTCCACCCAACCCGCAGTTTGTAATGCAGGCTTTGCTCACAAGTGTAGCTGTTTGTGATTCATAATAAATATAATAGAAGTAGCAAGTTAAGAAAACATAAAAAGAGCCTCTGATCTCGTAATAATATCCTCATCAGTCAATTTCTGAAATGTGGAGCCACAAACATTGAAAACCACCTGTGTCAGTAAAGATGGGCTCATTCCATGGTATCTTGATCTGCATTGTAAAATTATTATCTAAACTGGTTACTAATAAGAGCATTGGGACAGGAAAGCCTCCTGCATTGTATCGGATGTGAACCCCTTTCCTAAATGACCCAACTGCACAAATATCTGGAAACTTGGAACTGATTTTTTTGTCATGGATGAACATGGATCATGCATATTTGCCATGACCTAGGCCTGTCTCACGGATCGCAGTCTTGTAAGACTGGGAGGGGTGCACAAAGCGTTAACCTAGTAGCGGTAAAGAGCTACTGTAGTTCCCTAGAGTTAAGAGAGCACAGTGGTGTCAGCATACCATTTTTGTAATAGTGATCAATAGAGTAAACAGTCCTTGTTTCCCGTGTCACTGGAATGAGGCCTGCCAGGTAACCCACGCAAAGTTCCACTGCTGGGTATCTAACTTACACTTGGCCTACATCATATCAGTATGTAGTACACATGTGATTGCAGGTGCGTGCTGTAATGTATGTGCCTGTGTGTGGTACAGTACATGGAGGCGTGTGGGTTTCATTTTAAAAGCCGAAGGCCTTGGAAAGGCATGCAGAAGGGGGAGGAGCCATCCCAGACAGATTTGTGGATTGCATGCATTTCCAAAATCTAGGTGGGGCACACGTTTGTCAGAGGGAGAGCCAGGCTCTTTTGTGCACTCCAAAAGGGTTCTTTGATTCTGAAAATGTCAATTGTCAGTGGGGCATGGGCACATCTCACTGAGGAGATGGGACTGATGAGAGAATCATAAAGAGTAAGTGTGAGAAAGCCATCCTTTTTGCCCAGATCACCCCCCATTTATTTAATTATACTGGAGGTAACTGACTCAGGGCTCTGTTTATTAGAACTAGGACCAATTATCTGATTATAAAGAATATGATAATTGGGCTTAATTACAATTTGGACTGACAGCCTAGCTGTAAGTCCCTAGTATATAATAGGGTATGTAGTTTTAGAGGTCATGTAGCCTTTATGCACTTAATTGTGCACCACTGTGCTGCTTGCTGACATTTTAAAGGCAGCACTGCCTTTCACATTGCCTTCGCATTAAAAGTACATGCAAGTTTGACTTTGGAATTAAGGGTACGTCCATCATCTCAAACTGCCTTATTTTTACGTGTGTCACCCCTAAGCTCTCCCTAAGGTGCCCCAATGATAGGGTGCCTTGTAACTATAAGCAGGAACATTATAAAATATATTTTATTTGCCCTGTTGAGGGAAAACTGCCATTTTTGTTTTTCCCCATTGTAGTACTATTGCTCTATAGGCTAACGTGGGAATACTTTAATAAAGTATAACTATTGAAAGAAAGGAGCTAAAATACCATTCAAAGACTTAAAATAATAGCATAAATCTAATGACTTGCCAGTGTTAGACTGAAAAGAAGTTATAGAACTTTCTTTTCTGAAAGCCTAAATCTAGCCTTCCAGTAGCCATGCTCTGATTGATCAGCCTATACCAGGCTGATCCAAGCTGTCTTAATGAGGTGTGAAGTGGCCTGCGTTGAGAAAAAGGTTTTTATGTAGGAGGAGATCTGCAAGCTGTAGAGCACATGGCAGGAATTGGGTAGAGGGGGCAAACTGATCTTCAAAGAGGAAATGAGAGTTTGGCCTCACCCCCACATCCTGCAAACCCAGGTAAACCAGAGCCCCAGTAATTAGATTAGTGAGGGGGCGGAAAGGGATGTGTTAAGGAAGCATAGCCACAACTGTAGGTTGGCTTAGCCAGATCTAAACCTCCAGGAGAGAGTTTATCCATTTTGGATTTTGGAAGAATTGTGCTTTCTGGGTTAAGAATATGCCACACTTTGGAGGAAGTGATCATACACCTGGGGGGCACCCTGCATCCCATTGATCAGGGTTGACCCCCTGTTTGACGCCCAAGAAATGTGACTAAATATGTGAGTGTTGCCCAGCAACTCAGATCAGCTGCCTGAAACAAGATGAAGAAGAAAGACTGCCCTGCTGAAACCCTGATCTGCACCCAAAAGATTGAACCCTAAAGGACTGCACCTGCTGCACAATCTGGTGCTACAACCCTAAGGACTGTGCCTGGTGTCACAAGGATTACAGAGTGGAATCACTAAAAGCTACAGTTCCCGCATGAAGAATCTCCACAAAGAAGTCCACGGAGTGATTCCAGTGGCCTTTTCAGGAGTTGGTCAGGAGCATTGTGGGAATTGTAGTCCCAACATCTTAAGGATCTTCTCAGAGCTTCTAGGCCCTTGGGTAAGTGTTTTGGACACTTCCAACCCTCAAGAGGAATGCCTGTTTCAGACGTTTGAGGCAACTTTTGGAAAAAGCTCCATAAGGTGAGCGACCCGTCAACAAGAGTCAAGCCGCTGACGTTGAACCGCATTCCAGCCTGGATTTCAGATTCATCAAGGGGAAAGGTCCGGAGCTCCTGTCTTTGATGAGACATCCGGGAGTTGACCAGACCTAGCAGTGAGCCAAGCCGTCATCGTTGACTCCGATCACAACTTGAGGAGGAGCCTTGCTTGACATTGAGAGAAAATAATCCAGAAAAGTTTCTAAGTGCAAAGGTAAAATTTTGACCAAGGCTGCCCACGTACAGCATCTGGCCAGGACCAAAACGTGTGTATTCTTTAAAAATTCATATCTCCAATTCCCTACTCTGGTTTAAGTATCTATTTTTTCATAAAAATATAACCTATTTTTGTAAACTGGTGTTGGATTTTCATTGTGTGTTGTGTCTTACTTATTAAATGTATTGGTGTGTTTAAATGCCTTACACACCTGTCTCCTTCGTTAAGACTGCCTGCTCACATCCAGCTACCAGCGTTGAGCGAGGGAATAATACCATGGGACCCCCTTTCCCCCCACAAGAGTGCTGTAATCAGGGGGGACACTGAAAGTGTGTCACCTTTTATGTGGCACGCTGTTAGTGCACCTCCTGAGAGCTTATTTGCCTCTGCTTAAAATGTCTGTAATAGGGCACATGTGCAGAGGCAAAGGGATTCCCTCATTTGCATGAGCCACACCCCTAAGAAAATGAGGGAATGCCCTATGACGATAGTGCTGGTGCTTTATGTGTACCAGCACTATCGGTATTACAGAAGGGGGTGCACAACTGTCTGCGGACCCCTCTGTAACAAAAAAGGGCCCCGGGCATGCAAAATGAGTGTATACGCCCCTTGCGCCTTGGGGAAATTGTATAATATGGCTCCATAATATGCATTTTAGGCCATTTAATTTACTTATAAGTCCCAAATATATAAGAGCCCCTTAATTAAATGCTACTAGTGGGTAGCAGCACTCCCTGTTCTACCCACTCTCAGGTGTGTTATTGCAGCCTGTAGGGCAATTTTAAACTGCCATTTCAATTTGACAAAATACCTCTTTGTCAACCCTGTCTTCCATTTTAATACTCAGTTAGGTCATAAATGCTCATAAGGCAGGATGCATGGTATTTAATAAGTAAGACATTTAGGCTTAGTTGTACGAACATTATGAATAGCGGTTTCCAAAGAGTGAAGCACTGTGAATTGATATTAGGAAATCGCAATTCAGTATGTATGTATGATTTCACCTTGTAATTTGCGAGTCATTACTTAGTCGCCTCGCAATTTAGTAAATTGGAAATAGAGATTTCCAAAAGGGTGGATGAGGTTGCATATTGTTGACACGCTTGCAGATAGGGGAAAACACTACCTGCTTCTGGGTAATCACCTCTGGACCATGAAGTGTTTCACACTACATACCTGGAGATGAGCCTGACTGGATGTGAATTTGAGGTGGAGAGGTGCTGTCATTTCCAATTTATATGCTTTTAACTTCAAAGCAAGTGTCATTAACAGCAATGGCCAGCAAAAGTGGAAAAAAGTATGCAGGAGGCAGTAGGAGAAAACTAAAGCTTTCTAAGAAGGAGTTGGAGCACCTGACTGAAGAGTATTGTCAAAATTACGAAGTGCTGTTTGGAAGGGGCTCCATGTCTGTCCGGGAGTCCCAAAAAAAGAAAATATGGCAGGATATGCAGCACAAAATCAATGCACTTAGAGTAACCCACTGCTCCCTTGATAACATTAGAAAGAGGTGATATGACCTTAGGTCACGAGCAAAGGAGAAGGTGACAATGCGACTGAGTCCCAGGCAACAGGAGGTGGCCACCAATTGTACTCCCACCCAATGCGGTGGAGTTCATGATTGAGACCTCCCTGGAGCCTGAGGCTGTTGTGGCATTTGGAAACAGTGTATGATGTTTACTATTATTTCATCTCTGAACCTAAATCTATGCCCAACAACCATTAAAGACTCTAGCATACATCAGACGGGTGTTTTTAAGTTAGTAAAAAATGTACCACTGTAAAAACTTTAGCACTGTAGTCCCGGTTATAGGTTTATTATTCTAATGCTATCAAAACTGAAACATTGATATGTCATCATGTCAAGGGATTAAATACAATTAAACTTATTATACAATTTTCCCTAAGGAACATATTGATGACACAAATGTGGAGGTAGTGGAGGACCTGAAGAACCCATTCCCATAGCTATTCAGACAACCATGCCTCCTGTCAAATGTAGCACTGCTTTATTGTCACCACAGGCATCATTAATGGAGGATGATGATGTCTCTCTGCCTGATAGTCCCATGCGGCTCTCAGGTGTAAGGTAACAACAGCGTGTGCACAGTCGGTGCCATGATACATGTCATGCCATAGCTTCTGAAGCAAATGCACAGTTATTTGAAGGCCTTGAGGCATCCATGATCAAAATTCAGCATCTGCAACATGGCAGATAAAACTAATGAATGAAAAGATGCAGAACATGCAGCAATGCATGTAATTTGGAATTGATTATTGGCATTCAATTGGCTAACATGAACACAAAAATGGACAACCTCACCCCCACTGTAGAACAATTATGCCAGTATATGGTGCATGATCATGCCTATCAAAGCCATTGAGACAGGAGTACTGTAGCAAGAATGCCTGGGTTAACCAGTTCCATTGATAGATTGGTCGATGCCACTTCCATCCTATCCAGGCGAACGGTAACCGTGTAGGTGGAATGGGACACTTTAGTGTGCACGTTTCAAGGGGCTTAAGCCAGATCACCACTGCAGTTGAGGTGGTACAAAATGCACAAATAGCAAGTATTGTTGCCGATGTACCTCAAGATAGAGTGGACATGTCAAGTGTAAGCAGCATCTCTGCCACTGATCACATATCCTGCAACGCAGCAAAAGCCATCCTCCTGCTGGAGAACAAGTAGATTCAACTAATGTGGAACGCAGCCGGAAGAAGCATTTAAGGACACAGAATACTGAGTCTCATTTTTGAAGCATAATTGTAATTTTTGTGATGTAGCCAACATTTTTTGGGGACTTTTATAACCATTAGGATATCATACAGCTGAAAATAGTATAGCAATGTAAATAGCAGCCTGAAAATAAAGGTTGTTTTTCTTTGCTGCATAGAATCTTCTTTCATCAGTTCTGTGTGTGTACTGTCACATATAACTTACCTTTAAACGATTTTAACCATGACAAAATAGCTCTGAATTTGGTTTGATTGTTAATACCATTAATGTTGCAGGTAAGGGCTATATACATATCAGTTCATACGGGGGTTAATTCCCTAATTCTGCCTCCTTTGCCACCCTGCTGGACTGGTGCGAATTGTTCTGCTAAATCACCCATTATAATCCAGATGTTTTGACTGCTTATCACTTCTTCAATACTTTTATGCTTGCTCTTATTTGACTGCCTACCTGACATTTCACCCCTAGAGTGCTCCCTCACAGCCCACCTGCTCCCTGTGCCTCTAGAGCCCCACCCATCTCAGGCTCCCTGGGGGAACACCCAAACCATGTGCCCCTCTATGCCGCCTCTGCCCTCTATCCCCCACCCCTCTCCCCGAACCTCATGAGTTAGTGCCCTAACATGGCACTCAAGATCCTGTCTCTAGGGTGTCTAAGGCTTGCTTATCTGTTGTATGCCAATGGCGTGTGACTTGTTAGTTACTACATGGATGTTAGTGCACATCTTGTATAGGATTCCGGCACATCTACAGCTAAGGTTTTTCAAACGAGTCAGCAATTAAAAGATCACGATATCTCTACAGAAATAATTAATCAGAGATCAAGCTTTCAGACATATTATGATGAAAGAGAGAACGCAGAGCACTTCTCAGCATTATCAACCAAACTCAAACAAACAAGAGAGGTAATTAAGTACATGTTCAATTAAACTAGGAATTCTACTATTACACAACCCAAATTAATTGGCATTGTTTTTCTTGAGCACTTTGCTCCCCTTTATTCCCCGACAGGTTTGACCCTGGAGGATCAAATAGATTTCCTCCACCCAATGGAACTCCCAGTATTAACTATAGGGTGACTATCAAGCCTCAATTTCCGCTCTAATTTCATTCATTGAAGCAAGAGCAGCCATTATATCCTTACCTAATGCCAAATCATCTGGCAAGGACAGTCTGCCAGGCCAAATGTATCAGCCTTCTATGGAGGAATTTGCAATGTTTTTGATAGTCGTATTCAACGAAATATCAGAAGGGCGTGCAGTCTCTCACTTTTTAGGTCTCGCACCTAGCGGTTCAGTGCGCAGCCCTGCTCGCACAGCGAGAGCCCTTTTGTACAGGGTTTCTAAACAGAGCCTGGAATCGCACACGCTCGTGCGTGTGCTTTTCCTTTTGTGCCCCACTATTGGCCTTTGCGCGTGTGTTTTTTAGTACGAGAGCACGCAATAGGCCAAAGGCGGGCGCATTGCTCTGCCCATGGCCTATTGGTGCCTATTACGTGCACCAAAGGCCATGTGGTTTCAATTATCGTGCCCAGACACCGGCGCGATAATTGAAAGCACATGTTTCACTGTGGTGCCTACGCATGCACCACTCACAGGCGTGTTTTTTTTTTTACAATAGCGATCGCTTTCGCGATCACTTTCACTGCCTCTGTGTTTCTGCGCCCCCCACCAGCTCACCCTCCCTGTTGCTTCGCCCCTGTGTTACTTGTTAAATGATTGTCGATTGCCTACCCATACTTCTTTTTTCCTTAATTTTTTTAACATTATTCTCCCTCAGCCTCAAATGGTCATTTGCTCCCTCTGCATAGTCTCAGGTGCATCCCCAACGCTTTCCTTTGTTGGCCCCCATCCCTCAAGGTTCTTAAAAAATAGTTTTAATTTTTTGAAGGCCCTGGCAGCAGCCATTCAGTGCTGAATGGCTTTTTGTATTTTTTAAAGTGCTTATGCGCAAGTGACATTATTTTTATATTTTCTGCTCCAAGTGGTGTCTCCCATCTTGGAGAAGTAAATAAAAAATATAAAGAAAATGGCTCTCACGTTATTCAGTGGGTGCAAGTATGCATTGTAACGCATGCACGCATACTCAATGCACATGTGTGCATTTCCTGAATGTTAGAACTGCCAGCAGCGTCATGGCGCATTGGGCACTCATACACGCATCACGTCATTATGTGTTCTTTTCTTTTCTTGTGCAGACGCTCCATATTGCTAAAACTCATGGGCAAAGTATGACTAACAATGTACGCGTCTGCTGCTCGGGTTGTTGTCGGGTGCTTTGGGCACCTAGGAAGGCTTTGAAAAAAGTATTCTGTAGACAGACGTACACAGGGTCCCGCATACTCTGACATCACATGCACATGGGTAAAAATGGCTATCCAGCAGGTAAAGTACTCCAGCACTGAAAGTCACCCATATTCTTAGGGCAGATAGTCATTTAGGGAAGAGTCTGCGTGTGCTTTTGAGTGTGTCTTTGTGTATTGTGATAATGTGTTGTGGATTGTGTCTATAGTCTTGCCTTTAGAGGTGGTGCTTGCCCAAGCCATCCATACACAGCTCAACTTTCAGACATATATATATTCCACATCACGTTACGTGATTTGCTTACATGAGCACGTGAACACGCATGCCTCTTTACAATACACGTTTAAAAATCTAGGTTTCACGTAATGTCCTTGAATTGTCTGTTTGTGTATTTATATCATTGTGTGTCTGTGTGCGCCAATGTGTCTGCGTATTTAGTTTTGAATGTATTTGCGTGTGTGTCAGGGTGTATTTGTGCATGAATGTGCATGTGGGCAAGTCTATTTTTCTGTGCTTGTCTGCGTGTTTGTATTGCTTCTTTCTGCGTGTGCCTTTGCATCTGCATGTGTCTGAGTACTTATGTCTGGATGTATTTGTATGTGGTATGACGTATTTGTGTGTGTGACTGTGCGTGTGGGTGAGTCTATTTTTCTGTACGTGTATGCATGTTTGTATTGTGTGTTTGTGTGAGCGTTCCTGTGTGTCTGAGTACTTAAGTTTTAATGTATTTTTTGTGTGTGTGCCAGGGTGTAATTTTGTGTGTGGGCAAGTCAATTTTTCTGTGCGAGTGTTATGCATGCTTGTATTGCATCTTTCTGTGTGTATCTGTGCGTCCACGTGTGTCTGCACACTTAAGGTTGAATATATTTGTGTTGTGTGTGTCAGGGTGGACTTGTCCGTGACTGTGCGTGTGGGCGAGTCTACTTTTCTTTAGCTGTATTCGTGTCTCTATTGTGTCTTTCTGTGTGTGCGTCAGTGTGTGTTTGAGTACATAATTTTGAATGTATTTGCATGTGTTTCAGGGTGTATTTGTGTGTGACTGTGCGTGTGTCTGTGTGCTTTTAAGTTTGGCGTATGTGTGTGCGTCTTTCTGCGCGTGTGCTTGTATGTAATGAATGAAACTAAGTATGCATCAGTTTTTGGGATGTGATGCCGTAAGGTCGCCTCCTTGTAATATTAAGCAGCGAACACAACAAACAAAAAAACAAATATTTCCATGTACATCATAAACCGTTGACTCTATAAACCTCGAAGTTCAGGTCTTCCTGCGGGTTTCTTTCATGCACTAGTGGGTAATAAGCGCTATATAAAAATGTTATTACCATGCGCTCAAAGATCCACCGATGGTGGGTTTAAACTCCGGCAGATGCATCAGGCATAAGGATGTGGGATTGCGGTGGGAGTAGCAATCAGCCAAAGCTTTTATTTTCACAACACAACCTAATGCCTGGAAAAGCGGAATGGCTGGGGAAAATGTTCACGAAAATATTTGTCATTTCGGAATGACATGTAGCAACTGTAATGACGTGTTTTGTGTAGCGCCTCTCACAACGCTTTCTCCACAGAGTTCGTGCAGATAGAACTAAGAACAACACCTCTGCATCGGCCAGCTTTACCAGCTTAGGGGGCGCCGTGTGTATTAAAATACCCAGAGAGGAAGCTGTCAATGGTATAGAGCTCACAAAAAAGGGGCTGCACCGCTCTGTGTGTCGCCCGCTGCCCGCGCTACAGCAAGTACACAGCCCGGTATATACATAGCCCTTTATACTAACAATAAACCTGCTTCAGAGCTATTGGCATTGTAAATGACAATGCCTTTTATTTATGTGTTAGTTATCAAAACAGATAATTAAAAAACATCATCATTTACAATGCCAATAGCTTAAACTCTCGCGAATGGAAGACCTATTGCATGGCAAATGCTTGTTTACAGAGGCAGCAATTGTCAATTTCCTTAAAAAGGGCAAATCACCAGAATAACTGGGTTCATATCGTTAACTCGGTTTATTAAATACTAACTATAGATTACAAACTAAATTTTTTGCAACTAGATTAACCCCTGCAACTCAAACTATAGTTCACCATGACCAAAGAGGTTTTATACCAACAAGATCGATTCCTCAACACTAATTTTTAGTCCAGGCATTAGACTGCTATTCACATAAAAAAGTTGCAGCTGAAAATATTATGTTCGATGCAAAACAATTGTTTGATCTAGTGCAGTGGTAGGTACTATTTGATATTCTTGTATGCTATAGGTTCCCTTTAAAGTTTGCCGTGTTACTGTAAAACCTACATTGAAAGGGCTGAGGCTGAAGTTGTAATTAACTCAAAGGTGGTATGACACGTCACAATTAGAAGAGGCACAAGGCAGGAATGTCACATATCACCAATTCTTTTCACTCTCTTTATCGAGCCTTTGTGGCGGCTCCTCCCCTAATGAGGAGGAGCGTTGACCCACTGCTGCAAAGCAGTAAAAGAAAGAACAAATACAATGATAATAACTTAGAGTTATTATCACTGTATGTGTTCCTGCTGGACAGCTTTGCCGGCGGGTGTGGTGCTCTGCTCAGAGATCAGGGCAGGGGAGGAGTGATTTACCCACTCCGGTGGACATGACTCCTTGGCGAGCTCTCTCGGGCTGGTCAAAGAGTCATGTACATTTTGCATGTTCTCCATTCAGGCTTCATTATAGCCTGCGTGGAGAACATGCCCTGGCCCCCATTCCCTGGTTGTGCACTGAACCACGGTGCTCAGATCAATCACAATGCCTCATTGCAGCATTGTGATTGGCTTAAGGGGAAGGAGCCTGGCTGCATCCTGTTCTGGCCATAAAGAGGAGAGACTGCGATGATGTTGGAGAGTGCGATAGAGCGGTGAGGAGGTAATTTTTTTTTTACATTCCAGTAATATATGTTCACAATCCCCCTCTCCAGTCCACCCCGCTGCTTCTATTCAGATTTTCGAATGTCACTATTAATCTTTGATGCCAGTTTTTTGGTGAGGTTGATTAGGTAATTTGGTATTTTTTTGTGACAGGGTAAACGGGCTTGTGCTAATTTCCAGACAGTTCAACTGAATATTGAGCAAAGCAGGCTGACTTTACAACATATCAAGATGTACTTTGAAGCTACTTTTCTTGATTGACTTACTCGGACAGTGACAATGAATAATAACACTCATTGCTTCTATCTCCAACGCATGCTTCAGGAAGCTGCAAATCGGCTACTCATATTTCTCTAGATCCCCTAATTGCCCAAATGCACTTGCTATCTCATATGCCTGAATATAGATTCATACAAAAGAAACAATTGATGGACGGAATACTGGAACATGCAAACATTTGCCCCCAGTCACAAGGATCTGGGTTTTATCCATCATTCTTTTGCTCACCACACCACCCCAGTTTGGACCCAGCCATATGCAAATCAGTCTTGACACTGTTCCTTGTGGGAACAGTCCAGCCCGAACTGTGAAGCCATGTCCACCCTGGACTGGAAACAAGTATACTTGGACCGGTTTCAGGGCATTACCCTTCATCAGTCAGGCTAGCTTGAATCCAGTAGTGTAGTGAGCACGGGACCAACGTCTAGGCATACCCTTCCCACTTAGGGCAACATGGGCAAAAGAAACAATTGATGGACAGAATGTTGGACAATGCAAACGTTCACCCCCACTCACAAGGATCTGGGTTTAATCCATCATTATTTTGATCACTACACAACCCCAGTTTGGAGACAGCCAAATGCAAATCAGTCTTGACCCTGTTCTATGTAGGAACAGTCCAGCCCGAACTGTCAAACCAGATCCTTCTTGGACCAGAAACAAGCATTCTGGGACCGGTTTCAGGGCATCACCCTTCATAAGCCAGGATAGGTTAAATCCAGTGGTGTAGTGAGCACGGGACCCATGTCTGGGCATACCCTTCCGACTTAGGGCGACATATGCAAAAGAAACAATTGATGGACGGAATGCTGGACAATGCAAACATTCACCCCCAGTCACAAGGATCTGGGTCTAATCCATTATTCTTTTGCTCACCACAACACACCACCCGAGATTGGACACAGCCATATGCAAATCAGTCTTGACCCTGTTCTTTGTGGGAACAGTCCAGCCCAAACTGCCAAGCCCGGTCCTCCCTGGACCAGGAACAAGCATCCTGGGACCGGTTTCACAGCATCACCCTTCATCAGCCAAGCTAGCTTGAATCCAGTGGTGTAGTGAGCACGGGACCTAAGGCTGGGCATACGGTTCCCACTGAGGACGACATTTGCAAAAGAAACAATTGATGAACAGAATGCTGGACAATGCAACCATTCACACCCAGTCACAAGGACCTGGGTTTAATCCATCATCCTTTTGTTCACCACACCACCCCAGTTTGGACCGAGCCGTATGGAACTCAGTCTTGACCCTGTTCCTTGTGGGAACAGTCCAGCACATACTGCCAAGCCAGGTCCTCCCTGGACCGGAAACAAGCATCCTGGGACCGGTTTCAGGGCATCAACCTTAATTGACCAGGCTAGTTTGAATCCAGTGGTGAAGTGCGCACTGGACCATGTCTGGGCATACCCTTCCCACTGAGGACAACATTTGAAAAAGAAACAATTGATGGATGGAATAATGGACAATGCAAACGTTCACCCCCAGTCTCAAGTATCGGGGTTTAATCCATCATTCTTTTGCTCACCTTACCACCCCAGTTTGGACCCAGCCATATGCAAATCAGTCCAGCCCGAACCACCAGGCCAGGTCCTCCCTGGACCGGAAACAAGCATCCTGGGACCAGTTTCAGGGCATCACCCTACATCAGCCAGGCTAGCTTGAATCCAGTGGTGTATTGGCTCCACTTTTGTTAAGGCCCTAAATCTAGATTTGGGCATACCAAATGTACATCAAATCACATTTCGGGTGCGTCGATGAGCAATATTGTAACACCTTTCATTTGATTTGCATGGGCTATATATGGTGTCAGTATCCAGTGCTATAAGACAATCATGCTGCCCCCTGGAGCCAAAAACATAAGTGTGAGCATGCTTAAAATTGCATTTGATGAACACAATCATATCTGTCATTGTACTGCAACCCATTACCTAATAAATAGCCATCTTCAAACTTCCCCCTTTCCAGGCGTGGGTGCATTCCACTGTGCCTGAAGATGTAGGAGTCATAGGTGCTCCCTGGCTATTGTGACACTATGCAAAAACAACAATTGATGGACAGAATGCAGATCAATGTCGTACATTCACCCCAGATCAGAGATCTGGGCCTACAACCATCGTTTTTTTGCTCACCATGCCATTCCAGTTTGGACCCAGCCATATGCAAATCAGTCTTGACCCTGCGCCCAATGGGAACAGCCCAGCCTGAACTGCCAGGCCAGGTCCTCCCTGGACTGGAAACAAGCATCTTTGGACCGGTTTTGGGCTTTCAGCCCTCATCAGCCAGGATAGCTCGACTCCAGTAGCATGGAGAGCACGGGACCCATCTCTGGGCATACCCATCCCACTCGGGGTGACAAATGCAAAAACAACAATTGATGGACAGAATACAGAACAATGTCGTACACTCACCCCAGTACAGAGATCTGGGCCTAAATCCATTGTTGTCCTTGTGTTTGCTTTATTGTGACACTATATAAGTAAATAGGTGCATCACAGACAACTTGTATGTTGAGGGAATGGGTATTTTCCCTATTTCTAGTTAGGTATTCGATATTGGCTCGAGGACAAATTGGAAAAGGTGTTCCATCTATGCACCCTATAACATGGGAAATTTGGTAACCCTATAAAATGTTGTGCTTGAATATCCTCAGCATTCCTAGGTAGATATATGGACCTGTTGATAATCTCGAGCATGGCATGTTGAAACATCCGTAAAAAACTCAAGCTCACACTTTCGGTCCCTCAACCAGCAACAGCAATCACATCCAAGTAACTGCCACAGGCCAAAAGGTGTAATGAGCAAAATACCTGCACATGAGTGGAGATGGAATTGCTGAACAGAGCACTGCTTTCAAGATGCGGTTTTAACATTTCAAATATATCTAATAACACTGCACTACTTAGTCTGTAGTTCTCAAATATTTCCTCCTCTGTCTGTTGTAAAATGGTAAGCCTGGCCCTAAATATCCTCTCCTGTCTGCTCCACTTCCTCCTCTGCTGAACTGCCAGTGGTCGCATCCTTCTCGTAATCACATACAGAGCAGCCATTGGGGAAACCCCTGATGCATTCTGGGCCAGTTTTTATAGTTTGCACACAGTTGACACCTGAAACAAATTTGTGTTAAATTGCATTTGCAAACGGGTATTTTTGCGACTAGTCTCTAATCACAACAGCAGCGAACATAAGATTCCCAAGTTGCAATTATCGAATCAGTAACAACGATTCACAAATTTTTGGCACAAAAAAATACTGATTCGCTAAATTGTTGCAATTACTAAATTTAATTTGTGAATGGCTTTCGTCCATACCAAAACTCCATGTCTTCATTCACTAAGCTATTTGCAACTGATTTGCGAGTCGCAAAACCTTTGTACATCTAACCCTTAAAGTTTTACATGTCTGGTGTTGGCAAAACCTCCAAAATTGTTTTTCACTGTGGCAAGGCTGGCCTCCTATAGACTAACACTGGTTTATCGTATTACATTTGATAAATGCTAAATTCAGTTTGCGAACAGCCAAAGAAATACTTCTTCAACTCATTTTAATTGTGATAAAATCTCCTCTCTAATGGTAAACTTGGAGTTTAACTATTATTTTGGAAATGTTGCTTTAAGAAAGTTGACATTTCATTCTCTAAAGTTTCTGGGGCCTTTCTGTGAGTAGTCAGCTTCCTTGGACTATTGAAAACTCTGCGCTGAGAAATGTGTATTAGAGCCTGACAGTGACCAGAGGGCATGGGTGTGTAGGGGAGTTGGTCTTTCTGGCACAAAGGTTGGCGAGGAGGTGTGTCCGGCCTTGATTACACTTCATAGGGGCCTTTTGACTCACTAGCAAAGCTGGAGGCAAACCCAGGGAAGAGGGGAGAACTGCCCAGATCAAGTTTTGGAGGTAGACTTAGGATTGTTCCCTACCCACAGGTTGGCACTGGGCACAAATTTGGCAATTCCAGAACCTGAAACCAGAACATTTCTGGACCTGTAAAGCTCAGAAGAAGGGCAGCCCTACTATTTGAATCCTGAAGAAAGACTGGACCTGCTTGCCTTGAACACAGGACCCCAGTGTGACTCCAAGGGTGAGTTAGGTGACCACCTGTTTGAGTTATAGGGACCCAACAAGCTTTCCAGAGGCCTTTCCGGTAATAGCCCAGCTGATCAGTTTCAACTGGACCTGCCACATACCTTGCCGCAGGCTTCTACTGGAGTGAGTCCTACCCCCCCCCCCCCCGTGGCACTTCCCAGAGGTCCTCAACCCTTGACTATCGTTAGAGTGTACTTCTCCTTACATTTCTTCAAAACATGAGACTTAGAAACCTTTTGCCAACCTTTTTGCTCTGACAACCAATAGGGAACCGGGACCACACTGTTAAGCCAATATGATGAGTGTGCATCACAGCTGGGCCAAAGATTCAGGTGCTACTGCTACGTTCTTCTCTACAGCACTAAATGTGATCCAGCTGGACTTCAGAGATAAGGTGTCTGTCCACGTTGAGCCCTCTTCAGTTACAGCCTTCAGATTTTCTCTACTGAAAGAATCCAAACTCCAGAAAAAAGTGACTAAATACAAAGGAAGGGATTTCACCGAGTGAAGGTGAAAAAATATCTGGCTGGTGAGGGAAGTTCTCTAGGTGCAAAACTTGAGTTCTCTCACTGAGCTTTCCTGCCAGAAGTCAACAGATAACTCATCCCTCTGCTATCCAACAATGTGGAGCCCTCTTCCACCACAACCTGTTGCCATGCCCTGCTGAGGACTCCTCCCTTCACTGAGCCACTTTTTTTTTAGTCACTCCTATGGGTTCTTATTATGCTCCAGACGCACCGATTATTACATGCGGGCAGTGCCTTGTGTCAAACTTGCATTAAAGAGTGTGCATATGACCTATTACAGCCCTGCAACAACTGAATGTTCAGAAGTTCGTAATATATTCTCTGGCTAAAATAGGACACTGGGTAGTGCCCATTTGAAAATAAGTATGACAGGCAAAATGTGGTATTTACTTAGGGGTAGATTTATGTTAGACTTGCGCCACTTTTACGCCGCCGTTGCATCCCTTTTGTGATGCAGCGGCGGCGTAAACCCTGCGCCACGTTGCGCCCTATTTACATCGTGACGCCTCTATGGAGATGCGTCACGGTGTAAAGCCCTGCGCCACATTAAACCTGCGTCAGGTTTAATGTATGCAGGGTGGGCGTTCCAGCGGAAAAAGCCTCGGAAAAGTGACGCAGTGAAATCTACAAGATTTCACTCAGTCACTTTTCCGACGCTGCTGCGTCAAAACCTTGCGCCTGCTTGAAGCAGGTGTAAGGCATGACGCAGCATGTAAGGTATGGGCAGCCCCTAAACATTGCTGGAGTTGCGTCGTGCTTGCGACACGACTCCAGCAATGCGCCGCCCTTACGCCATCAGATGCGTCATGCATCTGTTTATCCTTGCGCCACGATGCGCTGCATTGTAAATGCGGCGCATCTGTGGTGGCGCAAGGGTAAAGTTGCGTGATGCATCTTTCCTGGCGCATCCCTGCTGATTTGCAGGGATGCGCCAGGAAACATACATCTGCCCCAGAGTGTGTAGCATTAGGGTGTGCCTGGTAAGAATCTATTGATATTTGGGCTAGCAGCCCTGCAACTCACTGAGTTTAGCAATTTAGGGACTCTGGTGGTCCTGAAGAAAGTTGTATGACCTTAATGACAAGTAAAACTAGTTAAAACATGTCAACCTGAAGATGAGGGAGCCAGTAGCATTCCAAATTTGTCCCACCTGATTGTTTTTAATCTGCCAAAATTGCCCCAGTTTCATTAAAACGTAGTCATCAGCGGCAGTCCTTGAGGCACTTTTAAATTGATCCCCCAAGAAGAGGAGTTGAGCCCACACTGTCTAGACCACTACACAGGGTGAAGTCTCAATGATGAAGCATGCCAGTTAAGATGGCTGCTGAATAGGAGCTCTTCCCTAGAGCTCCCGTGTTTGGGATTACCAAATTGGTATATATCCCCTGTTAACCCGACAATCCGCCACCAATCTACACTCACCTACCTCCCTTAGCATCGGACTTGCTATTGCAACGTGGCTTACCTCCAGTGACGATCACCAAGGACCCGTCGCTCCTTCACCTCGCCTACCTCGACGCTCCTCGCCAGGATCAGGCCCACTGAGCAGGACATTATACGACTCCACCACCCCTAGACATATTGATTCTGGGCTTTTTCACCATCAGACACACCGCTCCTTGCTAACGACTTCTCCTCTGGGGTGGACGTGCTTCTACCCATCTCCTCTTCCTCAAAAATGCAGATGCTGAAGAGACGCTAAGTGGTGCTTTTGCCCTGTTCCCCCACTGGTGGGGGCTGCTAGCACTTGTTGGCTTGCCCTTTGGGGCCCCCGTCAACTCAAATCTGCCTCCAGAGCTATGGGGCAGGATTAGCGCCCATCCACCAAGCAGCCCACGCCCTCGTCCTCTCTGGTCCACTGGCTGCCTCGTTTCTGCTCGATCGACGAGTCTCCTCTAATTCCTCTTGATCAATTGGAATGAGCACCTGGACCTGCACCTTGCCACATCACAGCCCTGCTGGTCGGTGGGTTGACTCGTAGATTCGAGCAGGGATCCTTCTCAATTTGGCTCCTCAAGATGGTGGCGATCTGCCTTAACTCACCACTCAAGATGGCGGACAACTGGTCCCCCCAGTCAGGCCAGGGTGAGTGATTCAATCTCCCCTGCCCGTCGATCATTCAACGAAAATCGCAGCATCGCAGTGAGGCCAGGGTGAGCGATTCGATCTCTCCCGCCCGTCGACCATCCAACGAACATCGCAGCACCTGCCACGCAGGTCCATGGGCTGACTTTGGCTGTCTGAGGCCTTTCTTGTTTTTTTCACCTGAGCTGTCGCAGAAGATCTAAACCTGGAAAGATGCCCTTCCGCCGCACAGCCCCCGACCTCGCTGGACACAGTGAATGGTCTCTTGTCTCCAAGCCTGACTCTCAGTGAGACCACTGTCGAGTGCTGCCCCAGCCTTGTTTGTGGCCTTTGTGTTTTCCACCCGAGCAGCCGCAGTTGATCCAAGGCCTGAACTGCACCCTGCCGCCGCGCAGTCCACGACCTAGATGGCCACGATGAGTGGTTTCTCTGTCATCACACACGATCATCAATGATGACACAGTCGAGCACAGTTGCGACCGTGTGTGAGGCATCTCTTGTTTCCCACCCTGAACGGCTGCAATGAGTCCTAGAATAGGAATTTTGCCCTGCCGCCAAATAACCTTCGACCTCGCTGGCCACGGTGAGTGATTACCTTATCTCCACGCACGACGACCACCCTGCTATGTTTGCCTGACCAACGTCCACCCTGATGATCATGACCTGACCCCCAGTCAGCCCTCAACCTAACATCCGCTCTTACAATATTGGGGCCATCTTCTTTTCCACTACTTCCAGAACCCAAAACCCAGGTCTGTCCCCTGACTACTTTTTACTCACAGCCTGTACTTCTTGGATTAGGGCTGTGTCCCTGCCCTCGGTCCCAGCTGCTGTCGAACCCCGTGTTTCTGGGTCCATGCTACAGATGCCTTTCTGCCCAGAATCTTTTCAACGTGTGTTTGCACCGTGCTAGTCCTCACCAGTTCTAACCTCATCCGGACCCCAGAATTTAACAGGCTTGTGCCCACACCCTTCATTACCAGCTTCCTTGCCCGATTCCCTGGTGTCCTAACTTCTCACTGAAAAAGTCTCATTCCCTCTGTCTTTTACCTGGTTCCCTCCCAGTATGATGGTTAACTGCAGCCATATCAAGCTGCTCAGGTCATCCCACATGCTCAGATCTACCTAGTGATTACCGAACCCGGATCCACACGTGCCACTGTGCAACCTGCTGCCGACATGGCCTGCCATTTTTGTTGCCCTCTCAATCTGCCGTCCACTGAATCTCTCTGTGCAACGGCGATCGCACGCATAAACTACTCCTCAGCCTCTGTTTCTCAATTTGCAGGACACCATCACCGTGTTTGAACCTACCTTCGGATTTCTTAAGGCGCTCTATCTGGCTTCTCCCCTAGACTTGTTTCTCCCTCACCTGCGGTAGCGCCCCGACTGTAAATGACGTGGTCCCACTACTAACATTATACCACGTGGCACCGTTCCTTGTGCTGTCATAGAAGAACTCTTTTAAGTTACTCTTGTTGTGCTATTTTGTTGTTCTCTTATTTTGATGCTCTCTACTATCTAATTTATTGACACTTCACCCCCTCTTTCCACCTCACAACATCTCTCCTCTCACCCTAAGCTTTTCTTTCTCCACAGTATCCACCCCCTTTTATTTCTGCCATCCTTTCTCCCCTCTGCTTTACCCATGCCCCAACTAGCGTCTGAATATATCTAGGTTTAACAATTTCGATGTTCTCTCATTGTAAATCTTAATCTATATTTACTTTGACAAACCCTCCTTTTTTTTCCCCTGAGCACTGCCCCTCCTCTCTCTCTTACAACTTTTCCACCAGGTTTCTCACTCACCTTAGTCTTATATCTTTCCTTTACCCCCTCCTTCTCTTTCCCCCAGTCCTCCTCTAACGACCTAATACGTCCCCTCAATCCCTTCCTCACACCTCCGGATCCTGCCCTTTCCAGATTTGGCCCCACAGCCTCTCCTCTCCTGTAAAAACAAACTACATTTTTACTCAAAACGCCCCTCCAAATGGAAAAACATTTTCCTTCTCCACCTTAAAGTCACTAAATCAAGTAAAATACCATATGGATTTAAATTATCTACTTCCCTCTCCCCAGCTTTTCTCTGCGAAATTGACATTTCCATATTCAAAACTGGTAATATCCTCATTCAAGCCTCTGAATACCACCTCAACATCTTTGAGCTCCATTTCAGTACCCTGGCTGACCAACTATCCAAACCAGTTCCTAACCCTTCATCATCCCAATTGTCTGACACACTTATGTTTTCTCCCTCCCCCCGATGTTGACCCCCCAGACATCTTAACTGCTCACACCATCATGCCAACTCATACTCTCTCTAACAACCGACCTTCTCAAACCCCTCTTGCTACTTCTAACCTCTCTCCTAATTCCCCACCCCCACACCTAGAATGCCCGATTGTACCCCCCCGCGCCAATATCTCCCTCTCTGAACTGCACTCTCTCCCCTCAAACCAATGTAACTTCCCCCTACATCCCTCACCCCCTCTTATCATCTCCTTCCTCATGCCCTGACCCTTTGAATGACCCGTCCTTCTCCACGTCCAACACTCCTCTGACTTCCCCGCCCGGCATCACCCCCTCTCCACATCAGACTTTCTCCCCCGATCAACAAGGAATCCACTCTACCCCCTCCTCTTCGCCTGAGTTCCCCCTCAATCTTATTGCCCAGACTCTATCTAACGTTGAACGTAATCTCTCAACTGTGAAGATGGAATTTACTCAACTTAGAGACGAATACAACGCCCTTAACTCCAGGACATTCATCAATCATACTGATTCCCTCTGTTCTTGCTTACAAAACATCAGCCAAAATAACCACAGGAGAACCACACCCCTTCGCAGCAGAACTCATAGGCCTTTCCGCACTGCAAACTACCTCTCCGCTTCTGGCCTTACCAACCTATGCAACTCCTACCTTCCTAAACCCTTGATTATTGTTCATCCGCACCCTTACTCCAGCATTCCAGTGATTTTGGGTACTAGCCAAATCCTCTCTTCTCCCATCTCCCCAGACCCCCAGCTCAGCTTACCACCATTCACTCCTGCTCTTCCACCAAAGACAACCCGAATCCCCTCTCCTGCATGCTTGTTAACCGCCGCTCGGCTGTCTGACATGCGACGGAAATATCAGAAACCATCCTCAGTGAAGCTATCGACATCGCCTTCTTCACTGAAACCTGGCTAAATGACCACTCGATGGCCATCCTTGACTTACTCACCCCCTGGTTACTCTATCATTAGGAAAGACAGACCCAACAGAAAAGGGGGTGGATTAGCTATTATCCATAAAAAAGAACTTTAACTCACTCTTTTAAAGACCACAGACCATTTAACCTTTGAATACCTTGGTGATGAATTCACTGTACAGGGTTCTGCCCCAATTCTACTAAATAATATCTACCACCCTCCTGGTGATCCTCCTTTTCTCTTCGCTGAAGAACTATTCGGCCTTCTTACTCAATCCTCACTTTCTAACTCGAACAAACTCTTCCCAGGAGATTTCAGCATCCACTGGAACAATGTTGATGATCCCACAGTCAGCCACATCATGAATCTTCTAGAGATAATTGACCTTACTCAACTATTTTACTCTCCTGCTCATACCAAAGGGGCCACTCGCGATGCCATGATTTCCAACAGTGACTTGGCCTCCCTTTCCAACATCATCCCCATCGACTAGTATGACCATCACCTCAGTTTATTTAAGATTGTATCCACTCCTCTACTCCGCCCCTCAAAAAATGTCAAACCCATGAAATGGGCCAGAAATCTTAACCAAATCCCCCCTGGTGAACTAGAGTCTAAGCTCCAAGCACAACTTCTTCTTGCCCCTATCTACCAAAATGCCAATGAGCTCATGGAGCTTTACAATAAGACAGTCACTGATGTCTTAGACCAACTCGCCCCTCCGGAACCAAAAAAACAAAGAAATATTCCCTCCAAATCTTGGTTCAACTTAGATCTCAACAACAAAAGACGCTCACTTAGACTGACGGAAAGAACATGGAGATAACACCTCTCTACCTCCCATCTCACCCTCCTCGATCCGCGAGATCTACTTACAAGAAACACATTTTCAATGAGAAGGCAACCTTCGTCCAAGCACAACTGGACCGTACCAAAAATAGACCCAGAGAACTGTTTAACATTGTTAGAAAACAAACATCTAGCATCCCCCCTAAAGCTGATGGCCTCAACAGACAGATGTGAGGAAATTGCTAACTTCTTCTCTGATAAAATCGCCAAAATTGATCAATCCTTCCATCTAACTCAGGTCCCATCCAGGCCCTTATTTGCCGTTGACGTTACCTTAGACTTTCCTCCCTTGTTGACTCTACCCCTGATTCTTCCCTCACCGACACGTTAAAACCCCTCCTGATTCAAGCCTTCCCAACATACAGCTGAAAAACATCCTGGCATAATTTCCACCCCGTGACTGAGCTCGAAGTCTTTTACAACATTGCCAGACTAAAGCCGACCTTACACACCAAAGTCCCTCTCCCCTCTAACCGTGTCCAAGATTTAAACCACATAATTTCCCCATCCTGGACTACTATCATCAACACCTCCCTTGCCACAGGATGTGTCCCTGACTGCCTCCAACTCGGACAAATCACTCCCATTCTTAAAAACCTCACTGCTGACCCTAATGACCCGAACAATCTCCGCCCTATCTCTAACCTCCCCCTTCTTTCCAAAGCCCTTGAAAATGTGCTCTGCTCCCAATTGGATAAACACATTAGCAATTTTCATTTACTTGACTCCCTGCAATCTGGCTTCAGAAAAGGCTGCAGCACCGAAACCGCCATGCTTAATATAGTGGATGACATCCATTGTTCCCTTGACAATGGTGAATCCTGCCTACTATTTTCCTCGACCTCTCTGCTGCCTTTGATACAGTTAACCACTCTTCCCTACTTAACTCGCTCAAAACTCGCTTTGCCCTCAACTGTCTTGTCTTCAAATGGTTCGCCTCTTATCTCCAACACAGAACGCAACAAACCAAAATCAATGACTGCCTCTCAAACCCTTCACCTGTCTCCCTAGGTGTCCCTCACAGCTCTATTCTCTCCCACCCTCTCTTTAACCTCTTTATGGAACCCCTCACCCTCATTCTGAAACAAGCTGAAATCAACTATCACCTCTATGCTGATGACACCCAACTTTACTATAAGATTAGATCCCACTCTGATGTTCTTCATCTAAACAATACCCTGAGTAAGATCCAATCATGGTTCTAATCCAATCATCTCAAACTTAACCCTAAAAAAGCTGAAATCATTCTCTTCTCTCCCAAAAACACCGGCTCCCCATCGGATCTTGGATTTCTGATTTCAATGCCCTCAATTGTTCTCTCTCCTTATACAATATAGTGAAATCCCTTGGTATCAACATTGATAAAAACCTAATTCTTAATGACCAACTAAAAACTTTGCTAAAGGAGCTCTCTTCACTCTCCGTCACCTCGAGAAAATTAAACCCTTCATTCCAGCTGACGACTTCAAATCTGTTGTCCAATCACTAGTTCTCTCGAAAATTGACTATGGTAATGCCATCCTCACAGGAACCCCTAAAGTACAAATAGCCCCTCAGATCTGTGCTCAACCTAGCGGCCAGGCTAATCACTGACTGTAAATGTTTTGACCACATCTCCCCAGCCCTTAAAGCCCTTAATTGGCTACCCGTTGAAGGTAGATCCTCCTACAAGACAGCATGTATTACGCACAAAACTCTACACCAAGAAAAACCGTTGTACTTCTCAAACAAACTCAAAAAAGTGGGGTACTCAAGACCGATGAGAAGCACTAACACACTCCTCCTCGTCCTACCACCGTTAAATAAAAAAAACACATAATCACGCCCCAATCATCTGGAATACTCTCCCCATGGACCTGCGATGTAACCCTTTCTACCTCAGCTTTAAATAAGACCTCAAACTTCACCTTCTGAGCAGTACTGGGGTCCAAAAGCATGCCTTTGACCCTACACTCTATTTTCCCTGTTCTGGTTCTCCTTCACTTCACTCCTATCTCACACTTCTCCCTCCCCCCTCTTTCTATATTTCACCTTGTTTACGCTCTCCCTACCCCGCTTCTTTTCCCTCTCCTCCATCTCCCACCCTTACTCAGCTCACCCCAAAACCTCTCTCTGTCTGTACCACCTCCTCTTCCTCTATTTGGTTCTCACCCCCCTATTTTTATCTAATCTCTCCTCTCCCGCAGCCCCGCCCAGAATTTTTACCACCCCCCCTTCACATGCTGAACTATACCTTCACTTCTTGTTACTGTGTAATAATTGCTTTCCCTGATTGCCTTCTCATGTATATTTCACGTGTGCCCTTTTGTTAATTAATTTGTTGTAATCTTCCAGTTCTTAATGTTTTGCTAATGTACAACCGTTCTTTTTCCTATAATGTTATTTACTCATGTAACGCGCTCTGATACGTCTGGTTCGAGCCAACGCTATATAAAACCTTTCAAATAAAGAGATATGTGGGTGAAAGTCCATTAAGAAACAAGAGAACATCCCAAATTGAAGATTAGGATAGTTCTTCTCTATTAACATTCTAAGATTGTCTAGGGATGCCTGGCGCCTATACCTTTCCAAACACAATTACAAACCTCTGCCTTGTGTATAGACAGTAAGAAAAACTATTGATGGTGATGATAGCAGAATCCCTGTGTGCAGCAGGCCAACAGGACTAGATGGGTCTTTCCAAGGCCAGTGGGGCTGACCCCCTTTTAGCTCCCGAGGACCAGCTGAGATAAAATATCTGTTCTCCACTGCCACTCCAAGTGCTCTGCAAGACAATCAGGAGGCTCTAGGGTTCACGGGTGTGGGCAGGAGGCTGCTCTGCTGGCTGGTAACCGAGGGACTGTGCGAGATGCCCCCATCACCTTGCAAGGAGCACCAGAAGATCAGAAGACTGGTGCAAGGAGCTAGTGAAATCAGCTCTGTTAGAGTGCAGGAGTCCTGTTGACTGTACTGCTGTTGGCTAGAAACACCACCAGGAGTAAAAGGAGCCAACGATCTTTGAAATCAGCCTGTGATGTTCTGCCTGGTATAGGTGGGGGATATGGTAATTATGGAGGTCATGACTTAGTAAGGGTCAAATGGGATTTCAGAATGTCACCAAAGATATTTACATCTTCCGGATATATATATTTGTAAATTAATGCATTGCATTTTGTAGTGTGTGTGTGTAAAAAATAGGCCTCAGCTAGGCCTACTAGTGCAAGGGGTTCGCCCTTCTCTGCACAGAGTCCTCAGACTATTAGAAAGAAGTTGGCACAGAAACTGAAATAGAAAATACATAGTTTATTAAACCTCATAAGGTGGAACCACATTCACCCAGCACCCTGTGGTGCTGAATGAAGGTAGCACACAGAGTAGGAGAACCATGGGTCTTTTATACCCACACAGGGGCTCAGGAAAAGGGCAGTGCAAGCATACATGAGAAGAGTTACATACATAGATGGTCATACAGAAATGCACCGTCAATAGCAAAGGAGGAGCTAGCAGTTGCTGACTCTGGTAGAAACAACCTGATAGTTACAGACTAAAAACAGATGCATGGACAGTTAGATATTCCTGCGCATGTGCAGGGTAGCAGAGTCTAAGTATAGCCAGTCCTTTAAACAGAGCACAAGGGAAGACAAAATGGCTGCCAGAAATACAAAATGGATTTCACAAAATGTACAGGATAGCCTCTAAATACCAGATGGATTCTGCAAACGCTAATTTAATCACAGCCAATTTACGACAGACGACCCTTTTAGCGTTAGCTGAAGACATCTCCCATAATCCAGTAGGAAAAATGAAAAATATGCATATTAATTTTTAATAAATTATTTATTTTATTTATTATCATAAATTTCCTAATTCATTGCTAGGTGGGCATTTCTCATTCTAAATATTGTTAAGCGGGTATGTATGAGGTATAAACAGAAGTACAAAGGGAACAGAGAATTGGGTCATACAGATAGCAGGAGAGAGTAATTACTATTATCAGAAACAGAATTATTAGCTTTCTAGTCCTAAGCAAATCCTAGAACCATCCAGTAAAAACATTTTCAAGGCTCCTATGCATTTCAGTTACCATCAATTTCAACTTCAAAAACATTTTCGCTAGACTTTTCCAGTGTTTCCTTTATGAGGGCTAGAGTATCTATCATTATACCCAATACAAACATTAAAGCAGTCAGACATATTATTTACAAAAATGATCCTGGATCCAGAGGACCAGGAGAACTACACAGGACCATGAGAATTGGGACGAAGAGCTGCAAAGGGTTGCTCCTCCTCAAAAATGGGACGATCAATGGGGTACATTTTCAACAAAAAGAAAAATAAGTCCTTGGGAAATTAAAGCCGCTGTACAACCAACCAGAGGGGAGTCTTCTCCCTGTGTCCGTTTGAGCCTCACAGGCAGGCTCTTGTTGTTCCCACGGTGGAGCTGCTCAACTCGCAACTCAGGAATCATGGCCTAGTTTCAAGGGAAAAGTTTCTTCTTTCAGGATAGGGCAATCACCCACCAGGGCAAATGCGCTCAGCGATCCTGTCCAGTGTCTCAGGCAGTGCACCAGTTTTCTTCATTTCAATCTAACAGGCACCAGAGACACAGCACCTGTACCCTGAACTCAAGTCCTTCCCTAACTCCTGTATTGCTCTGCTGGCACACTGCTCTTTCGTTGGGGCCATAGATCTTGGCCAACAAAGTTGAAAACTTTACAGCCACTTTAGGACCAGGATTCAGAGGCCTGATGCTAGGATCTCTGAAGCAACCCTTGTTTCAAAGGGGGTTACCTCAAGCAAAAACTTTCTCGCCTTCCTGGTCGGTCTGTGACTCTTGGCTGGGCATCAAAAGCTTGATCCACGATTTCTCCTTTCTGATTTGTGACCCCGTCTTTCGCCCAAGATAGTAGCAGGGGTACTCTCATCACAATGCTTCCGGCCTTCTACCTTCACTGAGGTCCTGGTTGCCAGTAATGCCTGTGCTGGTTACCTTCCCTTTGACTTCAAGCTGGACTGGTGCTGACTCCTCAAGCTGGATCTGATGTCCGCGCCCCTCTGGCAATGGTTGTAAAGCAGCAAATATCTATTGGTGGACAGAACAAAAGGTCTTTAGACAAGGCACAGAAATAATCTATCAACAGAGAGGATAGTCTCAGAATACTTCCTAGTCCAGGGACGCCCCATATATTAACAAGGCACCCTGGAACCACTTGCATATATGTGAGAGTAAATAAAACAACAGTCTGGACCTATTGGCAAGTATAAAAAAACTCTTTGGTGAACTGACAAGAGTAATACGTCACCCAATCCCAAGCAGCCAAGGAAGTCTGTGTTCATTTACTAAATTCTGAGGAAAAGGGAAAAACAATACAGACATACTCCAAATCCTTACATCTGTATATTCCTATCTTAATCATCTAAAGACCCTCAAGAAAAAGGGAAATGTTCTACACTTTTACTCGTAGACTTTGCATTACTTGTACAGGACTGCAGACACTTCTAAAATGATTTCTCTTAATAAAAGCACCTTCATTGTACGCTTAGGACCATGCTCTCATGTTATAGGCGCAGCAGGAAAATCTAACACTGCTAATTTAACAGGGATGCCTATTACATACAGAACTAAAAACTTCAACATAATGGGTACATGTTCTCCAGCGGAACATCTTGTGACTAACAGACTCCTGTAAAACAATATTTTCCTCAAAAATGTTTGCTAAGGATCACATAGACCTCTTCCCTGCATTCTACATTTTCACAATCCAAACTATGCAACATTAGTTCTAGTAAGGACTGTCAGTTTATTTACACAGACTAGCTAATAAAACTAGCAATGCCCTTGCAAAACTGTATAAAACTGTATGTAGCATGAGAATAACAAACAATAGTGGTGTTGTCACCTGAGAATTTTCAAAGAAAAACTACCCACAGCTGGTTCCCCTTAAAGATCAAATAAGGAAGCAGCAATCTAGACTACTCATCCTCTCATAATTCCATCAGAGAGGATGGGTAGTAACATAGAAAAATTCGTTTTATTAATTCTAATAATGTTATTATTTTAATATTATTATTATTTATTATTATTTATTATTTTAATATTATAATTATTAATTATTTTATTAATTCTAATAATGTTAATTCTAATAATTAGTATTCGTTTTATTAATGCTAATAATGTTTAAAACAGTATTACTGAATAGCCAATTAAATGTCTCATGGTTATTTCACAGACAGTTTAGACAGGCTCGAAAAAAATTAAGAAAAAGAGAGAGAACACATAAATTTGCCTACCCTTAATTTGTAGAGGAGCTAGCCTCCTCTCCCCAGTTTTGACAGTAAGAAACCTGTAACAGGTTTCATTCTGTCAACACTATTAGCCCCAATTTGTAGCAACTGGGCATAAACAAACTCTGAGGAGCTAAATAGCGCAGTAAACTTAGCTAAAGAACATATTCCCTTAGCAAATGTAGTATAGCAACATGAGGCCTCATGAATTCAAACTGAATCCCATTGCTTCCTGAATTCAACCCTAAAAACATTTATACTATATATATATGGCAGAGCCATTGTCTTTTAAAGAGAGGTCACATATACTATGTTCATTGAGTGCACACAAAAACTTGCTTTTACCAAAAAAAAGGTAAGCAAAAACCTCTTTCTACCCCTGCCAGTTCGTCTTTCAAATGTCGAAATGTCAAAGCGCATGTAAAGCCGAGCCCTGCCAGGCTTCTAAATGTAGGAGTTCGGCCTTTAACCTATGCAGCTGTTCCAGCTTGTATGCAAGGTTGTCATGCGGTGCTCCCAAGTCAAAGTGACCCTAGAGACCGAAGGCAGAGCAGCAAAACCCACTCTGTGTGTCTACCAGCAATTTCAGAGGAAAGCTTAATAACTTCTGCCAATTTTTGTACATTGATATGTGTAAGCAGTGTGCCAAGCGTTTGTCTAGCAGTATAGATGGTCTATGCTTACATATGTGCATTTACTGGGGCGTAAGGCAGTTTAAAAACTGATCTGACTGGAGAAAACTCATTTAAATAGTGAATTTTTACTCAATTTCGACTTTGAGTTTTTTGGACATTTAAAAATGAATATCCTACAATGTTTTTGCATAATAGTCATCCCCAGAATGTCCTCTACATATCCCAGAGATGTGGCATCAAAAATGCATAATGTATACCCTTATAAAAATGAGTTTTGGACGCCTGGATAAAGTGACATTTTCACATGTAATTGACCCCCTATTGCTGTATAGCACGGCTGAAATTCAATTTGGATGCTAGGAGGTCACAGTATCATTATTAGGCATTATAAATAGTAAAAAACGAATTTGTTTTTGCACATATTTGAAATAACATTTTTTTATATAATCAAAATATATTTTTTTTGTTAATAAATCTAATCATTTTGATGAGTCTACATATGAAAAGCGATATGCATCCCTTGCCTATTATATTTAAACACATTAATTCTTAGCCCTAAGCACAGAAGCTTATCTTGAAACATCTTAAGTCTGCGCCACTTTTAAATGAAGGACAGTCATTATTATTTAACATCAAAAACCACTCTTATCCTTATTTAAAAAAAAAAGGCATTAACAAAAGAAATCCCTACTGTCAACCTGTCCTCTGTTTATCAAAAATAATGAAACTATATTTCTAACTTTTAAAACAGCAGTCTGAAATGCCGCATTTTACAATGTGTTTGACTGTAGCTGTTCTCTGTGGCCGGAGTCCGCAGAGAACAGAAATAGTCTTGCTGACACAGCTGTTTGACACGTAAAGGCGTCAAATTCACACGCCTTTCAAGTCAACCTTGCAAGCCAACACAACTCTGTCGTTCTGTATAATGTGAATGCCTTTGAATACCCTATACAAAAGATAAATGCTGTGACATTTTGTATCTGAATTTAGTCTATTGTAAAACACACAATTTCGTTTTTCTCTTTACACAGGTCATCTTAATTTTAACTTTCTAAAGGTAAAACTCTTATCCGATAATCCATGTTAGCTTTGCGCCACAATTTCCACTGAGAAAATTAATTCTCAATTGGAAAATCGTTTTTATATAGGCATATAGCCCTTAAAATTTCAAGCAAGAGCATCATTTTACTTTTTGTCTAGGATTAATGCAACAGTTTTAAAACAAATAAAAACAGTTTTCTATGGAAAGTCTAACTGGTCTTTGCACAAAATAGGGCCGAGGAAGGCTCCTTGGGTTTCGTTCCTCAGCTGCCCTGTCTCATCAGAGAAGCTAAAAATAGCCCCTCAGCGCAGAACCGGGCCACAGCGAGTGCTCCTGGCCCCCACCTTTTTCCAAGGCTGTCCTGCTGCAAGCATTACACATTTTCATGTCAGTGAAGCTTTCTAAGCAGTGATTTCACCTCCTGGTTCACTCTCCTATTTCTAGCCCCCCACCTTACAGGCTGCAAGGTCAAAATCTGCCTTGCACAGCCCTGAAGCTGTCAAAGACAAAAAGCCTTCCTAATTTTATCTAAACTGCAATAATTTGCCCTATGGAAAAATGTATTTTAATATACAATTTCTTTTCAAGGGTCATAAGTTTAGGTTCAATTCTCAGATTAGCAGGTTCAGCTTAAATTAGAACCTACAACCCTGTGGACCCAGCACAATGGCGCACTGAACCACCAAGAACACAAAGCTGCATAGGAACAATTTGCAAATTCGTAATACCCACAATTTCTTTCAAGCTAAACTTTTAACCGGTCCCTAATTACTCTTCATTAATACTTTTGTACTTTAAGGGTGTCATCAAATCACAGGGGTTGCTCTTTCTCTTGCTACACCCCTCTCAATTTCCTTTTGCGACTTATTGATGGTGATGAGACCAAATTAAATTTACTCCTTAACAATTTCACTTCTCAGAATTCTTTCACATATTCACAGTCATTCAATCACACACTTTTTCCAGTGCTAGCAACATCCAAAACATAATTTACCACACCACAACATTTAAACACACATTTAACCCACAGATCATCACTTAAGACAGAAACACAAGACAGCCCACAGACTGTACTTAAACCAAACCATTTGTAAATACTAGTTGCAAGTCATATTCACCAGATTTGGCTGGCAGAACACCAAAAAAACGCTCTGCATCTCATCACTTATGAATGTTACTAAGTGCACAGACCAGGATCCTTTTATGTACATATTTAGTTCCTCGGGGTACTAGTCACCACTTACAAGTATTTTTATTCCATAATGCGCTGTACATTATAGAAGAAAGACCATACTTAATATACATATCCCTATTAGGCGTCCCCTCCGGGGGGGGGGGGGGCAGTTGTGCTTCATCAAGATTCCAGGTACCATTCCAAAAGCAACACATCTTTTGAAGTGTGCTAAAGACCGGCATGCCAAAAATAGTGCGGAATATGCAATATTATAATCAAAGTAGCACTTAAGGTACCTTTAGTACGATGTGCCGTTCAAATCAATTCAGTTAGAGAAAATTCTCCTCATTACCTGCCTATGTGAATTGCAAGTCACATATGTCAAAACAAAACAAGTTGGCCAACACAAAATATACCATACTCAAAGCCACAGTAAGCGTTACTAAACTACCTTACCAATCACAGGCATCAAAACCAACAGCAAGCGCCGCAGACACTTACCAATCACTTGGTGTCCAGATTCATCCTGCCAAGTTCTAAAATCGACCAAATGGTCACTGTGAATCAACAGAAGAGATCTCAGTCGAGGACCGGTGCCACCTGGATGGTCAGATCAGAAAGAAAGGAAAAGTCGCCGTGGATGCCAAGACTCTGGTCTTATCGGGCAGTGATCACGTCCAGAGCGAGATTCCAATCCTTCGTCGCGACCAATCCTTTGGGCATCCGAGTCACCGATGAGCCCCAAGTTGAGGCGCCAATTGTAAAAAATAGGCCTCAGCTAGGCCTACTAGTGCAAGGGGTTCGCCCTTCTCTGCACAGAGTCCTCAGACTATTAGAAAGAAGTTGGCACAGAAACTGAAATAGAAAATACATAGTTTATTAAACCTCATAAGGTGGAACCACATTCACCCAGCACCCTGTGGTGCTGAATGAAGGTAGCACACAGAGTAGAAGAACCATGGGTCTTTTATACCCACACAGTGGCTCAGGAAAAGGGCGGTGCAAGCATACATGAGAAGAGTTACATACATAGATGGTCATACAGAAATGCACAGTCAATAGCAAAGGAGGAGCTAGCAGTTGCTGACTCTGGTAGAAACAACCTGATAGTTACAGACTAAAAACAGATGCATGGACAGTTAGATATTCCTGCGCATGTGCAGGGTAGCAGAGTCTAAGTATAGCCAGTCCTTTAAACAGAGCACAAGGGAAGACAAAATGGCTGCCAGAAATACAAAATGGATTCCACAAAATGTACAGGATAGCCTCTAAATACCAGATGGATTCTGCTAACGCTAATTTAATCGCAGCCAATTTACGACATGTGTAATAAATGTATTTTTCTCTTTTTTTAAAAAATAACACTTACTGGACAATGATTCATTGATTTTCTTTATTGTCTGCCAGCAAATAGTGATTACTAGCTCAAATCACCTCCCCTAAGTAGGCCCTGGACTCCTCTGTTGGACTGCTCTGCTTGGCTCCCCTGAGAGAGTCAATTGCTACAATGTGGTACTTAGTTGCCAGTAAGGACACAATGTGGCCCTGTTATTTGTGCGGGGCTAACATCCTGCACAACTAATGACCCAGTTTCTTACACAAGACATAAATGAAGCTGAACGTTTCAATAAAATAGGTAATTATATTCAGAATTAAAAAGATACAATAAGCCTTCATCTAACAGCAAAACCTTAATAAAACTGCAATTTTTGATACAAACATGATTAAAGTCACTCAGAGATTCAAATTCAAGCAGCATTCCTGCTATACAATCAAAGTACTGTAAGGCTTGGAGCCCAAAATATCTTCAATTCTGACCCACTCTTTCGAACTCAGCAACATCAACAAAGTTCAACCACTACTTACTCTACGCTATCCCATCCAATAAAGCCATAGAGATAGCCTGAAATATTGAACCAGTGACAATTTACTATAAAAACATGTATTCTATTGGTTCTGATTTATTTGGAGTGTCCATAAAAACTCCCTACCATAAACACTATTGTTCATGTTGCATATCTTCAACCACACTTTTACTGCTTATATTGCTAAATGTACTTATTTGAAACATTTTCTTTTCAATGATACATTCAATATGGTATCTACAACACTCATTAGTTACTGAATTGCCTTACATCTCTACAAATAAGCAGCCAAATTATGCTAGCGCCTATTACATTTGTTGGTTTAATAAGTTATTAACAACAGGAAATTGGGTTATGTTCTTAAAAAGTCAGACATACCAAAACTTTAGGAATGTTTTAACACTAAGATACCAAACATTGTTTTATGCACAAGAGGCTGTATTATACATTGAGCCCGGGGGCGCAAAGGGCATGTGCACCCGCTTTTTGTGCCCCCACGGCACAATGGACTCACAGAAGAGGTTGCAGACGCTTGTGAATCCCCATTTGTAATATTATTATCGCTGGTGCACATGTAGCACCAGAGTTTTCATGAAAGGGCATTGCCTCATTTGCATGGGTGTCTGGTCCCATGCACATGAGGGAATTACTTTGCCGCTGCGTCTGTGCTATATTATGGATGTTGGCGCATAGGCAAACATGCCTTTAGGAGGTGCACTGAAAGTGCGCCACAAAAAAAGAGACAAAGTTTCAGTGCACTTCCTAAAGCCAGTCCTCTGGGTGGGAGAAAGAGGATTTCTTGGGCCCCACTAGCCATCCCCTGCAGGCGGGTGCAGTCACGTACGTCATTCATCTGCAAGGGGAGCTCCTTCCCCTTTTGAAACTGCACTCATCATGCCGCCTGCACTGCAAAGCATAGAGAAGCTTTGAAGCGCCCACTCAGTATTACACTTGAGCGAGTTCACAGCTTCCCTGGGGGCAGCACATTCTGAATAATAGGGTGCACTTTACCTATTTGAAGGAGCGCCAACAGAGAGCTGCGACGTATATATAATATGGCCCAAGATATACTGAAACGAGGAAATAATTATCCGTTTTTATTTTTACAATACTTGTATTGTTTACTTGAGTTCATTCAATTTCCTCATATAGGCTCAAGACAATAATCTCATGAATTATACTCATAGTAAAATGGTAAAATATAAAATCTGGTTTGCATCAAATACAAGAACATAATTTTTTTTCTAAATGTCCTCATACTAGAAGAACAATTACATGTTTTCCTTTTCTCTCATATCCTCTTCCAACCATTGTTCTTTTCTCTAATTTCTCAGTTAAAGCTTATTACATTAATTAGACACATGCACAACATTGAAAGCTACGCTGGTGAAATAATCAAGCAATAATTAATTTAATGCAGTGCAGAAGAAAAAAAAACATTTTTCTACGTAAAGGAGGGAGCATACATCGGCTGTGCCAACCTCACACAGTAACATAGAATAACAAGTGCCACGGTAAAAATCTGTAAATGAATTAACCTTGATTCTTAGAAACAGCAGAAATCTAAACTCACATGTTTACTGCCTTACAGGAATTGCACCATTTGATAATTCTTTTTTCTAAAGTAAAAATATCGCCATATATATTTTCACATGAGAGAAACAAAGAGCAAGTGAAAATGATCTTGCTAACTTTTATATTTTGTCTCCATGGTGAAAACTCATATTTCCTTTGGAGAAAGCCCTCCCCATAGTCAATTTTGAGGTATTTTCTTTCTCTTCTCACCCTGGACGAGGGGTATAAGTCTTTGACCATTTGAGAGCGGGAACAACTTTGAATTCCCAAAAAGAAAAGTGTGTATTCACTTGAAAGCATTTCTCCCAAAGAAAGGGCACTCCCCTCTCCAGGAGAAAATGTATTCACATAGAAACCTCAGTGTGAGTAAATTATTTAATGAGTGTAAACGTGTCTTTTGTGAATTGCCAATATCATTTTACATTCATAAAGAATGCCTTCTATGAATGTTAGCTAAACTAAATTTTAAAAAATGTCAACCCACAAGCGTACATTGTCTGGTATTGCCCCGAGAATCTGGAACTCCCTACTGGTGGAAACAAGACTGGTTCCCTCAACAGTTGCATTCAAAAGGGAAGTGAAAGCTCTACTGGTGAACACTGCACTGAACTAGAAGCTTTTTTCCTTTTGTCGCCTATCTTGTTTAGCTGATTTAGCTACTACCGGGCTTCTGTTACGGCCCAGTGTTGCCCGCCAATATGTCTTTTTTGTTCCTGATGTATATTGCTTTACTTTTCTCCCGCAACTATCTACCTATGTATTCTGCAAATATTTTTGTTCCTGATGTAGATTGCTTTACATTTCTCCCGCAACTATCTATTTATGTCTTCCACAACCCGTATGTAAAGCGATCTGATACCCGCTAGGGTCATGTTCGCGCTATACAAAACTTTAAATATTTCTTTTTTTTTAAACAATACAAGCACAAATTGCTCTATGAATCAGGTCTATGGTCCTCAAACATGGTATGCATAGCTGTGCATCAGAATAATAAATTATTGTGGATCCCAAGTAATCGTAAACTCCTAATATACTCTCATAATCAATTTAAACTAATGCTAGCAAGCAAAAGCCTTTTAATGAGCTTTTAGTAGACACGTTCCAAAAATGGTTGTAGTTTTCAGTTCCATTGCATGGATCATTCGCAAACACATAGAAGCGGCATACCTCTGTCACCGACAGTGCAAGTCCACCCCCAAAGAAAGAGCACAAGTAGCGTCAGTGTTTACTTTTCTCCTCAGAGAACAGATACATTAAAGACAAGAGAATTAAAAGCTTCCTTGCATATAGAAAACTGGCACATTGCAAGTGGAAGTGACAAAACTTGTTCACACACAAAAAGCAGTTCAGGCAGTTTGGGGCATATAACCTGCAAACATACAAGGTCAGAAACACATTGGAAAAGTACAGCAAAAAGAGCAACAGCAAAAACTTTTCAGAATGCAGCACACATAGAAAGAGGAAGTAAATAGGAGAAATAAAGATATTTCTCCTTGTTACGCCTTACCTGAGAATGTGTATCTTTTTGGCGCATTCCCAGGTCTGTCAGTTCTGGAAAATCTGGGACTGCAACAAGAACCATGAGAGTTGCACCCACGCATTGCCCATGAAACAACCTCCCACGGCAGAGTAAAGATATACAGCGATTTGCACTGTGTTGCCTTACTCCAGATTTATGGAGCCACTCAGTGCCATGCAAAGTGTCCTTGCTTGGCTTCATAAATCACATGTAAGGTTTGTGTCGGTCTTGCACCGTGTTGTGCAAGAGAGATGCAAACCGACTCACAACTAGGCACCTTAGGGCTTTTTTGCAAAGCTTTTTGTAACTTACAACGTCAAACCGATTTTCTATAGGTCCAAACGGACTTGTGCAATTATTTTGTTTTTATGGAGTGGTATATAGCGCAAACAAGACCTGAAGGTATCAGAGCACTTTACATGAGTACCAGGTACGTTACAGATGCACACATTCATTTTTGATAGGCGAGGGGAGATTATGTGATTTGCCCAGAATCACAGAATGTTGAGCGTCCCTGCCGAGACTTGAACCCTGTTCCCCAGCTCTGAGGTCGACCACCCTAGCTGTTAGGCCACATTCTCTCCCCCAATTGACACATGTGGTCATTTGTGCAATTGTGAAATGACATGTGTGAATGAATGTCATCTTGTCGAAGAGAAATAGGTGTTCTGGCGCAGAAATTTCCATGGACTTTATGAACTCCCAAAAACCTACACATTGTGGCTATTCTCAAACTATTCTCAAACTCCTCTTTGAAGCCTTTCCATCTTAGAAACGGTATGCGATTTAATACTGTCAAGAGCCAGAGTAAACCCCTTTCTTGGATGGCAAGGAAAAAGAACATCTGCACATTTGGCATGCTTGTAAGGAAATTATTCCTCCATAGATCAAAAAAAGAAAACAACAATTTACAAGTGGATTTTTCCAAGTAAAAATATACATGTATGTTTTTGGGTTTGTAGATGAATTTTTCAATTCGTGTCTGTGTTTACACCTTGAAAGCAACTACTTTCACAGGTTTTAGGGCATAACCTTGAAAATTCCAAAATGTAACTGTGAATCACTTGATAGGCAGTAAATCTATGGGTTCTAGCATTTTCTGAGCCACGCTAAGACCTTAGAAGATTCTAGTGAATAGTAAATGATTGGGCATAGGAATGAAATCTACTGTGAAAATGGTTACACTCTGCACACTGATTGTGGTGTTATCTGTTGCAGTTCAATCAATCAATCAGGGAAGTTTAAAGCACGCTACTCACCCGTGAGGGTCCCATGAGGGGAGAGGATTTGGCCTAACGGCTAGGGCGCTCGACCTCGAACCTGGGGAACTGGGTTCGAGTCTCAGTAATGACGCTGAACATCCTGTGATTCTGGGCAAATCACTTAGGGGCATATTATCAAGGGCGGCGTTAAAATTATCGCCTCTGGCACCAGAACATGGGTTTCTATTGGAATTCTCAAGGGCATATTCTCACGCCCATTATCACCGCTTTAGCGGCAGTTTTCGGCCGCTAAAACGGCGATAATTTTAACCCTGTTTCTTGATAATGTGCCCCTTAATCTCCCCGTGCCTAACAAAGAATGAATGTGTGTCCTAAAGTAACGTAACTGGTGCTATGTAAAGCACTCTGATACTTGATTGGATTCGGGTCAAGTTTGCGCTATATAAAACTCTGCAAACAAAAAAAAAAGACCATTTCTAAATTAACCATGGGAATTCCCTGGAAGTATGAGTTACTGTACAATCAACGGGTTGCAGCGATGTCCTTTAGTTCTTATTCATGTGTAAACTTTTTTCTGGTTTCTTGTGCATCAAAGGATTATATAAGGATAGCTCAGTGGATGTGAGCCACTGCTATAGAAATTACTCGATATAATTCAATAGTTGAGAGATCCAAAGTGAGCAGGGTACCCACTTGATAATTATGAGTGCTGTCAATCTGGAAACTGAAGAGCTTCCGCCTGGTTATCAGTCACAGTTAATGTTCAGGGTTGCAACTGACATTGACCAATGGGCTGATACCTCACAGTTAGTTCACAATGGAATTAACAAATATTAGTGTTCGAAAATGACCATAAGTGACATATGAATTAGAAGGGTCAGCACTCCCTGAGGAAGTTATAAACGTAGAAAGTTTGAGGGTTTTTTGGAACTTCGTTGAATAATTAAAAAGAAAAACGTTTTGGGTGAAACACATAAATGTTATTCTTCTTAACATTCATTGAATGCGTTGGTATCAAGTCAAAATGCATCATATTTGAGGAAATTAAGCCAGCCCATCTTTTGCAAGAAACTAAATTAAAGGGAAACGTATTTTGCAAATATTTAATGTCCAATAAATTACTCTACCATGCTCTTTGTCCACATACAACTGATCACGTGATCAGTATTTCTCCTGCTTTCAAACAGCGAAACTCCGGATCAAAGTCTGGTTATCAGAGATGAACCCGGATCGGATGGCTTCACCTCTCAAATGATGGCTAATTCTGAGCCTTTTAGATTCATCATCACCACAGACTAATCATACGGCCTGACGAGGTTTGACCACATCACTCCATCAGTGAAGGAACAACACAAGCGCTGCCTCTGAGCATGTACACCTTCAAAAACAACTGCACCACACACAAGATCGTCACAAATAGTGTCCCTGCATACTTTGGCAGAGAAACTAACGATCTCAGGCAACCAAAACCGAACCAGGACCCAGACATTGCCAGAGCAGAAATGAAGAAATGTTGAATGAAAAAAACAGTAAGCAGCCCTTCTGCATGAATGCACCTAAGATCTGAAACTTCAGACTGTCTCTAGCTCACCTACAATTTCGAAAGAAACTAACTGAAAAAACATTTCTTCAAAGACCATTACCTTCACTCACATTAGGAACTTATGTTGACCTGTTACTTTGTAAACTGCCATGAATAAAAGGATGGCCTCATCGTCACGCACACACATACATCCCAAAATATATTATATGGGCAAACGTAGGGCATAAAATGCACTGATGCGTTTCCTACAAAACCGAAGGGTGGACGCACTTTTGATTTTGAAGAAAAATGTATGTTTATTTTGTATAGCTTTATTTTATGTTATTATATTTATGTTGTTTTCCTCTGATTTTTTTGAGAACTAAGGAACTTCGTCTTCCCCGTAGGCCAAGTTCTTCACTAAAATGTATATAAATGAGTTAACTACATCAACAAAAGCACTGGTTGCGAAATCAATCATCACAAACATTGTCTGTACAAGCAGTCATTCTGTTTTTACTAAAGCATGCTGCATAAACTACACACATTTCAATAGAATAAGTAAAATCATTATGCTGGAAACTCGACAGATGGCCTCATTTTTCTGAATTATAAATACATCCTTATGAAATCAGCAGGCACACAGTAGCATCTGACCTAAGAAAAAAAGACTTGACTCCTGTCCAAAATCTATATGATAAGAATTCGCCCTGGTCATAAAACTCCTGGAGTGAACCTCAAAGAACAGTATATGCCGCAGGTATGCCTATGTGTGGCATGTTAAATTGAAGACGAAACGAAACAGATGTTTTGTGGGGCGGTGCGTGCATAGCAATGACATGTGCCTCACATCTGTCCTACGATGTTCAAGTTCAGAATTTGTTTTGTCAATTAAAGTATCCTTCCTCCAAGGCATGTCTCTTCTCTCCCTTTGATCCTAAGTTGTGTCTCAGGCTACGTGAACTGCCCGCTAACTCAATTCCACTGTAAATTTGTTTCTGTCTATGTGAGATGCCCTAAAGTGGAATATGATTTGTATCTCCACAGCATTGTTCTTTACTTTCTTCCTGAAAGTTTCCACGTCCTGGCAGTGCTTTTTCAGCAAACTGGCTCTAACTCAACAACATAAAACAGCAGGTCAGAGAGAGAATATGATTTACAAATATACTCAGTCATTTTGTAAAATGCATATGTGTCCTCGAAATAAATAAACATGTTTGCTAATGTAGCGTAGAACACTGAGCTTTTGAGAGATCCATTAAAGACAATGAAGTGACTCAGGGTCAATAATATAACCTTATAGCCCACTGTAGCGGGCTATACCGGCTATTAAAGGCCCGCTCGGCGAGGGCCTTTCACAATGGAGCGGGACTTAAATAGCCGGTAAAGCCCAGCTACGAAGGGCTATAAGGCTATTAGAACATTCTGCCAGTAGAGGGCAGAATGTTCTAACAAATAAAAGAAAGGCTTCGGGGAGTATGAGGGGATTGAAATCCCCTCAGACTCCCTGAAGCCTTTGTTCACAGTCATAGCTGTGAACTAAGAAACATTGAAATGTTGGAGCTCCGGGCTTATACTAGCTATTATAAGCCGGGAGCTACTCCAACATTCCAATGTTCTAATAGCTAGCATAGTCCTTCTGACACTATTCCCTTGTTTGCCTTTCTATTTCTCTTTTCTTAGTTTAGAACATTCTACCCTAAGTTTGTGGAATGTTCTCATAGTCTCATAGCCCTTCTACCTATTAGAATGCAGTTGTTGACGACCCTCCCCCATGTTAGAGGGCCTCACCTGCAACTCAGGCCTATATCTCGAGTTTAGGGCCTTTCACAACTGATAAATCAATCAATCAATCAAGCGGTACTTGTATAGAGTGGCTTATAAGCTTATCACCTGAGAGGGTATTAAGGCGCTGTGCTGCCGGTGTCAGTCGAAGAGCCAGGTCTTGAGTCCCTTCCTGAAGTGGGTCAGCGAGGGTTAAGTACGAATGGTGTTCCAGGACTTGGCAGTGAAGTGGGAGAAGGAGCATCCTCTGGAGTAGCAGCAGCGGATACATGGTAACTGTGGGAGAGTGAGGTGAGTAGAGCAGAGGTTCCTGGGAGGGAGGTGGAAATTAATGTGGTGGTTCATGTAGTAAAGATACAAGGTTGTCCTAACGTCCCTTCTTGGAAGAACCAAGAGAACTGTGACCCCTAAATTAAATTGTTTCAGACACTAAATTATTTTTTATACAGGAGAAAAGGAAAATTTGTCTCTACACACCAGAGAAAAACACACAAATATTTATTTTTTGAAGAGAAAAAATCTCCTTTTGTATTCTCTTATTTTTCAAAATCACAAAGTAAATAATACACACAAATACCAAAGATATATCAATCAACGATTGCTCTAAAAGAGGGTGCAAAGAAAGTGTGGTTGTGTGAAAGGTGAATAAGAAAAAGGAAGTTTCAGGGAAAAGTATATGAAAATCATAATTTCATCATTTTAGACAATGGACACTGGCTGGAATATTTATCAGGAACAGTAAACCAGTATACGTGGGCCTGTCTTCATATCAGCTTTGTCTTACTCTTCCATGTCTGTTTCAAGAGATGATGCTAGTCTACTCAAAATGTACCATCCAAAACAAGGAAGGACTAATACAACATGATCCAGATCATAGGATAAGTGGTGTTGACGTTTCGACCTGACTTAGGCGTAGAGGGTAAATTCAGACCTCTGCATGCGAGTCTTCATCAGGACAATGGGATAAGGTAACCTTAAGTCGCGCTCAAAATGGCAGACTCGGTCAGTCCACAGCTCGCATTGATGTGTCGTCAATGCAGTGGTGCGGAGTAGTTTGAATCATATGATGGCTCATGAGAGGATATTATTTTGATATCCGGGTTTTCGTGTCTAATCCCAATCGAAAGCAAGGAGAGTGAACCGCTGTGATTCTTGGCTAGCTGCTCATTAATAACAGAAGCAAGAGTGTGCTGTCCAAGATGATTCAGAGGTTGTGGACGTGTTCTATGGGGTGGGGTAGGACCAAGTTCCTATGGCCACCAAGAGTCATTCCAGAGGAATTTGTGCTTCTTGAAGAATCAGAACTTCAGTTTTGTCCATGTGGAGCTTCAGGCAGTTGTTCTTCATCCAGGTTGAGATGTTCTTCATACAGTTGTGGGAGTTGATCTTTGTCGAGGTGGGGTCCACTGAGAGCGTAAGGATGAGCTGGGTATCATTGGCGTAGGAGATGATGTTGATATTGTGGGTTCTAACTATCTCTGCAAGTGGTGTCATGGAGATGTTGAAGAGTGTCTGACTGAGGGATCAGACTTGAGGGACGCCATAGATGGTGTGCTTCGGTTGTGAGATGAAGGGAGGGATACGGATTCTCAGGGTGCGCCCAGTTAGAAGGGATCCCATTTATCTGATCTAAGCACATCGTCTGTGATTTCAATCGAAAGATGAGTGTCTAGTGGAAGATGGTGTTGAAGGCTGAGGAGAGGTCAAGTAGGGTCAGTGCGGCTGCTTCTCCTCTCTCGAGTAGGGTGCGGATTTCATCTTTTGCGATGATCATGGTTGTCTCAGCGCTGAGATTGGCTCTGGAACCTGAATGGAAAGGGTCCAGCACGTTGTTTCTCTCCAGGTGTTCAGTGAGCTGGAGGTTGATGGCCTTCTCAAGGAATTTGGAAGAAAACAGGAGCAGTGAGATGGGATGGTAGTTCTGGAGCTCGCTTGGGATGGCAGAGGATTCTTTGGCCCCCCGCAACTCTCGCTAATGAGATGCAGAGTGGGTGTTCCCATGCCAGAAGCCCCGACAACATCACACCTCAACATTCTCAACAACCAGACAGAACTGTGATAAAAATACAAAACAGGCAATAAGGCGTGTTAGCATCAGGAAATCTACACCTGCTCTGACCTGGTGTAAAGTCGGACGTCAGTGTGCACAACAAAAGGGAGACCAGCCCAGGGCCACATCGGAAGGGCAACAGATGCCATGGAGCCACCCATCATGCGGCCCGGAAACCCAAGAGGGCCACAACACCCACCGACACCACCCCCAGGACCACCCCTCCCTGGCACCCCCGACCAAAGACATGCCACATCAGCTACACCTAAACATACACAAAATAATCCGCCTGAAGTCGCACAATCACAACTAGTGACATGCATGTGTTGAAACAGAAAAGAGCAGCACACATTCACTTTTGAAGCAACAAATGATACTTTATTAAAATGAACACTGAAATGAAAAGAAGACACATGGCTGCTCCCCTCCGGATAATCGGTAGGTCCCAGCCTGCAAGACAAAAATCATGATGAGAAGGTGTGTCCTCCGCACATCAAAGGACAGAGAGAGAGCGAAGGGGAGAGAAAGGAAGAGAGGGGGAGAGAGGGAGAGAGAAGAAGAGAGGGGGAAAGAGAGAAGAAGAGAGGGGGAGGTAGAGAAGAAGAGAGGGGGCGTGAGAGAGAGAGAAGAGAGAGGAAGAGAGAGAAGAAGGGAGAAGAAGAGAGGGAGAGAGAGAGAGAGAGAGTGCTGCCCCTGCGCACCCAGGCCACACTGCTCGCCTGCTGCCACTGGTGTGTCTCCAACCACATGCAGGTATGTATCGCAGTTCACCAGGTCACGAATCTGAGTCAGAGACGCCAGCTGAAACAGAGTCCAGATACATAACTGGCACAGTACACACACCTGCACAAGACAACATTGCCTGCCCGCCCATGCACACCCAGGCAGAGGCACCCCAACCCCTCCCACTGCCCATCTGAGCAGGCCCACCCATGCGCACCCAGGCAGAGGCACCCCAACCCTCCCGCCGCCCATCTGAGCATGCCCGCCCATGCACATCTGTTGCAGCGTGGAACATCAAATTCACCCACTTCGTCACAGACCAAATACCACAATTTTATTTATTTATTTATTTTATAGAACTTATAATGCGCAACAGCTACCCGCAGTGGGTTTCCCGGCGCCAGGGATAGACTGAAGAAGAAAGAGAGAACACAGTACCATGTCAGCACCAGCTAAAACAGCAAGAAGGCTATTAAAAAAGCAGAGTCTTCAGTTTTTTTCGGAAACCAAACAAGTTGGCTTCCAGCTTAAGGGCAGTAGGCAGTGTGTTCCAAAATTTGGGTCCCAGATGGGAGAAGGACCGACCACCCATTCTTACAAGTTTAAATCTTGGAACAACAAAATCGCCATTTGCCGAGGATCGTAGCAAGCGGTTAGGTTTATAGGCTTGAACAAGACTCTTTAAATATTTTGGGGCCACGCCATGTTTGATCTTGAAAAGATAGCACAGGGCTTTAAATTTTATGCGACTAGGGATTCTCAACCAATGCAGGTCGCGACGGGCCTGTGCCGCCGAGGATCTCCGTGGTAGATTGCAGAGGAGTCGTGCCGCCGAGTTTTGTACCACCTGGAGTTTATTCAAGGTAGAAATGTCGGCGCCAAAATAGAGAACATTACCGTAATCAAGGCGAGATATAACTAACGCTTGTACGACAGTTCTCTGAGTGGAGTGAGGAAGCATCCACAAAATTTTCTGAAGCCATCTTAAGATGGCAAAACAAGTAGAGGCAACCTTGGTGGCTTGCTGTCTCATGGATAACTTGTCATCTATAAGAAAACCAAGGTTGCGAACTACAGAGACCGGTTGTGGAAGGGGTCCCATGTTACTTGGCCAGTGCTGAGGGCCCCATAACTCTTTGTTCTTTCCCAAAATGACGACCTCCGTCTTGTCGCCATTCAGCTTAAGGAGATGCATTTGCATCCATTCGGCGACACGCGATAATCCATTTTTCAAAACAGAGTCACGGTTGCCTTCACTGCTGGAAAGAGAAAAGACAATCTGGGTGTCATCGGCGTATGAAAAGATTGTCAACCCAGCGTCCTCTACGATGGTAGCCAGGGGTCTAACATAGATGGTAAATAGCAGAGGGCTGAGTATAGACCCCTGGGGAATGCCATGTGCCGATGAACAGATGGCCGAGGAGGCTTTCGCTGAAAAAACTTGAAAAGTGCGCTCACTCAAAAATGAGGCAATCCAGGCAAGTGCAGGGCCATCTACTCCTAGGGACCGGAGAGAGTTTAAAAGAATAGAGTGGGACACGGTATCGAAGGCCGCACTCAAATCCAATAGGATGAGTGCAGATGTTTCCCCTCGATCAATACCGTGCCGCAGCCTCTCCGTAACCCCAAGGAGAGCGGTCTCAGTAGAATAGTGTGCTCGAAAGCCGGATTGAGAAGGATGTAGAAATTCCGAACTTTCCACTAGGTGATTTAGCTGAGAATTAATATGTCTTTCCAGCACCTTTGAAAGAAAAGGCAACAAGGATATGGGTCTGAAATTGGACAAATTCAAAGTGTCCGCACCGGCCTTCTTTAAGAGGGGGGCAACCATTGCATGCTTCCATTCTGGTAACACATGAGACTCAGACAGGGACGCATTAAGAAGTCTCATTAGGACCCGACGGGGTTCAAGATCCAATGACTTTAGAACTCTTACTGGAATTAGATCATGGGGGGATCCGGATCTAACACTATTAAGACAGGTGAGAAAGGAGATATCATCAAACGGCTGCCAGTTAGTAACCTTCAGCAGAGGGGAAGATAATTCAGGCACGCTCAATTGTGCCAGGTGAGGGTCCATTGCTGTCAAGGGAGAACTCATAGAATCATATATGCGTTCAACCTTGGCAACAAAATACTCAGCAATGGCTATACATTGATCCTCCTCCAAAACTGGAGGGATCGGGGCAGCCTCTGCTCCTGTTAGCTTTTTTACGACAGAAAAAAGAGTACGTGGGCAATTCTGAGCTTGCGTCACTGTACTCGCAGTGTAAACAGCCCTGGCTTTTTTACATTGGGAATGATACCCCTTCAGGGCTTCTTTGTATTCCGCCTTACAAGAAGCAGAGTAGGAATGCCTCCATTTCCTTTCAAGCGCCTTGCATTCGGCTCTTAGGATCTTCAGATCTTCCGAGAACCAAGGTGCAGGAGGATGATGTAATCTAGTGCGCTTATGTGTTAAAGGCAGAAGAGTAGTTATAGCACTCGTGAACCAGTGAGATATTGCCGTATTAAGCTCTGAAACAGAAGCATCCGTGTCAGGACAAGTATTGGAGAGATACTGATTGAACTCTGCAATATCAAGCCTTCCCCACTGATGAATCAGTTCATCCTTACCACGGCTACCCTTGGCTGGACTCTTAAAAAGGGACAGGGAGAAATGAACCGCGAAGTGGTCAGACCACTCCAACGGACGAGCACTCTGAGAACAATCAAAGTGTAAATTAGAAAAAATAGGGTCCAACAAGTGACCGGCAGAATGAGTGGGCCCAGAGTTCCGAAGTGATAGATTCAGGGCTTCAAGATCATTTAAGAAGTGCGTACTAAGAGTACTGTGAGGATCTTCAAGGTGTAAGTTGAGATCACCTAAAATGGTAAAATTTGCCGCTTTAAGAAGCAAAGGAGCTATGGAATTGGCAAAAGACGACGTCCATGTACTCGCGTTGCCAGGGGGGCGGTAAACCAAAAGACCTGAAAAAGTAAATTGATTGATTGCCAATTTAAATAAGGCAGCTTCGCAACCAGGTAAAGGAAAGGCTTCAAGCTTACACACGTAGCTAGATTTACAAATTATAGCGATACCTCCTCCCATTCCGGAGAGTCGATCTTGCCTTACTATGATATAGTTACTGGGAACAGCAATGGCAACATCTGGGCCAGAACTGTCCTGAAGCCATGTTTCCGTGCAAAATATTGCATCCGGCCTCTCATCCATAATAAAATCATAGATATGGTATTTATGTTTCGAGAGAGACCTACAATTAATATTCCAAAATTGGAGTGGAGGACGAGTAGGTAGAATTTTGGCAGCTCGTCGGCTCCCATGGGTTCGAGTGCGAGTCAACGCTTTGCATCTAGTCATTTTACCTGTGTAAAAATTGCAACCGGAACATTTAAAATTATGAATCGGTAATATGCAAGGAATACAATTGACATGAAGAGGGGGGCGTAGATTTTTTAGTGCCTCACCTGTATATGAACAGATTCCTGCAGATGAGTGGCTAACTGCCATATTTAGAGTAAGATGAGTGGCCCCTGGACCCGTGCAGACGCGGACGGGCGCAGACGGGCTAAACTCTGGCGTAAACTCCGGCTAAAGTCCGGCGTCCCGCTACGCGTGTCTGCTGCGCGTTGGTGTGGCCGCTTTTTATAGTGGTCTCGTGTCCTTGTGACCCTGTACCACTACAACCACACAACAAGCACTGAGCGCGATTCCCTCACCTAAGATGGCCGCCAATCTCGGGTCGGGGCAGAAGGACCCGCCAAACGCGGTGGTTAGGCAATTTTACAATGCGGGTGAGCTGAGGTGAGCGCGAGTCTGCGGGCAGCACTTAAAAACAAGGGAAAACAAATCAAATACAAAATAAATATCTAACGAGGTAATTTTAAAAGATTATATCAGATGGTCTGAGCGCTGTTAAAAAGTTTCGCTGGTGGTAGAGCATAGGTGCGTTTTCAAATGGCAAGACGGATTGCACAATTTGTCTGCTTTTTATAGTGGTCTCGTGTCCTTGTGACCCTGTACCACTACAACCACACAACAAGCACTGAGCGCGATTCCCTCACCTAAGATGGCCGCCAATCCCGAGTCGGGGCAGAAGGACCCGCCAAACGCGGTGGTTAGGCAATTTCTCTAGCAATAGCAAATTCACTCAAAAACATTCATTGGTGGGGCCCATAACACCAACACTCATGCTTCATTGATCTGCTTCCCTAGAGGAATAAGCTTCGAAACGCTGACATGAAAAGAATATCTTTACCTAACCCTAAATGCGTTGACTCCAACCTTGTGATATTCCCCTCATTAGGAGATGAATCATTTAGTTGTTTTGTAGTTTAGCGAAACCATTCATTTATCTATACACTACTTTTTATCCTAGTTTTCTTCTTCAAATAATCGACACAACACATTTATCAATTAATCAAATATTTTTTATCTAATAAAATTGCAAATTGTTAGAAATCATCATTCAAACTGCAGAACATCATATTGACCTAATCTGGCTAATAGTCGTCCTCTAAGTCAGTCAAGTCGTGGAAAAACTTTAAATTCATCAAAGTCAGGCCGCAATTCAGTCCCTCAAAGATTCAGGATAACAGCTGTCCAGCAGTGTCACCGTCCTCTCCGTAAGCATAACGTCAGGAAATCGAGTATGTCAAAGAAGAAGAGTTTTTTTCAGTTCAATTCCCTACCTACTTTTATAATGAAATTAATGTCAAAATGTATCAAGATTGGGGTTTTGGAAAGTCCTCATTGGTGGACATGGGGTCATCTGGTAAAGTTCTCACATAGTCCGCAAAATGAAGTAATCGCACTTGCTGGTTCCGGTTTTAAGACAGTCCTTTGTATTGTCGTTGGCGAAGCTCCCAGAGTGTCCTTGATAAGAACATCTTCTCCTGGGGTCAGGACTAGCCCATTGTTGCTGGCGGTGACGCATGCGCACTTCACCCAGAACCTCATGTGTCAGGAGCAGTCACGTTAAATGTCTTGTTCAGCCATCTTGAATTAGGCCGAAATGGTCAACTTAAGCAAAACAAACACAAAAATGTAATTAAAACATGGAAATGGCTAATACCCTTATGTGTAAGTAATTATCTACCAGAAAAGCAACATCCAAAGCGTTTATAATCACTCAATGATGCACAACTTACAATTACATCACAAAAGCAACATATATCATGCAATATTCTAATTTTCTACTATTAGTATGCGTACATATGTTAGTTTACAATTAGTTTAGGCATGCAAAGTGCAATTCCCACGTGTAATTCTTTTGTTAATATAATTGATAAGTCTTTCACTGCAAACAAATTAATAAGATTACTATTAGTTGATTATTCAGATTAATGTACACCTGCAGAATGGGGGGTATACAACATTTTGTACTACCCGCTCCAGCAATCCCCCCTTTGGTGATTATATCACCACACCAACACAAAATTTGTATCCCCTTTTACAGATTTTCAAAGTGATTTCTTGTTTCATTCATATTTCAGTTTCCCCTGTTTCTTTTCTTTTTGCTGTTTTATACATACTCTCCTTGATTTCTTCTAATTCTATTTCTTCAAATTCTCGTTCTTGTTTCTTATCTCTTCTTCTTAAGTTTTCTCTTTTTAGTCTTTTCTAATTTTTATCTTTTCTACGACAAATACACCCTAGTCTAATTATTAATACTAAGAAAATCACACATGTTAATGGAAATAAAATCTTACCTAAAAATGTACTACCTAATTTAACTACAAAATCTTTAATAGCTGATATTTTCTTTCCAATCTTCTCCCAAACACCTTTCAACCTCCAGTGGTGCAATTTCGTCATGCAATTCTGTAATATTCTTAATATAAATGTTCAAATCTTTACTTTCGTCAGGAATGTAAGTACAACAATGTTGAACTTTCAGCATTCCACAGACTCCACCCTCTTTTGCCAATAAGATATCAAGGGCAAGTCAATTTTGCATTACCATAGCACGCATGGCAACCATTTCAGTATTTACCAATACGAATCCTCCAGCGGTGCTTGTTGACAAGCGATCCACTACTGTTGAAAGTCTTATAATTTTGTTTGCATTCAGAGATATTCCCACTGCAGGTTTAAGTGCTCCAAAAATGTCACCCACAATTTCAGTCCAAGATTCTCTCTTACTACGTGCTAAATAACTACCTAAACTATGAACACAATCTTCTCCTCTATCCATATGAAAAATCTTTGGAAAAACGAGGCCAACATAACATTTGCCATACCAATGGTCTGGCAAACGATAATATGCCCTGTTCCCACAAATAAAATACAGACCTGGAAAGACTGGATCTTTTCCACCATTAAATCCCCATCCTCCCATGATTCGGTATGTATCATGGCACTCACTATTCCCTACAAAATAATTATCATACGCTGTTTGATTCCTTCTTATACACAATTTCTCTTTCTGAGGCCAATCTAAAGCCATAGTTGGACTCGTTTCCCCTTTCAAGTGTTTTTCCATTTCTACATCCCAAACTGTTTTCTCCACTTCCCTTCTGAAGACTTTGTTTGCATTTTCAATCTCCTTTCTTCAACCATATCTAAAAATGTCTTCTCCTCTCTCTTTAAACTGCAAGTCAAGTTATTTCTAAATATGTATTCTAATGTTAGTTCTTTAGTCTCTAAGAAAAATTCACCTAATACCTTTGCAGGTTTTACCTTGTTTCATTTGTTAACTGCCAGTACTTGTGAAAATATAGTATCTACATCTGAAAAATAATACTCTAATTTACCTGTTTGATAAAATAAACTAGCTATTACACTACATGTTATTCCATATGTTACTGGAAGGTGATGATAAGTCACTCCTTCAGATACAGATGCAGGTAATTGCATGCATATGTAGCAATCCCTTACGTCCATTGTTTTTACATATTCATACAACAATTTTGAAAACACATTATTAGAAAAATCTGTTATAGACCTGTCTTTATGCAAATCATTTTTATCTATTCTAGTCGGAACTACCTTTTGAATCTTCCCTCTATTAGTTATGTTATCACTATGTCCTTCTAATGTATCTATAGTAACTTTAAATGAAATTAGTAGAGCAAGTATACTCCAAAGAAGCATTAATAATCCTGTACAACAATAACACATTTTACACCATCTTCTAAAGAAGGTACATCTACCTTTGCTACTTTCTATGTTTGCCATCTTAGCTAAAATGGACCGTGTCTTTTGACTTAGCCTCTTCTACTTCACAACTAGTTTTCTAACCCAAGGCTCTAAGCACCGACGTGGTTCTACCAGTTTTTGTCTTTTTCAGTATTTTATTGTCTTTCCATCAGTAATTTCTCTTGTCTCATTCAGTTTGGCATCTCATCATCTTTCACTTTTCCTTCGTTTTCAGTATACAGAATGTCCTGAACATCCGCTTCTTATCCAATATCGGACAAGATAACTCTCAGGATTTCCGATTCTTCGTCTTCATCAACCACTTCCGGTACAACCACCTCTGGATTTCCTTGGCTATCCGCCTCTTCTTTTACTTCAGGCAGGGCCACATATGTCCATTCCGGTGATTTATACTTCTGGTTAGGTTTCCTTGTTCTTTTGCTTTCTTTAACCACAATCGTTTCTTCTTCCTTAGATTTCTCCTGACTCGTCACTTCATTCACCTGTTCAGCCCTTGGCGAATTTACACGTGTCAGTCGATATCTCAATCTTTTTATTTTATTCGGCCAAACATCGTCTTTTGCCGCTCTTTTCAATTTACTCCCTTTTCAGTCCTCCAAACTCTCTTTCTCAGAACTCGGCCTTCTGCTACATCATCTTCGCTTTCCTCTGACTCTGTTTCAACTTGCTTTTTACTCTCAACAGTTTCTTTTTCCACCACTTCTTTTGTTTTCCCTACTTCTGTCCCTCCTCAAATCTCCGGCATGCAATCTTCCTGCTGACTACTTGTCCCAGCTTCTAACTGGATGTTGGAGTTCCCTATACCTCCTCGGAGGTCTTCCGCAATACTCTTTCCCTCTCTCTCTGTATCTGGCACCTGTTCATCTAAGTGTGTTATTTCAGGTGGAATTTCTCTCAATTTTTCATCTGGCACTTCTTTCTCATGAATCTCTTTTATTGTCTTTCCACTGTCCTTCTCTTTGTTCTTCCCTTGTTTTTTCCTGGAAGAGTGTGCTCTTTGTTCTGTCTCTGAGTCTGAACTGGTATCAGAAATCTGTAACCTTCTCCTCAGGGAATTACTTCTGGGGACAAAAGTTAAACTCGGCTCTGTTTCCCCCCTTTCAGGGTTTTCTTTGTCTTTTGGCTCTCCTTCATCCGACTCAGTACTGGATTCTGATTCGTCAAAATACTCCTTTTCTTTGCTGTCGACTGGATTTGGAATTCTCAAATTATGGCTTGCATGGATCCAGTTCTTAAATCCAGCACACTTCACAGCTGTTGTTGGGGTCAAGATGACTTGTCTTGGTTTTCCCCACCTGGGAACCAAACAGTTTCTTCTTCTGTGGACTTTTATCCTTACCCAGTCCCCTGGGCTTAGATTATGGGCTGGCTTCTTTTCAAGAGTGGTGGCATCCGCTCCAACCTGATGAAACACAGAATGAACTGCGTCAGCCAGGCTTTGACAGTATTCCAACACCATGTCATCAGTTATAGTCATCAGCTTGTTGACTGGTATAAAAACATGACGCATGGCTCGTCCCATGATGATTTCATGTGGACTCAACCCTGTAGTTCTGTCTGGCATTGATCTAATAGTCATGAGTACTAGAGGCAAGACATCAGGCCATTTCATACCTGTGGCTAAACACATTTTCCCTATTCTGTTTTTGAAAGTACCATTCATTTGTTCTACTACACCAGAAGCCTCTGGTCGATAGGTACAATGCAGTTTTTGTCGTACATTCAATGCTTTACATATCAGTTTTATGATCTCATTATGGAAATGTCCTCCTCGGTCTGATTCAATTGTCACTGGGAACCCAAATCTAGGAATAAATTCCCTCAAAAGTAATTTTGCCACTGTCATTCCATCATTTCTTCTTGTTGGGAACATCTCTACCCACCTGGAAAATAGACATACCATGACCAAAACATACCTCAACCTGTTACAGGGAGGCATTTCAATGAAATCCACTTGCATTCTGGTAAAAGGCCCTCCTTCTCAACCTATTGTTCCTAGACTCACAACTGTCTTTCTTCCTGGATTGTATTGCTGACAAATTAGACATCTCTGACAAAGACTTTCTGCTACAAGTCTGAATTTTGCATTATACCAAGTCTGTTTAAAGGACCTAATCATAGCGTCTCTCCCTATGTATCCCTGTCCATGATACATCTGTGCCATGGCAGACATCATGCTATCAGGCATAACTGGTCTTCCATCTCAATAGACCTACACATGATCTTTCTCTCTTGGTGCACATCCTGCTTTTACCCACTGTTTTATTTCTTCCTCTCCTGCTTCTTCCTGCAATTGTCTTACTTCTTCCCATGTTCCCACTGTGTTAGTAAACATTGGGAAACAAGAAATCAACTCCTTTTCCTTTGCCCGATTGATTGAATTCTGATTTCGTGCATGGTATTGCGCCATGTCATTTGCGAATTTGTTACCAGTGGCAATGTAATCCCCACTGCGACTATGGGCAGCACATTTTACCACAGCCAGCTGCCTAGGCAGCTGTATCACCTCAAGCAACTTTCCAACCACTTAAGCATTCTTAATGGGAGTTCCACTCGAGGTTAGGAAATCTCTCTGCAGCCATATTTGTCCAAAGTCATGGACTACCCCATAGCCATACTGGCTATCAGTTATCACAGTCACTCTCACACTTTTCCCAATTTTGCATGCTCTTGTCAAGGCAACAAGTTTAGCAACTTGGGCTGATCTTACCCCTTTCAAATAGGATACTTCCATTACTGCTGCAACTGTACATACCGCAGATGCTGCACTTAGCACTCCATCATCTGTCCTCAAACAAGATCCATCAACGAACATGACATAATCACTTTCTGGTAAGGGTTCATCTTTTATGTTAGGTCATGGTTTTGTACAGAAATCAAGTACATCCAAACAGTCATGATCTACTTCATCTCTTAAATCCACATTCTCTGCATCTGGCAACAGTGTTGAAGGATTTACATTCACACATCTCACAAGACTCACATTCGTTTTACCCAATATGACCTTTTCATACTTAGTCAGCCGACTGTGTGTCATATACTGAGTACAACTCCTTGTTAAAAGGATCGTCACATCATGGGGTACAAACACTTTCACAGGGTATCCCATCACAATTCCCTCACTCTGTTCCAAACTTCAACATGTAGCAGCTACTGCTTTCAAACACCCAGGAAGGGCTACAGCTACTGGGTCCAACATGGATGAAAAATATGCAATTGGTTTCCTCAGTTATCCATGCTTCTGTACTAGAACAGACAGTGCACATACATTTCTCTCACTGCAATACAACTCGAACTCCTTCTCATAATCAGGCATTTCTAATGCAGGTGCTTCACACAATCCTTCTCTCAATCTTTTGAATGCTGTCAATTCCTCTTTGTTCAAATCAATTGGATCTCTCACATCACTTCTTGTCAATCGTACCAAAGGTTTTGCAAGCAATGAGAAATTGCTAATCCACTGACGACAATATCCAACCATTCCCAGAAACATTCTCACTTCTCTTTGGGTCATCGGTGGGCTCATTCTCTTTATGATCCTGATTCTATCTATGGTTATTCTTCTCAGTCCTTTTTCAATGTTATGTCCTAGATATTGTACTTCCTTCTTACAAAGTTGTAATTTCGATGGTGACACTTTTAGTCTTCCATCTGCCAAGTGATTTAGCAAGGCTACGATGTCTACCTCACAAGCTTCACGAGTTTTCGATGCCACAAGCAGGTCATCGATGTATTGAACCAATCCAGAATGTTCAGGCATTTCTAGAGTTTCCAAAGACTTCTTCAATAGCTGATTAAATATTGAGGGGCTTTCTGTATACCCCTGTGGAATTCGGCACCACGCCAAAATACGCTCACCGAAACGAAATGCAAAAATCTGCTGGCTGTCATGATGCAAAGAGATGGAAAAGAAAGCATGGCACAGATCAATCACTGTATACCATTCTGCGTCATGAGGGATCTGATATAAAATCACAGATGGATTCGGTACAATGGGACAACACGGTACAACAATTTTGTTTAGCTCAGATATTGCACTATCCTGAACTTCCCACTAGGCTTTTTCAGTCCCATTATTGGTGAATTACATGGGCTACTCATTATTTCTCTCAACATTCCTTGTTTTATCATTTTCTCAATCACAGGAGTAACTCCTTCAATTATTTCAGGTGTCAATTTATATTGTAGGGCACATTTGGGTAACTTACTCCTTCTTTTACTGTTATTTTTACTGGGTCTACATTTCTCATCAATCCTACGTCTTCTCCTGTGAAATCCCACACTTCTGCTTTAACAGATTGTTTTAATTCTTTTGGTAATTCGTCAGGGTTAAATACAGCATTGGTTCCTGTTAACTTTATCTCCCTGTTTGCCATTGTCATTTTATACAGCACATCATCATCTGGTGTTTAAAAGGCTATCTCATCTGGAGTACAAAATATAGTGCAATTCATCTTGCACAATTAATCTCTACCTAACAAGTTCACAGGACTGGTGTCACACACAACAAACCAGTACATTTCAGAGAATTTCCCTATGCTAACTTTCACTGGTTCTGTAAGGTAAGTTTTAATCTGTCTGTTGGATACACCAACTACTTGGATCGTTTCATCCGAGAGAGGAAGATTCTTGACATCAGCTGATCTAACAGTTGATCGAGTAGCACCAGTATCAACTAGGAAAGTAATATTTTCCTTATTAACTTTTCCATCTACAAATGGGCCTGTCTGGTCTACTTCTAGAGTTGCGCCAGGCATGCACTCTTCTTCCTCCCTTCGGCACCGTCAATTACCCTCTTCTGAATCGCTTTCATCACGTTGCAGCCAATACTGCGAAGCAGCGCTAGCGCGTGGCGGCTTATTTACCTGTTCGTCGTTGTAGAATCCATTCTCTTTACTATACTTCTGGCAATTTTTGTTCTGTGGAAAAGGTGGTTTTGGCACCTGATTCTGTTGTGTTACAACCTGCTGTTGTCGCTGCTGTTGACCACTCACCTCATTCTGCACCTGTGGATTCAATGATGCATTTTCATCGTTAGTACTCGGAGGAAATTTACACTCGGAATTCCAATGCCCTATCCTACCACAATTATGACACGGAAATTTCTTTTTAACTTCCTCGATATTTCCTTTATTTTTCCCAGGATTAAATTTTTGTCTTGACCCAGCTTGTTCTGCTAATTGAGCTTCCTGTCTCTCTGCTACCTTTACTTGTGCCCACATAGCCTTTTCTTTCAATTTTCGCTGTTTTGCTTCAATCTCATCACTGAAATATTTAGCATGTCTCAGTACTTCATCAATCAATCAATCAATCAGGGGAACTTGTAAAGCATGCTACTTACCCGTGAGGGTCTCAAGGCGCTGGGGGTGGGTGGGGGTGCCGCTACTGCTCGAAGAGCCAGGTCTTGAGGAGTCTTCTGAAGGCGAGTAGGTCTTGGGTCTGTCGTAGGTGGGTTGGGAGGGTGTTCCAGGTTTTGGCGGCGAGGTAGGAGAAGGATCTGCCGCCAGTGGTCGTTCGTTGGATGCGGGGGACGTCTGCGAGGGTGAGGCTGGCGGAGCGGAGCTGGCCGGTAGGGGTGTAGAAGCTGAGTCTGCTGTTCAGATAGGCTGGCCTGGCGTTGTGAGTGCTTTGTGTGCGTGGGTGAGGAGCTTGAAGATGATCCTCTTGTCGAGGGGGAGCCAGAGCAGGTCTCTCAGGAGGGGGGTGATGTGGCTACGGCGGGGGGCATTGACGATCAGTCGGGCGGAGGCGTTTTGGATGCATTGTAGCCGCTGTTGGTGTTTGGCTGGGATTCCTGCGTAGAGTGCGTTGCCGTAGTCCAGTCTGCTGCTGACGAGGGCCTGTGTCACTGTTCTTCTTGTTTCGGTCGTGATCCATTTGTAGATCCGGCGGAGCATGCGTAGGGTGTTGTAGCAGGAGGAGGAGACGGCGTTGACTTGCTTGGACATGGAGAGGGAGGAGTCGAGGATGAATCCTAGGTTGCGTGCATGGTCGGTTGGTGTCAGTGCTGTCCCCAGAGTGGTTGGCCACCAGGAGTCGTCCCAGGCTGCGGGGGTGGGTCCGAGGATGAGGACCTCCATCTTGTCCGAGTTCCGTTTCAGGCGGCTGCTCCTCATCCAGTCGGCGATGGCCTTCATGCCCTCGTGAATGTTGGTTTTGGTGGTGTGAGGGTCCTTGGTGAGGGAGATTATGAGCTGGGTGTCGTCGGCGTAGGAGATGATGTTGAGGTTGTGGTGGCGGGCCACTTGTGCGAGGGGGGCCATATAGATGTTGAACAGCGTCGGGCTGAGGGATGAGCCCTGGGGGACTCCGCAGATAATGTCGGTGGCTTCTGACCGGAAAGGTGGGAGGCGGACGCTCTGGGTTCTGCCGGAGAGGAAGGACATGGTCCTGTCAAGGGCCTTCTCTTGGATTCCAGCTTCTTGGAGGCATGTCTTTAGGGTGCGGTGGCAGACCATGTCGAATGCGGCTGACAGGTCCAGGAGGATGAGGGCTGATGTTTCTCTGTTGTCCAGTTGGCGTCTGATGTCGTCTGTGGCGGCGATGAGGGCTGTCTTGGTGCTGTGGTTTCGTCTGAATCTGGATTGGGACGGGTCCAGGATGTTGTTGTCTTCGAGGTGGCGGGTCAGTTGAATGTTGACGATTTTCTCGATTCATCTATTTTCTTATTTTGCCAATCTACGGTATGCTGCTTTATCATCTCACTAATTTCTGGCCGAAGACCATATACAAATCTGTATACAAAATGACTCAAATCCTTTTCACTTAGATTTTCATCTCCACTAAATTGTTTAAAGGCCAAGATTAACCTCTCATAATAGGCATGTACCGATTCTTTGCTTTCCTGATGTGTTCTGTCAATTTTTACCCAGTCTGTCTCTTTAGGAGGTACCTTGTTTTTCAAAAATGCCATAACCTGCTCATATTTTTTCATGACCTCGGGGTCTGGAGCCCCTGTTTTTGGATCCCTTGGGTATTCCTGTGTCGGCCAATTTATCATGATTTTACACTCTGTCCATAGAGCTGCTGGTACTATTATGTCAAACAGGCTATTTAGATCAATCCACAATACATTGGATAATTTTACAAATCTGTCCACCTGTCTATACCACTCAACGGGTTTTTCACATAGTCGAGGGAGGTCATTCGTAAATGACAAAATATCCTGTCTGGTCCATGGGACATGTATATATCCTCCTCCTGGAATCTCTCTCATAGGGCATTCTGTCACAACCTTCTCTTTCTCTCTGACAGGGAAAGCTGAAAAAGTTTTGTCAGAAACTTCATCTCGTTTACAATACCATCGACTCTTCCATTTGTCCACATCTCCCCATTTCCTTAACAAAATAATTATTTCTTTAATCTGACCTATTCGACCTGTGGTATTCATGTTTTTAATGTCTTTTCCAGTGAGATCTACTCGATAGGGTTTCTGTAGTTCTTTTACCTTTTCAATATCAATACCCATTTCATTCGCCACTTCTTCTAATCTTTCATGGGGACTTTTTGCTCTCCATGTTACGCTTTTACACAGAAATAACAACTCCTCATCTTGGTAAGTTTTTAATTTTTCCGTAGGGATAGTTCCTACTATTAATTCTTCCAGTACCATTCGTAGTTTGGCCACATCTATTGACTGAGATTCTTTGTCTTTCTTCTGCAAGCTTCTCAACCATTCACTTAATTCCTCTGTAGAGGGTTCTACTGGCTTCTCTACATTTCCTTGTCCAAAATCCTTTTGTGTTTCTGATATTGACTCCACTATTGTCATGCGCCTTTCTGCACAGTTTTGACCAACAAACGGGTTATTTGAAAAATTCGGTTCAATCATACTCATTGTCTGTCTCCATGGATTCTCATTCTGACTCATTCTTGGTTGTTCAACCGGTTTATTACTTTTATAAGGGACCGTCAAACAATGTTCACTATCTTTCTGTTTATCAAAAATAGGCATTACTGGACCTATCGTTACTGGAACAGTTACCGCTCCCAGGTTTTTAGTCAATTCTCTTATTTTCTCTGTTAATTCTAGGGTCTTTTTTGCTAGTTCTGCTGAATTTTCATCGTTTACTTTACCTCCAGACTTCTTCTCTACTTCTCTAATGGAATTGTTTCTTCCCAAATCTTGGAACTCTGGTTCCGCTTTTATGATTCGTACTGTTTCTTTCACTGGGGCACTTGGGGTTAATATTTCTGGTTCTGGTCGATATGGAGGTGGATTTTTATAGAACATGTCATCAAGAACATCAGCTTCTGATTCATTCACTCCATACCCTCTTGGTTCTACATTATGCCTATTTTCTACACACTTTCTTCCTTCATTCTCTCCTGCAGTTCTTACAGGAAACAAACCCTCAGTCATACTCGCATTCCGCCACCTTCTCATTCGATCATCATGCGTCTCATGTCCGTATGACCTACCAAACATGTACCTATATCCTCTATCATTTCTCTGTCTTTCTCGGTCATGCATCTCATGTTCCCACTCCGTCAATGCTTCAAATTGGGTCAGTCTAGGTCTTGGTTCTAAATTCATCATTTTCTCTCTCAAATTTCTCAAAACTGCCAAATTAAATGAACCATGTTCAGGAAATGCCAACACTTACCCAATTGTCTAACCAAATACAGGTATGATATCCATATTTCACAACCATAAAGGATGCAGGGGTTTTCGGTGGAGGAAGTAACTGTCCTTCCCTAGTTACAATCGGTTTGTCCTTTTTAAACCACTTTTTAATTCTACCAAACCAAGACTTTTTCTCCTTTTCTGGTGGATCGTAATACATTTTCCTGTCTTTCGTGTATCACTAGTCCCTCCTTTCAACTATACCGCTATTCTGTCCAATCCCAGCGCGACTCACACTAACGCACCAATACGGAGCATCTACGTCACCCTGTACTTCTCCACTCCTAGCGGGGCGACACAATAACGCACCAATCCGGAGTGTTTTGCGTTTCTGACTGACTGTCCAATACCAGCGCGGTCGTTCTGACGTCAGCAGCCGCTGCGGCAGCTTCTGCTCCTGTCTACCCCTCCTTTACGAAATCCTCTCGGTAAGTTTTGTTTCGAAATTTACAATTCTGTTAGTAACAACACAAAAACACCACCATTGTCCGCTTCGCTAACCAAGGAATAGCAATAGACCTTTCTCACGAGAATTCCGTCTTTCCCGAGAGCAGCGCTTACCTCTGGCCTTCTACGGAATCGTTATTTCCGTTGATAAAGTAGCACATCCCTCTACCTTACCCTTCTAACAATCATTAGCTAACCGTTTCTCCAGAATTAAGACACATAGGTGCCGATTCCAATCCTGTAAAAACCGGGTACGAACCGTCGGACGGAGCATATTCTCCGTCCGACGCGTACCCGGTCGTCAAAATCTACCAACATGGAATTACGATTCGCACGGAAACACCATTTCCGTACGAATCGTACAAAACCCCGACCGACCAAAATAAACATACAAATGCGATCCGGGAAAGCGCCGAGCTGACGTCGGGATGCTCGCAGCCTGCCATTCACGAACCAGGAATTACGATTCGCACCGACGTCATCCCGCACGGTGAATATTTCCCGGCAGCCAAAAACTGCCGGGCAATCAGGACGACGCGATCAAGGAGTACCAGTACGCGACGGACAGACAGGACGACGCGAACAAGGAGTACCCCTACGCGACGGACAGACATGGACCCGAACCTACGTGTCATCCCGGCCCTCATAGCAGTCCACCTCCTCTACAGGTTACGACGCAGACGCCGCAGAAGGTCAGAACAACGAAGGGAGGGGGGAAAGGGGGGGGTGGCAGGACCAGGGGCAGGCCACAAAACCCCCACCAAAGTCACACAGCACACATGCCCTGGACATACCTGACCCTCAGGCCCTGGTCACTACGAGGGGGTGGGGGCGTGTCCAGCTAAGCCAGCGACCGCCACAACGGAAGTTCTTGACGACGCAAACTGGCAACACAACCAGACAGGTACGTCCCGTACCCACGCCTTAAGAGCGTGGGTACGAGTCGTACCACGCCCACACCTACATCACCCCAACAATGGCGGGACGGCTCGTACCCACGTGGCAAAGGCCTGGGTACGGGCCGCACAAGCATCACATAGCGTGGGGACGGATATGTACAGACCGTACCCCCACCCGCGTATGCATGGAGCGTACCCCCCATGCCAACAGTGTAAGTATGACACGTACCCCCACCCGCGTATGCAAGGAGCGTACCCCCACCCCAACAGTGTAAGTACGACACGTACCCCCACCCGCGTACGTATGGAGCGTACCCCCACCCCAACAGTGTAAGTGCGACCCGTACCCTCACCTGCGGACGTATGGAGCGAACCCCCACCCCAACAGTGTAAGTACAACCCGTACACTCACCCGCGTACGTATGGAGCGTACCCCCCACCCCAACAGTGTAAGTACGTCCCGTACCCTCACCCGCGTACGTATGGAGCGTACCCCCCACCCCAACAGTGTAAGTACGACCCGTACCCTCACCCGCGTACGTATACGCCCCACCCCAACAGTGTAAGTACGACCCGTACCCCCCCCGCGTATGCAAGGAGCGTACCCCCCACCCCAACAGTGTAAGTACGACCCGTACCCCCACCCGTGTATGTATGGAGCGTACCCCCACCCCAACAGTATAAGTACGACCCGTACCCTCACCTGCGGACGTATGGAGCGAACCCCCACCCCAACAGTGTAAGTACGACACGTACCCCCACCCGCGTATGCAAGGAGCGTATCCCCACCCCAACAGTGTAAGTACGACACGTACCCTCACCTGCGGACGTATGGAGCGAACCCCCACCCCAACAGTGTAAGAACGACACGTACCCCCACCCGCGTATGCAAGGAGCGTGTCCCCACCCCAACAGTGTAAGTACGACACGTACCCCCACCCGCGTATGCATGGAGCGTACCCCCATGCCAACAGTGTAAGTACGACACGTCCCCCCACCCATATGCATTGAGCGTACCCCCCACCCCAACAGTGTAAGTACGACCCGTACCCCCATGGAGTGAACCCACACACGTGTATGGACAAAGCGTACATATTGTTAAATAGGAGGGGTGTGTGCAGAGTCCTCCCAGCAGAGCCCAGAGACAGGAGGGGTGTGTGCAGAGTCCTCCCAGCAGTGCCCAGAGACAGGAGGGGTGTGTGCAGAGTCCTCCCAGCAGTGCCCAGACATAGGAGGGGTGGGTGCCTATCACTCCCAGCAGTGCCCAGAGACAGGAGGGGTGGGTGCCTATCACTCCCAGCAGTGCCCAGACACAGGAGGGGTGGGTGCCTAACACTCACAGCAGTGCCCAGAGACAGGAGGGGTGTGTGCAGAGTCCTCCCAGCAGTGCCCAGAGACAGGAGGGGTGTGTGCAGAGTCCTCCCAGCAGAGCCCAGAGACAGGAGGGGTGTGTGCAGAGTCCTCCCAGCAGAGCCCAGAGACAGGAGGGGTGTGTGCAGAGTCCTCCCAGCAGAGCCCAGAGACAGGAGGGGTGTGTGCAGAGTCCTCCGAGCAGTGCCCAGAGACAGGAGGGGTGGGTGCCTATCACTCCCAGCAGTGCCCAGAGACAGGAGGGGTGTGTGCAGAGTCCTCCCAGCAGAGCCCAGAGACAGGAGGGGTGTGTGCAGAGTCCTCCCAGCAGTGCCCAGAGACAGGAGGGGTGGATGCCTATCACTCCCAGCAGTGCCCAGAGACAGGAGGGGTGTGTGCAGAGTCCTCCCAGTAGTGCCCAGACATAGGAGGGGTGGGTGCCTATCACTCCCAGCAGAGCCCAGAGACAGGAGGGGTGTGTGCGGAGTCCTCCCAGCAGTGCCCAGAGACAGGAGGGGTGGGTGCCTATCACTCCCAGCAGTGCCCAGAGACAGGAGGGGTGTGTGTAGAGTCCTCCCAGCAGAGCCCAGAGACAGGAGGGGTGTGTGCAGAGTCCTCCCAGCAGAGCCCAGAGACAGGAGGGGTGTGTGCAGAGTCCTCCCAGCAGTGCCCAGACACTGGAGGGGTGGGTGCCTATCACTCCCAGCAGTGCCCAGAGACAGGAGGGGTGGGTGCCTATCACTCCCAGCAGTGCCCAGAGACAGGAGGGGTGTGTGCAGAGTCCTCCCAGCAGAGCCCAGAGACAGGAGGGGTGTGTGCAGAGTCTTCCCAGCAGTGCCCAGACATAGGAGGGGTGGGTGCCTATCACTCCCAGCAGTGCCCAGACATAGGAGGGGTGGGTGCCTAACACTCACAGCAGTGCCCATGAAACGCTAAGGGTGGAGTAGCCACAGATACCATGCCCACAAATGTCAGTCAGGTGCACAAAGACCCTGCAGTACATGTACCACATGTGTGCGAGGCTTGGAGTATACGCATGCATAGCGCAGAAAAGACAACATGTCCACATGAAGTCATGTCAATAGTCCACACACACAAGTACTATGACTACCAAGGATGCCACGAATGATGCAGGTGGAGACATCGCTCAGCATGCATGTGCAAAGTAGAAGGAGTCCGTCACACACCCAGCTGATGTAGACACAACTCAGCACCACATATTGGGAACACCCTGCAGGGAAGATGTCAGGGTACACAGAGGAAGGAATACACCGTGGTACAATTCCACCATGCAGCAACTGCGTACATGGACAGAGAAACCTAGCTAACACCGTGTGATGGCACACAGATACCAGGGTCCCCCCTATGACCAGCACACTACTACATTTCCCACACACCCAACACATGATCACCACCCATATTCATGTAGCAGCCCCACCAACAGCAATATCAGTAAAGCAGTAGTGTTCAAAGGAAACAAAAATGGCTTTAATCAGCATTATCATAAATTGTTTGTTCTCAGAAAGTTCAATATTTACAAAGCCCATAGGGCAGTCCATGAGTCACAGCTGGACGGGGGGACACAGTGGGACGCGTGTCCCCTAGCTTGCCTGCACAGTTACAAGTCGTTGTCTTCCACAGGGGTGAGGGCATCATCTGGGGGGGAAGGAACAGGCACCGCAGGGACAGGAGGGCAAAGGGTAGGCGAATTGGGTGCAGGGATGGAGGACTCCACCACAGGGGGTGGGACAGGGCCAAAGGTGGATTCTAGGAGCGCGCTGCACACCTTGGCAAGGTCCTCCAGGGACTCCCCTGCACACGAAGGAACCACAGGCCCCAAGGAGGGGGGGGGTCAGAGGGATGGGTCGCAGCGCCACTGGGGGTGGGTGTGGACAGGGGGGGGACTCAAGCACCCTGACCGTGGACTTCCTTGACCGCTTGCGGGGTGGTGTCAATGTGGGGCTCAGGGACAGAGCGGCCATGAACGAGTCTTTGGGGGAGATGTGGCCAGGATTGCTGAGGGGAGGGGATTTGGAGGGAGTGGATTGGGTGGAATGCGGACTCCCACTCTGGCTGCGTGTCACACGTTTGCCCCCCGACCCAGTGGGTGTGCCTACTACACCCTGTGTGTGCGTGTCAGGAGGTGTGCGGCGGATCTTCCCTGCTGGTGTGGTGCCTGTGTCTGTTGTGGTGGGTGCATGCTGACGTCTGGGTGTATGTGGGACAGGTATGGGAGTGGGAAGTGTGGAAGGGGCAGGGGCAGGGGGTGGGACGTAGCGCTGCAGGAGACCCACTGCTGCAGTCAGTGTCGAGTCTATCGACCTCAGCAAGTTGCGTTGGTCAGCCTGCGATGAATGAATGTCCTCCAAGTATGCCTCCATGTTGTTGAGGACCTGGCTGTGGGCATGGAGGACATTAAGTATCGCAGTCTGACCAACCTGCAACTGCCGCTGGATGTCCACAGACTCAGCATTGGCGGCAGCAGTGGAGACAGGGGCAGGGGGTGCAGTGCCTGGCAGGAAGGAGACATGCGGTGACTGGGGACGCTGGGAAGGGACACGAGCACGTGGGAGGTGGCTGATGCCAATGGAGGGGGCGGGGCGAGATGTAGGGCTGCTGTCAGACGGTGGTGCAGCCACCGCCCACTCGGAGAGATCATACTCGGACCCGTCAGCTTCATACTCTGTTGTGCCAGTCGACAGGTCCCCGGGTTCACTCTCCTCCGCCTCGTGCCCACTCGATGTGCCAGCCGCCATTTCACCGCTGGCACTGGTGCTCGGTCCCTCAGCGCCGTCTGTGTCCATGTCTCCCTCCGTGTCCCCCGACGATGCTGTGGGCAGGGTGAAGAGACAGAAATTAATCATACACCTGTATACATATGTCACATGAGTCCAATCTACATAGGTTACAGTGCATAGCCTGAAAAGAAAGAAGAGTTACAACTACAAAACAAGGTACATATGTAGGCCCTGCAAGACACAGTTGTTTGACCCAGCATGCCACCGAAAAACTATGGAGAGCATGACACAATAGCAAATGAGATGACATGGAATTTTGACAGAAGAGCAAGGCCCTGGGGACAATCCAGCACTGCATCTGCACCACACAGCGTGGCAGGAAATAGGGATGAGCAGGGACCATAGGCAGGTACTAGAGGCACATGCAGCATAGGTAATACTGATAACATGCCCACCCTGACTGCCACACTGCACCTTGAGTGTATGTCCAGGCAAACATTACACACTGGCCAGTCCTAGCAAGGAGATATCAGGTTGTGACATGAAGGCCATGCCTGCACCACCCACCCCCTACATGAGACAAATCTATGGAGACACAGGAAGCACGTACATCTCTTAGTCTGGGTGAAATACACATGGGATGTGAAAAATCCATATTGCACACAAAATACCCAAGGTGCGCCTGTCCAAATAAGCATGTACAAATGGGCATCATGAGATGATTGTAACAAGACACACAGGCAATGGCCACCGTGTGTATGTACTGGGAAAATCAGGTCAGGCTGGACAGTGGACACTTGTACTACATTTCACGTCAATATACATGGTGCCAGGGGACACTGGCACAGAGCACAACCTATGCTGTAGACACAGGGATTGTCGACATTTTCTGATTACACACATGAGACCTAGGAAAATATGCCCCTGGGGACAGTAGTGGCTACACAACTCCATGCTCCTGAATGGGAATGACTGCAACACACGCTAACATCCCTGCACTATGCGTACCGCACACTCATGCACATCATGTCACAGGCCACCACATAGGACATGCGTGCTGGAAGGCCTCGCACTTGAGAGATTAACTCCCATGTCTGGACTCAGCATTAGTGCCAACTGACATGGAACCCACAAGTCCAGAACGGGACAGGGCACAGGCAAGGTCCCAATACCTGTTACACACCACCCCCACACATGATGCTGCAGGCATAGTACACTTTGAGAAGGTGCCAGGCTACATAACCTTGTGACCGAGTGACTACACACAGACCAGGGAACACATTGCAAGGAGGGGAAGGGAGGCAGGAGAGCACTGCAACACTGGGGGTAACAGGATCCGCACAGCACCATAAAACCCTGGCAGTGTACCCATGGAACAGTGCACGTACAAATGCTGGTGAAACACAACAAACCCACATGTACCTACCCCCTTGCTGCTGCTGCATCTCCTGTAGGCGCCTGTCCAAGTCGGGAAAGACCACCGCCAGCACACGCTTGTGGATGTGGGAGAGACGGCGGCGCCTGCGGTTCTTATGGCTCTCAGGTGAGTCCCCCAGCAGGACCCGTGCGATCCTCCGCGTCCAGCACCGGATATCCTGCCAGCGTTTCCTCACCTGGGACAGGCTCCGCCTCCGCCCATCCGCACTCCTCACGGCACTGACGGCGGTCAGCCAGATCTGCTCCTTGGCAGAGGCGCCTACCTGTGAGGATGAACAAGTGACACTACATCAATACACCTGCAACATGTCACAGAGACACATATGGGAACAAATTAGCTGGTTACAACAAGGCATGTCATGCAGCCAACGCATTGCACCTTTGCCATAGGGACTTACTCCTCTGGGGAAGGGCTAAAGCAGTACGTGCCAGTGAAAGTACACAGGTGGAATGAGGGCAAAGACACAATCAATTATCAAGGCTCACACTGTGCATCACACCCACCCCTCCTGACTCTGGGCACTGCTGGGAGGACTCTGCACCCACCCCTCCTGTCTCTGGGCACAGCTGGGAGGCCTCTGCACACACCCCTCCTGTCTCTCGGCACTGCTGGGAGGACTCTGCACACACCCCTCCTGCCTCTGGGCACTGCTGGGAGGACTCTGCACCCACCCCTCCTCTGTCTGGGCACTGCTGGGAGGCCTCTTCACACACCCCTCCTGTCTCTGGGCACTGCTGGGAGGACTCTGTACCCACCCCTCCTCTGTCTGGGCACTGCTGGGAGGCCTCTGCACACACCCCTCCTGTCTCTGGGCACTGCTGGGAGGACTCTGCACACACCCCTCATGCCTCTGGGCACTGCTGGGAGGACTCTGCACACACCCCTCCTATCTCTGGGCACTGCTGGGAGGACTCTGCACACACCCCTCCTGCCTCTGGGCACTGCTGGGAGGACTCTGCACACACTCCTCCTGCCTCTGGGCACTGCTGGGAGGACTCTGCACACACCCTTCCTGTCTCTGGGCACTGCTGGGAGGCCTCTGCACACACCCCTCCTGCCTCTGGGCACTGCTAGGAGGACTCTGCACACACCCCTCCTGTGTCTGGGCTCTGCTGGGAGACATCAGGCATTCCCACCCCTGGGACCCCCCCTACAGTACATAGCATGTGGGTCACACCTGGACACAATGCCAGAAGTCACAGTCACGAAAAAGGGGCACAGTCTGTGCCAGTGGACACTGCACTCACCTGATAACCTGGTCGCCCATACAGCATGGGGTACTGTGGGAGGATCACATCCACCAAAGCCATGTTCTCCTCCAGGGTGAATGGCTGTGACCTCTCCACAGCCCTTGACATGGTTCCAGGGAATCAGTAGCAGCAGCTGGGTCGTGGAATACAGAGATGTGCAGGCAAGTGCTTCACTCACATTTGCATCCTATGTTTCCTCCAATCCCTTCAAACCTAGCAGTCAGTGGGTTCTTATTCTGTCTTTTTCGTCAGCATGATGTCAACCCCACAAACACATTGCAACAATGTAGATTCATTCCAACTGACTTCTGCTGTGCACCTTCCAGAACAAATTCAAACTTAAAACTTGGTCTCCATGACAACCAGCATGCATGTAGGCCTTAATACTTGCCCCCCATGTGTCCCCTATGTAATTTGGAGCTTCACACACAGGTACGGTGCGTTCCGGGGCCCTAGGGCACCCCAAATGCATAGCAACGGCCCGTACACACGCCTGTACGCTCCCTATCACTATGGGTGTCCTCGCGTATGCGTACTCGTAGTGGTAAGGCCCGTACACACGCCTGTACGCTCACTATCACTATGGGTGTTCTTGCGTATGCATACTCGTAGTGATAGTGAGCGTACAGGCGTGTGTACGGTCCGTACCACTACGAGTACGCATACCCGAGGACACCCATAGTGATAGGGAGCGTACCGGCGTGTGTACGAGCCGTACCACTACGAGTACGCATACGCGAGGACACCCATAGTGATATACGCTCACTATCACTATGGGTGTTCTCGCATATGCGTACTCGTAGTGATAGTGAGCGTGCAGGCGTGTGTACGGTCCATACCACTACGAGTACGCATACGCGAGGACACGGTCCGTACCACCATTGGAGTGGTGACGTTTATGCGTCCACGCCCACTTCCGTTGTGGCGGTACGTGGGATTGGTGGCCACGCCCCCCGAAATGACCAGACCATGAAGGTAATTTATGTGCAGGATATATATGTTTTACATTGGGTGGGGGTTATGTTTCCTGCCCCTCGCCCCCCCCCCTTTGCCCCTGGGTGTTGTTCTGACCTTCTGCAGCATCTGCGTCGGTTTCTGTGAACCAGGTCGTAGGCTAGGAGGGCCGGGATGACATGTAGGATGGGGTCCATGGCTGTCCGTCGCGTACCAGTGCTCCTTCTTCGCGTCGTCCTCAATTTCCTTGGAGTTTTTGGCTGCCGTAAAAAATGAGCGGTGTGGAGTGACGTGGGCACGGATGGTACTTGCTGGTCCGTAAAACGCTGCCTGACTCCGTCCGGACGTCACGTACGCGATGTCCCGGATCGGAATTGTGGGTAGTTTTTTAGCCGGTCGGTGTTTTGTACGACTCGTACGGAAATGGTATTTCTGTACGAATCGTACTTGCGGGTTTGTAAGGTGGTTTTCCCAGGTACGAGTTGGACGGAGAATACGCTCCCTACGACCATTCGTACCCGGGTTTTACAGGATCGGAATCGGCACCAGAGTGTTCAAAGGAGGTATTCAAATCACCACCTACTACAATCTTTGTATTTGGTCATAAAGTATCCATAGCTTCTTCTAGAAAGGATAATGTAAGTGCTTTGTCAGATCCCCTAATGTTCCTGACATAAATATTAAAAATGGTTAGGCAGAATCCAGACGGAAAAGTCACAGTAATCCCCATTAGATCCGGACTATCAATAGCCATCAATATGGATCTGCTAATACATCCATTCTTAATTAAAATCATAAGGCCACCTACTGCTCTCCTGAATTGCTGTGCCGTTTGTTTTGCCTACGCTATAGGAAGTAAACCTATCAAAAAATACTTTCTCTGTCACCCAAGTTTCTTGTAATACACAGATGTTGTGTTTTGCTATATATGTCAACCAGTCTGAGTCAGCCAATTTAGACCCCAACCCAGCTACATTCCATTATAATAATATAATGGTGGTGAGGGGGTAGGTCTGCCCACTATGCCCATTTCCTGATGGGACATCTAGTGTCTCATCTTGGTCTGAATTCATGGGGTAATTTATTCCAGTGGGAGAAACATACTCACCTCTGTTGGTTATTTGATTAATATCTGGTTTACACAAAAGTGGTAATACCGGCACTAGTGTGCTCACAACTCATTGTCAGGGTAGGTATGTCTGCTGTACCTTCCCTAGCCCTGTCCCAGGGCTCTGTATCTCCATCCCTGTCACAATTAACAGAGGATTTACTTTAGTGAATAACTGTGAAAGCAGAATCATCAACACACCCTAATACATGAGCAGTTACCAACTGTTGGTAATGGCCCTTTTTGTAGGGTCATCTCTAAGCATTTTGCCTTCCTCCTGGATTTTTCCTAACCTGTTTTTGTTGGCTTTATGACTCTAGGCACTTTAACACTGCTGATCCGTGCTAAAGTGCATATGCTCTCCCTGTGTAAATATGACATGTGAATTGGTATATGCATGATTGGCTTATTTGGTTTACCTGTTAGTCCCTAGTAGCGTGGCCTGTGTGTGCCCAGGGCTGGTAAACCAAATGCTGCTGGTGGGCCTGCAGCGCTGGTTTGCGCTACCCACAGAAGCAGCTTGTAAAGTGTGTCTCAGATGTGCCACTGCAGTGTCTGTGTGCAGTCTAGAACTGCCATCTTGGCTGTGAAGTGCACCCACTTCCCAGCCCCTGAACCTGCCCTTGGCATCATGTAAGCCACCCCTATGGTAGGGTGCATTTTATGTGTAAGGTAGGACATGCTCTGATGTGTGTAGCATGTCCTGGTAGTGAATTCCACCCAATTTTGTTTTTCACTACTGTAAGGCTACCTGTTCTCCATAGGCCAGAATGGGAGGTTTGGCTATTACATTCTATAGTCCTAACTGACCCACACGAGATGGTAGAAAAACGAATTTAGTATGCCTGTGCTCAGAATATTAAAAGACTTCTTTTAGTGAAGTTTATTTTTGTATTCTGTTTTTGAAAATACCACTTTTAGAAAGTAGGTATTTTCTTGCCTAAGCCTTCCAGTGTGCTCTGCTGTTATGTGTATTGGCTGTCTGGTTTTGGAGTGACAGGGCTGGGGAATTCCAGGAGACAGGGTGAGGTGTCCCAGTGGTGAATAGAGAGATCTGCATCTAGATGGGTGGGAGGAGTTGCACCTGGGACCTGAATAGAGCTGTGCCTTCCCTTCACAATGCTGGCTCCACCTCCTACTGTGCGTCTGATGGCAGATCCCCTCTTTCTGAAAGGAAGGATGCAGCCTGGTAAACAAAGTGCTCCAGGGCTGGGCAGAACTGGTATTGCTCCTGGACAACAAGAAGAACCTCTATCTGTGTAACTGAAGGAATCTGCAGGAGAAGGACTGTCCTTGTGCTTGTGTGCTGTTTCTTGGACTGGCCTGCAGTGGTTACTACTGGACTTGGAAGAAGAGGAAAAGGACTTTGAAGGAACTTTTATTTTTGCAACAGCAATCACCCAAGGGCTAGAAGAGAGATAGCCTCCTGCAGGAGTCTCAGGCACACCAGACTCCACCACCAGCCTCCTGTTTCCTCCCAGAGAAGATTTCTATCTGCAGGTGAGGCTCCTGTGAGTTCCAGGGCCTCTAATTCTACTGTGGAGAAGAGAGTGCTGAAAATCGTCGCTAACGCCTGTTTGCGAGCTGCTGTAGCTGAAGAGCGTAAGGAAAATCGTTGCGCTGCTGCCGCCGAGTGCTCACTACCGGAGATCATCGCATGACCTGTGTGTGGGCTGCCAAACGCTCGCTAACCCGAAGATTATCGCATTACATGTTTGTGGGCCTCAAAACGCTCGCTAACCAAAGATCATCGCATCACCTGTCTGCGGGATGCCAAACGCTTGCTAGCCCGAAGATTATCGCATTGCATGTTTGCGGGCCTCAAAACGCTCGCTAACCAAAGATCATCGCATCGAGTTCATCGCTTCACGACATCGCAGAGCGGGCGCCGAGCGTTCGCCATTTTCATCGCATTGCATCAGGATCGTCACTCCCTCACAGAGCACCATTTTCTTTCATCGCAACAAGATCGCACACACAACAGGCTCGACGCATCATCCTCCCTTCGCGGCAAGGATTTTATCGCATCGCCGGCTTAGTGTGCAGAAGTTTGTCGCTTTGTCCTGCACACAAATCAGCGCATCATTCTCCCTTGCGGCAAGGATTCAACGCATCGCTGGTTAGCGTGAGGAAAATCATCGCTACAACTCCTTAGCAACATTTTTGTTGCTTTGCTACAGAATCCAGGTATCTTGTGAGTAAAAGGGTCGCAGAGACCACTGCCTTGAACTGAACTCCTCTTTGCACACCTTGAACTATTTTTGCAGCATTTTAAGATTAACCCTATTTTCTAGTATTGTGGATTTTTACTGTTATTGGTCTTGTGTTAAGTCTATATATAAAGATACTTATTTTTTATAACTCCTTGTGTGGTGTCCCTTGGTAGTGTTCTTCACTGTGTTACTGTGTATGGTCATAAATGCTTCACACACTGCCTCGAGATAAGCCTAGCTTCTCGTGCTACGTTACCACAGGGTTGAGCAGGGGTTATCAAAGGGTGTAGTCTGCTTACTCTGACTTAGGAAGAAGAGTCCCTACTTGGACAGTGGCCAGCCATTGCCAACTAGAGACTCCCATTTGTAACACCAACAGTTTAGGAGTTACAGATATTTTGCTGACTATGCATTTGGATAGTATATGGTAATTTGTTCTAGGAGTACACATTAGTCAGTCAATGTCTTCCAGATTCATCAGAGTCCTCATAAGAGTCAGATTTCATCTTCAGGACTTGGGTCATGTAAATTGAGGGAGTAGGTAAGTGATCTTGTCACAGTATCTCTTTGGCAAATTGGAAGGAAGCAAACCAAAATTGACAGTAAAAGCTGACCACCTGCCACTATAGCAATTTCCCTCTTTCCTCAAGTAAGTGAGGGGTGTCAGTTTATTGTTAAAATGATCAGAGTAATTTTGTACTCTCAGTAGTTCTGAGCTGGATTTGTCCACTGCAGATTGAGGAGTATTCAGCATCTTTCCTGGAGCAGCCATTTTCTCAGATTGCGTTATGTTGCAATTCGTGGAATTCGCCTGTTGTGAGGCCTTACTAGATATATTAGAGGAAGTGGGTTTGCAATTCATGCTTAACTGGTCTGTTGTCAAAGCCTCATGAGCCTACCTGTGACAGGTTTTGTCATGATCACAAGAACAAGTTCTATTTGATAATTTAGAAACTTGGGCCGACAGCAACAGAATTAAATATTTTAGGTGGTCTAGTTTAGTATCCAACATTTCAAGGCAGCTATTCACATGATTAATAACAGTAGCAGTATTGTCAGGCATTAAGACTTGATTTATTTCCGTAGAGGCGACCCCTGGACCCGTGATTTAATCAGCCAGCTGTAGTGGCTCAAAACAGTTGTGGCAGAGCACATTTGCGACTATGTGTATTTTAGGATACAGGGGGCACTGTCCACTTTCACTGGTCTGTTCAAATTGTCCCTATCAGGAAACGCTTCGTTCAGAGATTCCAAATATTTCAAAGATTCATGGGAATCTATACTTATTGCATCTAGTTGTTTGCAAACTTTCGATTTTTTAAACATTGCTGGGACTTTTGGTAAATAACTCTTCTATTTCTCTTTGTTCATGTTTGTTTTCAGATGTTGTTCTACTTCCTCAATTAAGTGGTCGATATAGGCCAAGGATTGCAAGTTTGATGGAACCAAATCCGATCTAACTTTCCCCTACTTCCTTGTGTTTTTGGGAGGGTTTCACTTTTGGCAGCTTACCCTGCTTTGCGTGGGCCCATCTTACAAAAAGGTATTACAATGTCCAATAAAATGATTTAAAGGGCAGGAGGAAGCAACCCAACGAAAACAGATAGACAAACGACGAAAGAAAGTAGGGTACAAAATAGTACCTTTGTAGATGGAGCAGGAGAAGATGTAGGCCCAAACTCATCTTCACACAAATGTTTCCTTACATCTTGGTGGCCCTCAGAAGTAGGGCGTTAGAGTGGGGGCCCGGCCCAGCCTCCTTCGGGCTCCGACAGACATGGACTGGCCTGCCCTTTTCCCGGGGTTTGACCGTGCACGGGACCTCGGCGATGCTAATTAGCGCCTCCAGGTCCTGAAGTCGCATAGATGGACCGGGGAGGCTGTGAATGCGAGTTCTTTCCCCTGGCCCAGTCTTCGTTAGCCTCAACAGAGTAGCACAGCAGATGGCAGACTTGACGAGCCCCCCTTCACGGGACGGCAGTGATACTAATAAGCGCCTCAAGGCATGGAAGTCACGTAGATGGAGAATGGTGAGCCTGGGAATGCGAGTCCTCTCCCCTGGCCCGGTCTCCGTTAGCTTCAACATAGTAGCACAGCAGATGGCAGTCTTCAATAGCACTGTTTACAATACGTGATTCTGTGCATTGTCCTAAAGATTAGAATAAGATACAGCGAAAAAACAAGACTTACTTCATTAAAATGTGGGTTAATCTTAAGACTGGGTCTAGTAATTATTTAATATGTGTGCCATTGGGACACTCCCTAGCTTTGTTTAGAAGTATTGCTCCAGATTGTGCATGTGTCAATATGTGTAAAAGAATCAATAGCATGTTGGAAGCTTACTTTCAACATTCCTAAAATAGCTATTGAAAGAGATTAGGTTACTGGTTGATTGGAGGTGTGAGCCCTGGTCAAGAATCAACCACAATCCATGTCAGGGTGAGGCACAAGTGGACCCCAAATTAATCTGTGCCCAACCCTATTAGGGTCTTGGCACAGAGCAGTTAGGCTTAATTCAGAGGCAATATGCAAAGTATTTGTGCAACTCTTCAAACTATAAAAAACTGAAAACATCAGTCAAAAGAGATTCCACACCAGATTCGAAAAATAGAGCATTTTAAAAAAAATAAAACAAGAACAAAACAACAAAAATCACATCAATTGCACCAGACATATGTAATTAAAAAACGTCTGAAAATAGCGCCAAAAAGCACAAATTGACAATTGTGAATATCTGGTTGTGCCGGACCGGGACATAGTCACAAGTAACCCTGGGCGTAGTTTGCATAGTAGCACTACATGTTGCTACGCAAAGTACGCTTTGAACTACGCTCAACTGCTCAATAATTGCAAACAGCATCTTGCACAGTACAAGTTATGATAAAATAAGTATTTCGGTCTTTATATGCTAAAATGCATATAATCATTTCACAAAAGTGAAAATGATACATTAGCAAGCAGTGAGAGAGGTGATGATTTTGGGATCCTCCCTAACCTAGGGAGAGAACCAAGCAGATGCCCTGAAAACAAAAAGCACATCTTGTTGGATGATTCGGTGGTGGTCCCATCCTCTTAGGACCACCCCAAGCACAGTTTATTGGCAAAAATGCAATCCCAACCAAAGGCCCTGCAAAGCATTATGGGACGAGATTAGCAGTGGGCAATGAATATTATAGTATCCAATATCAAAATAATTCTACAAAGAGCTGCAGTTCAACTAGTTGTTACTTGATGTCCCTCATGAGTCAAATGCAAAAGCTTTGAAGTTATTAGTACATCAAGCTGCAGTTCCACTATTCGTTACTAGATGTCCCTCACAAGTCAAATGCAAAAGCTTCATGAAAGGGTTACAATGCTTTTGCATTTGACTCGTGAGGGACATCTAGTAATGACTAGTGGAACTGCAGCTTGATGTACTAATAATTTCAAAGCTTTTGCATTTGCCTCATTTCCTTATATTTTTCATTCTCAAAGTTCACTTTTGTGAATTGATCATATGCTTTTTAGCATGTAAAATTGCTTTATCAAAGCATTTGTTGGCGGTGTTGATTTTGCTGCTACGCTACGTGTTTAAGCACAGTTTTTGTACTGTGCTACGTGCATTTTGTGTAATAGCTAGGGGTGGGCGGAATTTGCGGAATTAACCTTCGCAAATTATCGCGAGAATGTTTAAAATTATCGCAAACAAGCAGAAATATCGCAAAGATGCAGAAGTTTTTTTCCGGCATGTTCGCGAGATTTTCTGCATGGTTGCGGGTCGCCAACTTACCCATGTGGTTGCTTGCGGGCGCGGCCATCTTGTTTTGAGTTGTTCTCGTGGTGCATGATCGCGAGAAGAAAGACGTGATCGCGCGACGCATGACGTCACTGCGGGCGCGAACTGTCGCGAGACAGCGCAAATGGCTAAAAACAATACAACATCTCATGGAGAACGCGACCGGATCAAGAAAACTTGTCGGCGAACGCAGGGATTCAGGTAAGGCGATCGCGCGCGCGCGAGAATGTATCATTTTACAGCGCGAGCAAGAAACAAATTATCGCCAAGCTGCGGAAACCGGAATTTTTGACATTTTCGCGCTCTCCGCAGGAACGCAAAAATGTCAAATTATCGCAATTTCCGCGAACGGAACGAAATTTTTGCCCAGGCCTAGTAATAGCCCAAACTACGCATGCTGCGTGAGCGTAGCGTAGTACTACGCCCAGGGTTAGTCACAAGTTCAGGCTGACCACGAAAGAGCCTGAGCCAGCTACAAGGACCCAGTTAGGCCTGCTAAACAATGTGCTTTAAATCCTGGTTTGCAGAGCATTGCAAGGGTCAGTGTTGAAGTATGTCGCACAGCCGAAGCGATGTGTCAGTTCTTAGCTGCGACGAATTTGCGATAAGATGTCCTGTGTCGTCATAGATGACTCTGTCAACGAGGGCTTGCAATGCAAAATCTGGCATCGATGATGCATCACACTGTCAGGGTTATGCATCAGTTCCGAGGAGCTGAGAGGCTGCCATGCGAAGTCCAGCATCATTGTTGAGGCTGTTGTTGACGAGGGATGAGAGACCATGCACCAAGGATGCATTGTGTAGCTGCAATTTCAATGAGGTAGCAGGCACGCAGCGCTGGTGACACATCAGTTCTGCTCCAAATTGCGTTGTACAGCAGAGGAAATGTGTCAGTTCCGTTGGATCCACAGAGGCTGGCAAAACACCTTAAGTCCACTTCCAAGGGTCCAGAACTGGAGTGACATCACTTAGCCAAGTAGACTCACAGATGGCAGAGTCAAGTGCTAGGAATGAGATCATTGGAGTATTCTCTCTCTGAGGCTCAAGTCAAGAGGCCATCCAACTAGTCATTGGAGTCACTCTAGGATCCTAGGTTCAACAGATGCAGGTCCAGTTCTTCTCACCCAGGCAAGAGGACAGTAGGTCTGCACATCAGGGCAGCAGTCCTTCAGAGCAGCAGTCCAGAAGAGTGCTAGTCTTCTCTGCAGCACATAAGTCCTTCAACCTGGAAGGATATCCAGAGGTCTAGAAGTGTATTGAAGAGTTGGAATCTGAGATCCAATATTTATACCCAGTTATGCCTTTGTAGTGAGAGAATCTTCTAGAGGCACGCCTTTGAAGTGCACAAGAGCCCTGACTTTCTTGCACTGGTTCAAGACTACAGAGAGTATGCAGCCCTTTTTATGGAGGCAGGACACAGCCTATTCAAGTACAAGCTCCTCCCTCCCATCCTGCCAGCGATGGTTCATTCAGGCACACCTCAGCTCATATTGTGTGTGGCAGTCTAGGAGGAATACACAAGCCCAACTGTCAGCTACAACCAGTCAGGGGACCCAGAAAAAGCCTGCAGGCATCAAAGAGCTAAGGCAGGAAAATGCCACCTTTCCAAAATTGCCATTTTTGAAATTGTAATTTAAAGCCCAACTTCACCATAAGTTAGGATATTTCATTACAATTCCAGCGACACCAAATATAAATGAGTTACCTGTTCCCATTTGAAATTTGCAGCCTATTAAATGTAATATGGTAACTCTTATGGGAGAGGTAGGACGTGCAGTAGTGAAAAACGAATTTAAAGAGTTTCTCTACCAGGACATGTAAAGCTTAACAGTTAATGTTCTACTTTTTAAAAGCATTGCACCCTGCCCTCTAGGCTGTCCAGGGCCTACCCTAGGGGTGAATTATATGTAATAAAAATGAAGGTTTGGGCCTGCCAAAGGGTTTATTTTTACCCGGTTGGAATGGCAGTTTAAAACTTCCCACACAGGCTGCAATAGCAGGCCTGAGACATGTTTAAAGTGCCACTTAAGCGGCTGCCACAATCATCAACTTCCAACTAAACCTCTACTAATAATTGTTCAAGGGAAACATGAACATGAGGTTCTCAAGAATTATGAGGAAAACTTCAGAATCTGAGTCAGTGGAAAGACTACCAACTGACTGAGCATTCCAGTGAAGATGCTTCTTAATTTTGTGCTCCTGTGTTTCTCTGCCGTTTTTCAATTTTCTTCTCCAATAGCATTGAGCTTCTGAATCAGACCTTGCTGTCACTTTCATGCCCAGAATTAACTGAAAGATCAGAGCTTGCACAAGTCTGTGCCATTTTGGAAGAGGAAGAAGTCTCCCATGTGCTACTGTTCGGCAAGTTGCCTGCATGCCTGACTATGTTGAAACTTAGGGGCATATTATCAAGAAACAGCGTTAAAATTATTGCCGCTTTAGCGGCACAAAACTGCAGCTAAAGCGGTGACAATGGGCTTGATAATATGCCCTTGAGAATTCCCATAAAAGCCCATGTTCTGGTGTCAACATGGGCTTCTATTGGAATTCTCTGCGGCATATTATCAAGCCCATTATTGCCGCTTTAGCGGCAGTTTTCTGCCGCTAAAGTGGCGATAATGTTAACGCCATGCTTGATAATATGCCCCCAAGTACTTCTGATCTCTGGACTCTCTCTGGCACCTCCACACCCACTTGGACTGTTGAGTAGCAGATGGAGTGGAGTGCAGACAGTTGCTGCCAGCCTCAAGAAAAACACAAGGCATGTAGAATTTCAAAGGTGAACTTCTATATGGAATCGTGAATGCCATGAATTCCCAGATAAGGGCAGAGTTTGACCATATAAACTACCTGATTTCAAATGGCAGTCTCTCCATTGGGAGGTATTTGAACCTCCCAATACAAGTTGTGGCAGAGTTTCGATGATGTAAGTTTCAGCAATAGAGTCACTGGCAAATTAGTATGTTTTATTTATAAAGGTAATGTTTGAACCCAGCCTACATCACGAAAAAAAGGGACAAAATAGTAATCAGATACAGATGAACATATTTCTTCTAGAAAAGGTTTCTTATTCTCAAATGTATGCGCCAGTCAAGAGATGCGCCAGACAGAGATGTGAAGAGTCACAATGATAATAATAGATGACTGGATACATTTGTGTTGGATATTGAGTTAAGGCTACCATGAGTTGAGCAGCTAGAGCAGTAAGAAAGTTTCAAAATTACCCCACATGTGAAATAGAATGCTAGGTTTTCCACAAATGCTACAAGCTCGTTCAATTGAGAGTCTGACCAAATAGCTACCTATGGCTATGATCTGAAAATTATAATAGTTCATAAATAGGTGACATATGCTCCCCTCTGACTGCAAATGTGATTTTACTATTAATGGGATAATGTATATTGTAGTATGAGAATTGTGATATGACTGTGAGCTAGCCCATAGCTATTGTAAAAAGTGCCTATAAAACTACCCAGAATTGAGCAGAATTTTGGATATAAATTGATATATATTGAACTTTTAATTTTGATAGTTATGAACTTTAACCATCAAGGGTTCGGTTAAAAAAAGACAGAAGACATAAATGGGTTGGTCATTTTATATCTGAAAATGTGAAAGACAGATTCAAGGTACCTTCTGTGGCAAGGTTCAAGGTGCCTAGAAAGGATTGTTATCATCAGCTTGAGTATCACGATCACAATGTAGAAAGAGGTAAATGCCTCACATGATTGTTTTTAAGGAGGAAAATGCTCAAAAACATTCCTGCTTACAACACAGGCACCCTCACACCATGGTGCAATCGTGCCTGTATTGAGGCTTGGCAGCACATTGTGCACCAGCGCAGGGAAGACAGGAATGTGAATTTTGTACCAGGTGCAGCTAAAAACTAACGTCCCTGAAACCTTTAATTTTTTCAGGGAATTTCTAATTTTAAAATGCTAATTGCTAAGTATAACGTCCCTGAAACCCGTTTTTTTGTGAATATATATATATATACATATACAAAAAAGATTTTTAAAATATATTTTAATGTTTTTATATTTATTTTTTTAAATCATTTATATATATATATATATATGAAAGGAATCAACAAAGTGCTCGACAGCTGTTTCGAGGGCACACACAGCTTGCCGACCTCCGGTCTTCTTTTCCCGGCCTTGGGGACAAACCTGTGGGAAAAGAAGACCGGAGGTCGGCAAGCTGTGTGTGCCCTCGAAACAGCTGTCGAGCACTTTGTTGATTCCTTTAACTGCGTGGCCGCCGAGCCGCGATGAGGAGCACCATCTCTTCCCCTAAGAGAAGCTGTGAGTTGGAACCTTCCGACTCGTGTAAACAGTACAGCGAGCCATTGATAATAATGTTTGCCCCCAAATGTCTGGACCTTACACAAAGGATGAAATTATTGAATTAACAGAACGGGGGACACCCCCACTCAGGGATGAATGACATTCGCTTAGGACTACAAGTCCTATTGTGCTTTTGGCTAAATAAATGAGCACCTCCACCAGGGGGCCTTGAAACAAATAAATATTGCCGGATGGCGTAAGCACTAGCGAGTATGTGTTACCTGTTCATAACAGAGCCCATAAAGAAGAGGATTTCTCACCTCGAAACGTGTCGGTCACTAAGAAGTCTGGCTTTGGGGACAAACCTGTGGGAAAAGAAGACCGGAGGTCGGCAAGCTGTGTGTGCCCTCGAAACAGCTGTCGAGCACTTTGTTGATTCCTTATATATATATATATATATATATATATATACATATATATATATATACATATATATATATATATGTATATATATATATATATGCAGTAAATAGATACCTTGCCATGATACAGGGGAATGATTGGATGAGGGCATGGGTAGTGTCTGAGTGATTGGATGAGTGCATGGAAAGTTCCTGGATGACAGGGTAAGGATGTGGGTAGAAACTGAGAGAATGCAGGAGTGTTTAAATAGTGCCTGGGTGAATGGTTGAGTGCAAGGATAGCATGTGAGTGATTGGATGAGTGCATGGGTAGTACCTAGGTGTATGACTGGGGTGCAAGAGTAGTGCCTGAGTTATTGGATGAGTACATGGGTAGTACCTGAGTGAATGTATGAGTGCTAGGATTCTGAGTGATTGCACGGTTGCTCAGTAATGCCTGGGTGAGTGGATGACTGCAAGGGTAGTGCCTGGGTCATTGGATGAGTGCATGGGTACTGCCTGGGTGATAGGCTGAATGCACGGGTAGTGCCTGAGTAAATGGTTGAGTGCAAGGCTAGTACCTGGTTGACTGTAATAGTAGTGCCTGGGTGATTGGATGACTGCATGGGCAGTGCCTGAATGAATAGAATAGTGCAAGGGTAGTGCCTGGGCGATTGGATGAGTGCATAGGTAGTGCCTGAGTGAATGGTTGAGTGTAATAGTAGAGCCTAGGTTATTGGATGAGTGCATGACTTCTGCATGCGCGATTGCATGAGTGCATTCGTAGTGTCTGGTTGATTGAATGAGTGCATGCGTAGTGCGTGAGAGAATGGAAATGTGTTTGTGCAGTGTGTGAAAGAATGGATGAGTGCAAGGATATTGTTTGAATGATTGGATGAGTTTATGGGTTGTGCCTCAGTGAATGCATGAGTGGAAAGGTGGAGACTAGGTGATTGAATGAGTGCATGGGTAGTGCTTGAGTGAATGGATGAGTGCATGGGTAGTGTCTCGGTGATTGGATGAATGCATGGGTAGTGCCTAAGGGAATGGATGAGTGCAAGGCTAGTGCCTGGGTGATTGGATGAGTGCATAGGTAGTGTCTGAGAGAATGATTGAGTGTAATAGTGTAGCCTGGGTGAGTGGATGAGAGCAAAATGTGTGCATGTGATTGCATGAGCGCATTGGTAGTGTCTGGTTGATTTGATGAGTGCATGGGTACGGCCTGATCGAATGGAAGTGCACATGTATAGTGTGTGAAAAAATGGATGAGTGCAAGGATAGTGTTTGAATGATTGGATGAGAGGATGGGTTGTGCCTCAGTGAATGCACGAGTACAAAGGTAGTTCTTGAGTGATTGAATGAGTGCATGTGTAGTGCTTGAGTGAATGGATGAGTGCATGGGTAGTGCCTGGGTCATTGCATAAGTGCATGGGTAGTGCCTGAGTGATTAGATGAGTGCATAGGTAGTGCATGGGTCTTTATTAATTTAAAACATTTTGTATAGTGCTAACAAGACCCCTAAGGGTATCAGAGAGCTTCACAGTAAAGGAAGGGGGACTAAGTAAGGGGACATTGAAGAGATGGTACGGGAGGGTAAAATAATGAACTACTAAGATTGTACAAGGATGCGAGAAACATCACTTAATAAGGTAAGGTATAGAATCATATGCATTACAATTGTAAGGCAAAACAACAAGAGCAAAAAAGGACATTTCGCAAACGGGCGGTCCATGGCCAATTAAGGCAGGAACTTATTCATTAGGATTGATTTTACTTCTTGTTTGAAAGCAGCCGTGTAGGGGATTCTGCGGATTTCCGGTGGGAGAAAGGTCCCGATTTTTTGTGCCACACCAGTGAAGGCTCTGAGCCTCGTTTTCTTTTTGCGAAAGGTCTGAGGTTTCAGTAGTAGAGGATTTGCACTTCTTGAGGGTCTGCCCCCTCCTGATAATTCCAGTTTATGAGCCAGGTAGCCAGAGGTTTTGAAGTGGAGATCTTTGTGCGTCAGACAAGCAATCTTTAGTTGTATTCGTGCTTTGTAGGGTAACCATTTTAGGGATCTTAAGGCTGGGGATATGTGCTTCTACCTCCTGCTTGAAGTCCTCTTGAGGGAGGGATGGTTTTAAGTTTTTAAGAATCCTCATTTGGTGGTTCGCACCCTTGCATGTCTTACTAACATTTTTCTTCATGTTCAAGTGTGAGTCTAGGGTGATTCAAAGAGATTTAGCTGAGTCGATAATAACCGGGGAGAAGTTGAAGGTCAAGAGGTGTTTCATCCAGAGGTCAATCTTGGGGGTGTGCTTAGGAGGCAAAATGAGAAGGAATTTTGCTTTGGTGGTGTTCAGCAGGAGGTGGTTTTCAGTTAACCAGTTTTGGGTAAACGACAAGGAGGAGTTGAGTAAGATGAAGTCTTTAGGGGAATTGATTTTAAGATGAAGTTGCATATCATCCACATATATATGGAAAAGAATGTTCATGGATGAAAGAGCGTTTGCTTGTGGTTCAAGGAAAGTTTTAAAAAGTATAGGAGAAAGGGCAAATCCTTGGGTGACCCCTACATTTTATTTTGACCCTGAGAAGGCCTAGTGGTCTGGGTGTTTCTACCCTATCCCCTTATCTTGTTTGTTTAATGTTTTTCAACCTTTTTTCTTGTGACTTAATTCAACCAAATCACCAGACGGCTACCAACACTTCCTGGTTGGAACTGTTGGCAGCCAGTCAGATTGCAGGCTCAAGATTGGGAGGGTTTGCGGATCCTCAGAGGGGATATTTTTATGTCTCGCAAATGTGTACATTTGCCAAGAACTACTACATGGCTTTACAGAATTTAACAAAAAAGATTGCTTTCAGAACCAAGAGCTACCTTTTTGCCAAATCTGGTGTAGTTCAATGCAGCAGTTCGGGCTATAGCTGTGTCTAAAGTTTCCTAATGAAATTAATATGGAGAAAATGCATTTTGGGACCCCCCATTTTCTTTGCTCCTGCTTGACAAATCTCCCCGAAACATTCAACACAGCAAAGGAAGTAAGGGGACCATTAGTTTTGAAAAATTTGCGAACATGCGTCAAACGGTGCCAAAGATATTGGCAAAACAAAAAACACTTTTAAATAGAATCAAGGTCCTATCTATAACTCCCTACTGGTGACCGTCGGTAGGTAAAATAAATATAATGCATCCTGAGAGTACAAGATTTCCTCTGTAGATTTGGTTTCGATGGTTTATTTGTCAGGTGCTTCACTAGTGTACTTACCACCTCCCACAGGTCCGTGGTTCGTGCAGGAGCTTCTGCGCTTTGTTTTTGAAAGCCCCCGGGTGGGTCAGGTCCCTGGGGCAATGCTAAATTGATTTGCGGGGGCCCGCGGGAGAGCTGCACCGCACCCTTTCCGCCAGTTTCTTCCTCCAGTGCCCAGGAACCGATCGCAGGACAGGATTGCAGAGGAGGCGAGTCACAAGGATCCGCAAGTCTCACTGCATCCTGCTTCGGGGGACACCTCACACTTGTGGATAAACCTACAAACTGCTGCCTGTGAGGAGCAGAATTGCACAAGTTACCTGTTGCCAGAGGAGCAGGTCCCTTGTCTCTCCGGACTTCCCCGCTAGATCGGAGCTGTCTGATTCCACATGTTTCTCTTCCTCACTAAGAAAATCCATGTAATGAGTTTTGTGAACCCTGTTTGGATTGAAGTGGGGAAGGCGAGGCTTTTGGGCGAGTGAACTCTGGACGCATCTTTTGGATATTTTAAGTGTACCTGAACAAACCTGGCAAGTCAAGAAATCAAAAGGACGAGCGGCGGAGTTCTGTGCTGGATGTAGGTAGTGACATGGATGTGAGATTCTACCCACGAGCAGCTCCCAATCCCGCCGATCCTGCCGGTCCCGCAGGACAGACTCCGTGCCTGGACCCCTACTACTACAAGGTGACAACCCTTTGTGTGCCGTGCTGGATGGGGGAGAGTGTTTCAGGGGCTGTTGTGTATGATGTGTGGGGGATGATTCACTGGGACAGCAGCATGCAGTGGTCACAGCCCTTCCCTGTAGAGAGGACACAATTCTACGAGGCGGGGTGCCAGTGCAGCCTCCCTCGCTGGGGCATGGGTTCTATAAATGCCAGTTCTGTCAATGAGTAACCCCTCCAGGCAAAGTTTGAATAGAGCAGCACATTTAGCAGTCAGTTGAATGTGTTCGGCTGTGTAAGCAGGGGCTGAAACCTACATACACACTTGCTACAGCTAGTGCAAGCACTACAAGCGCTCCCCTGGCGCTTCAGGTCAGATCTTCCAGCAGTTGGAGGATTCAGGCTGGATGGAGCTGGTGTAATGTAATGGTGTCATGCCCATGGTGCTCTCAGCGGGCTGTTCCCACCACACTCCAGGGCTCTGGTGCACTAACTTAAGCACCATGCATGTCGGTTTATGGCAGGCACTCATCTTGGATGTGATTCCCTGCGCTGTAGTATTTTACCACAATGTTGGCATATAGTATGTGTTCTGTGTTAGTACTTCAGTGGGCCCAGCCAACACATTGATACATGCTTTAGCTGAAAAGCAGCCCATTTACATGTTTTTTCTTGTTATATGCACAGACTGACTCGTACGGTCTAAAACTATCCCTACCTGAAAGATACTGTATGTAGGGGCGAAGCAAAGGTAAAATAGGACCTAATGCGATTCACGTCTTTCCTAGTAAAAACAGTTATTACTGGAGTGGTGGGGGGCCTCATGCGCTGGTTCCCACTGTCAATGCCCCTGCTGTACTGCTGCTGAGTGCACCCCTGGGTACGCACACAGACACATACTCTCTTGTGCTCTCTCACACACTCACACACCCATACACACACACTCTCACATACACACAGACACACACTCTGTGCTAGGGCAGGGCACAGGACATACAGCTCTCACCTTGAGACCACTCCATAGAGTTTAGAGCACATGTACCCCGGGCGGCACTGACAACACAGGCTTACATGTGCGCCTCGAGCTGGGAATCCTTTTAAATAAGAGGAAAGGATCCTATGCCTAATTGCGATGTTGTGATTGAAAGCACAATTTGTGCGGTGCCTGGAGATGAAGAGGGGCCTACAGCGGGGTCCTCTCATCCCTACATGCTGCCTCAAGAGGCCGGCATGGCCCACACATGCTTAGGTGCCGATTCGGATCCTGGAAAAATTTCCCCCGTACGAATTGTATCCGGATTTTTTTCCGTATGAATCGTACAAGTAGCGTACAAACTGCCAAGTACGATTCGCATGGGAAAAACTCCATACGAATTACATCGGGAAAATTTCCCCACACGTCCTCGGGTCGATTGGACCGTACGAATCGGAAAAATGAAGTCCGACCGCGCAAGTACGATCACTCCCGTCCTTTCGATTTTACAACTGTATGGAAAAAACACCGTACGGACCGAACTCCCATAGCAACCATGGAGACATGTACCCGCAAACGCGCCGAACACCCCACCACAGACCCCGCATGTACGCGCAAAACGCCCCCCGGCCGCGGATGTACGCGCCGAACCCCCACCAGTGTATATATGGAGTGTACCCCCACCCGTGTATGCATAGAGCGTACCAACTCCCCACCCGTGTATGTATGGACCGTACCCACACCCCACCCATGTATGTACAGACTGTACCCCCACCCGTGTATGCATGGAGCGTACCAACTCCAAACCCGTGTATGAATGGAGCGTACCCCCACCCGTGTATGTACGTACCGTACCCACACCCCACCCGTGTATGTACGGACCGTACCCCCACCCGTGTATGTACGGACCGTACCCCCACCCCACCAGTGTATGTACGGACCGTACCCCCACCCCACCAGTGTATGTACAGACCGTACCCCCATCCGTGTATGTACGGACCATACCCCCACCCCACCAGTGTATGTACGGACCGTACCCCCACCCGTGTATGTACGGACCGTACCCCCACCCGTGTATGCTTGGAGCGTACCAACTCCCCACCCGTGTATGAATGGAGCGTACCCCCACCCGTGTATGTATGTACCGTACCCACACCCCACCCGTGTATGTACAGACCGTACCCCCACCCGTGTATGTATGGACCGTATCCCCCACCCCACCAGTGTATGTACGGATTGTACCCCCACCCCACCAGTGTATGTACGGACCGTACCCCCACCCGTGTATGTACGGACCGTACCCCCACCCCACCAGTGTATGTACGGACCGTACCCCCACCCGTGTATGTACGGACCGTACCCCCACCCGTGTATGAATGGAGCGTACCCCCACCCATGTATGTACGTACCATACCCACACCCCACCCGTGTATGTACGGACCGTACCCCCACCCGTGTATGTACGGACCGTACCCCCACCCCACCAGTGTATGTACGGACTGTACCCCCACCCCACCAGTGTATGTACAGACCGTACCCCCACCCGTGTATGTACGGACCGTACCCCCACCCCACCAGTGTATGTATGGACCGTACCCCCACCTGTGTATGTACGGACCGTACCCCCACCCGTGTATGCATGGAGCGTACCAACTCCCCACCCATGTATGAATGGAGCGTACCCCCACCCGTGTATGTACATACCGTACCCACACCCCACCCGTGTATGTACGGACCGTACCCCCACCCGTGTATGTACGGACCGTACCCCCACCCCACCAGTGTATGTATGGACCGTACCCCCACCCCACCAGTGTATGTACGGACCGTACCCCCACCCGTGTATGTACAGACTGTACCCCCACCCCACCAGTGTATGTATGGACCGTACCCCCACCCATGTATATATGGACTGTACCCCCACCTGTGTATGCATGGAGCGTACCAACTCCCCACCCGTGTATGAATGGAGCGTACCCCCACCCGTGTATGTACGGACTGTACCCACACCCCACCAGTGTATGTATGGAGCGTACCCCCACCGTGTATGTACGGACTGTACCCCCACCCGTGTATGTACGGACCGTACCCACACCCCACCAGTGTATGTACGGACCCTACACCCAGCCCCCCCTGTATGTACGGTGCAAAACACCACCACCGATGGACGGTGCGGACCAACACCCTGCCCATGTTCGTACGCACCCTACCCCAGGCCCACACACCAGCACTCTCACCCAACATCGCGCATGTACGAGTCATACTAACCCATAGCAAAGGACAGCACTGTACAACAACATGGCCCATGTACGCACCGTACAGACGCAAAAAACACTCGTACTGAACCAGGACAAACCAAAAAAACACAAGGAGAGTCCATTCGATGCACACAACACCACAAAACATATCCAACAAGGCCAAATACATCCTATACACTGACCTGCAACTGACAAACAGCTAAACAGAGGCCCAAACCACTACCACTCCTTATAACACACCCACCCAAAGTTCAAACACAGCCACACCCACAAATGGACCAATAAAAAGGCCCAGCACACACAAACCATGATCCTTTGCAACAGATCCCCTACTGCCAGACCACAGAGACAACGCACTGCACCATACTACATACATCAATACACCTTACACTTGCACTCCTTCACACAACCACCATCACAAACACACCCTCATCACATTCACACACACACACCTGCACAACCACACTCACACACCCACAACCATCCACACCCACACCCCCACAACCATCCACACCCACACCCCACACCATGCCCACTAACAAGAATCCAAAGTTCACAAAGGAGGAGCTGGAGGTCCTTGTCGACGAAATCGTCAGAGTCGAGCCACAGCTCTTTGGAACATTGGTCAGACGGACCAGCATAGCCGAAAAATCTGCCATGTGGGAGAGGATAGTCAATTCCGTGAATGCTGTTGGGGCCACCAGAAGAACCAGGCATCAGTGCCAAGCCAGGTGGTACGATCTGCGGAGGACGGTCCGCCGCAAAATGACGGATGACCACAACCAGGCCAACATCACTGGAGGAGGTCCGGCCCGCAGACCGGTACACTACCATCCCTGGGAGGAGAAGGTGATGGCCACACTGCCGCCGGTGGGAGTAGACGGACTAGAAGGAGTCTTAGAGCCTGGTGAGTACACAAACAACTCACCTCACATGGGGGTAACGCCATATACAACCCAAATACCAATCATGCATGCAACCCCCCCAAAGCCTGCACCGTACACAACCACACTCCAAAAACACACACATGCCACTAGCGCCTCCATGCCCCATGCCCCAAGCAAGGCCATGCCAAGTCACAGGCCACACAAAACACCAACACAAGACAGGATGTCCCCGATGCCGGGAGGGTGGGCCTCAAAACTAACACAGAGCAACTCTGAAGCACACAACAATGCCCTCAGCCCATATGGCTTAGGGCACAACCATACAAACAGTGTGTCCCCACAGTACTGTTTTGCCTGCTAATGGTGGCCGCGTTGCAGGACGACATGGGTATGAAGGCACTATTTGCACATAACAGCAGCTAATGAAGACGCATCACACTGAAAGAGTGTCAGCACACACCGCCACAGAAGCAGCGCAGACTCAGACACTCCGCCCAATGGGTGCCCGCAGAGAAGCAACAAACCCACATGAACAAGCCAATGGCCTTTGAAAGACCTGCAAACTGTGTGTGCCCAGGAAGCTGGGCTGAGGTGACAGAGGGTGACACACAGAGGGAGGGAGAGGGGGAGAGAGAGGGACGGAGACAGAGGTGGACACAGGGAGACAGACAGAGGGAGGGAGGAGGCTGACAGAGGGAGGGAGAAAGGGAGACAGAGGGAGACGGACAGTGGGAGGAGGCTGACAGAGGGAGGGAGAAAGGGAGACAGAGGGAGATGGACAGTGGGAGGAGGCTGACAGAGGGAGGGAGAAAGGGAGATGGACAGTGGGAGGAGGCTGACAGAGGGAGGGAGAAAGGGAGATGGACCGTGGGAGGAGGCTGACAGAGGGAGGGAGAAAGGGAGACGGACAGAGGGAGGAGGCTGACAGAGGGAGGGAGAAAGGGAGACGGACAGAGGGAGGGAGAAAGGGAGACAGAGGGAGATGGACAGTGGGAGGAGGCTGACAGAGGGAGGAGAAAGGGAGATGGACAGTGGGAGGAGGCTGACAGAGGGAGGGAGAAAGGGAGATGGACAGTGGGAGGAGGCTGACAGAGGGAGGGAGAAAGGGAGACGGACAGAGGGAGGAGGCTGACAGAGGGAGGGAGAAAGGGAGACAGAGGGAGATGGACAGTGGGAGGAGGCTGACAGAGGGAGGGAGAAAGGGAGACAGAGGGAGAGGGACAGTGGGAGGAGGCTGACAGAGGGAGGGAGAAAGGGAGACAGAGGGAGAGGGACAGTGGGAGGAGGCTGACAGAGGGAGGGATAAAGGGAGATGGACAGTGGGAGGAGGCTGACAGAGGGAGGGAGAAAGGGAGACAGAGGGAGATGGACAGAGGGAGGAGGCTGACAGAGGGAGGGAGAAAGGGAGACAGAGGGAGATGGACAGTGGGAGGAGGCTGACAGAGGGAGGGAGAAAGGGAGACAGAGGGAGAGGGACAGTGGGAGGAGGCTGACAGAGGGAGGGAGAAAGGGAGACAGAGCGAGAGGGACAGCGGGAGGAGGCTGACAGAGGGAGGGAGAAAGGGAGACAGAGGGAGACCAAATAACCCTTGGGTGGTGTGGCCATGTCCGCTCGTCAGCAGGTGGACTGTGTGCATGTAGACAAGGTTTGGCAGTGCGTGAACCCCCCCCTTCAACCTTTGATAAACACTGGGCCATGTGTCAATCTGTGCACAAGTACATCCGTGCTGCAGGCACAAACATAACCTTACACCCAGTATACCCACCCACTGTGTTTGTCAGAACCCTGTCACAAATGGTTAATTTACCTACCTGCATTCTCAAATAGCATGGAAAAAACACCATTTGGCCACGTACAGTGCAACACGTAAGGCGGCTCTGCATGGCTTGCTACGCCCGCTCACTACACTGCTGACTGCGTTCCCAAAAGATGCATCAACTAAGATTGTGTCACACATAGGTAAAGTGTGCGAAAGCTGTGGCCAAGGGACATACCCATGCACAAGTGCACTGTGAGAGGAATGCTAGCCAAATCAAACCATCCAGAGGAACTGTGCCAACTCAAAAATGAATGAAACATGGATGTCGCATGTAACACAATTAACACTGTCTCTTTAACACACAGGTCAACGTCATCGATCACCCCCCAACACTGGGGGGAAAGACTCACAGGACCAGGCTCTGCGTGAAGAGGACCCCACCGGCAGCGACGACTCTCACCACTCCGTGGATAACCCAGACCAACCTGGCCCCTCTGGTGTCCAACCACCTGCAGCACCTGCGTAAGGTACAACTGTGCCAACCACCACCCCCATTCCTGCCACATCCCAGGAGACACCCAGGAGCCCTGCCCGCACACAACAACACAGCCAGTCTGTCCAGGAGGGACAAGGTTCTCCGTGCACCCAGGAGGAGGCAGGCGACACCGCAAATGCCATCCCTCAGGGGTCACGGAGACCCGATGTGCCCACAACAGCAGGCCAGGCGCAAGTGGGCAGGGGTGGTGGGAGTGGAGGACAGCGGAGGCGCGAACCTGACCAGTTGGCTCAGGAACCGGTAATGTCACACGTCAGCAACATCCTCGACTCATACAGGCGTGACGCCAGGGGCATGGTCCAGATTGCGTCCACCCTCACAGACATCAAGGGGACCCTCAAGGAGATGAAGACCCTGCAGGCCGAGCAACATGCCTGTCAACAGCGACACCAAGGACGGATGGAGGCAAGACAGGCTGAGCTCGTGGTGGTGCAAACGGAAATGACCCGTGTACTCCGTCGGATTGCCGAAAACATGGGCAACCCTCCCTGTGCCACCAGGCGAAGAACATCACCACCCACAGGGAGGGATCAGGAGGAGGAGGATTCATCCGACAGAGCATCACAAGCATCATCATGGCCTGCTTCTGAGGGTCCCCGCAGGAGGTGGGTCGTCCACGCAAAAGACCGTGAGAGTCAGCGGAACATCACCATCTCCCAGGTCACCTGGCCTAGCACCTGGCCCTCTGGCCCAACAGCAGCACATCAGCAAATGACATTCTCTTCCACATGGCCTTGCTGGTCACTGCCTGACCAATGTAGACAAAGACTGTGGCATAGACTCTGATGACTTTCAATGCAAGGATACCAACTCCCCCTGTGAACTTTGGATTCTACACTCCCGCCAAGCACCTCTTGTCATCCCCCCCAAACACGTGCCCCACCACAAATAAAAATCTTCACAATCACCAGATGATGCCGTGATTTAGCATTATTCCACTACATGTGTGTGTTGTAAAGTCAAACCATGCCTGATTTCAGTAGTAACTCCAACCATCCATACCCTGGGGTCTGAGTCTGGCACAGGACACACATGGGTCACAATGTATCATCCAAGACAGACATGGAGCACCATACTCACCCGTGATGGGCCCAACCAGCTGAGGGGGTGCCCGCACAACTGTGCCTACAGACCTATTTAGAAGAGCAACAGTCATGCGCAGAGGTCAGGGATCATGTGGAGTGTCCTGGGGTGGGAGTCCCCAGGTATATGTAGACACGTGGCAGTACCATGTCCTGCATGCTTGAGTCAGGTGGATGTGGAGAATGGTGGGCCGGCCAAGGTTGGATACATGGAGATGGCACAATTGGGTGTTGGATCACAGTGCCACAAGGTTGTGTTGTGGTTGTGGGCTGCATCCTGAGTGTGTGCGTGGATTGAGAAGGTCATCCTGCAGCTGGCAGTGATCCACTCCCCCCATCTCTGTTGGACGTTGATGTGGCCTGGTCGCCGGATGTAGTAGCAGAGCTGTGCAGATGCACCCTGGATGTGTACAAGTATCATGGGATTTCTAACGCACATATCCGTAGAGTGCAGGGTAGGATTAGACACGGATGTCGTAGTTGACCTGGGGGATGGTCTCCCTCTTGCCTTGAGGTTGATGGAACTGGGGATCTTGTGCATAATGCAGAGTGTGCTGCCGCATGAGGCACAGATGCTGCTGATCAGCATAGCACATGTCAGCAAGCAATCCATGATGAACACCAGCTCGTTTGCATGGACACTGGGTGCCCTTGCTGCAGGGTCTGCAGCAGCATGCGCCATGTCAAGAAAACAATGCCACAAGTAGCACACAAAGACAAGGATCTCAGGAAGGAACTATGCAAAAGGTGTATGTCAAGGAAGGAATGTCTGGTTCAACGGGGCACACACACACACAATGGATTCACATGCAGCACAGTGGCCGTCGTGGAGACTGAGATGCCACAATACCTACACAGCCATGGACATCATGCACAATACAGAATCTAATCCCTGACAAACAGCTTGCATCTTGCTACTCTACACATAGACTCATATGCACCATCTCTGAGAACAATGCCAGACATGCCGCATGCAACAGACCACTATTGACAGAGATGAGGCACCTTGGAGGTAGAGGGACACCTTTATTAGTCATGTGTGTCGGAATGCTAATGCAACTCTGTCAACACATACACAGGTCATGTGGATGAACACGTGGGACCAACACTGGCACCCCCCTTTGCACCACAGATGCTGGAAATCCATAGCACTGGCACACAAGTGACGGGTTACAGCTAAACACCCCCTGCTGCTCACGGAGAGGCTGCTATACACCATTGAGCCCCTAATGGGGAATTCACACACCATGTCAACCCGGTGCAACCCGTATGTTTCCGAAGGCAGTGTTACACACATTGATGGCTTCATCACAATCCACAATCCCATTACAGATGACTGTCACCAAGTCTGACCATTAATTCAGGTGAATTCAGCTCCATGTCATGTGCCCCATGGTGATTCTACATGTATGTAAAGTATCCACACATGAACAGGAGCAGTGCACACACATTCAAAACAAATACCACTCCCAAAAAGCCGTGCTGCATCCCTTACCCTAAGGAGATTTTCAAACTTGTCCGGGCATGTAACGCTGATTCAGCACATGTTGCTGTGTTCATGAGGAATACCAGGAGCACAACAATGCCACCAGCAGACAGCATGCGCAAGTACCTGTGGATGAGAGGCACACCAGAAGTCAGCCAAAAGAAGCACATCCGCATGCATGTGCATGTACTCGACACGTATAAGGTTGTCAACATGCTAGGTGACAATGATGACTCTGAAAACATTCTTCTATTGCACCATCACTCGAGTGACACATCCAAACACACCTCTGACTCACTTGGCAGACATGCAGATGGACACACACATTGCAACACATGCCACACACGGCCCAATGCGTGCACACTCAGAGACTGGAACTCACCACTAAGTTGCGTATGAGCCGACTCCGGATGTCCTCTACCGCCTCCTCCTCCTCCACATCACTTGCCTCGTGGCCAAGCCCTTCATCCTCCATGGGTGGATGGTCCTGCTCATCTGGATCCAGGATGAGTGGCACAGCTTTCTCCACTGCCATGTTGTGCAGCATGCAGCACACGAGGAATATCTTGCAGACCTTCACCGGTGCATATGGGAGTGCGCCACTGGTCTTGTGGAGGCAACGGAATCGGCTCTTCAGGAGGCCAAACGTCCTCTCTATCACTCGCCTGGTCCACCAATGGGCGTTGTTGTAGCGGTGATCGGCAGCCGTACTGGGGTTGCGGAGAGGCGTGATCAGCCATGGCATGTTGGGATAGCCAGCGTCCCCTACATGGAAACATCATGGACAACAGTGGGTCAGGAGAAGCAGTAAGACACGAAGATGACGTTAAATACAGGACTGCCAGAGTATACCCACCAACAATACATGCTCGTATCATCATTTCAGGCACCCTGCTACGCCTCATGATGTAGGCATCGTGTGCTGATCCTGGAAAACGAGCACAGACATGGAAATCACCATGTTGGCAAGACACACCACAAGGGCATTAATGGAGTGGTAATGCTTGCGGTTCCTATACGCTACCTCCTGTGCCTGTGGTGGTACCAAAGCCACATGTGTTCCATCTATGGACCCAATGACATGGGGCATCCCTCCCAGGGCATAGAACTCACGCTTGACACCTGTCAACTGCTCAGGAGTTGGGAATTTTATGAACTCATCCAGGTGATCCAACATGGCCTCTAAAAAATCATGCAGAACACGGCTGAACATGGTTTGGGACATGCCACCGACATGGGCAATGGTATGTTGAAAGGTACCCGTGGCAAAGAAATGTAGGGCTGCCATCACCTTCATCTAGGGTGTCAGTGCAGTAGGATACCTGTGTGGCGGTTGGAGGTGTGGTGCCAGCCGTGTCGTCAAGTCCTCAATCAAACATTGGGGGAAGCGGTAGCGGCGTATACAGTCATGTTCCCTCAGGTCAGCCAAGTCCGGAATTGGTCGAGGGAGAGGCGGAGCCCTGCAGTGAATTAGAAGGGACAACGAAGAGTGAGTACATTACACCACCAATGTCAATGTACTGAGCACATGCTCAACAGGCAATACACATATGCTACATACAGAGTCAGGTCTGTGCAATATGCCCTGGACACGTATGCCAGGCATGTGACACTCCTACCAAGAACCAGCTACAAACGTTGATTCTCAACCTCAATATGCCATGCCATGAAACTAGCTGTGGGCCAGTGTAAGTGAGCAGGCAGACGCATTATAGGAGTTACAGACATCCAAATATGTGCAGAAGAAGGATGTTTATTGTACAGACAGGTTGCGGAACACTAGAGGCACAGGTCACATGTCATAGAAAAAGGACAGACCACACACCTTGCCATGAAGGAGTACATGTCAAGACTGATCACACATACATTGAGAGTATGCAGATATGTCCTTCTTTTGAAACTCCGTGTCGATGCATACATGCACACCTTACGTCGGATTACACATGTGTGCTGGTGTGCGTAACAGTGTGCCATGCCCATCTACACACAGACACATGTTGGTTGCAGCAACTGCAGATGCATCTGACCAAACACCTACAGCAAACCTATGGGAACACATGACACACACATGACATAGTTACAGCGTGCAACGCGGGCATTCACTTGTCAGGGGTAACATTCCGTGTACCTGGCATCAGGGGACATTTGCAGGTGTCGATGACTGTGCCATGCCAGTGACACATGGCTCACCAAGTCTGTACTACATGCACACATGTCAAAGGAGTGAAGGGGATGTGAGGCACATAGGGCACCATCACACTTGACATGTGTACACAGCTCATCATACTTTAATTAGCTTCACACCTCAGGATTATAGTGCCACATCACAGCCTGACCCACCTGTGCCCGACACATGTAGTACTGCACAGACAATGCCTTGATGTCCAGCCTTGGCCAGGTATGACAGCTCAATTCCTTCCTGTGTGCCGCCTGTCACCACTGTCAGGTGTGAAACGCACTGTACATACGCTCTGAGGGCGTGTGTAGGGTCCCTATCACTATGGGAGTGCTGGTGAATGCGTACGCCACAGTGATACGGACCGTACATGCATGTGTAGGGTCCCTATCACTATGGGAGTGCTGGCGTATGCGTACGCCACAGTAATACGGACCGTACACGCGTGTGTATGGTCCCTATCACTATGGGAGTGCTGGCGTATGCGTACGCCACAGTGATACGGACCGTACACGCGTGTGTAGGGTCCCTATCACTATGGGAGTGCTGGCGTATGCGTACGCCACAATGATACGGACCGTACACGCGTGTGTAGGGTCGGTCCGTATCACTATGGCGTACACATTCGCCAGCACTCCCATAGTGATAGGGACCCTACACACACGTGTACGGTCCGTATCACTGTGGCGTACGCATTCACCAGCACTCCCATAGTGATAGGGACCCTACACACGCTTGTACGGTCCGTATCACTGCATTTGGGGTGCCCTAGGGCCATGGAACGGACCGTACCTGTGTGTAAATCTTGAAATAACATAGGGGACACATGAGGGACAAGTATAAGGGCCTAAATGCATGCTGGTTGTCATGGAGACCGAGTTTAAAGTTTGAATTATTGCATCAGGTGGCCAGCAGAAGTCGGTTTGAAAAGATATACTTTGTTGCAAAGTGGTTGTTGACTTGACATCATGCTCAATTTTTAAACCATGCAAAGCCACTCACTGGGGTAGGTTTACAGGGATTGGAGGAAACGTAGGATGCTAATGTGACTGACCAATCACTCTGTACTCCTGTGAATGAAACAGCCCAGCAAGGTAGATATAAGGCAGCCAGGTCCCATGAGAGAGCACTTGCCTGCACATCCTTTCATTCCACAACACTGCTGCTGCTCGTGATTCCTCTGGCACCATGTCCAGGTCTGTGGAGAGGGCCCAGCCATTCACCATGGAGGAGAACATTGCGTTGGTGGATGTGATCCTCCCACAGTACACCATGCTGTATGGTCGACCAGGGGAGCAGGTGAGTGCAGACTCCACTAGCTTAGACTGTGCCCCTGTTTTGTGACTGTGACTTCTGGCATTGTGTCCCTGTGTGACAGACATGCAATGTTGTTTGGAGTGGGTCACAGGGTGGGGAAGGCCTCATGTCTCCCATGCAGAGCATGCTGTGGTTCCTGTGTGCACTCCTCACTTGCATTGTGCTTACTGTGACAATCAATGCATGGTGCATGCCACATTCTGCCTGGCTACTCCTCCTGGGAATGTTGTTGCTACAGTCCTGATGTGATTCTGTGGTCCCCCCAGTGTGACAGGTGACAGTACCCATAGATGTGTGTTTGTTTAGTGTACCTGTGCTGTAAGTGTACAAATTATGTGTTCGTCCCCTGGACATTGGTGTGTGTGTAAGTCCCCTGTCATGTGGGTGAGTGCATATGGGGAGTGTTGCACACCAGCTGCATGAGGGATGGATATACCCTGCTCATGTGATGTGAGCAGGGAGCAGTGCTTTGTGACTGCGGTGCTGAGCCAGCCCCACACCTGTGACACCCCCCAGTCTAGTGGCACATGGGCAGAGTGAGGTTTGTACCCGCAGTTGCCAATGGCAGGTGATTGTCCTGTGCCTGTGTGTGTCTTTGTACTATGCTGAGGTAGCGTCAGTGGGCTGGGACATGTGACTGCTTTGAGGTGTTGTACATAATCCTTGTGTAGCTTGTGATGCACAGTGTGATCCAGGATCATTTATTGTGTAGCACCCCTCATGCCACCTGTGTACCTTCAATGCCACGTAGTGCATTTTGCCTTCCACAGTTGATTATGTCCCTATGACAAATGTGCAATGAGTTGCCTGCATACCGTGGCCTGTTCAAAGAAGACAATTTGTTAATATGTGTGTCTCTGTGTCATTGCTCAGGTGAATTAAAGTATTCTCACTTTTGCATCCTCACAGGTAGGCGTCCATGCCAAGGGGGAGATATGGAAGCAAGCCATCAGTGCCGTGAGGAATACGGAGGGTCGGAAGCGGCGCCTAGCCCAGGTGAGGAAACGCTGGCAGGATATCCGGTGCTGGACGAGGAGGATTGCACGGGTCCTGCTAGGGGACTCACCTGAGAGCCGGAAGAACCATGGGCGCCGGCGTCTGACCCACATCCAGAAGCGTGTGCTGGTGGTGGTCTTCCCCGACTTGGATAGGCGCTTACTGGAGAAGCAGCAGCAGGAAGGGGGTAGGTACATGTGTGTTTGTTGTGTGTCACCAGCTTTTGGAAGTGCGCAGTTGCATGGATACCCTGCCAGGGTTTACATGTGCAGTGCATAACCAGTTCCCCAAAGTAAACCGGTGCTGTTCTTCCTCCCTTCCCCTCCTTGCCATGTGTTCCCTGGTCTGTGTGTAGTCACTCTTGCACAAAGTAACCTAGGCTGGCAGTAAATACAAATGCCCAATGCTTGCAGCATCATGTGTGGGGGTGGAGTGTGACAGGTTTTGGTACCTTGGCTGTGCCCTGGCCAGTTCAGTCATTGTGGGGTCCATGTCAGTTGCCACTCATGCTGAGGCCCAACATAGGAGTGTGTCTTTAAAGTGTACTGCCTTCCAGCATGCATGTCCAATGTTGTGCCCTCTGACATGATGTCCATGAGTGGGATTAATCCATAGTGCAGGGACGGTTGCTTCAGTTGCAGTCATATCCATCCAGGACCATGGAGGTGTGTGGCCACTACCGTGCCCTGGGGCACCTTTTCCTAGGTATCAAGTGTGTCATCCAACTATGTGGACATTTTCTGTGTCTTCGGCATAGGTTGGGCTCTGTGGCATTGTACCCTGGCCTCATCTGTATCGACGTAAACTGTGCTACATGTGTCCACTGTACAGTGTGACCCAATTTTGCTTGTGCATACTCACAGTGGGCAGTGCCTGTGTGACTTGGAACGACAATCTGATGATGGTTGATTGTCAATGATATATGTGGACAGGCGCACCAGGGGTAGTTTGTGTACAATCAAGATTTAGTGCAGGGCATGTGTTTTTATCCCAGAGTAAGAGGTGTAAGTACTTCCTCTGTCACAATCACATTGTCTCAGGTATGGGGTGCTTTGTGCGGGCAAGGCCTACATGTCCAAATCTGAAGTCTCCCTGCTAGGTCTGGCCTGTGTGTGATGTTTGTCTGGACATACACTCAAGGTGCAGTGACCCTGTCATGTTGTGCATGTTTTTATGTATTGGCTTTGCAGCATGTGCAAAAAGTTAATAGACATGATTCCTGCTCATCCCTTTTTTGTCAACGCTGTGTGGTACAGATGCTGTGCACGATTGTCCCCAGAGCCTGGCTCCTCTGTCCTATTTGATAACAAGTAATTTGCTGTTGGGTCATGCTCTCCATTGTTTCTCAGTGGCATGGTGGGTCAACCAGCTGGGTGTTGCAGGGCCTACATATGTACCTTGTGTTGTAGATGCTACTCATGTTGCTTTTCAGGCTATGCACTGTGACCTATGTCGATTTGACTCATGTGACATATGTATACAGGTGTCTGATCATTTCCTGTCTCTTCACCTTGCCCACAGCATCGTCGGGGGACTCCGAGGGAGACACTGGCACGGACCGTGAGGAGGGAGCAGGCACCAGTGGCAGCAGTGCTGTCTTGTCTGGCACATCGAGTGGCACGGAGGCCGAGGGGAGTGAGGCGGAGGACCTGTCCAGTTACACCACCGACTATGATGCTGACGGGTCCGAGGCTGAGCTCCCAGAGGGGGCGGAGGCTGCTCCCACAGCTGACAGCAGCACTCGATCTCTACCCGCCCCCTCGATTCCCATCACCGGCCTCCCACTTGCTCTGGTCCCTTCCCGCCGTGCTAGGTCACCACATGTCTCCTTCTTGCCAGGCACCGCACCCCCTGCCCCTGTCTCCACTGCTGCCGCCAATGCCGAGTCTGTGGACATCCTGCGCCAGTTGCAGGTTGGTCAGACTGCGATGCTTAATGTCCTCCATGGCCACACACGAGTGCTCACCCAGATGGAGGCATACATGGAGGGCATCTCAGCTGCACAGTCTGACCAACGCCAGTTGCTGAGGTCCATTGACTCGACACTGATTGCAGCAGTGGGTCTCCTGCAGCGCTACGTCCCCCCCTACCCCTGCACCATCCACACTTCCCACTCCCATGCCTGTCCAAAGCACACCCAGACGTAGCCATGCACGCACCCCACCAGACACAGGCACCACACCGCCAGAGAAGGCCAAGCGCACACCTCCTCTCACGCACACACAGGGGGAAGTAGGCACACCCACTGGGTCGGGGGGCAAACGGAAGACACGCAGCCACAGTGGGAGTCCACATTCATCCCAACCCACTACCTCCAAATCCACTCCCCTCAGTTCTCCTGGACAGGATTCCACCAAAGACTCCTTCATGGCCGCTCTGTCCCTGAGCCCCAAAGTGACACCACCCCGCAAGCGGTCAAAGGAGTCCCTGGTCAGGGTGGTTGTGTGTCCCCCCCTGTCCACACCCTCCCCCAGTAGCGCTGCGACCCATCCCTCCGACCCACCCCCCTCCTTGGGGCCTGTGGTTCCTTCGGGTGCAGGGGAGACGCTGGGGGACCTTGCAACCGTGTGCAGCGCCATTCTGACCACCACCTTTGGCGCTGCCCCACCCCCTGTGGTGGAGTCCTCCGTCCCTGCACCCACAACACCTACCCTTGCCCCTCCAGTCCCTGCGGTGCCTGGCCCTTCCCCCCCACATGATGCCCCCCCTTCTGTGGATGAAATGGACATGTGAACTGTGCAGGCAAGTTAGGGGACACACGTCCCGATGTGTACCCCCCCAGGACTTTGCTGATGGCCTGGCCCATGGGCCTTGTAAATAGTGGACATTTATAACAATTAATTTTGAGTGTTGAATAAAGCATTTTGTTTTTCTTTTGCACACTACTGCTTTTCTGGTATTGCTGTTGGTGGTGCTGCTCCATGTTTGGGGTGGGGATAATGTGTTAGGTGTCTGGCAAATGTAGTGGTGTGCTGCTCATGGGATGGACCCTGGTATCTGTGTGCCATCACAAGGTATTTGCGAAATAACTTTGTTCATGTATGCTCTTACTGCATGGTGACATTGTCCCAAGGTGTGTCCCTTCCTCTGTGGACCCTGACATCTTCCCTGCAGGGTGTTTCCTAAATGTTGTGCTGAGCTGTGTCTACATATCCTTGGTGTATGACGGATCCGTTCTACTTTGGCCATGCATGCTGGGCAATGTCTCCACCTGCATCATTTGTGGCATCCTTGGTGGTCACTGTACTTGTGTGTGGGTATATTGAAGTTACTTCATGTGGACATGTTCCCTTTTACACACTAGGCATGTGTGTACTCCCAGCCTCGCCCACATGTTACGTGTTCTGCAGGGTCTTTGAGCACCTGACTGACTATTGTGGGCATTGTATCTGTGGGTACTGCACCCTTTCTTTCCATGGGCAATGCTGGGAGGACTCTGCACCCACCCCTCCTGCATCTGGGCACTGCAGGGAGGACTCTGCACACACCCCTCCTGTGTCTGGGCACTGCTGGGAGGACTCTGCACACACCCCTCCTGTGTCTGGGCACTGCTGGGAGTGATAGGCACCCACCCCTCCTGTGTCTGGGCACTGCTGGGAGTGATAGGCACACACCCCTCCTGTGTCTGGGCACTGCTGGGAGGACTCTGCACACACCCCTCCTGTGTCTGGGCACTGCTGGGAGGACTCTGCACCCACCCCTTCTGTGTCTGGGCACTGCTGGGAGGACTCTGCACCCACCCCTCCTGCGTTTGGGCACTTCTGGGAGGACTCTGCACACACCCCTCCTGTTTCTGGGCACTGCTGGGAGGACTCTGCACCCACCCCTCCTGCATCCGGGCACTGCTGGGAGGACTCTGCACACACCCCTCCTGTGTCTGGGCACTGCTGGGAGGACTCTGCACACACCCCTCCTGTGTCTGGGCACTGCTGGGAGTGATAGGCACCCACCCCTCCTGTGTCTGGGCACTGCCGGGAGTGATAGGCACACACCCCTCCTGTGTCTGGGCACTGCTGGGAGGACTCTGCACCCACCCCTCCTGCGTCTGGGCACTGCTGGGAGGACTCTGCACACACCCCTCCTGTGTCTGGGCACTGCTGGGAGGACTCTGCACACACCCCTCCTGTGTCTGCGCACTGCTGGGAGGACTCTGCACTCACCCCTCCTGCATCTGGGCACTGCTGGGAGTGATAGGCACACACCTCTCCTGTGTCTGGGCACTGCTGGGAGGACTCTGCACCCACCCCTCCTGCGTCTGGGCACTGCTGGGAGGACTCTGCACACACCCCTCCTGTGTCTGGGCACTGCTGGGAGGACTCTGCACACACCCCTCCTATGTCTGGGCATGTACGGTCGGGACATACACGGGTGTGGGTAAGCTCCGTACATACACTGGTGGGGTGTGGGTATGCTACATTCATACATGGGTGGGGGTACGCTCCATTCATACACGGGTGGGGGTACGCTCTGTACATTCATGTACCCACGATTTGCAGGCCTGGGTACGTACCGTACCCAGCCCTTCAGAGCGTGGGTACGTGTCGTACCACGCCCACCACTACGTCACCCCAACAATGGCGGTACGGACCGTACCCACATTCTAAAGACCTGGGTACGGGCCGTACCAGCATTGTTGGGGTGATGTAGGGGTACCCGTGGTACGACCCGTACCCACGCTCTAAAGGGCTGGGTACGGTGCGTAACCCTACGGCACCCCATTGGGGGTCTGCACCGTACCCAGGCCTTCAGAGCGTTGGCACGAGTCGTACCACGCCCACCCCTACGTCACCCCAACAATGTCGGTACGGCCCGTACCCACGTTCTTAAGGCCTGGGTACGGGCCGTACCAGCATTGTTGGGGTGATATAGGGGTATGCGTGGTACGACCCGTACCAACGCTCTGATGGCCTGGGTACGGTGCAGACCCCCAATGGGGTGCCGTAGGGGTACGCACCGTACCCAGGCCTTCAGAGCGTGGGTACGGGTCATACCACGCGTACCCCTACATCACCCCAACAATGCTGGTACGTTCCGTACCCAGGCCTTTAGAACGTGGGTACAGGCCGTACCGCCATTGTTGGGGTGACGTAGTGGTGGGCGTGGTACGACCTGTACCCACGCTCTTAAGGCCTGGGTACGGTACGTACCAGTATTGTTGTGTTGCCGGTTCGTGTCAACATCCACTTCCGTTGTGGCGGACGCTTGCGTTGCTGGACACGCCCCCACCCCCTCGAGGTGACCAGGTACTGCAGGTCAGGTTTGTCCAGGGCATGTGTCATTTGTGACTTGGGTGGGGGTTATGTGTCCTGCCCCTGCCCCCCCTTTGCCCCTGGGTGTTATTCTGACCTTCTGTGGCGTCTGCGTCGGTGCCTGTAGAGCAGGTGGACTGCTATGAGGGCTGGGATGACACGTAGGTTCGGGTCCATGGCTGTCCGTCGCGTACAGGTGCTCCTTGTGCGCGTCGTCCTGGTTTCTTGGCAGTTTTTGGCAGGTGGTGAATTTTATCCGTGCGGGGTGACGTCGGTGCGGATCGTACTTCCTGGTTCGTGAACCGCAGGCTGAATGCGTCCCGACGTCACGTCGGCGCTGTCTCGGATCACATTGGTATGTATTTTTTCGTCGGTCAGTGTTTTTTACGATTCGTACGGAAATGGTGTTCCGTGGGAATCGTACTTGCATGTTTGTAATGTTTATTTCCCGGGTACGAGTCGGACGGAGAAAACGCTCTGACGGTTCGTACCCGGTTTCTCCGGGATCCGAATCGGCACCTTAATGTTGGTGCTGAGCATCAGACCAGCGTGCACCACCCCCTGTTCTTAATTAATACTCAATGAGCTCTGCACGGTAATCTGGAACAGGAAACTCCTGCATGCACATTGCTTATGCAATGAAGCCAATGCTGTCAATGTTACTGCACGTCGTCTGAGAGCCAGGGCCACACAATTGGCTTCCAGTTGCCCGGAAATCCGAGACCTGCGACCGTGCCACATTTCCAAATGTTTTGTTTCTAAACCTGGAAATGCATTTTCTCTGTTATCTTTATGCGAGAATTAGTGGGTAGTTTATTCTCCACTCACACTATCCTGTGTGCGAAATTAGGTTTTGCACAGTGGTAAAAAGTGCAATATAAAAATGCATAATCAGGAGCGACCTTTAAAATAACAATTGCAGGCGACTCAGCACAAAGAGAGTCTGCCAAGCAGCTATGAAATGTATTCTGAGGTATGAAGATCTGTTAAATTAGTTATGTAAAATGCATTAAAGTTCAACGTACTGTGCTAAAGACTGGCTATGCAACCTGTGTTACTTGTCCCATGTGTGTAATGTCCCTAAAATAGCAAAGTATCAAGATCTTGACTGTTGAGGTCTCTTGCGTCCTGTAAAACACGGCTTTAACAGTGTCTGATCTTTTTTCAAACCCTTTCTTCAACAGCTCTGGAAAGCACAACTGCACATTCCCAGTGCAGGCAGTAAAAAGATTGTTAACTACTCCCCTCACAGCTAATACAATCAAAGCAGTGCTTAGACAATGTGTAAATCTCGAGACATCATTCTTTAAGTAACACGTTGTCCGTGTTAAGGCTCAAAGGTGAACAGTGTAATAATGTATCACGTATCGAATCATAAATAATATGTGGTTTTCTTCTTACAGTAATAACAATTTTGGACCATATAGATCTGTTGCCTCAAACTTGCCAACTACCCAGTTATTTACATTTTTATGCCATTTCCCCTCTTTGTTACTGATATACTGCACACGTATATTTTGTATATATTGCTTAAGCCACACCTTAATCAGAATATATTTACTAGATGTTTGCCGTTGCAGCAACTATATATATATATATAATTCACTGAAAAACTGCAGGTTTCAAGGACGCTATAGTTAGAAATTAGCATTTAAAAACCTTTGAAATTCACTAAAAAAACAATAGGTTTCAGGGACGTTATAGTTAGAAATGAGCATTTATAAGACCTTAGAAATTCACTGAAAAAACATAGGTTTCAGGGATGTTAAAGTTAGTTGGACATTTCACTCGTACAAAACCAGAGAAATTCCGCCGTTATAGTTAGCTGAGCTAACTATAACTCGCGCCCCTGCAATGCACTGCTGATGACGTCACATATTACATCACTCATGACATGGTCAGTGACATCACTGATGACATCTCAAATTACATCACTGATGGCATCATCCACGTGAAAATCTGATGCACCTCCTCACACCCTAATATAAAGTTTAGTACATCCACTCTAAAATACAGACTGCAAGTCGTGAAAGCAGACACACCAATACCAGTTACTACATACCAACTCACAGATTCATAGCTCTACACACACATCTACACCCTCATCCATACAGTCATTCATAAATACAGTCACACATCAATACAGCTACTATCATATTTACTCATACACCCATACAGACACTCACACACCACCACTCACATATAGAGTTATTCACACAGCTTGTCAGTAATGCAAAGAATCAATCACACTCCCATTTACTCCCCTACACAGTTATACACACACCACCTCACTTATTCATACAGATACTAACACATACTTACTCTCTTCTGCAATCACTGACACAAGCACACACTCATCCATACAGCTACTCTCACAATCACTCACTCTCACATATAATCATTTATATACTCTAACACTCACAATATACTACCGTTCACATATGTAATGACACTGAGACATCTATTCACTCACCAACACAGCTATACACATACTCACCCACCCATATAGCCCCCTAACAGATGCACTCTTGAACACACACACCCAGTGAATCACCCGCTCACACATCCATACAGGGAGTCACACACACACCACCCACCCACACAGACTCTGAGTCATCCATTTACGTACTCAGATAACACATCAAAAAGCCATATATAGATACTCATATAGCTAATCACCAACCAAAAGCAGCCACTTATAAACCAACTGACAGACTGATACAGACATTCATACAGATTAGTTAGTCACCCTTGTATTAGTAAGACACATTTAATCACTCACTTATACAGTCAGTCATGTACCTATTAAATCATTCATTCAGACACTCATATACCCACTCATTCTTCAATATAACCTGGCAGATATATGTATAAAACATATTTAAACTTTTTAGAAACTCTCACTGGATGATGTCATCAGTGATATCATCAGTGATGTCATCAGTGATGTCACTGACCATGTCATGAGTGAGGTAATATGTCATGTCATCAGCAGTGCATTGCGGCGGCGTGAGTTATAGTTAGCTCAACTAACTATAAAGTCCGAATCCCTGAAACCTATGGTTTTTTCAGTGAATTTCTAAGGTTTTTTAAATGCTAATTTCTAACTATAACGTCCCTGAAACCTATGTTTTTTCAGTAAATATATATGTATATATAAATATAAATATATATATATATATATATATTTTATAGCATTATATATATGTCAGAAAACATTAGTTGGTAAGTATTTAGGTACGTATATGTAAGTATGGAAAGGTGTCTGTTTAAATATGCTAGTGGGTACTGCAAAATATTTCATTATACAGTTATATATGATATATTTTATTTATAGGTTTATATTTACATTATCCATTTTCATAAATTAATAGTTTTATAAATTATTTTTAAATTAACAAAAATCAATATTAGGGATGGGATGTTTTGGATATAGGGGTATTGGTTGGAGAAGTATATTAACACTCAGGTGTAAAGTTTACTACATGAGTATTCATTTCTTAAAAATGACTTTATAGGGTTTTTGTACTGTAATTCTTACTAAAAATAGTTTTTAAATTTGAAAACAACCCTTTAGGGGCAGGATGCAAGGGATTTAGTGGTATGTATTGGATGCTATTATGTATTAGTATCAAATTTATTACCCGAGTATTATTTTGTAAAATATTAATTCATAAGGTATTTTTATACTGTCATTATTTTTTTTATATAATTGTAAAATTAGAAAACAAACCTTTAGGCATGAGATGCAAGATATATAGGGGTATTGAGTGGGTACATGTATTCATTCTCAGGCATCAATTTTAAAACTTGAGCATTAATTTTTAAAACAAGAATTTATAGAGTATTTATTACTGTAATATTTACTTTAAAATATTCTTAAAACTAGAAAAAAATCCTTTAGGGATTGGATGCACAGTATATAGGGGTGTTGGGAGGGGAAGTGCATTACTAATTGAGAATTAATTTTAATACCTGAGCATTCATTTTGAAAGCATTCATAAATTTTATATTTGGCATCGTGTATGAACTTAAAGTAGGATTTAAATTAAAATAGGGAATAAAAATGATAAAAAATAAAACACCATTAGTAATATTTTTTGCAAATTAAAAACCATTATAAATCATTTTATTGTAAAAGATTAAAAAAACTACACTGGGTGTCTTAATTAAAATATTTATTAAAATAGTACAAAAAAAATCTGATAACATGTTCATGAATAGTTAAAAACATAACTTAATTTACAAAAGAAGAACATTTATTTTAAGTAGTTTATAACATATTTTTACTATTTTTTAAACATTTTCCAACAGTTTCCCATTGACTTTCTTAGGAAAAACTGTCTTTTTTTTCTTTCTACTTTCCAGTTTGATGTAAATGGTTTTAAGTCAGTTTCTACAGTTGGTGAAGAATCGCAGTCAACATCGGATGCAAGAAAATGCTGTGGTCAAATTCGAAAAATTTACTTGACATTTTTAAACATATAGGTGGCTAAGGTTATGGTATGGAGAGTTGGGGGGCGGTAGATAGATGGTGTTTTGTGACTAAATGTATTTTATTGCTCTTTTAACCACCTTTACATCCCCATGCAGGTTGTGTTCGTATGCGCACATCAGGACAGTTATTAATTTTCCAGCTTAGGTTTAAAAATGTTGGGAAAACTTCATGAATTTGACCTAATTAAAAAAAACTAGCATTTTTTTTTGTATCATGGATTTTTATCATTTTGTAATTTTAGAAGAAAAAGATCACAGCGTTGATGGAAAAACTTGATATTCATGGATGGCTTGCTGCAGGGTTTTTGGGGCGAAATTGTTTTTGAAAATGGATGCTTCTTTTCATTTTTTAAACAATGGAATTTTTGGGAGAATCTTTTTTTTGGGGGATTATTTTTTGCATTTCTCAGGATTGCAGAAAAGTGGGATATAGGAGAAGGTTTTTTTAAAAAAAGACAACACGGGTAGGCCTTTATGGAGATTTGGATTTTACACCAAGTCAAAGAAAGAGGACAACGACATATATAAATGTAAAGTATTCTTTAATTTAAAAAAAAAAAATGCTAGTTTAATGTGTTGAAGTTGTTAAAACAGGCAAGTAATTTTAAAGGGTATTAGTTAATGTTAGTAGAGTAAGATATATGAAGTATTGTCAAGGTAGCCTGAAGCTCCCATCAATGGAAATTGATGGAGTTCTGCCAATAGTCTCTCAAACCTTTTTTTAGAGTTACGAGGATTCGGACTACCTGACAATTATTTTCTTTGTTCTATCTTCAAAATTTCCAGGAAATGATTAGGTTAGGGTAAGATCTTCCGATAGATTTGTTAAATGTATCATGCCATTCCTTTATGGCCTTGTTTGTTTTTGCTAAACAGGTTGAGTAAATGTTCCATCGGTCAGTAGGAAACCTTGGCTTCCTCCTTTCACCTGACCTGCTTAGATGGCTAATCAAAATGTCCTGGAAATAATGTAGAAGTAAACCCAAGTTTTTCTCATTTTGTATGAAGTATTACAATTGCATAATTGATGTGTCGCCCATACAGTGAGGAGGTACAAAACACAAAGCTGTTCATTTTTTAACTCATATTAAAGTTTACCGTTTGACTTTGTAATCCTCAGCTGACAAGGCTTTTTGGAATTTTTCGGCAATATTCCTGGGAAAAGTGAAAAAAAACATCCTTAAATTTTTGTGTCGGGGAAACGTTTAATAATTTAATCATCTATAATCCAAAATCAATTATAAGTTTCCTAGGACTTTTATTTACTGTTTTGGATTTTATTACTGATAACAATTGAGTGTAAATTGAGGATTGCTTGTCAGGGAGTAATCTGTACACTAATGGGATGTTGGCATAAATACTGTAAATTTGGGTAAATTGATGGGGAGTTGACTTGAAAGTTCCATCCATCATCCAAATTTCAGTATCCTCCAGGGTTACCCAGTTGTGATTTGTACTAAAGATTAGTAATTGTTTGAGAGGGTTCTCACTTTCATACTATATATAGGGCCTGATTACGATGTTGCGTTCTCAGGAGCGACCGACCTCCGGTCAGCGGTCCCAACACTGCTATTACAATGCGATCACACAAGGTGTGGTCCCATACTCCCATTTCTGTTAATCCTGCATTGTGTGGCAGGCACCTCATGGTGCCTTCCACATGGTGCAGGGATCACAAGGGGGCCCCCAAACAGAGGCCGCAGGGAGAAGGGGTCCTGCTAGGGGCCCCCAAATTCTTTTTTTCGACAGGCTTTCCATGTTGGATAGCCCGACATGGAAAGCCTGCCGGAAACCAACATCATAATCCCAACGGCAGAAACGCAATCCTAAAGGATTACAGTGAGGCCTCCGACTGGCCGATGTGCTCCTTGAGCCCGTTGGAATCCAGCTGGAATGACCGGCGGGTTTTACTTTTGCCTGCCTGCATTGTAATGCGGCGGTCGGAAGTCAAACCTACAATGTGTCTCGGAAAGCCTCCGACCTGTGGTCAGAGACTTCCTGAATCACATCGTAATCCTGTCCTAAATGTTCATTAGTAAAAGTAACTGTAAGTTCAGGGGGTTGTTAATATCAAAGTAGGATTGTGGTGTAGTTCTTTGGGGATTACTCACCTGTGTTTGTCTCTAAACCATTCTTAAATTGGGTACAGTGGGCATACTACTAGCAACGTGCATGGAAATATTTTGTGCTACCTCACTGAAAACTGAGTTACAGAGTTTATTGAAGGTGAATGCTCGTATTTTCATTTTGTGGATGCTCTTCGTAATCTCAGTCTCCATTGCAGAGTCAAAGTCGTTATATTACGCAAAACTATCCACAGAAAAAAACTCAACACACCTTCAATGACTCCTGGACTCAGTCAATCTCTCTTTTAAATAATTGTAGCCACCATACTTTAGCAGCCTGTTTCCTTGTCTGCAGTGTATGTAGCTTACTTGAACTGTTGGTAAAAAAGAGAAAAATAAATTCATGATTGCAGTGTATTAAATGTGTTTTATGGGAAACAAATTGTATTGTTAATTCATGCACTCTGTTAGAGGGGACATGTTAGTTAAACCTGTTGTAACAGAGAGCAAATTTCATTTTTGTTAGTGTTTTATTCTGTGGAAAGTAAATTGTTTCTTTTTGGCAGTTTATATTTTAGGAAAAAGGTATTACCTGGTGAGTATTTTGGGTAGTCCAATATGGTCTCAAACAATCAGGGGTAAATTGCAGGTTTTCAGATATGTTGGTGATCTTTCTTGGATATCTATTTAAGGTTAAAAAACAAAATGATAAAATAATTTCAGATTTTTTGCATTGTTTTCCTTGTATTTTTTTATGTTTTTGGAGAAATACTTACTTATGCATTTTTGATTTTGCTAGAATGACGGTTCTTGATTGTCCACTTTTTCTGTTTTTTGAATGTGGAAATGATTTGCTCTTTCAATGTATATATTATTTTACAGTCTAAGGAATAAAAAAGAGGTAAGTACTCAGCAGAGTTACAATAGTACTTTTGTCCCCCAGTCACTGTCGAGCACCTTTCCTGAGCTAAGCACTTGGCGGAGTTAGAATAATAATTTGCCACAAACACTGCCCATGACCTTCCCATAAGTAATTACTTGGCAGAGTTAAAATTGCAATGTAGACCCCAGACTCTGTCCAACAACTTCCCAGAGCTATGTACTTGGTGGTTTTAGAATAGCAATTTTGCCCATAGACACTGTCCAGCACTTTCCCAGAGGTAATTACTTGGCAGTGTTAGAATAGTAATTTTGCCCCAAGACACTGTCCAGCACCTTCCCTGAGGTAAGTACTTTGCAGTGTTAGAATAGCAATTTTGTCCCTGAGTCGCTGTACAGTACCTTCCCTGAGGTGAGTACTTGGCAGAGTTAGAATACCAATTTAGCCCACAGACACTGTCCAGAAACTTCCTTGAGGAAAGTACTCTGCAGAGTTGGTATAGTATTTTTGCCCCCTCAGTCCCTATCTAGCATCTTCACTGAGGTATGTTCTTGGTGGAGTTAGAACAGTATTTTTGCCTACAGACAGTGTTCAGCACCTTCCCTGATGTAAGTACTAGAGAAAGTTACAATATTAATTTTGCCCTCCTGTCATTGATCAGCATCCTCCCTGAGGTGCGTACTTGGTGGGGTCAGAAAAGTAATTTTACCACTGCCCCAGTCACAGTCCAGCACCCAATCTGCATAGGTAAAACATTTTATTTTTATCAAATAAAGTATTAATTGTTTAATTGGAAATAGTTTGATTTAGTTACCTTACATTGGTGTAAAACTTGAGAAATCTAACAAAATTGTGGGTTGCAGATAACCTTGATGATGTCTGAAAAATGTAAAGCATTTAAGAATAAATGTTTCCTTCCATTATAACATTAGTAGTTTTAGAGGACATTAATTGTTAAGTTTATACTTTTATACTTAAGTGGCAGTATTTAGAACTAGCTGTGCTTACCTCTCCTGGTCTCTGTGGTGCATGTGGTCACGTTAGTAGGCAGTGTACCACTGATGAAAAAATGGTGGACAGCTGGTTTATATGTTTTTATGGAGTCTTCAATAATTCAAAATAAAATATGCATTTGAAAATACATTTTATTGTGAATTAAATTGTGACTAGAGTTATATTTATTTTAAAGAAAGTGTAGTTGACCTTCAAAATATGTGACAGCCATCTTGGTTGGGGACAAGGGACTTCATTTACGTTGAAATGAAAGAAAGATGAATGTGTATATGTTAAACTTGCTAGTCTGTTTCATAAACTGTTTGTACAATTTGTAGAGGTACTTTTATCTATATTTAGGAAATGTTGAAACATTTTTAAAGTGTCACCTTGGTAATTATGTATTTTTGATCTGCGCAGTGTTGAGTTGTGACATTATCAACCTGAGCTCAATTACTCCTTTCTTCTAGTTCCTAGAATTTCTTACTAATTAGAACATTTTTTGTTTGCTACCTCCCTTATTTGGCCCAAAACCATGATGCAGGAGCTTTGCCAAAGGGCCTTACTGCTGGTGGCACTACCATTCAGAATCCAGGAAGATGTTACAGGAAAAACAAGGCTTTTCCAATTCTGAAGGAAGCAGGTGAATCATCCAAAAGATTCCCGTGCTGCAACATGCAACTAAACTAAAAGAAAATATGCAGAGAGTGGAAAATCTAAGATAGAAACCAGCATAAGTCAACATCTACACACCTCAGGACTGACAAACACCAGTAAGAATCTACACACATACCCCCCTCACACCAGCAGCACACAACACCAGTGCCAAACACACTGAAGGCTGCCAATACTTTGACAGGCAATACACACACAAACAACCACACACCCCGGGCTCAGCCACAAACATCACACACACACAGGGATGCCACCACAAATGTGGAAACAAATACAACAGACAAACACATAACCCAACTGAAACACACACAGAGCCACAACAACAACAACAGACATGCCCTGTGCAGCTAAACTGGGGAAAGGCAATGGGAGCACAGACACAACAGGATTGCAAAACCTCATCACTCAGGAACAATGCACAGACAACATTCCACAACACACACAAGAAGTGCACCATCACAGAACAACACAGCCACAGCAAACAAACAACAGATGCACAGGCAGAACAATCACATAGAAAACATAGCACAACATCAGGGGATGCACAACAGGCAATAACAAGGCAACATACACACAGCACAGCAAGCACAACAAGCTGTGTGTGCACACCAAGCATACCAGACACACACAGACATCAGTGACAGAACAGCAACCCACACAACACCATACAGCACAGCAAAAAGACAACAGCACACCCAGGAAGTGCAGCAATAACACAAACAACACACATACATCCAACACAACACCCAATAGATGCACAAGCATGGGACACAAAGGTGGAAACAACTTGTCCACAGGACTGGGCAGCACACACAGTTGAACTGCATAGTAGTAACCATGACTGACAAACAGCACCAGAACATCACACATGACCCATTGGGGACATGCACTGAGTGACGCATTGACCCTGGACAAAGAACTGCACCACAAAGCACAGTGGCACAAATGAAGTCATGGGGAGCCACACACACATACAAACCAAGGGTAGAGCTCACACTAAAGTGAAGTGTACTGCATGTCAGTAGGGAACATGGCAGGAGTGTACCATACACAAAGAGAGGGAGTGCAGACCCACAATGGGTAGGCAGCTGAAGCACAGATAGGGGATGGCATGACAACACACACAACATACCACACTGGAGGAAAGAAGGCACCATAGGACAGCAAGGCATGAGAAAACACAACCACAATGACAGTGTGGAGCAGCAGATCTGCACAGACCCCACAAACAGCCACCAGACACAGGGATGTGCAACAAAACACAACACTGAATTGCCAGTAACACCCTATGCATACGCACAAGTGACAAAAACAACAAGTAGGAGTCAGACAGAACTGCAAGGACACACCAACACACTGCACAATGCACAACATACAACTCACACATGGGCATACAACTACATCCACAGGGATGAGCAATCAAAACAACAGGCACACAACTCCTGGGTGACACGTGTGTGCAGTTGACATTGCAGAGGCATGCACACATCAACACTCCCCACAAACTCACCACATTCACACTGCACAATACCTGGCCATCCAAGAGCACATATGGAAAGTAGGACATGGGACTAGGATGACTGGCCATCACAAGATGACCACACACATACACCACTGGGCACACGTATAGGAAGAACACACACATGATGAGCCTGGACAGCCTGCCTGAAATACTGTGTGCAGAAACCCACCCTGTGCTGGCAGTGCTCCCCAACCTGACATGTGTACAATAGAGCCAACATGAACTAATCAAGTAAATGACTACTGCTAAACATTCGAAATTGACACCATTGCCACTACAAGGATCTGGGCCAAGAAGAACTGAAGCCCCTGTCACCCCTGAAAAAAAGAGAGCAAGTGAGCCCAAACATTGACCATGTTGAAGTGCCACACAGACCATGTGGCACAGTAAACCATTTACACACAGCAAAATAACTTTATTCAGTAAGGACACTGACAAAAAAGATAACTGGAGCAACTGTTTTTACTCACAAATTGCACAGATAGGCACCAAGAGAAGAGTAAGGCACAAAATGCAGAGCATGTCCATGAGAAGCTGCACAGGCAAGGGCAAAACAGCAGTGAACAACAAGGCCAGTGGCCAGGGCAGAGTGCAGAGCATGTCCATGAGAAGCAGGCAAGGGCAAAACAGCAGTGAACAACAAGGCCAGTGGCCAGGGCAGGTTGCAGAGCATGTCCATGAGAAGCTGCACAGTCAAGGGTCCAACACAGCAGTGAACAACAAGGCCAGTGGCCAGAGCAGAGTGCAGAGCATGTCCATGAGAAGCTGCACAGGCAAGGGCAAAACAGCAGTGAACAACAAGGCCAGTGGCCAGGGCAGAGTGCAGAGCATGTCCATGACAAGCTGCACCGGCAAGGGCAAAACAGCAGTGAACAACAAGGCCAGTGGCCAGGGCAGAGTGCTGAGCATGTCCATGAGAAGCGGCACAGGCAAGGGCAAAACAGTAGTGAACAACAAGGCCAGTGGCCAGGGCAGAGTGCAGAGCATGTCCATGAGACGCTGCACAGGCAAGGGCAAAACAGCAGTGAACAACAAGGCCAGTGGCCAGGGCAGAGTGCAGAGCATGTCCACGAGAAGCTGCACAGGCAAGGGCAAAACAGCAGTGAACAACAAGGCCAGTAGCCAGGGCAGAGTGCAGAGCATGTCCATGAGAAGCTGCACAGGCAAGGGTCCAACACAGCAGTGAACAACAAGGCCAGTGGCCAGGGCAGGGTGCAGAGCATCTCCATGAGAAGCTGCACAGGCAAGGGTCCAACACAGCAGTGAACAACAAGGCCAGTCTCCAGGGCAGGGTGCAGAGAATGCCCATGAGAAGCTGCACAGGCAAGGGTCCAACACAGCAGTGAACAACAAGGTCAGTGGCCAGGGCAGAGTGCAGAGCATGTCCACAAGAAGCTGCACAGGCAAGGGCAAAACAGCAGTGAACAACAAGGCCAGTGGGCAGGGCAGAGTGCAGATCATGTCCATGAGAAGCTGCACAGGGAATGTGTGTGGCTGTACCTTTCCATGGCCACCAGCACAGTCAGGGGGCATCAATGTGCAGTACAGGCCCTCCTGTGAGAGACACAGGTATGTGAGGGTGACTACCACTCAGACCTGGCTGTTAGGCAGACTGGGAGCTGGCTGTGCCTTGGGGTCTGTCGGGGCACTTAAAGGGGAGAGACCGGAACAGCTGAGGTAGAGCAATCAGTGTTTTGGCAGGCTGGAGGTCTGCTTGGACCAGGTGGTGTAGTGGCATGTGGAGGTGGAGTCATGCAGACGGCAGTCACAGTGTGGCTGGGAGATTGTGGAGGGGTGCCCTTCCACTTCTTGGGGATCCTAAATGGCTTGACTGACTGTGTATCAATGGGAAGTGGTGTGGTCACAACAGGCACACTCACCACCACTGCTGCAGCAAGTGCAGGTGCTGGCAGCCCCTCTGGTGATGTGCTGGACCCAGCGGAATGCTTTGCCTTGCATCACCTCTGCCCCCCTTCCCCTGTTTATTAGGTTTCACCCCTACAGTACCCTCCAGCACCTGCTTCACTGGGCTTGGAATGGGAGTCGAGGTGGTTGGTGATACTGCCTTTCAGCCCTTCCCAGGTGTACCCTTGGCATGCACTACCTCCTTGGTGGGCACAGACACTGTACGATTATCTTTGCGTGATGCCTTAGGGGCATGAGAGTCCTTGGATGGGGATGCCACTGAGGCATGTGTGCCTGAGGTCTGCTGCTTTGCTAATTGTCCCCTGGTGTTGCCTGACAAGCTTTTCTCCCTGTGCTCTGGGGTGCCTTTGGTCTTCTGTGAGGATGGTGTCTGTGCACGGGACCTCTTGGGTTATTGCTGCTGTGTGCTCCGTGTGCTGTATCGTGACTTTGATGTATGTGGACCGTGGTCACTATCTTCAGCCGTGGCCACTGCCAAGGGGGTGGACAAAGGGACCGGAGCTGGACTGTGAGAATGTGCCTGTTGCAGGGCAGACGTCACTGTTGATGACAAAGCCTGGACTGTCCGGTGCAGCCCACCCACGTCGGAATGTATGCCCTCCATGAAGGCAAACACCTGGGCAAATTTCTTGTCGTGGTCAATGAAGGCATTTAGGAGAGCTGTCTGGCCTACACACAGCTGGTGCAAAAGGTCCACAGACTCAGCACGGATGGCAGTAGGGGCAACAGGGGCAGGGGCAGCAGTGCCAGGGGTGAAGGACACTCTTCCCCTCTTACTGAGGCGGACACGGGCAGCAACAGAGGAAGTGGCTGTGAGGGTGGGCAATGGCCGCTGTGTGGTGGAAGTCGATGCAGAGTCCCCCGTTCCCTGTGTCCTCCAACATGGATGCATCCCCGCTGGCATTGGATGATGTGGTTCCAGCAGACTCCTGCCCCCCTCTGATGCGCTGATGACATCTGTGTCACTGGGCTCCTGGGCAGCTGTGGTGCTAGTTTCACCCCCACTGGTGTCCGTCTCCTGTCGCTCAGTAACAACAGGTGATTCTGCATGGGAGAGAGAGATGTAGGGTCAGGTCAGTGGCAAAAACAGAACAAACATATGCAAGCAATGCATGACAAAAGTTGAGCAAATCTACATGTTGCACACCACCCTGTGCAATCACATCGTGCCAACTCACTACATAGACTTAAGCAGTGCATGGAAACTGGAAACTCAGGCAAGAGTGAGCCATGTGATGACCACATAGCACAACACCCTGCATGTGGCTCTGTTCAAACAGACATACAACTAGTTCTGAGCACACCTAGGGACATGATGGGGGCACACAACTTGTTGTCAATGACAGAACTGGATGTAACAGGAGGGGAAAACACAGACACAGACTACAACATGACAGTCCACAATGGACATTAGCCCATGCCACCCACCATGTCGTACCTTGGGGACAATGGAATGCTGCACATTGCTGTAAGATATCTAGCCCTCCCCAATATGGGTGCATGCAATGGACACATTGATGTACACACAATCAGATTGGGCACACTGCCGTTCCCTCCCATGGGATTCCCAAGACTACACCAATGCAGAAGAAACCTGAAGAGCACAACTCAGAATGTAATGTGAAGGCACAGCTTCCAAATCAACTTTGTAAGTACAGGTAGGGCAAATGCATGCCACAGGCACCCAGGCCAGCAGCCACTTACATGCCACAGCATCACACTACCAACATCACAGAGGCCAGCGCTGGCACAGGCTCTGTACACATGCAGCCACTCCCATCCAAAGTCAGACTCCCCAAATGCTCACCCCTGGCTTGCTGCTGATGCTCCTTCAAACGTGCATCCAGTTCAGGCTGTGTCACGGCCAAGATGCGTCCCATTAGTGGTGTCACGCTGCGCCGTGCCAGACGCCCAGTGCGAGGAAGCAGTCCCAGGGTCATCTCTGCCACATTCTTTGACAACCGGATGATGTCATCCCATCTCTTGTGGCAGTGGGTGTGACGCCGGTTTGAGACCCCCAAGGCTCGCACCTTCGCAGCAATGGCCCTCCACACAGCCTTACGCTGCTGTACCTTGAGCTGCAGGCTTGGGAGACAAGAGTTAGAAATGATCAGGTATACAGTGCCATGTAACAACATCTATCAGTATAGCAGCAAGATACAACGAAATCACATATCCAACGATAGATTAATCAGAGACTATAGTACAGCCCACATGTGACCCCTGCATGGGAAAAGCTGATGTTAAAGCATGCAGGTGTGAGGGGGAACACAGTCCCTGCACATCTCACACACATGCAGGATGCCAGCACTGAAACCTTCCTGCCCACATCTCCAGTCAATTGTTGGGTTGAGCAACACATACATCACATATCAACCTGTGTTGGGGGGGTGACCCACTGTGTCCAAGACTGCGCAGCCCTCAATGTCCCTGCCCTGTGAATAGATAACTGTGTCATGGATGTCACATTGAGGGACATGATCTCACAAATTCAAAATGCCCTTCACAAGGGTGCTTGTATGCAATCTACAGTGCTGAGATGGGCCACAGCTGGAGTGCAATGTGAAAAGACTGATGTCATACTCTGTAAGTGAAGTGATGTGTCCTTGTCTTTGTAGACTGGACTGTGCAGGCCAGATGGGCTCACACTGAGATGGACTACAGGAGCACACACAGCTATCCAGCCAAGCAATCACTGTCCTGACTACTGCATGAACAACCTTCTGTGTCACTGTATGGCTGACAACACAACACAGGTCACTCATACTTACATGTGCAGGGAGGGAAAGCTGTGGCATTGGGTACACACACCCTCCCACTGGAGACAGCATGTCAGGCAGTGCATTACACTACCCCACACTCCCAGGCACATACTGCATCAGTCCACTAGATGTGTGGCCCCCCTGCCCTACCATAACACTGTTTAAGACTTACCACGACATTTGGGGCACCATATAGCCTTGTGTACTGTGTGAGCACCTCGTCCACCAGGATCTCCAGCTCCTCGCTCGTGAAGGGACTGGCACAGATCTTCTCTGTCCTTGCCATCACTGTGGACGTGAGACAACAGCAGGGGATTTTGGTGGCGAGGGTACCCAGGCAGCAGTCCCTGGAGGCAGCAGCAGGGGAGGGGTGTCAGGCAGTAGTCCCTGGAGGCAGCAGCAGGTGAGGGGTGTCAGGCAGCAGTCCCTGGAGGCAGCAGCAGGTGAGGGATCTCAGGCAGCAGTCCCTGGAGGCAGCAGCAGGTGAGGGGTCTCAGGCAGCAGTCCCTGGAGGTAGCAGCAGGTGAGGGGTCTCAGGCAGCAGTCCCTGGAGGCAGCAGCAGGTGATGGGTCTCAGGCAGCAGGCTCTGTGATCAGTGGCAATGTGAGGCTCACTCCCACATATATAGCCCCCTGGGGTCGTTTCAAAGGTTCCAAGCTGCAGCAATTGGTGGTCCATGTGTGCCTCTTTCAAATGCATCCAATGACCGCCTCCGCGGTGACGGAGCACGCCTACCGCAATCTTCAAAATTGCATCATGCCACCGCTATCAAGCTTCCCATTAGCTCTAGGGTGAGCTCCATGGCGGTGTAACACCGCTGGGTCCCGGGGTGTGCTACCGCGATGGTGCATCTTTCAAATGCATCCAATGACTGCCTCCGCGGTGGCGGGGCATGCCTACCGCGATCTTCAAAATTGCAACATGCCAGCGCTATCGAGCTTCCCATTGGCTCTAGGGCGAGCTCCATGTCGGTGTAACACTGCTGGGGCCCGGGGTGCGCTACCGCAATTTTAGTGGGGGAGCATGCCAACCGCCATTTCCACATGTCTCCATGCCTATGAGTACTGCACTGGTGTGAATGGGGTGCTGGTGACACACCGCCGGTGCCAGGCGGTAGCTACCGCGATATGGGTGCCATTCATTGACACGAGGCACTGCCATTCTGGCAGCAGAGCATGCCAACCGCCATTTCCACATGTCTCCATGCCTATGAGTACTGCACTGGTGTGAATGGGGGTGCTGGTGACACACCACCGGTGCCAGGCGGTAGGTACCGCGATATGGGTGCCATGCATTGACACGAGGCACCACCATTCTGGTGGCGGAGCATGCCAACCGCCATTTCCACATGTTTCCATACCTATGAGTACTGCACTGGTGTGAATGGGGGTGCTGGTGACACACCGCCGGTGCCAGGCGGTAGCTACCGCGATATGGGTGCCATGCATTGACATGAGGCACAGCGATTCTGGCGGCGGAGCATGCCAACCGCCATTTCCATATGTCTCCATGCCTATGAGTACTGCACTGGTGTGAATGGGGGTGCTGGTAACACACCGCCGGTGCCAGGTGGTAGATACCGCGATATGGGTGCCATGCAATGGCGATGTCCATCTGTCACACATCAACAGTGCATAGTGACAACATGTTCAATGGCACATCACTGTGCACACAATGCCAATGTTCAATTTACTCCACTGATGGCTACACATGCCATACTTGTGTGTGTGTAACGTACATTTGTCTGTACCCACTCACATGTCACTTGAGGATTTGATGTTGGCGTAGGCAGGACAGTGTAGTCCTGGACTGTACAATGTGTACACATGTCAATGTGTTGAGGTCCAGTGACAATCACAGCAACGCTCGTTTCGATGAATGTTGATCTAATTAGCATTGCCTCTCATGTCACATTCATCATTCCAGCGCCGACTGTGGTGATTGTGTGGTGGATGTGTGCCAGGTTGTAATGACGCATCAAGGTGTGACTGGTACAGCAGCTAGGTAGGAGACAGTGGTTTTGATTAGTTACACATATGCTGGATGCTAGACTCCAAGACGTGCACATGTGTACTGTGACCATATCCCTATGTGCATTCACATAGCCAAACGTTGTGTTTAAGGTACTTGTCTTGTGTAAGTTGACTCGTGTGCCCTTTGTATAGCTGAAGGTGCCCCTCCATGTAAGCTGGTCTTTTAGTCATTCTAGATGTCAGTCATTGTTGTTGTTGTGTCATCCTGAACATGATATGCTGTGCACATCTCTTGGTGTATTGTATTGACATGTGTCCACTATCAACTCCAATAGGAGGAGGCCAAATTTGATTCGTCACTTGACGGTGCTGGAGGAGATGGAGGATGTTGCGATCATATGAAAATGCCGCCTGGACAGAGCCCCCCTGAAAGATCTGTTGGAGCCCCACCTGCAGCCACACAGGACATATACAACAGCTTTCACCCCTACTTATAAGGTGATGTCAGCCCTGCATTTTTTTGCAACAGGATCGTTCCAGGAGACTGTGGCCAGCTCTGGTGGGATGTCACAACCGATGTTCAGCACGGTGCTGCGTGATGTAATGTCCGCCATGATGCTATACAAGGACAGATACATCCATTTCCCCAGGGGTGCTGAATTGCTAGATGTGAAGGGAGACTTCTATCCCCTTGGACACATCCCCAATGTTGTTGGGGACATTGAATGCACCCATGTCGCTCTTGTGCCACCACAGGCAAGTGATCACATTTACCGCAATCGCAAGCATTACCACTCCATCAATGTGCAGGTGGTGTACCTGGCAGATATGACCATCTCGCAGGTGTGTGCCAAATTCCCAGGCTCGGCCCACGACTCCTACATCCTGAGGAACAGCATAGTGCCCTAGCTGATGGCTAATCTTCTTCCAGAGCGTGCATGGATTGTGGGTGAGTATGCCTAGTCATGTGGCGTGCTGTGTGTGTGACCTGCTCCCCTGAGACTCTGCGACATTGCAATGTCTATTTGTGTTTGTCATACCTAGGTGACTCTGCATATCCCAACCGTCCCTGGTTGCTGAGCCCACTGCGGAATCCCAGGTCCCCGGCTGAAGTCCGCTACAATGAGGCCCATGGGAGGACACGTCGTGTGGTGGAGTGCACTTTTGGCCTGCTCAAGTCACGTTTCCGGTGCCTGGACAAAGACAAGAGGTGCACTGGCATACTCGCCCGGGAAGGTGTGTCAGATTTTTGTTGCATGCTGCATGCTCCACAACCTAGCGATTCGCAGGAAGATTTCCCTGCTCCTGAATGATGGTGAGGACCCAAGGCCCCAGCCTGCAAACCAAGCCTTGTCCAGTGATGAGGACAGTGGAGAGGAGGAAGGTGTTGACCTGCGTTAACAGCTCATCACCCGCTACTTCACTTGACGGTGGGTGGCAATATGCAACATCCCCATTGTCTGATGTGATTGCTGTTGTCGTGAAGGGGCATGTGAGAATTGTAGCATCATCCAGTTGTAGACTCAGTGGTGGTTGGAAATGTTTCTAGGACATGTCATTTGGGAACATCAACGGGACGTGTATGTTGACACTTGGTGGCCACTGTGACATGTGCATGTTGGGTTATCCTGGTGTTAGGGCTTGTGTGATGTATGTGATGCCACAACCAGACCAGTGACAGTTGTTCTGTTGTGTTTCCCTAGGTGCCTCCGACTTCTCCTTGCCTACATACAGCCCATGGTCTGGGTACATCGTGATCATGTTGAAGACTGTACACCCTGCAATAAAGATGGAGTAGACACAACAACATGTGTGTGAGGATATTTTATTTACTATGGTGAAATGCAAGGGGGGTGTACATCTCCATGGGGGAGTGAGTTGACAGTTGTGGTAGATGAGATGGTCGAGTAGTCACCACATTGCTGTGGTGACACAGTCCAACAGGCAGATGCTATTCACAAGGCAGTGTGGGGTAGGACAGTCCAAAGAGTCAATGCAGTGGTGGAGAGAGTTGCCATCATGGCTGGCTCTGTGACTTGTGTCTGGCAGGTGCTTTGCCTCCAGATACTCCCAGGGTCTTCTTGGGACGGCCCCTTTGTTGTTTGGCAGGGGGGGCCCTGCTGCAGGGCCAGTGGGATCTGAAGACTCACCCCTCTCTATGGGCGCAGGGGAAGATGGTGAACTGTCAATTTGCAGCCCACCAGAGGGAGGCAGAGGTGTTGTCTTGGGTGCATGCCTGTCCCTCAGTACCTCCACTTGCTGGCCCAAGAGGTCCATGATTTGTCCCATGCATCTGTCGATGGACCTCATCAGCAGGATGAGCTCGTGCAACAGATCGTCCGACCGGCTCATTCGTCCCTGGGCCTGTTCGTATGTGCTCAGGACTCTGGTGATGTGTTCCAGGGAGTGGGTCCCAGCCTTATGGTGTCCCTGGGTGACCCTGTCCCTCCCACCTGCCCTGCTGCCACAGACCTGTTGCCTCACCACTGTGGGCACCCGCATCCTCTCCCTGCCCTCCTCCATGGGTGGTATGTGCGGGGCATCCTCTGGGACAGGGAGGGTGTTGCCAGCAGCTCTGGTGGTGATGGCTGTGGCTGCACAGGCCGTGACAGCAGGGGTCTGCTGTGGAGTTGTTGTTGCCGCAGATGTGGTGGGGGAGACGCTGGGTTCCTGGGACCTGTTGCTCCCTGCCACACCAGATGGGCCAGCCTCGATCTCATCGTCCACGGAATCCTGGGAGTCAACATCTGAGAGTCCTTGTACCGGGGGTGGAGACTGGCTCTGCAGGTTGCTGGTGTTGTCCTCTACAGTGAGTTCTTGGTCACCTGTGGGTCAGATGGGAAATGGTCATTGCAGTGCACCTGGCAAGCTTTGGGTTAGCTGTGTGTCATTCACATTGTGTACACTTCACAATTGACATATCATCACATTGTTGACTGTGTGCAGTACTGTGCTCCCTGACATGATACAGTGGTACAAGCATTACTTGTCCATGGTGCGAGGTGTCAGGGCATACCATGCGAACCGTGTCCAATTGAGGTTTACTGGGACTTGTTGCCATCTAGGGCCTGGCACAACATGTGTTTAATTGTGGATTCATGGTTTAGTTGTCTGACCAAGCAGGCGTCACATCTGGACATGGACTTGCCATTGTCATCTCCTGCATCCCTTTGTCCTGTCATGTGCATATCTTGATTTGTGCCACCACACATGCTTTCATATTTTGAGAATGGTCCTTGTTTCACTTGCCCCATAGTGATGCACATGTAATTAGTTGCTGTGCATGAATGTGCCCAGGCTTTCTTCTACTTGTGCATTGGTGTGTCACACTTTGGTGGTTGTGACAGTTTCCTTGGCTTACCTGTGTGCACACTGTGCTTGTCAATGGGGTAGGTATGGCTCTTTGTGCAATGTGAGGGCTGGTGTTGTCATATGGCACCATTTAATTTGGGGAAAATGTGTGGGTGCACGTACTGGCTACCTACCTGTGAGTTTGGTGTACTGCAATGGCTTCCAACTACTCCTGGGTGGGGTGGGGGAGGGATCCATCATGATGAGGTGTGGGACACAGGGAATGCTGGGAGTAGTAGTGCAGCACTCCCAGCCACAAACACCCTCCCAGGGAAGATGGCTACCTACCTGTAAGTTTGATGAGGGTTGTGTAAAGGCTGACACATGCTTCTGGGTGGGGTGGGGGAGGGATCCATCCTGCTCAGGTGTGGGACAGGGGGCATGGTGGGAGTAGTAGTGCAGGCCCCCCATCCCCAGACAGCCTCATTGTGAAGATGGCTACCAACCTGTAAGTTTGTTTGTTGTACTGCAATGGCTTCCAACTGCTCCTGGGTGGGGAGGGATCCATCCTGCTCATGTGTGGGCCAGGGGGCCTGGTGGTTGTTGTAGTGCTGTCTGCCTGTACACATGCCCCCATGGTTATGTTGTTAGCTATGTTTGTGGTGAATGGGAATGGGTGAATGTTGGATCTGTGAGCACCTTCTCCTCCCATTGTGTGAATGTTTTTAGTGGAATGGGAGGGCCACCGCCAGTCCTCTGAGCCAGCTCACAGTCCTTGACCACCGTCTTCATGATCTCCTTTTTGGGGTGGTCCCTACTGCAGTGACCCTTTGGACTATCCTAGCCCACATTTGTGTCCTTGTGGCTAATGGTGTCTGTTGGACCAGGGTACCAAAAAGCTGTGGTTCCACTCTGACTATCTCATCTACCATGACCTTCAACTCACTCTGAGTGAATTTGGGCATTTTCTGTGTGGCCATGGTGTGTGGTGTGCAAAGTGATTGTGGGTGCAGGGGTGTGAGTGGTGGTTGTGCTGTGTATGGTGTGTGTTGTGCAGGGGGTAGTTGTGCTGGATTAGAGGTGGTGGAGGTGCTGTGTGTGGTGTGGCTGGTGATGGTGTGTCCTTTACCTCTCCTGTCAGCTGGGGTATGTGTCCCTTCTCTCCTGGAGTTTGCAAGGGATTGTGGTCAGTGAAGGGGCTGGTTTTATACTCAGCTATGTGGGTGTGTCCAATTGGGGTGTTGCTGACAGGTGTGTTGTTTCTGGGATTTGTATTTTTCGTTTTGTCATGTGGTTGTGTCATTGGAGCGTGTTTTGTATTTGGGATGCATGTCTAGTTTTCTCTGTGCACTTTTTGGCCTTCTTGTGGGGTTTTGGCTCCGTCCGCCATATTTTTGACGGTTCGTCAGCCGCGGTGGCTGTGCTTCAGCTCTTCCGCTGGCTCTCCCATTCAGCCCATTGTGCGACCGCGGTGGTCGGAGACGGCGGTACGTACCGCGGGACCGTCGGGGATTTACTAATTTCCGGGGTGGTGTCTCCGCTATACTTGCGGTGGGTTGTTGTTTTTCCACCACGATTCTGACCGCTGCGGACGGATTTTGGCCATCTCCGCCCGCTACGGGTGGTTATTCTGGGCCAAGTACCACCGCGGTCGGTTTTTTTTGGTGGTTAATGCTAATTTGTCTGCCGGTTTTCCCACGGGGTCGGCGGGCGGTTGTTTTCCGCTTCCATGGTGGTCGGGGCGTTTTTCAGCCCTACATCCTGATGGACCTCCAAGTGTTCATCCTAAATCAAATGATCACCTAAACATTAAATGCCAAGGCAAGTTTATTTAGGCTAAGCCTGTCAAATCCATCATATGGCATTCACTGCTGAAAGTCACCTGTTCCAAGTGCAGTGTCCATATAACTCCTTAAACCAGCCTACTGAGTTCTGCCCACTATTCCTTTTTTCCATGGCCGCTGTTCCTTTTTGCCATGGCAATAGGTCCAACAAATCATAATCCAATTGGACTGCTGGATCTAAGTAGTCTTGTACAATCATATTTATTGTCATACTTGTGGACATTTTCTGTTTCAGATTTACCTGCTTCTGTCCGCTTGTTGGAAGTGAAAGTGAGGTGTTTGGTGATGTAGGTTCACCAGCAGGCAATTGTGTTATTACTGCTAGGTCCTGCTGCTCCAGTTGCAACATGTTTCTGGAGTTAGAAACAACACACCATCATTCCTCGGAAGTTGCAACGTCACTCGGATTCCCAACATACCAAAGTCTCCAATTCTTGTAAATGGAGACATTCTCTGATAAGACTTTATGTAAGGTGCTTCAGACAGCTCACCACATGCTTGTGTGTGTGGTCAGCTTTCCTTACAGGCTATTGGGCTTTGCGTGCATCTTTCTAAGAAAGACAGCACGCAATTGGGCAAAGGTGGGTGCATGTCCCGCCTTTGCTCCGCCCACGGCCTATAGATTGCGGTTACCCGCATAGGCCACATCTGTTTTCAATTATCGTGCCCAGACACAGGCGCGATAATTGACAACAGATCGCTCGCTGTGGCGCACTCGTGCGCACCACTCGCATGCTTGTTTAGCCTTCACATCAATATCAGAAGAAAGAAAAACATCCCAGGGAACAGACCCATCAATGTAAAGAAATGACTAAAAACAAAATATTCTTCAATGTTTTTGATAACCGGTGTCACACCTGTACCGAGAGCGGTTTCTCATGGCAGCAGACCCATAAACCACCTGGAAGCAGGGTGCCTTGCAGCCCACTCCGAGCACACATTTATCAGAAAAGCATTATAAAAAGAAGCCAAATATGTTTCATACACAGATTCTTCCCCTTGTCTCCTTGCGGACAGCGAGGCAAACAGGAGGGCTGTCATTCAGCCATGCAAAGCAAACCTCACTGCATTTAATCTCACACACTAGAAAGAATTATGTTTTTAGAACTACAGACAGCAGGTAGTGGCACTAAACCTGTGTTGAGAGACTCGACTCTACTGAGATGTACTGAAATAAAATGGCCTCTTGGTCATTTTACAAGCAGTGGGGGAGGGTCTGGGGGCGTGAAGGACGAGTTTCTGTCTCTAGCCTGGCACTTTATTTGTTAATTCAGTGCAGGAGCAACAAGGCATGAATTGCGTAATGTCAGCTTTCGGGAGATCTTCCACCTGAGAGTGTGTGCGGCCAACTGACAAACGTGCCGTCGGTCTCCTCGCAGCGCTTTGATGACGGTGTGGTATTTCTCTCCAGTGGGCACAATCTGCCCCGAGTGTGAATTCAAAACCTCTGTTATTGCACTGACAGGTTTCCTGAAATATAAAACCCTACTATAAAAAAAGAAGAGAATGAATGGCCATATTTCTGGAATGTTTGTACTTGCATGACGGCGATGAAATAAAAATGTGCACGCGGCATTTGTGCTGAGGCCTCGAAACGTGCAACAACATGCCTGCGTTATTGTGATTTAGATTCCGTTATTGCTCATTGTGCAGTGTTAACCTCAGAGGGCTAAAAGACGGGCCACAGCTACTAGAATATGAGCCAGTGAACCTAGATTTTGCCAGATGTTTCTGGCAGCTGTCCCGAGGAGCGCAGTGATGCTGTCTGGAACCAGCCACAGGGGCAACAACGGCCCATCCCTCCTCCCCAGTTATTCTTTACCACAGCAGTTGTGCCCTCCTTCTGGCAAGTCTATTTCCCACCCATTTCCACCATCTTGATTTCTGAGGTCTTGAAGCATCGCGTTAGCAGATCCCTCACCCAACTTCTATCGTTATGCACAAGCACAACTGGTTTATACAATGTCCGAAAAATTACACCTTCTTTTTAATATATCTTAGTCCACTAGTTGCTGAAAATGTGCTCGAAAGTATAGACCACATTCTTGATAGCTTGCACGTGGGACACCCTTTTCTGTTTGGGGCTGTTCTTGAGACAGCTTTAGGTGTATCACCAGGAGGAGACAAGGATAAATAGCCATAGAACCAAACACTCACATTACCGGCAGCTATAGTGTCACTTAAACACTTTATGACTTTAAAAAGGAGAACTAAAAATTATTCGCTGTATAGCTGGGCACCCAAAGTGCAGATTAAATGTGAATGATGATTTAATAGACCAATAGATGAAGCCCTGTGAGTACAATCCTATCCAAGTTTGAATGTTGTGTATGAATTGTTTGGAAGAACAATAGTTTAGTGAAAGACTCGACTCCTAAGGCTAGACCTATTATTATGATCATTATTAGAACTGTTGGACCCAGCCTCGTAGCATGGCTCTACTTGTCCCCGCACCACCTAACCTGGTACCTGCAGCCCCAAGCACACGGCCTAGCCGATCCTTCCCACCAGAACACACGCACCCGACCCGGACATCCTCATCCATGGCCTCTCTCCTTTCGGCCACCCCGGGCCCGCGTGCCCACTTCATGCACCAAGATGGCCGCCCGGCCCCAGCGCGACCCGGGCCTAGCGGCGCCACTCCGGCTGGAGAACATCCCGCTTGCCAGGGGATGAGAGAGGGAGGAGCAGTTTCTATCGCACCTCTGAACTCCCCTGGGATGATGGGTTTCGATCGGCCCTCCGGCCTCCCTGAGAGCTGGCTCCACGCCTGCTGGGTGTCTGGGACTCCTCCCGACCCGGCCCCGAGAGGATCAAAAGACAATGGCAGGAAACCCCGACAAGCGACCCCCAGGTGACAAGACCCCTGCCTGCACAGACTCCGGACATCAAAGAGGGGTCGACCTATAACAAGGGGTGCTCTGAGACTGTCCCGCAGATTCGACGCTGGAACAACGAGAGCCTGCTGACGCGGTCGCGGCTCCTGGAACTTAGAACCACCTGAGCCCTGCTGAGTGACTCGCGGCTCCCTGAAGACCGTAAGACCTCCGAACTTGTACTTGAGCCCTGCTGAGTGACTCGCGGCTCCCTGAAGATCGTAAGACCTCCGAACTTGTACCTGAGCCCTGCTGAGTGACTTGCGGCTCCCTGAAGATCGTAAGACCTCCGAACTTGTACCTGAGCCCTGCTGAGTGACTCGCGGCTCTCTGAAGATCGTAAGACCTCCGAACTTGTACCTGAGCCCGCTGAGTGACTCGCGGCTTCCACAGACTCCCCCGGTCCCGCCGGACCCCAACTACAACAAGCCTACCCCCCAGCTCGAGGATTGTGAGCTGTGCGCCGGGTACGTCCCTGCCTTGAACCTTTACCAGAGACTGTCCCGCTACCCCCTATCCCTTCCGAGACTCACTGAGCCTGCGCTCTCCTTGTACATATTTGCAGTGCTAACCTGTTTGATAAAGATTGATTCCTAAGAACGCACGGTGTGGTGTTTCTGTGTCGTGTGGTGCCAGAAGTACGATCCTAGATACGAGATTCCTCCTCCTGAGGAGTCTCCCGCCAGTGCCCGGCTACGATACTTTGAGGGTGGGTCTCAGGGTAGTCAGGACCCCTTTCCGGGCTCCTCTGATGTCGCCGTCTAACAAGAACTAATCATAATAAATCAACAATAGTAATGATAACAAAATACAGGACAATCTACAAGCTTGTTGTTTAAAAAATCACTAGTAAATCTACCATATCACTAAGTGTTTGTTTACATTCAACATTTGTAATGCGACATCCATGTTTATATTTTCTTATCTTTCTGTGGCATTAATAAACAAGCATTGGCATAGCCAATAGGTCTCAATTTTGGGACCTCATAAGTATTTAGTTATGCAGCACAATATCCTTGGTGCAACAACATCAACCGTTGCATGGCTAAACACTTATAAGGTCCCAAAGGCGAGACCTATTGGCTATGCCAATGCTTGTTGTATCTTGGATTCAGTATCATGGCATAGATGTCCTCTTCGGAAAACACAGCCTCTTTTTGCAACCATTAACTTGTGCTCAAATGAAGGATTAATCTGTTCACCAAAGCAACTGCTTCTTCATTGACATCCGTGTAGGTGTATTTCATCTTTGCAAATGGGCTTGCACCATGTACAACAATGCTTTGGCTTGTCTCATTATACCATCCTGCTAGAAATTGGGTTTCTGGTGGGTCGAGGTATGCACCCTGTCCATGCACAAACCACAATCATAATCACGGTAAGTCAGATACACACCATAAATTAACCTGTGCTCACCCTCTAGTAGGTTGCCATAGAGCAGTCAGGCTTAACTTAAGAGGCAATGTGTAAAGTATTTGTGCACCACTTAAAAACAGTAAAACAGTGAAAACACCACACAAAAAGATATCATACCTGGTTAGAAATAGAGCTTCATTTAATGAACAACACAAGACCAAAACAACAAAAACCCAATAAGTAGAACTGGAGTTATTAATTTTTAAAGAACATCCTCAAATATAGTGCTTTAAAGCATAAAGCACCAACCGGGGATATCTGGTCGCACTTGACCTGGGCAAATCCCCAAGTGCAGGCCATTCACGATGGAGCATGGGTCGGCTACAGGGACCAACATCAAAGTACATGGGTTGCGCCATAGACGGAGCCGAGATGCGTGGAGCAGGAGTCAGTACATCAGTGCCGAAGGACAGGATTCGTAGGCAATACATCATCATTGAGCCACACAATCAGGTATACCTCATTGTCAAATCCTTCTGGTGTAACTGATGTTTCATCTCTGAGCTGTGCAGTCGGTGATACAATGTCTCTGAAGTGGGAATGCATTGGCGTCGAGGGAGATGCTTCAATTCCGACTGGGGTAACGACGGTGATGTGTGGATTTTTACATTTGCCACACTTTGAAATAACTTCCAAGGGCCCAAGACTGGATTGACACCACTTGGCAGGGCAAGACTTTCAGCTGGCAGAGTTCTGGTGCTGTTGAAGAGCGACGTGAACTCTTCAATGTCCCTGTGTCTTCCAACAGGAGGTAAGCAGACCTTAGAGCAGCCCGGGGTTCAAGTGGTGGTAAGATGCAGGTCCAGTCCTTCTCACTCCAAGGCAAAAGTCCAGCAGGTCTGCACAGCAGAGCAGAAGTCCAGCAGAGTCCAGAAGAGTGACAGTACTTTCAGCAGCACAGCAGTCCATCTTCCTGATGGAGTATCTACAGGCCGAGAAGTAGACTGCGCTGGTGGTGTCTGAGGTCCAATACTTATACCAAGTTGTTCCTTGAAGTAGGGGAGACTTCAAAGAGGGACTTTGAAGGGCACAGAGCTCCTCCGTTATCTACCTTGGTTCTAGACTCTCTCCATGGGGGTATGCAGCCCTTGTGTGGGGACAGGACACATCCTATTCAGGTGTATTTGTCAGCTCCTCCCTCCCATCCTGCCCAGGATGGACCTTCAGGATATAGATGGCCACTCAGTCACACCTAAGTTCCCTTTGTGTGTTGCTGTCTGGAGGGAATGCACAAAGCCCAGCTGTCACCCACCCAAGATGTGTATTCCGAGACAGGCACAAGGCACCAAATTGCTAAAGTAGTCAAATGCCAGGTAAAAGTGGCATTTTCAGAATTCCAAATTAAAATCTAACCTCACCAAATAAGGATTTTTGATTCCAGGGAACCCTAACTTGGGTGTCCCATCTCCTCCCAATTGAAAATTGCACTTATAAGATGTAATAACGCAATCCCAATGTTGATCTGTGGGACAGATAGGCCTTGCAGTAGTGAGAAACAAATTTAAGAGTTTTTCATTACCTGGACATGCAAAACTTCAAAGTACATGTCCAGCTTTTTAAATATACCGCATCATGCAATTGGGCTGTTTAGGGCCTACTTCTGCAGTGAACTTCGACGTGACTTATATGTATTAAAAACGAAGGTTTAAGCCTGACAAGAGGGTTAACTTGCCAAGTCGACATGGCAGCTTAAAACTGCTCACACAGGCTCTACAGTGGCAGGCCTGCAACATGTTTAAAGGGCTACTTAGGTGGGTGATACAATCAGTGCTGCAGGCACACTAGTAGCATTTAAGTTACAAGGCCTGGGCGCATGTAGTGCACTTTGCTAGGGACTTATATGTAAATGAAATATGCTAATCGTGGATAAGCCAATGTTACCATGTTTTAAGTAGTAAGAACATGTGCTTTAGCACTGGTTATCAGTGGTAAAGTGCCCAGAATTCTAACACCAACAAAAACTAATTCAGCAAAAAGGGGAGGAGAAAGGCAAAACGTTTGGGGGTGACCCTGCAGAAAGGGCTGGATCCAATATGTCTTCTTACTAACTTCCCATGTCAAATTCTCAAAAGGCAGTAACACATTTGGATGAGGTCCTCCACTAGTCCCCATTTGTCATCTTCACTCATTATAGATGTTGGAAGGCGGACCTCTGGGGAGTCGGCAGGACCACCCAGTGGCTCTCCTCACTGCAAGGAAGTAGCCGAGCGCCGCTGAGAAGCCTCCTAGGAGAGGTCCTTCCCCTATAATCGTACTAGCCCAGTAACACCACCACACAGGACTCGACACTGGTATTAGTTCTCATATATTTTTATCGGTAATTATCGTAGGTTTCTTTGGCAATATGTACAGGTGGATCGAGGGATCCGAAAAGAGTCTCAATGTCTTTGTGGGGAAGGGGTAGCGGGACAGTCTCAGTATCAGCCTGGTACGGGGTTACCCTGCGCCCAGGTATTAAGCCTCAATCTGGGAGGGACTCCGGGAGTCGGAGCGTCGGGTGCCGGACACAAGGGCGGCCCGAAGAGGTCGAGCCACGACGGAGTCAGCAGGGCTCGGAGGGTCAGTTCAGCTAGCTCGAGCCGCGATGAAGTCAGCAGGGCTCCGATGGTAGTTCCGCTAGGTCTAGCCGCGATGAGGTCAGCAGGGCTCCGATGGTAGTTCCGCTAGGTCAAGCCGCGACGAGGTCAGCAGGGCTCCGATGGTAGTTCAGCGAGGTTGGGCCGCGACGGCGTCAGCAGGGCCCTCGAGGTTTCCGTGAGGATCTTATTCTCAGCAAGGTGGAGCCGCGACGCAGTCAGCAGGGCTCGAGGTACAGTTCCAGGCAAGAGTCTTTTCTCTGTAGGGTCAGCTGCGATCCGATCAGCAGGGCTCTCGACTCCAGGATGCAACTGCTGTCCTGGTGCGGGTTCGTCCCAGATATAGGTCTGGAGCCCTTTGATGTCCGGACCCTTGCGTCTGGGGGGCGGAGAGGCCGGGCTGGGAGAGGCCAGAAACCCAGTGGGAGAGGCGCCAGTGCCCAGGGAGGCCGGAGAGCGATCGCACCCAGGCGTTGGGGGACGGTTGGGGGTCCTATCGAAACTCCCCTCCTCCGGGATCGGAGGATTGGCCACGTGGTGCCCCCTGGCCGGATCTTGGTGCCTCGATGTCGGGGTTTCGCTGGGGCCGCGGCCGGGAGGGCCGGGTCATGTTGGCTGGTGCGGGTAGATGTGTACAATCCAGGGGGGACCCCGAAGGGGGAAGAGGTCCCCGGTCGGCCTGAAAAGGGGGCCAGGACCACGCCACGAGGCCGGGTCCAACAGGCGTCCCCCCCCAGCCGAAGGCAGGGAGAGTCACACATCTCCTTGGGGGTTCTCCTCGCCAAGGCGGAAGAAACGGGACAGTCCGTCGGCATTGGCGTGGTCGTTGCCGGGCCGGTGTTCCACTGTGAAGTCCATCCCTTGCAGAGAGATGGACCATCGCAACAACTTCGGGTTCTCTCCTCTTATTTGCATTAACCACCGCAAGGGCCGGTGGTCGGGTTGGACCCGGAAGTGGGTGCCGACGAGGTAGGGCCGGAGCTTTTTGAGGGCCCATACCACGGAGAAGGCCTCTCGATCGATGGTGCTCCATCTCTGCTCTCGGGGCAGCAGTCGCCGGCTGATGAAGGCCACTGGTCTGTCAAGGCCTTCCGAATTTACTTGGGACAGGACCGCCCCAACTCCGTACTCCGAGGCATCAGTCTGTACTATGAATTCCTTGCTGTATTCGGGGGCTTGCAGCACAGGAGCGGTACAAATTGCTGTCTTGAGGGTCTCAAGGCCGCCTGGCAGCGGGGCGTCCAGTTCACCTTTTTGGGTTGTTTCTTGGACGTAAGCTCCGTGAGGGGTCCCACAATGCTCCCATAGTTTTGGATGAACCGCCGGTAATAGCCCGTGAGGCCCAGGAAGGCCCAGACAGTGGTTTGGGTGGCAGGGGGCTCCCAGGCCTTGATGGCGTCAACTTTTGGCTGGAGGGGAGCCACCTGGCCGCTTCCCACTTGATGACCCAGATAGGTCACGGATCCCTGGCCTATCTGGCATTTGCTGGCCTTTATCGTGAGTCCGGCTCTCTGGAGGGCGGCCAGAACCTCCCCGAGGTGCCCCAGGTGCTCGGCCCAGTGGCTGCTGAATACGGCAATATCGTCCAGGTAGGCGGCGCTGAACGTTTACAGCCCAGCCAGGACCTTGTTCACTAGTCTTTGGAAGGTTGCCGGGGCATTCTTCATGCCGAAGGGCATCACCCGAAAGTGGTAGTGCCCATCGGGAGTGGAGAAGGCGGATCGCTCACGGGCGCCGGGGGTGAGCCTGATCTGCCAGTATCCGGCAGTGAGGTCGAAGGTGCTTAGGTAGCGGGCTGTCAAACCCCAATCCAGAAAAACATTGTTGATAAACACCGTAAGATTAAAATCAAGAGGAAGAATAGGAAAGACTAAGAACCAATGTAAAAGATGGCCCAAGACTAATGCTAAGATGGCCGCCAAGGATTTCCTTTCAGAACAGCGAGTTGGCGCTCTAGTGTTTACCCACAATCAGGCAGATTCAGGTGAAGCGCCCGCTCTGTGGCACACTTCACCTGAGCATTGAGGGAGAGTAGTTCGCTGAAGGTCGTCGCGAAGTTCCTCAGGAAAAAACTTCGTCACGCCTAAGCACGCTTTTCCCCGTTCCAGAGTTTCCTGAGAAGAACGTTTGAGGAGAGTTTCGAGCCAGTTCGAGAGGATTCATGTTCATAGAAGAGTGCAGTAAGACTGTTCCGTGAGGAGCAGTGGAATGCGCACTAGTTCTAGATAAGGCGGTAGTTTAGACCTCGGCGCAACAGTAGAGAATACGTTAAGAGGTTTTAGTCGACATCATTTCCTGAGTAAATATCAGCGAAGAATTTAGCCATAGCTGGTAAAACGAGAGGCAAGCAAGTAATTCATCTGCAATCTTGCAAGGAACGCATATGGAGAAATTGTAAGAAGCAAATTCGCATAGACATTTCCTGAACGAATTTCATTCTCAACCCAAAGAGTTAAGCTGTTAAATATTCAACTGCAGAGCACTACTAAATTAGAAGGAGTAGCAAGCAAAGGACACTACCCTTAACAGAATCCCAAGTACCTCCCAGCTGTAAACTCAATAGGTGAGGAACCTGTAGAGTAGAAATAGAATTAGAAAGAGAAAATACCAATAGGAAAATTAACTCACACTATCACTTCAGTTACAGCACATTGAAGCAAGAAAAGAAAAGAAAACAAAAAGATACACAACAGAAGAGAGGCAAGGGTCACACACAGACAGGGTAGGTAATCAAATGAAGGTTCTAAAATAGCGAGAGAGAGAGAAGCTAACAGACTTAGGACTAATTGTGTTACTTATATTTACAGTCTCTAAGCTGTCGCGCTAGCCAGAAGAAGACAGAAAAAAGAACTCAGAAGCAAGAAAAAGACGCAGCAGTGTGGCCGTCTCTTCTCTGTCCAATTCCCCTTTCCCCCCCTGGGTTTGTTTGGCACTCGTGAAAATATGGTGCAGTGCTGAAGAATCTGGGAGGGGCATTGGGAGCTTGCGACGTTCTGCTCCTGTGCATTGACTCGAGTCAGGGATCTGACAGAGTGAAGTGCCCACGTTGAAATAGCACCTGAGCAGAATGGCGGAAGGTTTGGATTTGAAGAAACTAGGGGAAATTTTGGAAGGTATACAAAGGGAGTTAATCTCAGTTCGGGAAGAGAACAGAGAGCTTAAAAAAGAAACTACAGATTTGGCCCACAAAGTGAGTAGTTTCATGTCCGGTCCTAGTTTAAGCTTTCCAGCTCCACAAGAAGTGAATCTTAGTGACACCGCAGCTCCCCACCCCAAGATAACAACTCAAGTTATTCATTCTTTGTCTCCGGTAATTCCGTTGGCACCTCCTGAGCGTTTTGGAGGAGATCCCCAGAAGGCTCAAGTGTTCATTACACAATGCACTCTACACTTCATGTGCCGTCCAGCAGTTTTCCCTGATGCGCAGTCTCGAGTGGCATTTATGTTGTCGTATTTAAGCGGGGACGCGGCGTCCTGGTCAATGCCCTTGGTGACCCGAAATGACCCAATATTATACGATCTGGAGGAGTTCAAGAAAGAATTTCTTCGAATATTCGACCGACGAAGGGTTTCCCAAGCTACCGACAACGAACTATTGGAAATAAGACAAGGCAATCGAGACTTGGTGGCTTACTTGGCCCAATTCAATAAGCTAGTAGTAGAGACTGAATGGCCAGAGAATAAACGAGCTGCAGTATTCTATCGAGGCTTAAAAGATGAACTGAAGGATGCCTTAGCTCAAGTGCCCAACAGACCCACAGAGATTTCGGCGCTAATAGATTTGGTGTTAGAAATTGACTTCCGTCAAAGTGAAAGGAGAGGAGAGAGAAAGAAGGAGTATCGTCCTAGTGTACCGAGATTTGATAGAATCAGAACCGAAGGGAACAAGGATGGTGATTTAGCCAAGGAAGGGGAGCCAATGCAAATTGGAACCATTCGAGGTCCTCTCTCTAAGGAAGAGAAGGAGAGGCGAAGAGTAAACAAACAATGTCTATATTGTGGAAATGGGGGACATTTCGTTCGTAATTGCCCCAAAAAGCCCAAACAATCACCGGCGGAAAACGCCACGCACCACCAGTAAATGGAGTTGGACTGGTGGTCGCAGAATCAAAGACAACTCCAGAAGCACCAGAAGCACATACCCTGGCTAATACCCTGCAATCCGCATCTCCACATATGGTATTAATGATGACTTTGCGGTTCCGAGAAAAGGTGTTAACACAAGTCACTGTCATGATCGATTCAGGGGCCACGGGCAACTTTTGTGATCTTAAGTTCGCTGAAAAGATCGGATTGAAGGCCATCAAGAAAGAGAAGAGTGAAGCAGTGCGAGCTGTAAATGGGACGAACCTCTCATCGGGACCCATAGCGAGTCACACGGAGCCGGTAGAGTTAGAATCTGAAGAAGGACATTTAGAAATATTGGAATTCAATGTAATTGATGCTCCACAGTTTCAGTTGATTCTAGGTCTCCCATGGCTAACTGAGCACAATCCCACCATAGATTGGGGGGCACGAACAATAGCCTTGAATTCAAGTTATTGCCAGTCAAATTGCCACCGGGGATGTAAAAGAAATCAAGAGAAGTCATCGGCTTATCATTTGAGTGAAAAGGAGACGACCATTTGTGTGATAAGCACCATTAAACTCCCCGAAGAATACAATGAATTTCAGGATGTTTTTAACGAAATGGAGGCAGAAAGACTCCCTCCGCATAGAGACTACGATTGTAAAATAGATCTAGAACCCGGGTCCAACCTTCCCTGCAGTAGAATCTATGCTTTGACTGAGCGAGAAGATGAGCATTTGAAGAAGTATATAGAAAGATATCTGGAGAATGGATTCATTAGGCCATCCCAATCGCCGGTCTCATCTCCATTATTTTTTATTCCAAAGAAGAACGGAGAATTGAGAACGTGCATAGATTACAGGGCGATCAATCGTATTACCATCAAGAATCGCTATCCATTGCCTCTCATATCTGTGCTATTGGATCAAGTGAAAGAAGCAAGATTTTACACAAAATTAGATTTGAGAGGGGCTTACCATCTAGTCAGAATTCGTGAAGGAGACGAATGGAAGACAGCATTCCGGACCAAACATGGGCTCTATGAGTATCAAGTTATGCCTTATGGATTGTGCAACGCTCCAGCTGCCTTTCAACATTTCATAAATGATGTTTTGAAGGAGTTCATAGATCAGAGTGCTATAGTATATATAGATGATATACTGATTTATTCTGACACCGAAGAAGAACATAAGGTGCATGTTAAGAAAATCTTACAGAAATTACGAGAAAACAGCCTGTTTGTCAAGTTGGAGAAGTGCGCTTTCAATGTACCTACAGTGGAATTTTTGGGGTTTGTGCTGGCACCAAGCGGAATAACCATGGATGAGAATAAGATCAAGGCAGTCATAGATTAGGGAACCCCTAAGTCAGTGAAAGAAATTCAAAGTTTCATTGGGTTCGCGAACTTCTATAGGAGGTTCATTCAAGACTTCTCCAAAAAGTTAATCCCCATTACAAGACTGTTAAAAAAGGGGGTTCAATTTGAATGGTCGAAGGAAGCAGAAGAGGCATTCCTACAATTAAAGAAAGACTTTACCACAGCACCAATCTTACTCCATCCTGATCCTTCTGAGCCCTTCTTCGTAGAAACTGATGCGTCGAATTTGGCCTTGGGAGGAGTATTGTCTCAAAGACACAAGACAACAGGGCAATTGCATCCAGTAGCCTTCCGTTCCAGAAAATTGACACCAGCTGAGATAAATTATACAATCACCGAAAAGGAGTTGTTAGCCATCAAGGATGCTTTTAAGGATTGGAGGCATTATTTGATGGGAGCCAGGCATGTGGTCACTGTGTATACCGATCACCGGAATTTGAAATTTTTAAAGTCAGCCAGAACGTTAACCCCCAGGCAATTGCGATGGTCATTGTATTTTGCAGATTTTGACTTCGTAATAACCTTTCGACCAGGATTGCAGAATGGTAAGGCTGATGCCCTATCCAGATTGGGTACCGAAGGAATCTTGGAAGAGGTCAAGGATAAGGCTATTATCCCAGCAGAGAGGCTGGTAGGAGCGATCTTACAGGAGACCAAGAAGAAGGAGAATCTGAATACAATGACATTGGTGGAAATGAAAGACTGGTTGGAAGGAGATTCAAGGCGAGAAATTCGTGAAGGTTTACCATATCACGATGGGGCCCTATACTTGCCCACACCAGAAATGCAGCAAAAGGCCTTGAGGGAATGCCATGATAGCATTTTGGCAGGTCATAAGGGCATGACGAAGACTGAAGAATTGGTGAGAAGACGATTTTGGTGGCCGGATGTGAGAAAAGATATACGACAGTATGTAGCCACATGTGAGATCTGCGCTAGGGGAAAATCGGAGCGGCAAGCGCCTCAAGGGTTATTGCGACCCTTACCCACACCACCTTACCCCTGGCATACTGTTACCTTAGATTTAATTGTAGATTTGCCATCGAGTCAGGGGTTTGACACAATATTAGTTTGTGTGGATGCCTTTACCAAGATGGCACATTTTGTGCCTTTAAAGGGTGTACCAACAGCTAAAACCTTAGCACATACCTTTAGTCAGAATATAGTTCGAGCACATGGGATTCCTAAGGTTTTAATATCAGACCGGGGTTCTCAGTTTTTGTCCCATTTCTGGAAGGCCTTCACCCAAAAATTGAACATAGAAACTCGATATTCCACTAGTTATCATCCTGAATCTGATGGGCAGACTGAGCGTGCCAATCAAGAATTAGAGCAGTATCTAAGACTATGTTTGTTAGATCAAGAGGGAGACTGGCCAGATTACCTGTGGGCAGCAGAGTTTGCACATAATAACGCTAAGAACATGTCCACTGGTTATTCCCCTTTTTATTTGAACTCAGGTAGGCACCCCCATCATGCATTAAGTTTTCAGGAAGTGGACGTTCCAGCAGTTACAGATTTAGTTGAACACCTGACACGAGTGCATAGCCTAGCCACAAAAAAACTAACCAAAGCAAAAGAAAACTACAAACACTATGCTGATAAAAAGAGAAGGAGGGAACCTGAGTTACAGGAAGGTGATAGGGTTTGGCTGAATACAAGAAATTTGAAACTAAAAGGGGTTAGGAAGTTTCAACCAAGATTCATAGGTCCCTATCAAATAGACAAAAAGTTGAGTACCCTGAACTATCAGCTAAGGTTGCCCAAGGGATTGCGCGTACATCCAGTATTTCATGTTTCTCTATTAAAAAAGACCTTGAGTGGATCCCGGATCAACAAACCTCCCAAACCAATTCAAACTGAGATAGGTGAGGAGTTTGAAGTACAGCAGATAGTGGATTCTAAGTTGCGGAAGAGTAGACTGTACTACCTGCTAGATTGGAAAGGTTATGGCCCCGAGGAAAGGTCTTGGGTGTTGTCCTCAGACATTCATGCCCCTCGATTGATTAAGGAGTTCCACAGTAGATTCCCCAAAAAACCCAAGCAGAAAGGAAGCACTTTGAGGGAGGGTACTGTCAGGGCTGTCAAACCCCAATCCAGAAAAACATTGTTGATAAACACCGTAAGATTAAAATCAAGAGGAAGAATAGGAAAGACTAAGAACCAATGTAAAAGATGGCCCAAGACTAATGCTAAGATGGCCGCCAAGGATTTCCTTTCAGAACAGCGAGTTGGCGCTCTAGTGTTTACCCGCAATCAGGCAGATCCAGGTGAAGCGCCCGCTCTGTGGCGCACTTCACCTGAGCATTGAGGGAGAGTAGTTCGCTGAAGGTCGTCGCGGAGTTCCTCAGGAAAAAACTTCGTCACGCCTAACCACGCTTTTCCCCGTTCCAGAGTTTCCTGAGAAGAACGTTTGAGGAGAGTTTCGAGCCAGTTCGAGAGGATTCATGTTCATAGAAGAGTGCGGTAAGACTGTTCCGTGAGGAGCAGTGGAATGCGCACTAGTTCTAGATAAGGCGGTAGTTTAGACCTCGGCGCAACAGTAGAGAATACGTTAAGAGGTTTTAGTCGACATCATTTCCTGAGTAAATATCAGTGAAGAATTTAGCCATAGCTGGTAAAACGAGAGGCAAGCAAGTAATTCATCTGCAATCTTGCAAGGAACGCATATGGAGAAATTGTAAGAAGCAAATTCGCATAGACATTTCCTGAACGAATTTCATTCTCAACCCAAAGAGTTAAGCTGTTAAATATTCAACTGCAGAGCACTACTAAATTAGAAGGAGTAGCAAGCAAAGGACACTACCCTTAACAGAATCCCAAGTACCTCCCAGCTGTAAACTCAATAGGTGAGGAACCTGTAGAGTAGAAATAGAATTAGAAAGAGAAAATACCAATAGGAAAATTAACTCACACTATCACTTCAGTTACAGCACATTGAAGCAAGAAAAGAAAAGAAAACAAAAAGATACACAACAGAAGAGAGGCAAGGGTCACACACAGACAGGGTAGGTAATCAAATGAAGGTTCTAAAATAGCGAGAGAGAGAGAAGCTAACAGACTTAGGACTAATTGTGTTACTTATATTTACAGTCTCTAAGCTGTCGCGCTAGCCAGAAGAAGACAGAAAAAAGAACTCAGAAGCAAGAAAAAGACGCAGCAGTGTGGCCGTCTCTTCTCTGTCCAATTCCCTTTCCCCCCCTGGGTTTGTTTGGCACTCGTGCAAATATGGTGCAGTGCTGAAGAATCTGGGAGGGGCATTGGGAGCTTGCGACGTTCTGCTCCTGTGCATTGACTCGAGTCAGGGATCTGACACGGGCTGCTCATAGGCGGTCGATTAGTTCGTCTGCCCGAGGAATAGGATGGGCATCGGTCTTGGTGACGGCATTCAATCCTCGGTAGTCCACGCAAAATCTGAGTTCCGGGGTGGTGCCTGGGGCGGCGGCCTTCGGCACCAGGACCACTGGGCTGGCCCAGGGACTGTCGGAAGGTTCGATGACCCCGAGGGCTAGCATCTTGGCGACCTCGGCTTGGATGCAGGCGCACCCTGTAGGCTCGGTGTCGCACGGGGGGGCTGTCCCCGGTGTCGACGTCATGGACGCACCAGGGAGTGACCCCGGGAGTGAGTGAGAAGAGGGCAGCGAAGGGTTGCAGCATCTGTTGACAGTCGTGGCGCTGTTCCGAGGTCAGGGTGGTGGAGAGTTTGACGCCCTCTATGGAGCCGTCTTGGTCGGAGGTCCTCAGGAGGTCGGGCAGGGGCTCAGAGTCGCCTTCGCCCCCATCGTCGGTAGCCAGCAGCAGGCTTATTTCCGTTCGGGCAAAGTGGGGTTCGAGCCGGTTTGCGTGTAGAACCCGGAGGGGGTTCCTGGGGGACTCCAGGTCAACTAGGTAGGTGACGGGGCTCTTCTTCTCCACCACCTTGAAGGGCCCGGTCCATTTGTCCTGGAGGGCACAGGGGTCCACGGGCGACATGACCCAGACTTGCTGGCCTGGCTCGAACTCAATGGAGGAGGCATTCTGGTCATACCAGCGTTTCATGTCCTCTTGGCTGGCCTCGAGGTTGGCCTCGGCCAGTGCCCGGAACCTCCGGGTTTGGTTCCGCAGGGTCAGGAGGTACCGGTAGACGTCGGGAGGGGCCTTTCGGAGGTTCGTCTCCCAGCCTTCCATGACCAGGATGAGGGGCCCTCGGACAGGGTGTCCGTACAAGAGTTCGAAGGGGCTGAACCCCAGAGACTTCTGCGGGACCTCCCGATAGGCAAATAGGAGGCCGGGCAGCAGGACGTCTCATTTCTGCCTCAGGGGCTCTTCCAGGCCCTTGATCATCCCTTTCAGTGTTCTGTTAAAACGTTCGACTAGTCCGTTCCCCTGGGGGTGGTACGGGGTGTGAACTTGTAGGTGACCCCGCATTGTTGCCATAGGGACCGCATGTATTTCGATATAAAGTTCGTACCTCGGTCGCTCACCACTTCCCGGGGGAACCCCACTCTCGAGAAGATTCCCATCAAGGCCCGGCCCACCACGGGGGCTGTCACAGTTCGGAGAGGGATGGCCTCAGGGTATCGGGTGGCGTGGTCGACTAGCACGAGGATGAAGCGGTGACCCAGGGCGGTTCGGGGGTCCAGGGGCCCCACTATGTCGATCCCTACATGCTCGAACGGGGTGTTGACTGCCGGGAAGGGCAGGAGAGGGGCTTTGACCCGTCCCCCAGTCTTCCCGCTGGCTTGGCAGGTCTGGCAGGTTCGGCAGTGATTGTCCACATCCTTACGCATTCGGGGCCAGTAGAAGTGGGTCACCAGGCGGCTGTATGTTTTTTCTTGCCCCAGGTGCCCGGCGAGGGGCACATCATGTGCCAGATTGAGGAGGAAACCTCGGAATCGGAGGGGGACCACCAGCACTCGACCGGCCCCTAGTTCTGCGATCTTCTGCTCGCTGTAGAGCAGGTCATTGTCCCAATAGACCCAGTGAGTTCCCGTTTGGTCACCGGCAGCCTGGGCGGCCGCCTGCTCTCGGGTCCCCTCGAGGGAGGGGCAGGTTTTCTGTTCTTGCTGGAACTGTTCCCTTGTGGGGCCCCCGTCGTGGCGCCATTGTGCAAGTTCAGGGAGTTCGCCGAGGGAGGCGATCTCGTTCTGGGGAAGTTCGGACGGCCCGGCATCCGCGTCGGGTTCCTCCTCGACAGAGGGAGGTGGTGGTTCAGGCCCCTCGGACTCGTCGGGGGCCGCCGCTACGGTTGGTCGGTGGGCCTGAGCGGTCATGGACCGGGTGGTGGCGCAGGCCCATTCGGGCAGTCCCAGCATCCCTAGATGCTCCCGGCGCTCAACCTGGGCCCAGGGGGAACTTTCCAGGTCGTTCCCCAGGAGGCAGTCCACCGGGGCGTCATCGCGGACGGTCACTTTCAGCAGGCCTGACACTCCTCCCCACTCAAATGGAATCCGGGCCATCCGGCACATGCTCTCGGTGTTGTCGGCCGTCCGGACGGGGCACAGTACATGAGGCAGGATCTGTTCGGAGGTCACCAGGTGGCAGTGGACAGCGGTCACGCTGGCTCCAGTGTCACGGAGGGCTTCGACCCGGCGTCCATTAATGGTGACCCACTGCTGGTATTTCTGGGTTTTGCGCGGGATGGGGTTTTGGGGCACCATTTCTCGGCTGCCCAGGCATACGAGGGACATGGCGGCCGGCTCCCACTCGGTGGACCCGGCTTCGGTGTTCTCTTCCTCCTCCTCCCCTTCCCCCAGGGCGGCGGCCGCCAGCTGTCGGGGCTGGGGCCCGGTGGTCCCGCTTCGTCGGTTCATGGGGCAGGTTGGGTCACTGGCATAGTGCCCTGGTTGTTGGCAGCCGTAGCAGGTTACCGTTGGCCGAGGTCCTGGCCGGGCTGGGGTTGTCCCCCTTCGTGCTAGGGTCGGGGACGTGCGGTTCGAGGGTGGGCCCCGAGGAGGACTCCGGGGCGGCCCTGCTGTAAAGTCTCGGTTCCGGTTTGACCCTCCTCCTCCGCCACGCTGGCGGGGGGTCCTGTGGCCTTCCACTGGTACTCCCCCATCGAGTTCCGGGGGACCCGGGTGTTCACCCACCGATCGGCCTCGGCGTCGAGCTTGCGCTGCTCGGTCAGTTTGCTGTCGAGGAGGTGCTGTCTTAGCTCGACAAAACAGTTGTTGGAGAGATGCTCCCAGACAATGAGGTCGAACAGCTGCTCGTAGGAGGTGACTTTGCTGCCCTTGAACCACCCTTCCAGGGCTCTGCTAAAAAAGTCGACGTACTCCACCCAAGTGGTACCGGGGAGTTTCTTGTAGTCTCGGAAGCGCTGGCGGTACATTTCTGCGGTGAGGCCATAGCGGGTGAGCAGGGCCTCCTTCATGTGATCGTACGAGGTCATCACGTCGTCCGGGAGCTGTAGCAGGGTGTCTCGACCCTCGCTGAGGAATTGTCCCCATCGGCCGGCACCCCAATCCTTCCGGGGTACCCGATGGGAGGTCATGGCCACTTCGTAGGCTTTGAACCATTGTTGGATGTCGTCGTTCTTGTAGTATTCTTTGACGACATCCTTGGGGATGTGTACCTTCGCCTCTGTCGGCGGAGGAGTGTCCTTGTTTCCAGGGGTGCCGGTCTCCCCCTTTTTGGACTTAAGTTCAAGCTCCTTGAGGATCCGCTCGAGGGTTAGCCTTTTCTCCTCCAGTTCTCTCTGCCGTTTTTTTTCCTCAATCTCTTCTTGCAACCGTAGTTGCTCTAGGGCCAACTTCTTTTCCGCCAGCAGGAGTTCTCCGTCCAGCCGGAGTCGTGCGAGTTCTAACTCATGGGTCCGGACCCTCTCCCGCTCCTGTATCTCTTCTGGGGATAGGCCTGCTTCCATGCTGTTTCTTACCCCATTTGCCGGGGCCGTGGTTGGCTGTAAGGCTACGTTTAGTTCTGACGTTCCTTCGCTTTGGGGCGACGCTACTTCGGATTCTACCCAGGCTCTTAGGGCTTTCTGCATGTCCTCTTTTGAGCCTAATCCGGTGGTCGAAATGCCTTTGTCTTTACAGAACTGTTTGAGTTCTTTGTGGGTATATTCCTCCAACCGTTCTTGTTGGAACCCTGCGGTCGTGGTGGTCTCCTGGCTGCTCATGGTTATTCTGCATCTGGTTAGGTAGCGGGTGAGTTACTTGCTGTACGATTTGCGTCCAGCTCGGATCCCGTCGCTGGCCACCAAATGTTGGAAGGCGGACCTCTGGGGAGTCGGCGGGAGCACCCAGTGGCTCTCCTCACTGCAAGGAAGTAGCCGAGCGCCGCTGAGAAGCCTCCTAGGAGAGGTCCTTCCCCTTTAATCGTACTAGCCCAGTAACACCACCACACAGGACTCGACACTGGTATCAGTTCTCATATATTTTTATCGGTAATTATCGTAGGTTTCTTTGGCAATATGTACAGGTGGATCGAGGGATCCGAAAAGAGTCTCAATGTCTTTGTGGGGAAGGGGTTGCGGGACAGTCTCAGTATCAGCCTGGTACGGGGTTACCCTGCGCCCAGGTATTAAGCCTCAAGCTGGTAGGGACTCCGGGAATCGGAGCATCGGGTGCCGGACACAAGGGTGGCCCGAAGAGGTCGAGCCGCGACGGAGTCAGCAGGGCTCCGATGGTAGTTCCACTAGGTCGAGCCGCGACGAGGTCAGCAGGGCTCCGATGGTAGTTCCGCTAGGTCGAGCCGCGACGAGGTCAGCAGGGCTCCGATGGTAGTTCCGCTAGGTCGAGCCGCGACGAGGTCAGCAAGGCTCCGATGGTAGTTCAGCGAGGTTGGGCCGCGACGGCGTCAGCAGGGCCCCGAGGTTTCCGTGAGGATCTTATTCTCAGCAAGGTGGAGCCGCGACGCAGTCAGCAGGGCTCAAGGTACAGTTCCAGGCAAGAGTCTTTTCTCTGTAGGGTCAGCCGCGATCCGATCAGCAGGGCTCTCGACTCCAGGATACAACTGCTGTCCTGGTGCGGGTTCGTCCCAGATATAGGTCTGGAGCCCTTTGATGTCCGGACCCTTGCGTCCGGGGGGCGGAGAGGCCGGGCTGGGAGAGGCCAGACACCCAGCGGGAGAGGCGCCAGTGCCCAGGGAGGCCGGAGAGCGATCGCACCCAGGCGTTGGGGGACGGTTGGGGGTCCCATCGAAACTCCCCTCCTCCGGGATCGGGGGATTGGCCACGTGGTGCCCCCTGGCCGGATCTTGGTGCCTCGATGTCGGGGTTTCGCTGGGGCCGCGGCCGGGAGGGCCAGGTCACGTTGGCTGGTGCGGGTAGATGTGTACAATCCAGGGGGGACCCCGAAGGGGGAAGAGGTCCCCGGTCGGCCTGAAAAGGGGGCCAGGACCACGCCACGTGGCCGGGTCCAACAATAGAGTTAGCAGTTGCATATACTCTCCTTTTTAGAATGTAACCATTAACAAACCTGCACTGCTCAAACAGCATTGTGAGACATAGAATGCATGTTGGGACCCCCTGAATGAGTGATTTTTAGGGACCTAATTAGCACTCTGAATGATCCACAACCGCTTATGGGCTTTAAAGGAATGACTGAAGTGAGCGCAAATCCTTAGACAGGTAACTAGTATATTATTTACTACTTCTAGGGGAAGGCTGGCAAAAATCGATTAGATTAATAAATGAATACCTGGTGACTTTCCAGGCCCCATGCGACCTCTATGGGAGGCAAGCACAAACTAAATTAATAACTAAACTCCTGGAGTCCCCACTGACCCCATGGCATACCAACAGAAGGCAGGGGGTGGCAGTCAAAAATCTATTAAATGAATTTAAAACAACAACCATGCACTACAGACTACTACAATTAGCCACAAGCACAACAAGTTTATAACACAAAAAAGATATGAAATTAACAAAAAGTGAATTTAAAACAAATGGCTCCTGAATGGTCAAACAAATCAATGCCAGTGACAAAAGGGTTGTAAATTCAGCAGGAAATGATTAATAATCAGGCACACACATTGGCTCCACAAAATGGTGGTTGCCCACATGGCACGGAGATCAAAGAAAAAGTGTCTATTCATCACACACACTTGTTCAACAAAATAGTTGCTGTCTATATGGAAATTAAAAACAAATTAAAGCACCAACAACAAAGATAAATTACACTTATGACTTATCACACCCAAACACACACACGCACACTGGCTTCGCATAATTGTTGCCACACACATCACAAGCAAGAAGGAGTTATGTAGGGAATAGTCTAAATGGAAACATATGACACATACAGACTCACACACATAATCACACAGGCTCCACAAAAAGGCTATCCACATGGCAAGCAAAGATGGTGACATGGAGAACAAATTGCATATGGCAGAATTCACTTGCTTGTAGCCCCATTCTCTTCCAACAAAAACTTGCAGCTTTGCAGGGAAGGTATTGCACAAATATATATATAACCAGATTCTAAATTGGCCCATTTCTAAGCGTTTGCACACCATCAGTAAAGCACCAAGAACAATGTAGGCCAAAAAAGAAAGCTAAATAAATAAAACTTAAATAATGCCCCAAACACAAATGCTATGTAGCAATTACTCCAACCAAAAAATGTACATTTATCAACCATCTCACACACACACAAAGATGGGGGGGGGGGAATGTGGCTTAGAACAAAGAAAAATGTCTGACTACATGGCCTGGATTCCTTGAGGTGTATGCAGACAAAAATATATTTGGCATGATTTCAAGGCCATTCACAAGCCTCTAAAATAATATAAAGAAATCTCTAGCACAGCAAACATTAGAATTAAAAAAAAAATAGTTACAATGAAATCCATGGTTTTACTGTTTATGGCTTTGTGGGCTAAACATACATCCATGGGTTTACTGTTTGGGGCCTAGTCTGCTGTAGGCCACAGCAGAAGAGGCGCCCAAACAGTAAAACAACAGTAAGACAAATCTGCACAAAATTCACAAAATCGCATGGAAAAGGAGGAAATAAATATTGCCCCAGGTTTCCACCATCCAAAAATGTCCGTTCATATCCCTTATCCTATATAGGTCTACCTCCACACTTTACGCCAAGCTCCCGGCCATCCAGCAACAAGAACCCTCCCACATAAAACAAAGGTTTTACAAAGTACTACACTGATAATACTTGATTTTTGGAAACAAAGGATACAATTTCAATGCTGGTTGATGCAGCTGAGATTGGTACAATGATTGAGTGATGCTCTGCCTCCAAAATCCAAATCGAAAATGACCAAGGGCTGAACAAAGACCAGGGAGGAATCTTCAGCTCTCGAAATGGAACTGGATACTCTATGCACTATGACCTCAGTCTCTACGACACAACCCACAGCAAAAATTACAAAAACATTAATACATTTTGCAATAAAAACAACTACCCAAATGGTCTTGTCGGGCAAAAATTTAACTCTAAATACATCTTGAGTTGATTATCGGTGTCTCACATTCGGCAAAGCCACCTAGAGGATTTTTCCCAATTGACATCTATTTTACGCAACATGACATAATGGTTCAGTCTCTACATAACTCTCCTGTAACATGAAAAGTCAGTGATTTCAAAAGATTATGCCATTTTACTTACAATTACATCAGTTCCTTGTGATAAGCTTTAGAATTTGTTTTCTTTAAAGATGATCTATGCCTTGGTTTACTGACTGAAAAGTATGTTCAAGTGTGGCTAATTGTATGATAAAAAGCTGTATTCATTGGAAAGAGTTTATATTTCATATTTGTGCTCAATGAGTACTCGAGAAGGAGGCACTATAAGCTTAGCCGATGTGACTTGGGACGGCCTTCATCATCTCCACAAGATTTGACTCCTACTTTCTGCACTATCTTTCTGCAAAATTTACTTCCATGAATAATTAATGTTCCTTATTTTCTGCCACACCGAGGCGAAAATGTTGAGTAGTCTAGCATCTGAATGGATCTAAAACAGAGGAGACCTCAAACATAGAGCACAGCGGAAAACATTATTCCCGGTTAGGATTTTCTGCATTTATTCTCACCTTTAATAAAGCAAAGACAAGCCTTTCCTGCAGTCTGGCCCTTCAAGTGGGCCCATTTGGCAGTGCTAGACTGTCCCAAAGCCATCATAATAATGATGGATTCCCGAGGTTTATTAAGGCAATAAATAATTTGCTTCACTGCTTCCCGTTTTGGATAGGAATTCAGCTTCACTATATTGCTGGTACAGACTAGGTGGGGACTGAATTCCTTTACTTGAGAATAGATCTTACGGCTAATGTGCAGAGGAACAGAAACATGTAAGTGATGTGCAAGGTGGCGAGAGGGAAAATGTCTTAGTGAGCAGTAATACACTTGTAGTAAGTTACATCTTGCTTACTTGTCTGAAAGTCTAACTAAACGTTACATCAAGAGATAATGTGGCTGATTTTTCCCTAAGGGTGCTGGAGTGTAGTGCAATTCCAGCTCTGTGTGGGATGAGGACTGTGAGTGCGAATGGAAGACAAAGAGCACGTCCTGAAGTTCATTTTTGGTGTAAAAATCCCACGTTCTGTCATATACCTTCTATTGTAGGTGCCTAAATCATGAAAATCACCTGACCTCAAACAGACCCGACAACGTGTTTACTTTTTCAGAAATATATACAACGACCAAGACAAATGAGGGATGCACGTAACTGGGAAGAAATGAACTGGCAAACAATAGTGGCTCTCTGTCCATGGTGCAAGAAGCCTTGGTTGCAAACAGGGATCCAGTCCACATTACGGGCATGGTACCAGGACATCCTCCGACTACCGACCAAGTGCACATGGTGAACAGCTCACATAATGGGCATCACTTCTCCATAAGGAAGGCTGATGTACATGTTGAAGTTTACTGAATGTGAATTGTGCGGCGCTTTACAACACACACTTCACAGACCCTTTCAATGCATGTGAACATCTGTGATTTTATTAGACCTATAAGGTGCATTTGACACCAAAACCATAAAATCCAGTTTTTAAGCACACGGTTTTTTTCATCAAGCACATCCCTTTGATGGATACAATCTTTTCGGGCAGAATGAATGGGATTAATAAAAGTAGTGCAGTTTGTTTCAGAGTTCAAATCTCTATGCTGGGGGATGTTATGAGGTTGGCAATATCTCTCCTGTTCAAATTGTATCATCGTATGCTAGCACATTTCCTATATGAGTTTCAGATGGTTTTTCATCTATATGCAAATGACCCCCAGATGCTATCTCCAACCTCAACTCTCAGAGGATGAAATCCCCATCTGTGAGAGTATA